>NC_137648.1:9593656-10193656 GCF_963383615.2 Lipophrys pholis
CCAAAAAATAAAAATCAAGCCGTCGTTGCCAAGCATGGTGTCAATTTCTCATCTGTTCTCCTAAAACACCCGACCCCATACCTGCGCCCACAGCTATTAAATGCCTCTGACATTAAAATCGACAAGCTTATTTGGCTGCTCCTGTTTTTTTTACTGGGGTCACCACAGCAAGCCTTGGCTGTTTTTTACTCCAGATGCTCTTACTGCCGCAACCAAGATTTGAACCCAAGTCACAAACTCAAAGTGGAGACTTAACCGACTCCACCACCAGGGGAGACGAAGCCTCTCACCCTAAAATTGATGTTTTCGATCCTCCTCCTATGCACAATTTAACACGCTGACAGCAGTTGGGAACTCGATCCTGAAGAAATAAGTGTGGTAGTCGTTTCATTATTCAAGGAAAAATATTTATATTCCACTTCCAACACGTCAGCAGTAGGTCAACACCTGATCTCTAAACTCACCTTCTTAAGCTACAGTCAGGACCAAATATTTGAAGATCACGCAGGGGGAAAAAAAAAAAAGAGCAGGATTTCCTTTAATGAGACGGTAATGTGAATGGACAATGTGGCACAGAGCTCTACTGCCACATTACAGCAGCTTACCTCACTGTGTTTAACCTGGAAATGTTTTCTGCGAGTGGACAAACATCCATTTCACCATGTGACATTAAAACGAAGCACTAAAACTGATTCACATTGAATTCATTGAGGTGGGGCGGCTGCTGCCGGTTCCCACCCCGTCGATTCAATAGCGTCGGAAACACTGCTGCTCACTGAACACAAGCCGTGTGGAAGCTCTTTCAAACGGTGTGAGTGCGGGGCTGATAGTTGCCTTTCACTACACTAACTGCCATTCATTAAACTCTCCCCAGCCCGTCTGTCAGAAGGAAAAGGCTGTAAATTATATTTATCACAGGCTGTTCCGAAAATACAAGAATCAAATGGTGCCATTTCAGACGTTATAGCTACGGTGCTTGAGTGCAATGCTTGACATTAAAAAAAATTTAAAAAAATAAAAAGTCAGGCCAAGCTTTTCACTTTCAAACTATGGTTTGTTTTCGCAAATTCTCAACACAAGAGTGCAAAAAAATAAAAAATTTAA
Source organism: Lipophrys pholis (assembly GCF_963383615.2). Lineage (NCBI taxonomy): Eukaryota > Metazoa > Chordata > Actinopteri > Blenniiformes > Blenniidae > Lipophrys > Lipophrys pholis. The sequence continues at coordinate 9,594,761 of NC_137648.1, forward strand.
AAATAAGCTTTTATATCAGGATTTACATGAATCCCCATTGTTATTGTGGTGTTGATGACAGAAAAGTTCTTTACTATTGGTCCACTGTTTCAGATAAAATCCTGGCCCTTAACGCAGAGAGTCCCAGCAGACACAAAGACATGAAAGCGGAGTGTTGCTGTCGCGTCTGACGTTCCTCGTCTTTTTTCTCTCGCCCTAACCACTACTACTGAAGTTTATCTTTCTTCCTGTCTTTCATCACAGAGGTTATTAAACCCTGCGAGGGAGCTCCGCCATGTCTAATTACTCCAACGGTAAACAAAAGGAGGTTGGGTGGGGAAGGAGCGAGGAGAATGAGGAGGAGGAGGGAGGTGAGGCGGGACAGATGAAAAAACACAGCTGGCAGAGCGCCGTGTTATTATAATTCTTTAAGCGATACTGTTAGCTTGGTCAGTCTTTTAGCTGCGCAGCTAATGACTGGCTAGACCTAATTACAGGCCGCCGTGTGCTGTGCCGGGACGTGATATTCCTTCCCCGGATGGTTGTTAACCTCCCCCACAGCCAGAGCCCAACCCGACTCCCATTACCTCCCCAGCCTTGTTCGCCCACAAAACCCCAAATTATCTTTAAAGGTGTTGTATTGTTCTTTTGGCGAGGTAGACGGGAGCATTTTCCACAGTGCATACATCAGGCACACCCAGAGAGGGTGGAAATAACCCACTTGTTAGAAATATTCTCGTCTATCCCTCAAGAAACTATAAATGTGAGGAAAAACGCAAAGCAAAAGTACTTAAAAGAGCCAGTCAAACTTGGCAAAACCTGTCCGGATAGGCAAATTTGAGCTTTCGAAAACAAAAAAAGTGAAAAACAAAGATGATTTATTGCACCAATAATCACATGATCATATAAAAACTAATAGTGTAGAAATATTTTTGGCTCCAAGCATCCACTTTTGTCATCTGGAAGATATTTAATATCACATGTCATTGTAAGTCCAGCTTTCTAAAAATGTAAAAATGAGAAAATAACAAGGTCCAAAACCCCCACGGGGGTCACAGTTGGGGAAAATAAGGTTTCCCAGTTGTGCAAACCTTTTTAATAATTTCTAAGTTAGTAAGGTACTATAAGAGTGAATTTGTGAATTCAAAATAGTATGAATATGACAGACAAAATGACAAAAAGATGCTGTTACTACTGCACAGGTCAAGCCAGGAAGTCATTTTTAGAAAACCCCCAGTAAAATAATTTACTCATGCTGAAGAGAGTTAAAAAAGCCTCTGTGTAGAAACTAGTGCACACATTAGCAATTAAAAACAAACACATCACTGCCTTCCGGCCTCAGATCTTATGGAAAAGCGGCCTCAGAGTAAATTATGGGGGAAATATTCCTTTTAGCACGCTCTGTGGTGGCCTGAGCTGATGTGCTGCAGCTCTGCGCCAAACAGAAACTGGGGGGGACAGCATCTACATTTTGTTTCTCCCCACGAGTGCGCTACAAGACGGATGCTCTCCCCATCCATCGTGGCCTCCTCCCTGTCTCTGGAGTGAGTGATGCGGTATTGAAACCATATGCCCTCCTGAATTCCTCACGGATCCTCCCATCCCGTCCAATCCCCGCAGTCCTCCGCTGCTGGCCACGGACACACGGCTGTCGCGAGGGGGGCCTCCCGGCTTCCTGTGTAGGATCTAAATATTTACACTCCCAGTCGTCCCGAGTGGCGAGGCGGAGAGGTCTTGATGTTTTGGGTTATGTAAAGTCCAATCCTCTAGGACACATATTTAACAGATTGTCGTTGTTAGAGCACATTCTGAAGCTTTCTCATCATCCACATGCCGACCGAGACACATAAACACACCTACATTTTCAGAGAAAAATAGTTGAGTGAAAATCCACTAAATGGTGACCTTGAACTCCTTCTGTAGCTATTAACTGTAAAGTTAATATTGGTTATTTCATGAGAGCAGGGATGGGATGACATCTGTTACAGAAACTCCACATTGAGAGCACATGGTGTGCACCTTAACCCTCTGATCCTCCCCCCCCCCCCCCCCCCCCCCCCCCCCCCCACCTTATGCTCCAGAGCAACTCTGCCTTTAAAGTGTTGGGACAGCCTTGGACATTTCAAGCCAAAGGTGATGGCTGGGTAGAAGCGCATGCAGCTTTCAAGCCAAAACTGAACATGTGGTAAACTCAAACTGTCCCGTAGCATAACAAATGATGAGTCTTTGTTCTGTGTTGTGTCAGCCAAAGCTTTCATCTCAACGCAATTACTGAGAAAAAGCCCCGCAGGAATTTCACTTACAACCTGTTGCGTTATAACAGCAGAGTGGTGTGTGACCTACTGAGAAAGTCACTGAAGATGCACTGACCAAACACAAAAGAACAGCCAAGAAATCTCAGCGAAGGCTCTGCACACAGTGTAGCCGTGAAAACAAACCCGACTTGTCTCACAAATACTTCTGTATGCTTTGCAGATGGTGGAGCCATTAAACAAGGTAGCAAAAGAAGCAAAGGCAGAGGCAAATCACTTCCCAGGTAGCCAGCCAAGACGTGCTATTTGCAGCTCCGTGTCAGTGCACTGAGCTCTGTCTGGGCACCAGAAGTCCAAAAAAAGACGCCGCTCTGGCCAAGATTTGGCTGGATTTTGGAGCCGTTTTGGTCTCATCATCAGCGTCAGCTTGAAGCACCGCAGCCAGCGCTGAAACGGCCCGAGCAGCTGGAAGCAGTACAAGGATACTTGTGCTGATTCTGCCACATCATTTATTACAAGTCATACATAACTCCAGCAAGCAGGTGCACCCATTTTACACACCCATTAACTCAAACCAGGCTGTATAACTCAAGTTTACTCCAACATAAAGTCACATTTCAGAAACTATAAAACACTGTGAGCTATAGACACAACGTTTTACAGTCCATTTGGCCAGTTTTTCTAATTGTGGGATTATGTTATACTGACACTATCGCTGTGGCTCACCTGATATTGTGCGTCGTCTTGTAAATGCTAAAAGTTGTTTGATTCCTATCAACATATGTTGAAGTGTCCTTGAGAAAAAAAACTCAAGTTTCTCCCAGTGGCATGCGAGTATCTTGCAAGGCAGGTAGGGGCTCCCTGCAGCTTTAACAAAATGACATGTAAAAAACGGCTACTTGATAAACATGACGCTTAAAATAATGTTTGTACATGAATGCCATGAAAGCTTGTGCTGAATGTCAATCATGCAAAATGTTTGATTCTGGCTCAGAAAAAGATAACCATGAATAAATCCTCCTCAAAAGTTAAGTGCATCAATCACTGAAAATCTTAATACTTTTCTACAATTCAACAATTCATTTAGTGGACATCGTTTTCCAGTGTGAGAGTTCAAATAAACAAATCTGCAATTCCAAATATGTTACATCCAAGCGGGATACACAGTTTTATTTTTAAAATGCCAGAATACAATAAGACTAACCTATGACGCAGGGACTCTGGAATAGGACAAATGCCAGGATACTCATAACAGTTTTATTTTTCAAGACATATTTTAATAAACTGCTGCATCTGCTGTGACTGAAACGCTGGGTAAGATGCCTCATCTGTCAAATTAGGCAAAGATCAGAGCGATACGACCAGCCGGCTTACTCAGCTCTGGCTTCGTATCACACAATGAAGCCTCACAGCAGGAGCTCAGTTTTAAGTCCGGCCAGAATTACACGCCAGGTGAAAGGTGGGAGGATTGTTGATTGATTCAATTTGAAAAGCTTGCGAAGCTCATAACATTGGGCTTATAACCGCTCATTACATCATCCTGCAAGTAGGAAGAGCAGTGAGGAGGACTGATGAGCAGGCTCGGAGGATTAGGTCACCTGTCAGGATAGATTCACCGTCTGGGTCCACAGTCATTGAATATTTAGCGGCGCGATAACGTGCCAAATTGTCCCGCAAGGCAACGTCACGGACCACCTTTTGTTTAAGTACACATTCACTTGGTTAGTAGTTCTCTTTAGGCTTCTTTCACTTCCACTCCGTTACAAACACCATTAATCTTGCTTTTTTTTATTTAATTTTTTTTTATTATTTAGTCCTTGTAGCTTAAATTTGCGGCCAAATCCTCCCACAAACTCTGTAACTCTGCCTTTGTGGAGAGAGCCAGCAAAAAGGCCCTTCATAAATCACACGTCTTATACATTGCTGTGAAAAAAAATAAAAACCCCACTAGAGTTCCTGCTCAATATGCAGGTTTTGGAACGCAGCGAGTGAACACGGTGAACCCTCAATCCATGCAGAGAAGCTCCAGTAAAAACAGATTTTGGACTTCGTTCTTTTGGCTACAAGTTTCATGCGATGGGGGCTGATTAGAGAGAGATCCGGCAGAAGTCATGTCCAATTCATCAGCTATCTCAAACAGAGAGGCTGCAGCCAGACTTCAAACACATGCTGCCCGTCCACAGATCTCAACGGGTCGGACATCAGTCACGGATGTAACAAGGTTGCTCCGAGGTCAAATTTGTGTCTGATCACTTTCGCAGTCTCGCCGTGTGACGGGGGTGAGTTAGGGTTCAGTGTTGGTGTAGGCTGACCTGCCGGGCCCGGCCCCCTCGATCCCTCCTGCGGCTGCGTGGATCGGTTGCGATTCTGCTGCCGACGTTTCCCACCGGTTGAGCGGGCGGTGCGGACGTGCACTTCGCTGACTTTGAAGAACGCCACCATGAAGGGCTGCTTCTCCAGCGCGCCGTCGCGTCCCACGAGACCCGCCTCCTTGGAGCTGATGCTCTGGCCTGCTTGAAAGAAAACAGACTGTAGACGACAGCGCAACAACTCTGCAACCAACCAGTGCACCTGTAGCATTTCCTCAGGTATCGCATTTCATTTGGTGTGCGTCACATCACGGCATCAAACCACTTTATTATGTGTGAAAGTTAAAGTGTGAAGTCTTTAATGTAGCTGCGTCTCTCACCGCTGCTGGTCTCCACGCTGACCTGCAGGCCGAGGTTGTGCGCGGGGCTCATCACCCACAGGTTGCTGGTGGCAGTGATGTCAAACTCCAGCCAGCCCTCCTCAGCTGCCCAAAGCCTGCGCGACTCCAGCAGAAACAAATCTGCCTCCCTAAGGGGGGGGGGGGGGGGGGGGGGACCAGAGTGTTTTTGAGTGAGCCAAACAAAGGGACATTTCAAGGTAAAATAACTTTTATTATGGTTAAACAGAATTAGGAGTCCATTGTGACGTGTTCAGTAACTCTATGATGCTGCTATACATTAATACTAACTGACTCCAGTGGAGTTTTGTTTTGCTACACTTTCATGCAACTAGAAAATAAATTATGAGAAAATATCTCTGAATTCTAGTTTGATCTGGTTAGTTGAGCTGATTCTGAAGGTTTTATCCAGCCTAACGTTCCAGAAATTACACTGGTTTTACAATAAACTATCTTTTAATTTCAGTTACTTTTCATCTCAAATTGAAATTCATTTAATATTTTTACTATTAGATTTACTGGATTCATTTGACTTTCCTTCGGCATCGTGCTGCGATGGAGCTGATCCCTGGTAACTAGGGGTGCTGGGAAGATACTACCTTTTTTCCAATATAACTTCAAGGTTCAATATCTGGTATCTGACAGTACCGAAAAGCTCCCGTTACACTGCTGAACACCTGTTAACCACTGAAATGATTAGTATATAGGGACAAAGGTCTGTTCTTCTGCTTTCTGCTAGTTTTATAATTTTCTAGATATCATCAAACAATTCCTGTCAACAGTTACAGAATGAGAGTAAATGGCTTCACAGTGGCAATGCTCATTGCTTGGCAATATAGATAGGAAAAAAAGAGTAGAGGAGAAGAACCTATAGTGAACCTATAGAGATGTACCTCTTTAAGAAAGCCAAGGAAACTCAGGAGCTCTCGGTTTGTGTCAGGGTAACAGTATCATAACAAAATGACAGGAAGATGGATCACTGCACTTAACCGAAAACGCTGGGATACACTGTATTCGCCGCCATTGTCGACCTGACCTTTAAGTCTACCTCTCAGAGGGATCGGGAAAAGGAAGGAATTAAGGCTTGGTATCGGGCTTCACGTATGGTAATATCATTTACAACAGTTGGTGTGAAAGAAAGCGTGTTCAAAAACAGCAGGACAGTGTCAAACAGAAGGAAAAACAAGCAAGTGTTTAATAAAAAGAGAGTGGAGGAGAGGTAAGGAGAAGACAGAGTGTGAGTGATAAGAGGGCCTGTCCTCCCACTGTCCCATTACAGTAGTAATAACACAGCAGCGGGCCTGTCGGACCCTCCCTCCAGAACCGACATCAAAGCCACGCAATCATCCAGGTGTTCAGAGAATGCCCCTGCAGTCATGCCCCAGCAGCCCCTCTTTATTGGTCATTAATGAGGGTTTTCTGACGGCTTCTGTACGAGGCCCTTGCACCCGGTGTCCCCGCACGCACGTTCTCCGCCCCGCGGCTAAGTTCACACGTTGGTCCGAGCACAAGCCACAGCGCTGGTGTTTGTTCCTCCGTGTCGCACACTGATCTCATGATGAAGGTCAGCGGGGGCTCCGTCGGTGGGCCGCTGGCAGGCTTAAAGCAGCTATAAAGCGTCTTAATGACAGACTCCTTAAATGAACTGGAATAATAAGGTCAAGAGTGTGTTCTTTATCTGAAATAAATCGTTCTTTAAAAGAGAAACATGACACATGTCTTTTCCTACTTTAAAAGTCTTGTCAGTGGCTGTTATTTGTTATGGGTTCCTAAAGTCAGGAAAAGAACAAAAAATAACTTGATATAACATAAAAAAAATACGTGACTAAAATCTCACATATTTCATGTATTTTATCTTTGAAATGTCATATGCATGAATGTTATGTAGGGTGTAAGAGTAGCTGGTTTGGTTCTTTATGCACTTTTATCTTTGAAGTTGCTGAAAGGGCAATTTTGTAAGATTGTAAAATCAATATGAAAGATAAATATTCTATATATCAAACGTGAGCAACTGGCAGCCCAGAGACTGCCTGCAGCTCACAAACCAATTTCCTTTAAGCCAATATAGGAAGGTAACTTAAACCCAAACTGGGCCACATAATAAATGCGATTTCATTCAGTAATTCATTCTTACAACATTTCGATGCAGCTGAAAAAATACCAAATGTTGATTTATTACACATATTTCACAAAGATGCATGCATTAGTGCATCACTTGGTCTCCTTAATGATCACAGTTACTCATCCCTGATGTATATCTTCATTCCTATGATTTAGGATTCAAATTGTAAAAGAAATAAGAGAAAATCATCAGGTTGTGAAGAGGATAATAGCTGGGAAAAGGCTGACGGATGGGTCAGTAAAAGTAGCCCTCGCAGCAGCCCGCCTTCTCTTAATACGATGTTCTGGCCTGCCACATTTTTGGCATTGTAATCTCTCGCATTCCTCGCCTGCTGTTCGAGAAACCGCTCCAATCCAATGCAAAGTACAAAGGGTGTCAAGCTAATTAAGCGCTCTATCATTAGGACTTAGAGTCAAAATAGAAGTCAGCTTTTCTTTACGGGATGGTGGGAGCGCGAGAAAAAGTTAATTGGCTTCCCACTGATTGGGAGATTACAAAGTGTACAGTTTGGCAGCAGGCGGAAAATGAGGAAAGCAGCCTGGACTTTACGGTAAGTGACGTCTTTCTGGTATTTGTGTTCATATAAATCAGAACTCCGCAGGCGATAATTTCAGCACTGAGGAGGATGAAGACAGGAATGTGAAATTACAGCACTTTTATGTGGCATTTTGTCATTACATTTTTTTCTTCTTTTTTTTTGCAAACTCGTCTTACACCTTGAATTATATGCAGTGTCAGGCTTTTTTTTTTTTTTTTTTTTTCCCCCTCCTTGTGATAGCAAATGATGAAGGCTGTAATTTTAGGTGGAAAACCTCTCCCACAGTAATGCACAAATTTAGATAAATATGGGTCCTTTAATCTCTAAATATCTCCAAAAATAAAAGGTTTAACCTCCAGGCTGAAGAGCACAAACCATCCATTGTAGACATAAAGGAATGCGGCAAATAAGGGGCTCGAACGACAGAAAAATATACTTGGCCACCATCTATAGTTGACGTTCTTTCTCAATCCAAGAACGACTGAACTTTGGCCCGGAGGCTGCACTCTGAAAACATCGGGTGTTGGAGACCCCCACTTTGAACGCAAAATATATTTGTTATATCAAGTGTTGTAGTTTGCAACACATCATCAGCTTTTGAAGGAGGAAGTTCCTTTGGCGCGTATCCCATTGGTAAGTAAAGAAATACTTGGCTGCATGAGACGTTAGAGTAAAAATGCAAAGGAGGAATTCTCTTGATGTCTGTGTTGCTTCTCTGTGGGCGGGCTTGATAAAACACAAATATCATTCAGAAATCTCGCTGGATGTTTATCTACCCCTGCAAACGTAATGTAAATGTTTGGTATGTATTAGCTGTGCTCATTCTGGAGGGACGGGAGGATTTTGAAGCCGTGCTATTTCTGTGAGCTTGGGTTTTGCTTGATTTTACATTCTAAACACAGTGACAGAGCAGAGTATGTGTAACACACAGGGAGAATGATGGAGCGATAGAGAAAAGCACACAAGAAGGCAAAGCTTCTTTTTTTTTTTTTAATTATGAGCTTCACCTTCCCAAATCCAAAGAAACTTAACACCGCATACAGGCTGCTTTCATTAAGACCATACTTTATGTTGACATTGTTGATTTTTCTGCAACCTTCGGGCGCATCAGTGCACACGTGTTTTGAAGCCGAGTTCTGTTTAAACCCTCCAAACATAAAACTCTACTCAAGATCCAAGAGTTTCACAACAGACTGGATTACAGACCAAACATGCACTGAGTGATAATAAAAGAAAAAAAAAACGTGTCAAGTCATGGTATGTATCATTTGTTTTAGAAACAGAATTCTTAATGTGTCAAATTCTTGTTGATGATTTTAAATCTTAATGGGCATTTTGGCTGTATAGTAAGCCTCTCACTGTCGGGGATAGTCGTCACAGATATACCTGTATGATTCTTTTAAATAGAAAACGAGAAACGATTGAACGGTTTGGAAACTTTTTTTTCATTCATTGGATTTCTGTTACCGATTCCAAACTTTTTTAAGGAGTCATTAGCCAAAAGATTTACTTTTTACTTTGAATTTCCTGAATGAGGGGAACTCGACTTGATCATATGTTTTGGAAGATGAAACGCATATCCAGTCAGATTTATGTCGAATTCATACAGAAAAAGATGTGTCAAACTGACCGCCGTCAGCTCCGCAGAGCGGCTCAATGGGATGGGCAAATGCACAAAGGACTCATCCAGTAGTGTTTCTTAATCAGAGCTTCGTAAAGACAGCAGAAGGATGCAAGAGAGGGCAGTTTTTTTTGTGCGTTACCTGTCAGGATGCTCCTTGACCACCTGGTAGACTTTGAGCAGGAAGGTGTCGTTGCGAAAGGCGCGGCTCACACACTCCTTGTAGAGGCGAAACTCAGCTGCAGTGACGGCCTCGCCCTCTGGGATCTGCGAGAGATTGAACTTGAACTCCTTGTGGTGGCGCCGCTGCGGGGAGAGCTCCCTGTCGTACTCCACTGTGGGTCAGAGGCACACAAATACACATCCATGCAAGACGTTACCAACAGACCCAGATAAAAATTCTAAAGTTTATGGCTCTCTGGTTTAAGGTAAATGTTTGTATCTCTAGTCTATTAGGATATCTTGTCAGTTGATGAACTTGTTGAATCTACATTTACTGTCTGTTGACCTATATAATGCATTTTTAGTAGATCATACTGACATCGTGGAGCTCCGTCTATAAATAGGATTACACTGTTCATTTACAAACAGGGATTTTGTGTAAATACACACTGGTGATTGATGAGCGGATATGTTTTCTGCAGACATTGCTCAGAAGTCTTTAAAGCCAGTAAAACATGTGATTTATGCATAAAGTCTGATAGGGTTTGTGGTTTCCGCTTTCCCTAAATAAATCCCTGTTATCATCAGTTCGAGGCAATAGCCCATGATTTTTTTTCAGCAGCAGCAAACTCAGAGAGACATTCTGCAGCCACTTCTAACAGCGTGAAATGACAAAAACCAACAAATGCTCTCCCTCATATGTTTTAAGTGCAATATGCACCATAATGACAATGTGCCCTCTGGGAAATCGGTTCCTGTCTCGGCGGGAGGTTTCTCTCTCTCAGAAAAAGCCACACACACACACACACACACACACACACACACACACACACACACACACACACACACACACACACACACACACACACACACACACAGAATAAGAAAGGGTGAAAGGAATAATGAGGGCCATGTTGTATGCAATTAGAAGGTTGTACACAGAAATACACATGGAGACATTAGCAGTAAACGTTAAGCCTCAAACATGTGCTTTATTGGGGAAAAAACAAAAACACTCTCACTGTTCTCACTCCATCACAGTCGAAGAGATGTAAATAGTTTTTCATAGGCTTCACACACACACACACACACACACACACACGCGCACGCACGCATGCACACACACAGCCTGTAACCAGCGTCTCACCCTAACCTTAACAGTAAACTCCTTTTAGTGCAGCGGACAGAGGGACATGACAGGTGGATTCTTTGAGATTATCTCGGTTCTTTACCCTTCATCACAAACATTATTACCTTCTGGTACACAACCTTCATCTAACCTTCACATATTGGCATACTGTTCTCTTCTGGAGACTCACTGAAACCTTGACTTGCATAATTTTAATGCTACCCTCACCATAGAATAACTTTGAAACACGTATTTACTTTAAGTATTTAACGATGCTCCTATGAGGACCATTGTTTGTTAATATTGACATGTGATCCCCGATCGCATCCTATTGCGATCCTATCTTGGTGGAAATTAATTTTTTACAAGCTGTTTTCATTGTCATTGGTTAACGCATGTAAATGCCAGCAGACAGCTGATTGTAACACCTCACTTATTGCATAATATGAGGCAGCTAATTTTAGTTTGTTTAAACACATTCAAAATCAGGATATGTTTAAAGGTCGAAAGCTTTGGTAAGAAAAAAAACAAAAAGAAAAAGTAGTTTTGTACCTGTGCCAGGCTTGTTAAAACCCTCTGGTAATTTTATGACGTGGAGACCCGCCCAAAATGGACCAATGACACATTTTGTTCCCCGAGTCAAAGGAGAAGAGAAAATTGTGTTGATGTGAGAACACTGGAACCAATCAGATGCTCCCAGAAGTGCCAGCCCCACCTCGTACCCACACCCAGGAAGGTCAAAGGCTCCAATCATCCCCCAGACATTTCCAGCTTACATAAATTCTGAAACTGAACAAACAAAAACGGAGCGGATAAGGCAGGGAGGGAGGGAAGACGTGTCATACTGGCCTCAGTGTGTTTTCAAGGAAAAGCACCAAAGGCGCTGTGACTTGCTCACAACAAATCATAAGAATTGAAGCCTCTCAGTTTACATCTGCTTCAAACACCTTTTGCTGATGCAAAGCGCAAAAGAAACAAAGCAAACCACCTATCTAGAATAAAATGGTATTCACATCAGTGTGGCCGTGACTTCTATCAGACATGACAGTGACCGTTTTATCATTTCTCCCCACAAGCTGCCCACACGCACACGTTGTACTTGGGAGTGATAACAGGCCTGCTTCTGAGTTGCAGGGTAAATAGATCAGTGAAGCGTTTGTGTCTGTGTGTTGGGAGGCCTTGAAGAGGGGTCACAGTACTCCAAATGACTTTACAACACTCACTCCAACACCCTTGGGCTCAAAGACCAACAGCTTGAAATTGCATATTCCCCCATTTAACAATCTAGGAACTTTTTGGCTTGAAAAGTCTTAGATAAACTGTAGGTGGGTGAGAAGGTCAGGTGGAGTTCCATAGTATTATATATTTATTACATCTGCTGCACGCAGAGCTGTATGCACAAAATACAATATCAGACACCTGCAATGGAAAGCAGAACCTGATTTTATTCTGCATGATTTCACTCACAGCCACTCCGCCAACCTACTTTGATTGGCTTGAAATCCAGACTAAGACCTTCCTTTATCTCCCTTCTCCTGTGTGTTTATTGCCCTGGAGTGTAACCAAGATGAGCTGTAAAACCGGGGAAAAGGGGACTTTTTATTCCATCCAGCTTATCGTTAACCGAGGTAAATAGTAACAGGCTCATAAAACTGATATTTAGTTTAACACCTGAACTAAAACTTCACAGATTCGACTGTGTACTGCTTGTACTATTCATACTGGGGTGTCGGCTATATTCCTAAACAAAAAAAATGTATCACAAACCTTCGTTTTCCATAAGGTTTCCTTTGTACAACAATCAGAAATCAAAACTCCATTGTCTCGTTCCCACTGCAGTCTGGTGTTAATATAGTTTTATAAGAATCAGTTTCACAGCATTTACAGATACATGCATAACAACAACAACAAACCCTGACCGTTATTCCGTCTTCACTAGTCTTGAAATCTCAGATACAAGAACGCTCAGCGTGCATTTGAAGTGCGTATTTGCTAAATAAACGGCAACAGTGTTGACTGAAGTGTAGCCTTGCTGCTTCAACGAGCTGCTTCACTGAAGCAGCAGACGGTGAAAATATTTGCAGACAGGTGCTCGCATTCAACTGCCAGTATTTCCTGAAGACTGCAACAAAGTTTTACGGCAATGGCGCAAGAGATGTGAAAAGTATTGCAGCCGGGGAGAAAACAGTTTTCACTGGAGTGAAAAATGCATGCAGTGGCTTCATTAGATTTTAATGAAATCCGCAGACCACATTCCCGTTAACATTTATTTCCCTCACATCGCGGCAAAAATCTCCGAGCTCTCCTCAAACTCACCGCCTTGTTTAAGTCAATTTCTTGGGTAATTACAGAGAGGGGAGTCGTTCGGAGGGGCATCCAGATGAGGACAAATAATTAGAAGTATGAAATATGAAGACGGCCATCTTCTCACATCTTTTTATCGCTGTGATCCTCGGCGAGGCAGCCAGGGAGCCTCAGTGGCGTTAGCGGCTAAGTAGCATTCCAGATGCCTCTCCACCTTCTAGGCTTGAAATTCGATTGAAATCCACTGAGATTTTGCATCTAAAATCAAAGGGAAGTCTTCACACAACGCACAGAGGGAGCGTAACCTGTGTGCTAATCCACCATGACGTGTGCTTTGAGACAGGAACACACAGAAGGGAAAAGGGATTTAGATCTGGATGATTCAGGGAGGAATTCAAAGTGATTCTAAAGATGGAAGAAGAGTGATTATATTTGTGAATTTTGGTGCAAAATGTGCTAGATGAAAACCGAAAGAAAGGCAGGACACATTGTGAGGCTCGTTGTGTTATTATCCTCACTTTTCATGAGAAACACTCAGAAAAACAAATGACTAACAGACAACTATTTCCTCTTTCATTTTCACCGGCATGAGCGACCACAGAGGAAGGGAATGTTAACCAGAAAGCTTCACGGAGAGGGGAAATGTCTCTGATGAGTCACACAATCATTGGAAGTGATCTAATTTACCACCAAAATACAAACGTCACGAGACAGAGAGAGAAAGAAAAGCATCAGTGACGATGACAGCGGTAGAAAAAGCACAAGGTCGGTCATCACAGGAAGGGACACGGAGAGCGAAAAGGGACAAAAACAAAGGGAGACGGGGTCGAGGGAGAGTCGGATGCAGTGGGAGGTGCAGCCCAAGAGACAGTGACAGTAAAGGAGTGAGATGGACGGTTTACAGAGTCACTTGGACCCTTTGACAGGAGCTATTCTCTCGTTTCCACCTGCGCAACATCTGGCTCCGCTCTCCTGTCCCTCCTGCTGTAGGTATTATATCAGCCTACACACACATACAAACACACAGTTTGAAAATGGCCGAGATAGATTTTATTTTCAGGTGTATGCAGCTTCTGTTCAAAGCCTTTTAGTCATAACTTCCTTACTTGAACATATCTGGATGATATACAGGTTTGTAAGTTTGATTATGAAATCACGATTGCTCTGAATGATAACAGATGTACTTCTTTATGTAATATGAGTGTCTCTGCTTGCAGTGTTAAACGTCAATGAGGCAAGTGATCTTATCTAGGAACTTTTACTGTCCCTCTCGTCTCATGCAGCATTCTAACATACGTCAAATGCATTCAGTAGTTTATATTTAGGCTTTTTTGAAGCAAATAGAACTTCATATTGAAGAATCATAGAACGCTATTTTAGTTAGAAATTGTGATATTGGTCAGTTTTACATTTTCCAACAGAAGGAGAACATAAGTGACAATAAAATCTGTGTTGTTATTACTAATCTTTGTCCATGTATGTATTTCAGACACGAGCTCTCATTCTGAAGAAAAACTTGTTTTAGAATATATATGTGTGTGTGTGTGTGTGTGTGTGTGTGCGTGCGTGCGTGCGTGCGTGCGTGCGTGCGTGCGTGCGTGCGTGCGTGCGTGCGTGCGTGTGTGTGTGTGTGTGCGTGTGCGTGTGCATGTGTGTAAGGAAATAATTACTTAATAAATCACAAACAGGAATCAGGGTGAAATACTGAATAAAATCTGAATGATTAGTTTAGAATGTGGCGAATGGCAAATAAATATGAAGAAAATGATTTAACTTTCCAGGAATAAAGTTGAACAAAACGTTAGGAAAATTTGGTATTTTTTTCGAAGTGAAGTTTGAATGAATAGGTCACATCTTCAAGAAGAAAAGGCCAGAAGGAACCTGATTTGTTAAATTTAACTTCTCATTTGAACATTTTGAATTCATTCCAAAAACTGTTTGATTTAATCTAAAAATAAATTATAATAATATTATTGCCTTGACTGTTTTTTTTCAAATGTTATCAAATAAGCCAAAATACTAACAAAATATTTTGTAGTGTTTCACAAATTCCAAATCAATCCCAGTGAAATCAGATTAAAAAGACATGTTGCATCATCTGGAGGTATAAATCCAGGTTAAAAACCAGCGTGAGGAGCTGAAAGCACTCTCCGTGCACACAGAGATGAGCTTTTTATAAACTGAGATGTGTGTCTCTTTAAGAAGCAAAGGAAGGAAAAAGGGAAAAGGTGCTGAAAGAAAGACAAGTGAGAGAAAGTTGGAGCCAGATGGCTATCTGTGCAGGGGAGTGGTGGGATGCATGAGCGGACAAACAGGCGGACGAGACGGAGGATGAGGCAAAAACGAGTCTGACAGTGACTGATAATTCTAAACTCTGCAGAGAAAATAATAAAGACTCCGAGCCAACACGGTTATTATTTAA
This sequence comes from Lipophrys pholis, assembly GCF_963383615.2. Taxonomy (NCBI): domain Eukaryota; kingdom Metazoa; phylum Chordata; class Actinopteri; order Blenniiformes; family Blenniidae; genus Lipophrys; species Lipophrys pholis. Next base: position 9,609,997 of record NC_137648.1, read on the forward strand.
AGAAAAAACAGTTTGTGAGGATGCAAACACTAAATGTGGTGGCAGTGAGGGTAAGAGAGGGGAGAGAGTGGGATCCAAGACAGACAAACCAACAAATGAGTATTGAAATAGAAAAAAAATAAATAAATAAATAGTTTGGACAAGAAGAAAAGCAGTGCTCTTCAACATGAAGCGGAAAAAGTAGGAGAGGCCGTGTGGTGTGTGACAGGCAGGCCGGTCTGTGGTCGGCGGTCAGTGCTTTACGCTGCCCAGCCAATCCCCGGAGAGGGACAGCTGGCCTGCGTCCTCCAGCTTCACATCACCTCTGCTTTCTTTCTGCATGTCCAACGACCGCGGGGCAAAACAACCAACAGCCCCTTTCTCTCACTAAAATACTCCTTCGCCCTTCATCAACACTCAGGTGGTCATTTTAACTATGGGAAACGTCAGACGCAGCTTTCTCAAGAGCAAATAAGACCATCGGTGGTATTTATTCTTTTGAAATGAGAGTAACTGAGAGGTTTAGACTCAAGAGGAAGTGTTTGTCCGCGGTGTGAAATATTCACATTTCCTATCAAAGCAGCATCTTCTGAATGTTTTAATGTGAAATATTTTCCAACCATAGTCAAGGTTGTCCTTTCTCGTGCTGTAATATAGATTACCGTGAAGAGAGCACCTGTGACCCAGATAATAGAGTCTTAAGGGAGCTTTTATTAGATCTGTCAGTAAGATTTTACTAAGTACCAGTCTGATGACAGACGAAAAGATTTGGTTCAGGCTGCCAACTTAAACATTTTTTTTTCCCCCGTCCTCCTACAATTGCAGACACACAAGTCATTCTCCTTCTTCCTTCAATCTGAATACTGTTGTGTTTACCTGCCTCTGAATGACACTTTTCCTCTTAAGAGAGGCCTCATGTGTTACACAACCGGCGGTTTACTCTTCCTCTTCATTCCAGTGAGAAAGAGCAGATGTTGAGAGTTGGTCGGCGAAACAGATGCGGCCAAAGTATGATTTAAAAATCATACTGCACTGATGTGCTGTCCTTGTAGCAGGCAGCGCTGGAAATAGGACGACGGTAGTCCTATTAAAGAAAGAAACCACTGACCTTGTTGAACTAACATGGGAACAAGAAGCCAGTGTGAGGTTTTCCTCTGCAGCATAACAAAGGCTCCAATATCCAGCCGTTTTAAAACTGGACCCCAAAGATTGTCATAAATAATCTTCATTTACTATTACCTATTACCTGCATCGGAGTAAAAGAGCGCGCGTGCACAAGGGAAATAAATGAGGATTTCACAAACACCCTTCAATCAAATTATTGCTCACCAAGAAACTGTCAACTTTGTAAAAGACTTTGCGGACGGCTAAACCAATGAAGTGTCCGAAGCACGAGAAGAATCCATCTGTGTTTATGTAATTACAGCCCATAATCTGTCTGGTTTTTGTCTCAGCCTTGATGGTTTCTGAGGATAGGTCAGATATGTCAATGACTTCCATTTATCATTAACTTCTCCAAAGTCCCATCTAATTAAAGGGTTGGCTACACTGTCTTTCCCAGGGAACTTGATATGACGTCAACTCTTCTGCGATCTATTTTCATTCAAGAAGAAAAGATCTAGTTAAGAAAACATCTAAATGCTGGAAACTTTCAATTTTCAGAAACTCTAACCTTTAGCATCGAAGCACTGTGGAAAGACAAAACATCGGGACAGCTGTTGATTTTTGCCGATCAGATGGATACTGGCAGTACATGGGATCTGAGACGTAGCCACACTGCGCCGCTGCCACGGGGAGCTGTTTTCCCTTTGTAGTGATGCAGCTGGCGAAGCAGCTCCTGAGGTCGAGGTGCGGATGAAGGGGGCTGGCGGTCCGCTGGGAGTCATCATCAGCTTCGAGTAAGGGTGCGTGAACGCACGTCTTCGGGGGCTCGTTCCATGCTCTGATCTTCTCCCCTGACCCTGCATCAAAGCCGCCACGCTGGGCGCCACCGGCTCAGCCAAGGGCCGCCAGCGGGAGCGAGGGTTTATGCCTAATGCAAGCGGCCACACAAACACACACGTATACACACCCGTAGACGTTTCATGAAAAGGCTTTCCCTCAGATAATTACATGCATGTGAAGGTCTGACATATATGCAGGTATTGATGATCGCACACATGAGGAGAGAAAACTGGACACTTATTCCCACACATGCAGACACAGAGGTCACGAGGCCGGGCAGCAGCAGCAGCAGCAGCCGTCCATAGCGAGGATATGAGGCAGTGAGACCAGCCTCTTTGCTGACTGTCAAGCCCCATTTGCAAACAGAGAACAGCAGCCAACAGCTTTACCCGGCGTGTCCAGCAGAAATCAGCAAAGTGATTTGAATACACACGGTTTTCTGATTATGGCAACATTGTTCCTGACAGACAGCAAAGTACAGCCAAGTGAGCTTTCCACTGCACACTGATCCAAGCACTCACAGCTTGTAATATTTCAAAGGAAAATCATGATCTGTTGGGATATATATTATACTTTCAAAAACAAATCTGACTTTTTTTTCCGGATGCATTTAGCTGGACTTGTACTTACCAAAAAAAGAAGAAAATCATTGTGACCTCTCCTGTTATTGTTGTTAATGTAAGTAAATGTGAAAACTTAGTGGCCATACAGCCAAGGGCTCTATGACTCACAGGAAGGCCGATTGAATGGAGTTCAACAAAACAAGTAATTCCTTGTTCAGATTGATACATGACAATCCAATAACTAGAAGCTATGATGTAATTGTCAGAATCAGGTTGGATCCATTTACATTTGTAAAATCTGGTTTAAATGTTTCAATCCATTATCAGATTTCTTTCAGAGTACTATGTACATACGTATGCAGTGTAAGACTAAAACTTCTTGTTATTTTCACAACATCTGGTCTCGTCTTGGTGAATATGGAGGCGTTTATGATCGGGTGTTAGATTCATTTCATGAGAAATTTTCTCCAGAAGCTTTTTGTCACCTTTCCTCTGCTCAGCATGTTTATTGTCTTTTGTCTTCCACTCACATTGTGAACAAGTAACTTCCACTTCTGCACTTTTTAATTTAACACATGTAAGAGAGCAGAATATGTTAGATCAACGGGTAAACAGGCAAAACACACCAGAGTAATAAAACAAAATTCAAGTAACAAAATGATTCTAAACAATGCAAATCGTGCAAAGTAACACACTCCCTGAGAGCTCAGCAATTCAAGGCTGCATGTGTACACAGAAACACACACTTATTCATGCTGGATATCAAGCATGCTCTTCTTCCATTACCTCCCACAGGTCACAGTACAGAATGACCTCACCGGACAGGCATCCCCAGTAACAAAGGCCCCATTTGAACCATATAATCACATTTTTTCTACAGCCATCATCTTCCATATAATCCCTGAAAATCCATTTGGGTTTTCTGAAGGCCCGTCCAAAACCATGACATATCATGTCAGGCGTACCGTCCCGAGGACACACAACAAAACTCACACACATCCACAGAGGCAAGAGTATTTGATTCTTGTTCCCTCCGCTCTAGTCTCTATCACCACTGCGCTGCATTCCGTACAAGATGATAAAATGAAGCCTGGATACACATCTATCTTTCTGAGATGTTCAGCCAGTGCGCAGTGTGTGGGTGCATGTGTGTGTGTGTGTGTAACCCCGGGGGTAGGAGGATAATTTGCTGTAATTGCTCCTTTGCTGGGGCTTTGCTAACAGATAGATATCCGAGGTATGGCTGTTAGACCGCGTAATATCAGTATTTTCCATCGATGCACTGACAGCCGAGTGGTAGCAGTCTCAGATTCAGCTCTCTGTTGAGCCTCCAGATGGCCTCCAGGTAGCTGGACATGCCATACCGGTGTGTCAATAGGAGATCTGATTCCATTTCTTCATCACTATTACCGAGGATTAGGAGATGGACCCAATAACTTGAATGCAGTTATGTTATGTGAAATGTGTATTTTTTTTTTACACATTATGTGCATTCTGGCATTTCTGTATTATAAAATGTTATGGAGAAACAATTAAAAATGGCACAAAATCAAATAAGTTGCGTTTCAAAATTTTGAGGCATGATGCTTAGAAAGATTACATTGGATTTGCAAGCAAAAGATTAAGTTCGTCATTCGAAATGAAGTTACAAAATGCTTATTCTTCAGGTTAATTCCAAAACATTGATGATGATGATGAAAAATAAACTGAGCAAAAAGAGTGAGAGAACTATGTCACAGTATGAGAACCAGCTGCTTCCACCGCTCACCTCGTCTTCACAGGCTCTGCTGTTTCGTCCACGGTAAAAAGAAAGAAAATATACAAAATTTTCCTAAAAGCGCAATTTCACAAATAAAGTCAAGTCAATGCAAGACTACTGACTTAAACTAACTTTATAAGGAACATAAGTTCATTGTGCTTCTCGTACACTCTTTGTCCACTACTGCAGTCAATCCTAGTCAAGATAAACTCCTGATTATGCTCACATTACAATCACCTGGATTACAGGCGGAAACTGGAAAAGCCAGATAACGCGGACGCAAGCACAGCAGACAAACAAACCAAGAAAGGCCTTGTCAGTCTGCAGGCTCAAACCAGGAATATTCTTCCTGTGAGACAACAGCACTAACCACTTCAACACTGGACCACACAAAAGTATGCACCTGCTGGATCACATAACCTTTCTACTAGAAATCCAAAATCTTCCAGATATAATGCATTCATCTTTCTCAGCCCACATGGAGCCTCGGCGGCAGTATGGAGAGCAAAAAGTCAAGACTTCCTACTTCAAGTCATAACTCAAGTTGTACAGTTACAAGTGTCAAATCTTGACTCTTAAACAAGTAATTACAGATATGTCACATTTCTCCAAACACTGCTTGCAATTCCCAGATGGACTTTTGAAAGTCCCGCATCTAAACTACAGTGTGATTTATCTAATGTCGCCTTTTACCAGAACTCTGGTTGTCCATCCTTCGGGAATTCTATCCAATGCACGAAGAAGCACTGCCAATGTCAGCGGATTTAACAAAAAAACTAAAAAGTCTCAAAGATACACAAAACTATTTTCAATGCTTTGTTTGAACTCTGGCATTCATTTCTGTTTTGAGTTTCTCGACAGCAAAACTTTGTACAGATTGAAACCTTTGCGAGACCCGAGTTTAACACCGGAGAACCTCACAGGATTCACAAGACAAATGTGCCTTCGCACAGGAAAACGTCCTGCAAGTTTCAGCACATATTCAACCTTTTGCACTCGTATCTGTAATCTTTACACGGCGGTTGTCTGCTTTAACACTTACGCGGCTACGGACAAACACTCATTGATATTAATGGCAAGTTGTTACTCCCCCTCATGTCCCTGTAAAAACAAGTGTTCGTTTCACTGGACGACAAGTGGAGCCAATGAGCTGTCAGCGAAAGGCGATGCAACATCTTTTTCACATTTATAAGGAAATTCCATGAAATCAGGACACAAATGAGCTGGAAAATAAACAACAGATTTTCTGCTACATTTATGAGATGTTAATAAAAATGTAATTCTACTGTAAAGCAGCTGTCACAACAACCTCTGGTCAGACCAATGACGGCCCACACTTTGGTGCCGCGGATGGAAGATCCACGTGTCTTTTCAAGTCCTCCTTGTTGGAAAGAGTCCGACACCAGGAAAAAACCACTTAATATCTACACTTTCAATCATTCAGCAACAGACAGATCGGTCACAATAAGATAAATGGATTTGATATGGCGAATCCCCAAGAAATGTTGGACTCCTGCTGTTTGTGGGACTTTCATCCATCTCCTAAAGCCGCTTCGTCCAAGTGAGGGCCGAAGAGGAGATGAAGAGGATGCTCGTTAACAGTCTACGAAAATCACTTGTTTTTACTTCATGTCAATTAAGAGTTACTAAATAACCCAAAAAACATTCATTTAGATTCATAGGAAGCCAGAATACCTGGTCCAAACTCATACATGCACAGGAAAAACATCGTCTCACTGCAATACAAGACTGCTACACCGCTACACCTCAAGACCAGCTTGTACGACTTGTTATAAATAAAAGCCTACGATTTTAGGTTGCGTTTGGTATGTGAGCCCATTTTCCAACATCTTGTACTGTTTAGGGGGGAAAAAAAACAAATGCCCATTTTATTTTGACACAAAAGAGTAAACAAACTGGGGCAAACAAACTTCTAATAAACAAAAGCAGTGACATAAACACCATGTTCTGTAATGCTCTCTAATATACGTGACTAGCAACAACAATAATCCTAGACTGGGAGGATTCATTACACAATACATTACACACATAAAATACATTGTTTAGAGTTGGTCAGACTGTCACGACTTGCTGTCCTTTTGTTGCCGTGGGTTACGGGACCAAAACATGTCGGTGGCCAAGAGGGAGCCTTCACTGAGTTCACAACTGTCTGTTAGGCGGTTGCAAATCTCTCAGCAAGCTTTGAAAATAAAGATATTTTTGGCCGTAAGTTGGTCACAAAAGGAAATTCCCAAATGCGGGGCAACAGGTGGAACTGTAATAGTTTTAAGGCACCGCTAAAGTCAGCATTTATTGAGAAATTCAATGACCATTACAAACTGAAAAAAAGAAGTTCTCTGATCTTGGTCCTTCTTCCATTCTTGGAGTTTTGGCTCCATTTCCACTGCGATTTATATGACCGATGATGACTACCTAATGCTTTCCTCTTGGGTCGTGACCACAGATCCTCTCGGAAATGGCTTCCTCAGCTACTCGAGAAAAGTCGGCCACCATTTGGCGCTAAGTGAATATTGCGTAAACAGAGACGCGCTATTGTGGTTTGTGGATCCATTTTCAGCAAAAAAAACCCAAAAAAAACATTTCTACAAGTTCAGAGTTTTACCAGACGTCATTTTATTTACACTGCGTCAATAAGGAGATGAAGAATCCTCTCTTTTTTCTTCTTTTTGTCTACTGGCCTGTCCAGGTTTGTTGATGCTCTATAAAGTCTGCACGTTGACAGATGAGTAGAAGTTTATGTGTGTTTGTGTTTGTGTGTACATGAGCGCACAGCAGAAGAGGCAGTCGCCTGCTATAGCGATCTGGAGCTTGCCTCTGCTGTTGGGCAGCAGGTGTGCATGTGTGTGAGTGTGCGGGTTTTTTGCGTGTGTCGGGGCTAGACCGGTCTGGTCCCAGATTTAGAGGAGGAAGCCAGTGTCAGGAGTGGGAGATGGATCTCTCCTGAGGGATCCGATAAATAAGGAAAAAATATCTTTGAAAAGGCGAAACGCAGCTGTTTCCAAAGGAGAAGTCAAAATATTGGTGGCTTTGCATTCCACAGCCGCGAGGTAGAAGGCCAGCTCGCTCTGCGATGCTGCTTGGGACTCTATTTCCTCTCTCGCCGCCTTTATTTCTCTTCCATCTCTTCTCCTCCATTACATCTCCCCATCCTCACCTCAGTGTCTGCCTTTCTTCCCCCTCCACTCTCTCCGTCATGAAGACAGTAGAACCTCAGTGTGATTCCCTTTGGAAAGTCCACAGCGACCACAATGCATTTCAGCGGCTTAGAAGGAGCGTATATGATCCACTGATAAATCAGTCTGGGCCAGTTTCAATCTCCCCCCTGGGCTGACTTACATGTAAGACCTACTGCTTGTTTTACACACAGGCACAGCTCCAAAAACAGCGATGGTAACTAGATACCTGGATATCCAAAAAGCAGGTGGGCCTTGAGGAAAATCAAGAGAAAAATAATCAAGGTCTCTAATAATACATCTGTCCTCGATGTCAACACGCCGTTGGTGAGTTGAAAGTGTAGAAATATCCACATTTCAACAAAACCCGAAAATGTAAATGCGAACTGACTTAAAGAATCACATGTTCTTTCAGAGTTTCAACCTGTTCAATATGCTGATCCCTGCTTCTGTCATTGCCAAGCAACTGTAATGAGAGGACACATGCAGGAATAAAGAAAGCAACAGTCAATAAACATATAAGCTGCCACAATTATACTTTTTATGCATCATCTGCATGTGAGGTTAACTGGTGAGCTTAGGCCTAGTTGTGTTTAGGAGTGTGTGTAGTTGTCTATGTGTTTATCCGTGTTCAAGTCAGCACCGGGGACTTTCCTGTTTGCATGTTCCCCCGTTGCATACATGGCCTTTTTCCATGTACTTCAGTTTATTGGTGAATATACAGTAAATTGCCAATAGTGAATATGAGTGTGTGTGACTGTCTGTGGCTGTCTTATCTTTGCCTTGCAGACATTTCTTTACATTAAGTATTCTAACAAACATGCATACATCTAGTGCGGCTGTGAATTGTTATGAAACAAGAAGGGAATATGTAATTTTCATAACGGGATGTGGTGAAGACCAATCAAAATTATCAAGTGAACAATCATAAGGAGGTACAGCATTTACTGAGCTCCATATAAGAAGCCTCCATATACTGTTTACCAGACAATGATATAGTACCAGACAGTGCCCAGTGTCTGATACATTTTGAGGACCAATGTAGTCATTTTCCATACAATATCTATAATAAAACAAATGGTACAATCATAACTTGTGAACATTTTTTAAACCAATTATGCATGTTTAGTTTGGGAGAAAACTGTACTAACTGGCAAAAACCAATTAAGGCAGAGGGAAAACATGCAAACTCCACACAGAGAGTCAATTACTACAAATAACACTCTTAAACAAGAAACATGTAACAATAATGTAGGAGAAATCTGAAAGAAAATAGTACTTAAGCGACATATAAAGCTTCAGGTTTTCTATTTAACAATGCAAGCTTCACAGCATTTTACAAGTTGAAGGGTCATAGCATATCGTGTGTGTGTGTGTGTGTGTGTGTGTGTGTGTGTGTGTGTGTGTGTGTGTGTGTGTGTGTGTGTGTGTGTGTGTGTGTGTGTGTGTGTGTGTGTGTGTGTGTGTGTGTGTGTGTGTGTGTGTGTGTGTGTGTGAGCATCCTGACCACATTAAAAAACAAATGGGACATTTCCTCTTGGAAAAGGATTCTCCTGGAGGTTAAAAACAGTGTCTCAGATAAGGTAAGCAGAAGAAGGACTGAGATGTGGACAGTGTCCTTTCTGAAGGAAGGACTGGGCAGAGTTTCCCCTGCACATCCTCAGAGATAAGCTCCTTTTATCCAGACTGCCTTGTGGCACTGGAGGAGGATATATTTTTGTCATGGGTGGCTTCAATGTGGAGCCAAAGCTCGAACATAAATTGTCATAGCTCCTAAAATATGGATTTTTTTTTTTTTTCCCATCCTCCCCTTCTCTGTGTTTGACTTCACCTACAGGCTTTGATACGTCCAACATATTGTTCTCCCAATAAAACCACATGCTCATGTCTTACTTCTCTCTCTTCTTTGCGCTCGTTTTCTCATCTCACTCGTCCCTCCGCCTCCCTCCATCCCTCGCGTCTCCGACTGTTTTCCTGTCAGTATCGTGTTTGTAAAGTCAGACTGTGGGTCAGCCTCGGGCTCGTAAATTTGTCAGCGGCAGCTCGGCAGAAAGGGAGGCTACTTGCTCGGGAGGGTCAGGAGCGTTTGCGCTCACATGGGGCCTTTCGCTCACTGCGGACCTGCTCTTGTTGTTTCAGGCACGTCCTCTTCGGCGCGGCGGCCGGCCCGAGAACATGTGAGGGGCCGAGGGGTACGGCTTTCTGCGTGACACCAATGTGTGATGGAGAGCTCTTGTATAATGAAGAGAGGGATCCTGGTTGTCTGAGTTATGAGCGAGGATACACTGCTTTGGTCTGCAGGTGGAGACTTGCATGAGTTAGTATCAACACTCACTCCCTCACCCTTGAACTTAACCTTGAAAGAAAAACTCCACCCCAACACATGCATCAATATTACCTAAATATGTTTTGATTTATGATACAATTTGTGGCCGTTGAGTTTTAAAACAGAATGTTTTTTTAAAGTTGTAAGAAGAACCAGCCACCAATGACTCATTTCAGCACAGGTGCAGCACATTCGCCTGTTTTATTTCACTGCTATTGAGCCCAAAGCAACAGGTTAACTTGACATTATGAGTTATTTCTAGATAATTGAGTTCCATCTAAAGACATTGTCACTTAATTCATCACAATTTTTTCAAAGCATTTTTACTAACTAAGAGTGACATTTCGGTTAAAACATAAATTTCAAAATGATGAAGTTTGGTTCAAAATATTAACTTCATATTTTGTAAATTTCCAATTCAAATTGTGTTTTTAGTTCAAGTTGCTTATCAGCTTTTACAGAGGATTGATATTATTCTCTTGAAATGAGAGTTTAAAAGTTTTGATGAACTCAATTGTATTAGTGTTAAAAATATAGTAAAGATGCACCAATTCCATTTTTTTCAAAGAAGTAGTCGAAGTACTAATCCTGGCCTTTAGCTACTTGCCAATACCAAGTACCGATACGAGTACTTATTAAATGCAATTAAGCCTAATTCATTCACGGTACGCAAACGATATGCGACGGCAAAGCGTTGCCACGAACCACCTCCACACAGCCACTGTGCCGACACTACGCGCACCTCCAACAGCTCTACAGTCTACAGTTTGCAAAGAGCAGTGCAAAGTATTTATCTACATAGCGCTATACGTACTGTAGACCAAGGGACCGAGGTTACAGTGTACCGCGGATACACACAGTCCAGCTCACTGGTGTGTGAGCCCCAAAAGTCTTTATAAGGGAGCGCGTAGCAAGGCTCGGAGTCACGCTGAGTCCAAATGTCGCTTGTTTCTGCAGTTCTACAAAATATCTTTCGCGTTTCCTATTAAGATTTTGGCAGATCATAGTTTACAGTCTGACTTAGGTTTGCCATTGTCATTAATATTAAAGCATCTCCAAACTGCTGACATCGCTCGTGCTCTCTTGCGCACCTGCGGACAAATGTCGCTGATGCATGACGTCACGTAATCCTCGCCGGGAGGTATTGGGGAGCTTTTTATGAGTATGAGCACGAGTACAAGTACAAGTACGAGTACTCTGTGCAGTATTGGACCTGATACTGTAAATTGTTCAAAAACATGAATGTGCTTTTGTCTGTCTCTTATAGTTTGTCTTGTGAGAGTCTGGTTCTATGATAAACTGATGAACTGGTGGAATGATGTATTCATTATATATTTTATATTCCTTGAGCTTTGAGCTGCTGTAACCTGTGACTTTCACCATTAAAGTGTCCATTATCTAATCTTATCTTGTTTTCGGATGCATTCAGTCTTTTTTTGTATGAAATTAGGTGAATGTGGTATTTTTAAAATAAATAAATCCACATGTAAAAGTTAGTAATCCTCCACTGACAAATGTAGCTAATGTTATAAAAAAAAAAGTATCAACAAAACAAATCTGTATGATTCATCTTTTTATGAATCTTGAATAAAGAAATATCCGGTCCATATGAGGAGGTCTCGGTATATGAGCAGACATATAGTCTGGACCACAGTGGTGAACAGGCTATATGTCAAACCACCAGCTAAAAACAGGATTTCCATTAGATTTCCACTTGTCCTGAGTATCAAATATCCCTCAATTGCACACATATAAACACAAAGACATACAAATGTATTTAAGCAGTACGCAGAACAAACACACACACACCCCATCCTTCCTCTGCTGCTTCAAGGTCACCAAAGGCTTTAAATCACCTTCCATCTGTCCCAGTGTTTCTCACCCTTCAAGAATTCTTTGGGTGTGCCTCTTTTCTTTCCTTTCTTTCCTCCTTTCTCTCGCTCCTCCTTTTCCTTTTTTATTGATCTGAGTCAAATCCCCGCTGGCTTCCCGGTGACTTCCAAGAAAAAATGTGACAGCAGGAATGTTTACCGTGACTTTTACGCCATTCCTGTCAGCCGCGGTCATCTCCATTACCAGAGCGAGCCTCCCCAACGGGGTCATTATAATAATGGATGGAGTTTACTGGGCACACAAGGACACACTGAGTCGGAGTTCAGCGGTTCACAGGTTCACAACCTCGCTTAACATTGAAATTCCTGAGACATACCAACCTGTGGTATCATCATGAATGTTTCATCAAAAAGATTTACAAGTGAGTGAAGGAGTCTTTTAAAAGGGGGAATACCGCTAATTTGAAAAAAATAAATAAATATTTAATACAATATCACTGCACCACTCCTCAGTCAAAACTTGCAGTTTAGGAGTATTTACTGATAAGTCTGAATAGCAATGTGGACTCCGTCACCCCCCTTAAATTCATCACATAATGAGTTAACAATAAGGACAAGAAGCAAACATCCAAAATAAATATAATCTGTATATATATACAGACGGCAAACAATGCACAGCCCAAGTGCTCTGTGTACATCTGTACAGGAGGCCTTTAGGAACAACACAGTAAGTTAATAACGGGTGTAAGCAACAGGAATAAAGATTTGAAGCTATGAATCTATGAACCCCAAAGCCAAAACGATCAAGATATAACTCGTTTTCAGTTTTGAGACCCTGAAGATACACCTGATTTTAGATTCCAACAACGTGGATTCTGTGGTGTGGTTTTGTTTTATCAGTCCTCAAAAACATCGAAACAAAGTTGCTTGCTTAACATTAAAACACGACCACAATGAAAAATGTAAATCACTCATGAATTCTTTTTGGAACCTGTTTGTTATCCGAAGACACGGGACCAAATAGTGTGGAGTGAGAAAGGTCGCCAAGACATCAATAAACACGTGGATACCGCACTCTCTTTCCTCTCCTGTCCACGTTTTGAGCACATACCTTCACATGTACTGATGCAATGAGCCAAAGCAATCACTAAACGTGCAGGAGCACAAAAGGCAAGAGGCTGTCGTATCAACCTGTGGTCAAGCTGATACCTGAAAGCCGGCAATTATATCAAACATGGCCAGAGGAAAAGTGACACATAGAGACAGACAATTGCAGGGAAAGCAGCAAATGTGAGAGATGGCAGTGAAGCTTGGTTTGAGCCACGACTGAGCAAACAGAGCAAATTCCTCCATGCCAGCACCCAGAGGTGATAAATGAGAGCGGCGGATCCTAATCAGATGTTCTGCCAGGGTTATCGCCTCCGTTCGACAGATCGTTACCAGCAGGGAGTGAGCCGTACTTCACCTCCTTATCTTGTCACACTCCTACATCTCATACTACTATCGCTCCAAACTGGAATGCCTGATGAAGACATGAGAATTGATGGCGGCAGACAGAAAGATGGCCAGGAGAAGGTTTAAAAAAAAAAAAAAAAAAAAACATTGGCAGGAGGTGTAATCTCAATACTTAGGTCCAATCTTAGCTGCCATCTTGTCGAGTCCCAGAATTATGGCGTGAGAGGGGAGTGATACGATCGGGGTGGGTGGGCGTGGGGGCAGACGAGTGATGTGCGTGCATGGTGGCTCGTCAGAGGCGGTGGGTGGGACCGAAAAGGGCTTCATGTATAAATGCTTTTTCTTTTGCATGGTTATGTGCCGACCTTCAGGTCATGTGAGTCATGTGTCGTCATGAGGCTTCAAAACACTGAACTTGTGGGGTCCGACCTACCCTGTAGGGTTCAGATTACAGAGACCCACGCTGGTTTTCATGAGTATGTGTTGAGATATGGTATTAGGGCTGCAGTTACGATTTGATTAAGTTAGATAAGGTTAGTCCTTGATTGTTATGGCGAGAGTAAAGGACAGGGGACGGCATTACATCAATGGGAATCCTCACAAGCACAGCACTGCAAGTGTGTGTGGGTGCGTGTGCGTGTGCGTGTTGAAAATCTTGTTATTTCTCAGCAGTAACACGCAGAGCGGAACAGTAAAAACTGTGTGTACTTCAAAGATCGAGGGCCGGGTTGCTCTGTAACACCTTGTCTTTTATGACAGACATAAATCTCGACTGGAAAAGACACATTGTGGTTCACCAGAGATGTTTCCCCCGTCATGGTTGTTTGTTTCTGGAGGCAGCTGTGTGTTTTGCCAGAGTTGACAACCAATACAATCCAAACATGAGAAGGAAAAAAAAAAAAAAAAAAAAAGGAAGCACTTTGAAACACTGAAACCCAATAAGCAGCATTATTTGTATATCTGGGGCCATTCTCGAGCATCGTTACATGTTCAAGTTATTTTGTAGCGGCAGTGAAATATCTGACACCGTAAACAGACGAAAACAAACACGGAGCGCTTTCGTTTGTAAAAGTAACTTTTCTCACCATTGCAGGAAGATTTTATCTGCCAAGTTTACGTCTCAGAAAAGATCCTTTATTCCGCTGGAGCATATCTCAAATTCTTTGCTAGTACTGTTTACGGTGTTCTCAAAAGCCGAGGTGAAGTGACGGGTGGTCCTGCTCTTGGTCTCTGAAGGCTTTGCAGGAAGTGTTTCAAGACGATTTAGTGAAATTTTTCCAAAGCCAGATTCTCCTTTTTAAACAATTGACTCTTTGATCGAAGTGAGCTAATTATTTGATCATGCTGGGACTTTGGGACACGTTTTGCTGCAAAGGAAGTGGCTTACCTGAGCTTAGGCACCAAGAAATGCAGCCAGGCATCATAAGACAAGGAAAACAGCCATTTAATGAGGGCACTTCTTTTCTGAATAAGCTCAGGACTGTCTGGACCCAGCTAATCTCCAAAAAAACCCACTTCTTAAGACTTTCAGGCCTGTTTGGCTTTAAAATGTGGGCGGTAGGTTGGTAAAGAGCTTGGTTGTTGACTTAGGCAAGAAGGCCAGTGACAGCCCAGCTATAGCTCGGCAGTGAGGTGTGCAGAGATGGAGGAGCGAGAAAAGAAAGAGAAAATGAGGGTGGTAGTGATGACAGACAAATGAAAAAAAGCAATATATATATATATATATTGCTTTTTTTCATTTGTCTGTACATACAGTATATATCCCAGAATATTGGAGGTCTAGTGTGAAGATATGGCAGACATTGGAATAAAGCCAGATCTAAATGCAACCGAAAGGCATCCAAGATGGAATGAAGTCAGATTATTTTAAACCACCCCAGGAGATATTTTGGGACATATTCCGGCCAGACGTTACAAAAGGTGAAAATGTATGTGCTGTGCATCAGTCTGTGTGGTAAAGTAGCACCAAACAAAGCAATCCTCTGTGAAATTGGAGGAAGATGTCAAGATATTATCTGGACGTTAGCAGTTCTTAAAATAAACTGGTTTATAGACCAAATACAATGAGAAGAAACAGCTGAAATAACTCTAAACAATGCAGAGAGTAAACATATCACACAAGTATGAGATGATTGTTTATGCCAATACATCACAGGAACTGTGGATGCTGGGTTAAGTGGATGTTACTTGCAGTCTGGTCACGTGAACTGAGTTCAATCAGGATTAATGCGGTGCTGCTCAGGTAAACAGGAGTTTAGTTAAATGGTAATAAAGCGGTTCCTCACTGCACACAAACGGTTCAAGTAATACTACTGGTGGGTTCAATGAGTGGAACAGAGAGAGAATCTCCAACTCCTTCTGGAAGTAGTCGCAAGTGCCTTTTGACAAAGGGAAACTCTCTTAAAGACACATAACAAGTTTCTATGGGAACTTTATAAAGAAATCTGCTTTCCAGTGTGTAAGCACATAAGGCTAAAAGGGTATTTAAAACTGAATGAAAAGGAAACCAATACCCCAATGCGATTGGATTTTCTTGGATTATTATAAGATCCCCTGCCTACCTCACAGCAGACAGAGAGATGGGAGAATAAACCACTAGAAGGAGCTTTGCCTGCCCAGTAGAGACACCGTAAACTTTGAAAGAAACACAACGTGGCCTGCTGCACACTTTTCTGTTGAGCTGGCATGGGAGAACACGAGCATGACGTGAACCCATCAGAGTTAAATGCAGATGACACAACAACAACATTTGGAGTTCCTGTTCTGTGACCCGTGAAACCAAAAGCATTTCTGTGCATCTCTGGCTGGCCAGACCCTCAAGGTAACAGCTCCACCACATAAACCTGATAGGAATAGTAAAATAAAATACCCACCGCTTATTATAGCCCTCTGTGGGTCAGCTTGTTTGTTCAGCAATGTGTCAGCCCTCATTAGCTGAGTGAGTATTGAAATCTTCAATTGAAATTTACAATTACATTGATATTCTTTGTGGATGAAAAAAAGAAAATATCACATTATTTTACACAAACTGTTAAAACTCTTACGTGTATGAACAAGCCCTAACTTGTAGTCAATGGTGTTGGTTACAATTACCTGCAGTGCATGCGCAGTGCTGCAGAGTGGCGCACGACATGAGTCACACAGGACACAGCGTCACTCCATCAGACCGCAGTGGAAAGCCGAACGTCTACAAGGCAAACAGTGATGGACGCGCTATTCTAGGAATGAAGATGAAAAAAAAGGACTTGGAAAGTGTGTTTTCATTCACCCAAATTTGAAGTTTTCCACAACTTGTTCAGCTTTTTCTTTCCTCCCTTTGTTTCAATAGGTCGGTGCGAACAAGTGATGAAAGCAAAGGATGACTAAGCAAGACTTCTGAATAAATCATGTAGTGGAGGAGGTATGTGGTTGGGGAAGGAGCGCACATGCGAGTGAAAATAATGTATGGGTTATTAAATCTATCTGGACCCCGGAGAATAAAGTGAGAAAATGAGCTGTCTATCCGTGCAATTTTCACATCTGGTTGTGAAAGACATTTCGTGAAGGTCAAAGTTTAAATCACTGTCATTGTTTTATCTGTGAAGGGCCCGTTCAAAGTCTGAGATGTGTGCCTCTATGCAAAGGAAGAAAATTCAAGCAGGTGAATCCCGTTTTAAATCAGACTGTCAGTCTAAACAGATCCACTGTCGTCTCTTTCGCCTGCACTTGACAGATTATCTTGTTCCAGTGTCTCCCACCAAACGATATTAGTCAAATGAGAATCTTGGCTTGCCTGTGCTGTTCTGTACTCTTCAAATCATTTCAGACAGATTGTTTGTCTCCCTCACTGTTCTTCCTTTCATTTATCTTAATTCTAATTTGTAGTTTCACTCTGGCCACACACGAGATCCAGATTTTTTTGTGCAAGTTTTGAAACAAGGAGGACCACCCAGAAGTGTTTTGGGCCTCTTACTATTATATAGCTCCACGCAAATCACTCCAATCGAGCAAAAAAAGACACATTAAAAACTAATCGGATGGCGATGACACACAGTAGTCGTGCAAGGTCTTATTTGCAAAGCAGATGGAAAGCCTTGGCCTGTCCAACATTAATTACAATCACATTCAGGGAGGAAGCCGTCCCTCCTCCAAGGCGGTTAGGACTCTGTGTACGGCTGGGGGAGATGGCAACCTAATCCCCTGGTCACCGCAGAAATCTGAGGGAATCGTCAAAAGATGCACAGGACGTGATTAATCAAAGGGGAGAGCCAGATGTGCAACAACGCAGGAGTATAAACTGAAAGCGTACCCGGCAAAAGAGTAGAGGAACCACAGACACACAAACACAGTGTGCCACCAAAACACTCCCCCACAGAAGCAAGCAGAGGGACTTCGATATTTGAGACAGAAAACGACGGCTTCCTTCTGTCTGAATATCTGGTTTTCATCACTACATGTTGCAACCTGAATGCTCAGAGGACCAATAAGCTTCTGACTCAGCTGCTCCGACTCAATTCTCATCCTCATTTGCGGGATTGAGTGACGATCAAATTGTTGATGTGAGGGTTAGAACAAATGAACAAATGTATGCCTGGAGCGGGATTTTAAAAAATGACATGACATTCCAGAGCATTGGTCTTATGGCCAGATGACAATACTCTCAGTTCCCAAGAAGAATTGCTATCAATCTGGATGTGAGCTTCCTCGTCCAGCAGCGTGACTCTGGCAGTGCCTCTGTTTATCTTCAGGCGCTTTGTTTAGAGTCTCGCTGTAAACACTGAAGCTGCTAATGGAAGGAAGGACTTTCAGCTTTCATGTTCCAAACTAGTTATGATTAAAAACTCCCTCTTTATCATCAACTGGAGCTAATTAAACTCACATCTGCCCCGGGAAACACAAACAACGCGACGCAATTTACGCGCAGAAACCGCGACTGGGTATATTTTCCCGTGAAGACATAAATCACGGAGGAGATTGCGCAGCGAGACAGACCACAGACTTTTGCTTCTACAAATGAGCCGAGAGGAGCCAATCTTCCCGGGGAGAGGACGTGTGACAACGAAACACCCCAAAACTATACAAATTTTGCCAGTTTGTGGAACCACATAAGAGATGAACAAGGTGATGTCCCGCTGCGCAAAACGTGCGTAATGGATGATGATGATGATGATGGGCTTGTTTGAGAGCTACAGGTGTTAATAACACAGGTCCAGAGTGACACGTTTCTCTAAAGAAAAAAATGCTGTTTCGTTTTTTTGTTTGTTTTCTAACGTCTCAGTCAAACCACACTTTTTACTTTTAAGATCATTTAATGCTTTAGCCCAACACCTGTTGACCTCAGATCCACTAGGGCTTCTTCACTTCATTAACTTGATCTTGACTCGAATTCTCTCATTGAATTCCAGTTATTAACGCAACAATGATCATATTCAATGGACTCACCTAAATTAACGAAGCTCATCACCATATCTGCGTCGTTTAGAAAGGCAGTCTCTTGATTCGTTGCCAGGGGGGGGCTCTGGGTCGTCCGCATGGACTGATATCGCTCCAGCGTGCCTTCCACTTGGCTCTTCTCCTCATTAGAAATAGTGTTGTACAAGTCCAACATGAAAAGTGGAGCGGAGTTGTACTTTCCGTGAAACAAATGTGGTCTGGGTCTGTGCGGCAGCCCCAGGATGGACAGGATCTCCTTCTGCATCTCCCTCTTCTCGTGCGTCCGCAGCCGCCGGTGGATGAACCCCGGTTGTATATCGTTGTTTCCATCCAGTGAATAATTACTCCCCGCGACCGTGAACATGCAGTAATAGGCGCCCCACCACAATCCGGCCAGGGCAAGCCAGCAGCTGGTCATGGTGTTTTCCCGCTGTGCGTCCTGAAGTCCCAAGTGTGCCTGGCTTGGAGATTTAGTCGTTTATCCAAAATCAGAATGCCGGTAATGGTAACAAGGTCCGTCTGTTATCTGTTGCGACCACAGATCAAAAGCAAAGATTTAGTAATGTATCAAGCCATTTGAAAAACTCCCTGAAGCAAAATGCGCACAATAGTGTCGGTCCTGCTTTCATTGCTGAGTCCCGTCGCGCGCTGTGCTGCCTCAGGATGAAGTGCAGCATGTGAAACTTTACTCTAAGAGCTCCGGTAAGTCGATCAAAATACCAAGTTTGACGTGACTTCAAATAGTAAAGGCACAATTTCTCTGATATAAGCCATTTGAACTCGGATATTTTTCATACGGTGTTTTCCAAAACCTGCAAAGCCGAGCTTTTTAATTCTCAGTGACGGTCACCTACTCCTGCGGGCTGCGTGAGAGAGTCTAGAAGGAATCAGCAGGTTGCAGTCCATAATATGCGTGCGTGCGCGCGTACGCGTAAACTTGTGTGTGCGTTCAGAAACCGCCCACTCCGTGCGGACTGAGGCAGAGGTGGAGCTCTGACAGGCTACAGGGACAAGTCTAACATCATATTTACATATTTTATTCGCTAATAGACTTTGTTAAATCCGTCTAGTCAATCGTTCTTATTTGCATTGGATGTGACTGTTTCTTTTTTCTCATCCCAACCTTCTTATTTGTTCCTCCTTCATGCAGATCTCACCGGTATTGCTGGAGCAGGTCTGCAACCAGAGTGGTGGGCAGCAATAATTAAATTCAGCGGAGCATTTCCTCACCAATGTGTGGATCTTTGTCATTTAAGTCTAGTTACACCGAATAAAAACCTTCCTAAATGAAACTGTCATATATCTGCCGTGATGACGCGCGGATCACTCTTCCACAACTGGGATGTGTGAGTACTCCGTCGCAGCTCAATAAACGTTGTCCAGTTGAGGCACGACCCCTGACGATGGAGGGAGAAACAGCAAGTTGGTTACTCAGCGCTTGGAGAAGTGAGTTTAAACTTCAGTTTAAATCTTATTATTATTATTGGGGAGAGGCGAATAAACTGGTAAATATATGCATTGTTGGTGTGTTTAACCATGTAAGATTGAAATCAGACATCTGACCACTTAAAAAGATCCAACTTCTACAAACAGAATGTTTTGCGGTATATATAAGAATGAATACATTTCACTTATTTTGCACTTTTCCACCGGATTTCACATATATATCACTTAACATTGTTAATCATTTTCACCCAGTCACACACCAAAGGGATGCACGGTGCTCAGGCCATCCATTGGGAGCAATTTTTGGGGTTCAGTGTCTTGCTCGAGGACAATTTGACATGTGGACACATAGGGAATTAAACTTGCAACCTTGCAATTGAGAGACGACCTGCTCTACTAACCAAGCCACAGCCGCCCCAGCATCTATTTGGCTGCCCCATTTTACAGGGGTCATCGTGTAAAACTTTTGTGTTTTCGCTGTAAAAGTACCTTGAAATGACTGTTGTATTTGGCGCTATATAAATATAGTTGAATTGAACTGAACTGTAATGTAGACTTGGCTGGTTCTTACAAATGATACCATTCCTGCTGTCAAAACTAATGTCAAAAGTTGCATGGGTGATGTAAATTATTACCTATTGAAATGATTATTTCTCACAAAATATGTATTTGTCTTATCATTCATGATCCATTCATCCAGAGATCCCAGTTGAGTGAAGGCCGGGTAACAGGTGAGATGCATCAGGGGACAAATAAAGAATCACTCACACATACAGGGAAATTTAGAAACACCCATTAGCCCTAGATGCATGCTTTTTGGACTGTGAGAAGAAACCAGACAAAACACACACATCGACAGGGGGGACATGGGAAATGCATAGAAAGGATCTGAAGACTGGCCTCAAAGCGGAATATTTTCATCACAACATATGGATCATATCTCTGAAAATAAATAATGTTCAGTTTTTCTCCATGAATGATGACCTTCTCTACTTATTCTCACATCTTTTGAGGTGACGATGTGTGTGCTGCAGCAATAGATCTGTGACATCGGTGTTAGATTTTACATTCTAAACAATAAAGCTAAGATTCGACCCACGAGGAATGTTAACTTAAATATACTAATGGAATAAACTTCAATTCAAAAACACATTTTGTATCTTTGACAAATTCTCAAAAGTCTTATTTCTGTCATTTCCTCCTATAATTCCTTTTCAAACCTGTGTTATGTCTTCGTGGTCCTTCAGACTGTGATGGTCCTGGTGATAAGGCCCAAAGGTGTCCATATCTCTGCGCGGCCCAGCTACTGCTGCTGCCAGAGCCCTATCTTATCTGTATGTGAAGAGTGAGAACCAGCATCAAAGCTCCACATACCACCGTGCACACGCACACACATACACACAAACGCGCACTCACACACTGGGTAGTTTCCAGACTAAATACCACACCACTTTTATCATTCCTAGATGCAGCATAAACATAATGTCATTTCAGGGCATTGGTGCTCATTTTGCAAGTCGTCTTTTTTTCCTTTAAGTTTCTGTATAGAATTATGTATTTAATATTGCATATATCCACATGGAGAAAAAAAATGTACAATGACATTAAATATTTGAATTCAAATTCTGCTAATAACTAAATGTGTGTGAAGGAGTAAAGTAACAGATCCAGCTAAGAAATAACATCACCTGCTGGGCTAGACGCTATGTCATGGATGCTATTTATCAGCTTTTCTTGGATCAAGATTCCCATTTATTCAAACAGCAGCTTATTCTTGATTTATAGCTGCGGTTTTAGCATTTAAGCAGAGTTTGAGTAAAGAATATAACGATTCTTTAAATTGAAATGCTTTTTTTTTTTTTTTTTTTCATGAATGGTGACTCTTTTTGAGATGCTTCCTTGGCTTTGATTCTGAACACAGAAAAAGGGGAAACGAGATTTTTCTGGATAAAACGATGGAAGGAAATGGGTCATTTTTACCGCCTCATGAGTCAGCTCAGGCTAACAAACAGCATGGAATCCATGTTTTAAACACTTCATGGGCCATTAATCTTGGGCATGTGTCAGATTAAACAAACAGTACTCGGATGGCCAACAATGATTTGCTGCTCCTACTTGGTGCTTCCCAGTGCTATCACAACACTCCAGCGATAAATAAGCTGCGCAGGCTTACGATGATTCAAAAAGCACTTAAATACCACTATATTTACTTGGCATTTTGCTTGACGTTGCCCAGTCGTGCTGCTGTGTGTGTGTGTGTGTGTGTGTGTGTGTGTGTGTGTGTGTGTGTGTGTGTGTGTGTGTGTGTGTGTGTGTGTGTGTGTGTGTGTGTGTGTGTGTGTGTGTGTGTGTGTGTGTGTGTGTGTGTGTGTGTGTGTGTGTGTGTGTGCACTCCCTGAGGCAGAGCAGGTGATGTGTGTGCGCGCTGGATGAACTGGAAGGAGAGGGAGGAGGAAACATTAAACAGAAGCTCTGTGTCCTGTCATCACACTGTCTAGACAGGACACCTCCTAGACCTAATGAGGTCTTTGTCTGTCTGCATCTATGTTACACACACACACATAACACACATATATCCCGCCTCTTATTGTTCTTCTCATGAGACATGTTTTTATTCAAAAGGGTCCCAAAGAAGTTTACCCCAAAAACGGCAGTGAGGTGGTGTTACGGTTGGGGTTTTGTTTGATTTGTATTTAACAATACATGCGTCTCTTGAACACGTCAAATTAAAGGGCAACGCGCTCGCAGGCCGGAGGAATGCTTCCATCTGCCACACATCTGACAAGAAGAGCTGAATTCTCCGCAATAATTACATCGCTATGGTTACGATGTCACGCATGCACACGCATGCTCATGTACGCAAGCGGACGCCTTATCCCAGTTATCGAGTGTTTTCCACCCCGAGTCAAAGGAACAATGGCGAGCTCCCGCAGGTTTGCTGCGTTTGATGTCGTTTCGGTCGTAGGTGTTGGAGTAGTTTTGTGGTCGCGGCTTACAACAAATCGGCATTCCTCAGCATGAAAAGGTAGTACAAGAATTCACATGGCTGATGGTTGAACATGGCAAGTAAAGGTGCACTTTTTTTTTTTCTACAACACCTCTATGTTTATTTCACCAAAAAAATTAAATAATGGTTAGTAGCACAAAAACAAAAATAACAGTTTGGGGTAAAAAAAAAAAAACAGGCTTTAGAGTCTATAAATAATTAGTGGGAATCACTTCATAAAATGAGAAACTGAGAAACTACACAATTTGTTATTCTCTTGTAAATTTCTTTAGTCAATTTTTTAACAAAATGCACATTTTTCTAACTTGTACACTGGCAGTTTGCACTCTATTGCAGCACGATGTATTTGATCACCTGAAAGCAAAATTCAACAGGCCTCGGCTGGACTATTTCTATCAGAATTTCCCTCCTCTTCCACCTCCAGCACTGAATTTGTTTGCCCCAGGGATGGATTCTGCTTGAATGACGGTAACCCCGTGGTCGACTTCATACTGCATGGCCTTAGTGTGACAAGAGACAGTAAAACCAGTTAAAGTTCAGCTGAAAATACTTCTCATTACTCCACATTCTATTTGCTTTACGAATAACGCTTATAACTTCAGAATTCCTAAAGCAATAATCTTATATTAACTTTAAATAATGAACATAAATAACACGCAAACAAATGAGTCACAACTTTAAAGTCAATAGGAGAAAAATGCACAAACAATTCTAAAGGAATTTTTACTAATATATCAATCAGAATTATACAATTATATTTGAATTTCACAAGTCTGTAAAAGTTTTTAAAACATGATAAACACATGATGTTGTGTTAAATGTGTTGAAATTATCAGTTTGTCTTCCGAGACATTTTCCTCAGAACTCTGCGGTTCTCCACGTGTTCATAAATCACAAAACATTAGATAAATAAGCACATCTGTCCTAACAATTCTTAAATCCTTTTGTGAAACTCCTCGAACACTTGGCCCAACGCAAGCACATCAAAACCTGGCATGCACATTATATGAAAGTGTTATTTCCCTATATAAGTCGTACCTGTGTGAAAGCTGGAGCGTCGTAGCAGCTGTAAATGGCTGAGGAGCGGTCAGCACGCAGACACTGCTGAGGAAAGGAACTGATCTGCTCTGCTAACTCCACAGCCGCCTGCAAAGCTGTGATCGCAGCACAAAGTCAGCCCAGCACGTAATGAATGCACAGTCTGCTTACAGGAGCAAAAATTGCCATTCATAACAATAAACACACCGTGGTACAAGCACACACAGGAAGTCAGTCCTCCAGCTGAAACTTGGCCCTCTAATATGTCCTCTTTTAAAGTCGCTTCTTCGCATCCATTTGATGTTACAGCTGCCATTAAGCGATTATCCGTCTCTCCTCCTTTACCAAAGAGTAAGTGTGTGAAGAAGCATTCCCAAAAAGAATTAAGCTGAGCTTCTCACGTCAGTGTGGGGAGGAAAGAGAATCAGAGATTGAGCCATAAGAGCACATAGGGAGGCTTTTGGGGGGATTTAAGGATAAGCAAGCATTCATTTGTTATTCTAATGAGATGTGTCTCATCCTGACACTCAACTCACCTCAACATTTTTAATGGTGTCATTAGAACATATTTTCAACATACATTGTTTATTATGAGAGACTTTGTTAAGGAAAATAAATATTTCCTGACAGAAAATGAGTCCCAGGCTACAGAATATATTGTTGAACTTTGTTTAACATGTCACAACCCCTGCCTTGTATTCTTTTTTTAAGCTGCACTGAGATCTCCTTAAACCATGATAATGTTCAGATTTTGGTCATTTGTAAAAAGAACCCATAACAAATACAAGCAATTTATTTCCACAGCATTAATATTGTTAATCAATATAAAATGTTCAGTTGAATAAAGACTTTACAGTTCTTGTTGTGTTCTATGTTCAATTCAGTTGTAATGCTAAGTTAAACGTTTTATTTTATATTCAGCTGATTAGCAGACATATATCATCAATGTGTTGCAATGATACAGCCAGCAGTTGCAAAGTATTCTTAATATACATGATTTATCGAGAAATAAATATATAAATATATCCTATCAGATATAATGAGAGTGTATTTTATTATGAAAAGACTTGCTAAAAAAATCTAAAGTCCTTTTAAGGAAAGTTTTGTTGGGGATCCATAGGCTTTTGTTGAAAACTAATGAATAAAGTATGTTTCAATAATGCCTCAATCAATTCAATACGTTTCCTATATTAGTTGAGGAAATAGCTCATTAAAATCTTATATAAAAACCAAACAGTCAAACCAGTGACTTGTTGCCAGGAATTAGCGCAGCTGTAAAAGTCATTTCTTGGGTAACATTTATGTTGCGATTATGTAAGTGTGACTGGCTGATAGCATGCCGTAAATCAGGATAATAAACTGATCAAAACAAATCTAACTTGGACACCTTGGCCATCAGGAACAACTATATTGGCCAGTCCATATGCGAGAGCCTCTTGTGCTCCAACTGGACGCCCAGTCAGGATCAGATCCAGGGCTCTTGACAGTCCAATGAGACGCGGCAGACGCACTGTGCCTCCGTCTATCAGCGGAACACCTGGAAAAAAGGCCAAACTTCAAATATGAGATTATTTTACAGTGCAAACCGTGTGTGCATCAAATACACTTAGAGCATCCAAAACATCCCAAAACAATGCACAAAGGCTAATACACAGAGCAATGGAATAACTTATTCATTCATTTTATCAAAGAAAACACCAAACATTGGTGATTCTGTCAACATTTTCTATTTTTTGTTGTTTTGAAATAATACAAATTGGATTTGTTTGAGTTATTTAGTTAAGGCCAAAAAAGCAATTGCAAACATCTTGTAACACCATCTTGCTAGAGTATTTGGGCACCTACCATTCTCCAACCATAGGATTTAATATGATGTTGGTCCAGCAGCTTCAACTCTTCTTGGAGGGTCTTCCACATGGTTTGGAATGTTTATGGGAATCCTGGACTATTTGTGAGTTCAGACACTGATGTGGGAGGAGACGGTCTCCAATCTAATTCATCCCAAAGGTGTTCTATCAGGTTGAGGTCAGTTGTTCAACGTTCCATGTCATTATGGACTTTGTTTCGTACACTGGTGTGGAGTCACATTGGAACATGAAGGGACCGTCTCCAAACACGAAATTGACCAAAATGCCTTGGTATGGTTGAAAGCTTTCAGATTTCCTTTCACTGAACGGAGGGGTTGAGCCCAACTCCCAAAACACAAGCCCACACCATAAATTCCCCTCCACAAGACTTTACACTTGGTATAACGCTATTGGACAAGTACGGTTCTCCAGGAAACCACCAAACCCAAACTTGTCCATCAGATTGCCAAACAAGTGTTGCTGTTGTTCCCAATCGCTTACACTTCATTCTAGTACTACGAACAGTTGATTGTGGGATATCTAGTGGTGAGGAAATTTCACGGCTGGTCTTATTGCACCGGTGGCATCCTGTCACAGTACCACGCTGGAATTCACTGAGCTCCTGAGAGCAACATATTCTTTCACAAATGTTTGTAGAGATAGTCTGCATGCCGCTAGGCGCCACACCTGGGGCCATGGAAGTGACTGGAACACCTGAATTTAATGTTTTGGACAGCTGAGCAAATACTTTTGTCAATAGAGTGTATTTCTGCAGGTGAAAAAGTCACTTTCACTGAGAACAACTGCAGCGTTCTCCAGCACGCTTACATTGGGCTATTTTAAAATGTGCAAAGTGAAGAAGTTCAGGACCTGTGTAATATGTTCACTTCACTAGAGCTGTGTGAAAACAGCCGAGGAAACAATTGGAGAAACATAAAATACTGTGACAATAATATAAGGCTATATCTGTCAAGGGAACAAAGTTTTGAGACAATTTTACTCCTTAACCGTAACTCTGCTCTCTTCTCGTGAAAGCTCAGCCTCCTTCTCGTGCTCGGTCTCGCCGGACACATTTGCATTATTACCGTGTCCACAAGAGAGGGAAAAAACAAGAGACGGGGAGGGGGGGGACACACGCACACTGCAAGGTACAGTAAGCCTCTGGCATCTATCCTAATTTCTAAAGAGCACCAGCTGCAACTGGCATACTTCCTACTGTTCAGTTCTCCTCAGTTCCACACCACAATCCCAACTCCCTAATTCCTCCAAGTCACTGATTCTATTTGACCGCCCCTTATTGAGAGCACATGTGTCGAACATGTTTTCATAACCCCAAATCATCATGCTGGCTGGGGGATTTTTTTTTCTCTCTCTCTCTCTCTTTCTCTCCCCCTCTCATTCTGTGGGGAGTCATGGAAATAATGCGATTCTATTCATACTCTGCAAGCCTATTTCTCCGTGTCGTTCAAATAAATTAAACTGGAATACATGGAATACCAGTGTTAATACATGTGTGACCAATCTGGGGGCCGGCCTCAGGTTCAGACAGTCAGCACATGTTGCTGCTCTGACAGAGTGAAGACGATGATTAGGCGTGAGGGGGAGGGAGGTAAGGATGGGCGCGCTCTACGCTGTCTGCAAATACTCAATTTCAGTCAATTTTTCAGTCATCCCTCATTACAGGAGTGTCTTCTACTAAAATGTAAATTACACACTATAAGGCTGGACACCTTGAGCCGATCGAATGTAATAGAAATGACACATGAAAAGCAGCACAGTTTCTCGCAGCGCGGGTGTGCGTTCCAGTGAAGGATTCAAGGACTTTACAATATTGACTGAGATAACAACCAGGGGTGTTTTCAGTCGGGGCTCTGCCCCGTGCAGCTTTGTACCACATGTAACCACATATACTCACATGAACAAGGACATTCAGAAACAAGTGAGCGGCACATTCACACACAACCTGTCTTGTGGTTTCTGCTGCTTTTCTCTCCTCACTTGGTAACTTTATGAACGAGGAGTTTTCAAATTCTTTTCAGGCGAAGCCACATTCAAACAATTATATGAACGGCAGGATCCATTAACAGATGTGAAGAATCTACCCATTGAGGATAGTGTTAACGTCTACATTTTTCATATGAAGGGTCTACATTCTGTTTGTTTATTATGTTATAATACCAGTGTGGGGTTTTGTATTGCATTGTTTTTTATTTATAAAGTCTTTAATATTGTTTTCTCTTTACATTTGTGCAATATGGAGCTGACCTGAAGATTGATTTTCCTCCTGTGTGTTGAATGATGAAATTCTCAGAAATTTGCATTTCTTTTCTTCTGCCATTTTCGTCACCAGCAACATTTTTCTTTTATATCTTGTTGAGAATCTCACTCTGACACGGTGATTCGAAAGCTTGTGGTTATGTACCCCTTTCATATTACTGAGTAGTGTTGAAGTAACTGCTACTATTAACAGTTACATTACTATCCATTACATGCACACACCACGCCAAAAGCCCAAACAACAAGGGTATAAAGTCATTTTAGTCCAGGGGCCACATAAACCCCAATTTGACCAATGAAAAAAAAAAAAAAGACTAATAAAATAGTAATGTAATAAAATGTAGATACAAACTAATATTGTGATGAAAGTTAATATTTCTTAAGCATTTACATAAAATTATTTTATTTACCTTAACAAACTGAATATTTTAAATAGAAATAACTGCAGCTTCAACAGCAATGAAATGTCAAAAATGCTAAGCCTACATTTTAAAACATCATGCAGCATTTAGCACAAATGTTTTTTGAAATTATATCCTGGCTAGACTGAACTCTTGCCTGTGTGTTGACACCACTAGACTATAAACAGCTGGGAATTGTCTTACTCTGTGGCTATACCGTGCAACCGGTTTCCATTCATCAGCATTTCATGGATGACAGAAGTAACGAGATGAAAACAATCTAAAAGCTTATTTAAACCGAACAGGCAAGAGTAACATAGAAAAATCCATCATCGACAATGGGAAGCAAAAAGTCCAGTAAGAAGGGCTTCATTTTGCCTCATTACATTAACGAGATTTCAAGACGCTTGAGTGAAGTATTTCTTGAGTATCTCTACATCTATTCCAGTAGATTAAAATGAGGCATGCAGGTGTCATTGTCACCGCTTCCTGTGGGTCAGAGTTTATGGAGATGTCCCGTTCGGTCCTTTAACCCTCAATTACAGGAGTGGGCAGAAACAGGAAGTGAATGGCGTGGCGAAGATACAACGAGCAGCACACCAAGATGAAATGAGACAGAAGAAGACAGAGCCTGACTTAAAGGAGACCAGATAAAGAGCCAGGTTGACCTCCAGTGTGTCTGCCTTTGTTGCTGACTTAGGCACCACTGCTATCAGCAACCGGAAGGATCTCCCCTCTTATCCACAGCTCCCGTCTCCAGCACCTCCACCCCTCACCCTCGTCTCTCTCTGATAGTCCCGTCTCTGATGTGTCCTGTTTGACAGAGCTGTGCTTTGTCCCACATGAATAGGACCTGAGAGGTTGGCAGCTCCTCCTTGAAGTTGTTTTAACTCTGAAGGTGCGTCTGGCTTTAAAGAGCCTGACAGAAGAAAATATGTGGCAACGATCACCAGATTACTTGTAAAGCAAAATCTTTGGTTCTCAATATTGAGCTAAATGTTTGGAAAGGTTGTTCTGGTTTTATGCAGTCTTTTATCAACACTGCAACTTGTTAATAACCTGAGTCATCATCATGAGTCAGCAACTCCCATTGTTTAATAACCAAATGTAAAAAAATGGGCTTCTTCCTGCATCACAAGATTATTCGTGGCTTATCTGATTGACGTAGGAGGATGTAGGAGAACTCGAGACGAAACACTGGATACTTCATCTGCTTGTTGCCGAGCTTGGTATTTTAGGCTCAGTCACAAAAAAAGAGCATTAAAAGTCCTTCCATTCACCTCTTTCACATTCAGTCCATATGTGGTCACAGTTGCAGTATGGAAAGTAAAGAACCTGGATATCCTTTTACCCCACAGCTTCCACCACCAGCCACTTCCGGACCAGAGTTATAATCTCCCCAGAAGGTCAGTAGGTCCTGGGCCAAACTGGGAAGCTCCTTCCTGTGGGAGATGCCAGGTAAACTATGGAGCATCATAATCTGTCACTTGTATCCGTGACCTTGGTCATGACTTAAAGTTCATCGGTGGCGGGTGGGAACGTAAACAGAGAGCTTTGCATTACAGCTCAGCTCCCTCTACACCACAACAGTACGGTACAGTGACTCCCATCACAGACCCCGAGACACTTAGATTCTTCCACCTCCTCCCCTACCTGGAGAGGGCATGCCATCCTTTTCATTGAGAAACTTGGAGGTGCTGATGCCCAGCCCTACTGCTCCACATTCAGGGGGGAAATTGTCCCAGTCCACGCTGGAAGCCAGAATAACAACATCGTCTGCACGAAACAGAGACGCCACCTTCCAGCAGGCTGACATGAAGCCATCGTTGAAATCCTAAACAACAGAAGGCTGCTATGACTTTAATCACAGCTTTAGTGACAGTTTTTTTTTTTTTGTTCAAGTTGGGAAAGTGAGACCATTTCCTGGAGCTCCTGCTTGAGTTTTATCACAATGTTCCATTGAATAGTCCCTCAAATTCCACAAAGAACATTACAAAGCTGTTGTAGTGTCTTTCACAGTTGTTGTTTTTTTTGTTTTTTGTAGGCAGATGACAGCATTTATTACTGCATCTTCTGAGATGTGACAACATGATGTTGCATGCATTACAACTTCTTTTAGAAAAACTGTGGGACTTTTTGTGGGGGGGGTGGGGGCACAAGACACTTAAAGCTATGAATAAAAAGAGCAAAGAAAAATATATTCTCTGGTCATCATTAAAATAGTGATGCATTGCAGTGTCAACAACAGGAACATTACTGAAGCATATGTATGTGTGTGGAGATTTTTAAGTGATTACCTTATTTCCTCAGGTTTCTGCAAGAATCTCAGAAAATTAAATATGTGAAGTTCATAACTATTTGTAGTAAATAATCATAATAGAAAACGTGTCATCTGAAATTAATGTAATCTAAATAAAACAACGCTAAATGTAACAGATATGACAATTGCAGTTTAATGCCTTGATCACCTCTGATCACACTTGTGTTGCATATGGACGCCAACAGTTGTTAACAATGAAATCATTTAATGTGAAATTCATAAAGAAGCTAAAAATCAACCAACATTTGCTTCTTTGGTATTTTCCTAAAAGTTGAGTCCTGGGTCAAACTTTCCTCCTCAACTATGAAAAGTTTTTCAACAGGATCCAGAATAAGATTCACATTGTAACTCGCTTATATGAAGAAATGTGAAAGTTTGTTCCAATAGATTACTAATAGTGCCAAGTTAAAAGACAAATATGTATAAATTCTGACACAATACCCAGATTTTTATAAAGTTTCATGAGACTAGACTTTTCTCAGTAGCGTGAAAGATGATCGTTGACGTGCGGGAGGCCTCGCCCTCTTTGACAGAGTTCAAGCTCATTAAATAATCCCAGAAGCAGCTACTCTGTTATCAGAAATCATAATGTTAGTACCACATCCAATAACCGGAGACGGGAGGTCTGATTAACACAGAACAGTGTGAAACGTGACACACTCGGCTATTCTTGGTTTGCTCCTGGTGCTGCTGGCATCCTCAC
Organism: Lipophrys pholis; assembly: GCF_963383615.2. NCBI lineage: Eukaryota > Metazoa > Chordata > Actinopteri > Blenniiformes > Blenniidae > Lipophrys > Lipophrys pholis. The sequence goes on from NC_137648.1 coordinate 9,641,500, forward strand.
CACATCAAAGCAAACCCCACTACAATGGCCTCCCATGAGGGTAATGCGATTAAGTTTGATGTGGATTAACGATTTCCGGATAACCCCAGACTAAATGGACACGTGGTAAAATAAGCAGACCTTCAATCGGAAGCCCGCTTTGAAACGCTCACCGGGAAACTCGGTAGGGTTGGGTCAGAGACGAGTGACTCACATATCTTTAGCCCACTGGTTTAATACCAGGCCTCTGTCTTCCTAACTTTGTAGAGTGCTATTTTACAAGACCACCATGGCTGCAAATGAGGCCTTGAACCATGTAAATGTGAGAGGCGCTGTGAGCGGCTCCTAAAAAGTGCATCAAACCGTCAAACATGGAGGAGAAGAGCCTTTGAGCTGATATGAATTTATCAAGGCCTGTATCAAGTTATTCACCTGTGATGTTGCTTGTTTTCTTTTATCAGAAGAACTGCCCGTTCATCCACGCCTCACTTGAAAAAGCCTGCAGTTTCACAGGAGTGCCGATTTTTGAGGTAATATGATGAAAACACTGGACAATGTCACTCAGAGTCAAACGCACTGAGCAGCTGTTTGATTTGGACGACTTTACGTCAGCTTTTGGACTGCGGTTTTACTTAAAATCAACATTGTGCCTCTTCTTTTTACAGTCTCCCATCTCTCTGACTCACTTAGGAGTGGAGCAGCTCCTGAAAGTCAACTTAAATGTGGGAAATGGAGGAGGAGGAACAATAATATTTAAAGTAATACGTCTGTCATTATGCAGAACATCCTTTATTTAGGATCTCTATATATGACTGAAGTATTTTAAGTTTCCTTTCCCTTTGCCAACTTTTTTTATTTTACATTTTTTTGCTTTGTGATGTTCTTCTGTGACCAAAATAACATCGGTAAATTAGGTACGTGCCGTGATATTTTTTTTATTCAGGCCCGAAAACTCAAAGAGCAGCAGACGACGCTAATACCAGATTCCTGTGACGCAATCATCTCCTCCTTCTCATTTCCTCCTCGGCGAGGCAGAGGGGCCCCAGACAGGAAGCCACAGGTTTCGACAGCCAATCAGATGCCAGAAAACTGTCAGATCGTTGCGGTCGCCATTGGCCCACATCAGAGCGACGCTGCGAGCCTCTCGGGGTTTTTCAACTCCAAAGCCACCAGGGATTCCCTTCGGCTGCTGCCATCTGCGCCCGACCCAAAAACGGTTACAGAATTCAACCATTAAAAGGAAATCGTCTCAGAGAAACACAGGATCTTTAAATAAACTCCACGTCCCACTGAAAAGGCACCACTTTTGATGTAAAAGGCAGTGGAAGTTGGGTTTTTCAATTGTTTAAAGTTTCCGAAATGAAATCACTTCAGATGTATGTGGCGCCGGGTTTATGCACCGTAAACTTACATCTCATTCAATTAGCCGCTTAAACACAAGTCTTCTCCAGCCACATCGACTAATGTTTCTACTGCCGTTTGAATTTGAATGAGAAAAAAAAAAAAAAAAGCCACAGTGGTTTTAGAGGAAACAGCTCAACGTGTTGACAAACAACCCATCAAGGCAATCAAGACGCCGGGAATTAATTACAGGGAGGAAATGTGTAGTTTAATGTGTCAAAGCCACAGTAATGCTCATTAAAGCGGGCCTAACAGAACTTGCAGGCAATACGTTAAATGCATGCTCGTTTAACACGCGGGGTGAAGAGTTTTCTGTTTGTTTGGGAGACTTTGCCAGTTTATATTCACAGTTGTGCTCAAAATCCACATTTTAAAAGACAAACCCAGGCATTATGTGGATTCTTATGTTTCCTTTAATCTGTATCCCCCCTTCTTAATCCGACAGCTTTTGGGGGGTGGAAAGATATAACATGTCATTTAATATCATTGACAACAGGTAACTGGTGATGGAAAGCATGAGTTCAGCTTGAAATCAATGTTTTACATTAAATACTTGCTGAAGCTGTTAATTAGAAAAATGTTAACTGTATCAGGTGATGGCAAGCGACTGGTAACAAGAAGAATCAGGCAGCAAAAAGTGTGCGCTCGCTCAGTTTGCCCTGAAAATTATTCAGAAAATACCATTTCTGATTATTCAAGATCTGCAAAGTTACTCTTCTTCGTGACTTAAAGTCCAGGAACAAGCAATATTATCATACTTTTCAATACAAACAACAAAAAAATTATATATATATATATATATATATATAAATATTCATTCACAAAAAATCCACTATCAAAACAATGCAGAAATATTTACACTTCAATTCAAAATACCTTTTGCTTCTGGATAACAGTAATTTCTCCTTTATATAGAAAAACAAGGAAACAGTTGGGTTAAATAAGAAGTGAGACAGAAAGTGAAGCATGCAGTGACAACATCAGTGGTCCATATGTGAGGACAGGGAGTCAGGTAAGAAGACACTGTCAGGATGCTCTCCTGTTAAATTATAGGTCTGAGATGATAAGCTGTGTATGCTTACACTCGAAATCTGGTACTTCCAGTAAATTATAGCACAACAACTGTATTTATAAACACTATGGTTGTATTTTAAGCTTTTCCTCAGCATGACTCAAGGACTGACAGCTGTAAAGGAGATGCTGCAGTGGTCCGACAGGAGCCACTTTTATATACACAACGCAAACCATGACTTTCTGGGATACTTTACAGCAGAAACCCTAAAGTACTGGCTGATCTTTTAAAAAGTAGCCCAGTCAGCGGGCAAACGCTGCCAGTGAGCAATGAGACGCCAAAAAGGGAAGATGTTGTTTATGAGGAAATAGTGTGACATAAATAATACGTAAGCCCTGTTTGGGCCTGTGGTGGAAACCTGGCAGTTGGTTGTTTCCTCTTGTACTTATCAAGACTGCCCAGCAGACGACAGCCGCGATGCCAAAAGGTCACGGACAGCAGCGTTATCGCAACGCGACGCCGTCCTTGCACACAAACAAGAGGAGGCTGGGGTGATAACAGAGGATAGAGCAACACGGTTTGAGAAAATAGAAACAGCGAAGACTTCCTGGCATTAGGAGACAGATGATATATGCTTGGATTCAAAGAAAAACTGATAAAAAATATATATATATATTTAGCTTAATCTGCACTCAGATAGAGAGAGCGAGAGGGAAGGGGGGGGAAAACAAAAAGGAAAAGAAGTGAAAAGAGAGATGTTTTTTTTCAGCTTTTCCTTTTATTTTGAGCAAAAAGAGGCAAGGCTGTATTAGAAATAGTAGTGTGTGTATAATTACTGCTATTTTAAAGTTAGGAAAAGTGTTTTATGACTTAAACATCAAGACGAAGAATAGAGGATCAAGGCCTTCTTCTATCAATGACCTCACAGTAATAAAATATGTTGCACATTTTAATCTGTAGCTTCTCTAATAGACTGCATTTTTTCACTGCTTCAGTAATCCTGACACACTGGTGATCCCAATCGCAAACACACATCAATGACCTCGGCTGCTATGCGAGGCGCTAAACTGTTGGCTTTCTTCTTGTTTTCAACATCAGTTGGTTATAAAACGGGATCGGATGAACATCACAGGCACTGACAGACACAATGTGAGGAATCAAACATCACTCATACAAATGTCCTTAATGAAAACCAGGTCAGATCAAGGTGATGTATGGCAGCAGATGTTATTGTGGCCTGACTACCGTCAACCAAGCACGCGTCCCTGATCGCAGATAATCAGTTGTTTTTCGAGCTTCATCTATCACACATGATACTGACAGTACATGCTTGTTAAAGCTGCCGGTGAAAGTGGGAGACCTTAAGTTTCACAAAACGTCAAACCACATTTGGTAACATAATCTAAGTTATTCCTGTAGGTGCTGGTCAGACCTGAACAACATGCAGGAGGAAGTTGAACCAGTCACTCACAGAACTGCTCCACTCTATTGTCAACATGTCCTACATCTTTGTAATTACTTCAGACCCTGAAGAGGTCATGCAGTTCAAAACGATGATGACTCCTCTACCGTACGTCTCCATGAGAAGGAAATCTCAACCTTGATGCACAGTGGCTTTTCATGCCGCACTTATTGACTAGCATTCCTAACTATCGAGAGGCGAGCAGGTGACAGACGTACCGAAGCGACGGCAGAACACTCCCATGACGGCGCTCTCCTCCACCACCCTGAGGTCAGCCAGCAGAGCCAGCTCCAGGCCGCCCGCCACCGCAAATCCACTCACCGCTGCTATCAGCGGCTTCGACAGCTGCAACCGAGACGGACCCTGAAAGACACAACTGGATCAGAGCATCCAAACAAACAAACATGCATGACTGCAATCAGCGAGAAAAGAAAACACACAGACGTTAAACAAAAGAACCTCCACCAAGCTGAGGGCTTATATTGCCACTCCGCGTACTTTCACTGCTCTTTTCATGCCTCCACTTTCATGGTTTATCTGCTACAGTCTGTTCCAGATTTCATTTCCTAATTCATTTCTCAAAACTGTCAAACAAAAGAAGAACAAATGAGCCGAGTTCTGGCGGCAGCCGAACAAATGAGGCACTCTGTTTTCTGCACGAGATACAACGCTAGAATGTTCTGCACAGGAGGTCCACTCAATCCAAAACACTCAACATGCAACCCAAACACAGTTTTTATGGAGGCTGCAGGTTTTGTTTTTGTTCTTTAATAGTGTACACGACATGGTTTCTGTTATGATTCTGCCTCTTTGTCTAGTGATACGATTGTGCCAGAACCAAGGACTTTCTGCACGACACACAAACACGACTGGAGTTATTGAGTTTTGTTTTTTTCTTTTCAACTACCTGCATTTCCCAAACAACTAAAAATACACACAATCCCCGCCGACCACATTTTCTGCGCCTTACATTTCACGGAAAGCTTTTGCGCTTCTTTTAGGAAATTTTAGATATAACTCTCACATGTATATACGTACACACAACCCGAGCATCGCTCACCATTGGACCAGGACCTTTGGTGACATCTTGCTCTAATTTGGGGGGGGCGGTGTGATTGGCCAGCTCTTTCAGATCATAACCAGCGCAGAAATTCCCTCCTGGAAGAGACCACAAAATTACAAAGTATGGCAGCTGGAAAGTCGGAGAGGAAGAGAAAATGATGAGGATGAAAAAAAAAACAAGTTGAGTTGGAGTCTGAGGGCTGCAATTTGGACAGAAGCACTCACTTCGGCCGAGCTGGCACACAAACGCTTCTCTCCCATAAAGACTTTAAATGCAACGCGCCGGCACAGGTCGCGCATGTGCTCACATATACGCCGTATTCTCATTGATGGAGGAGTAATGCATTACAACCACAGCCCCTTTCAGTTACAATTATGTTGTAATTACAACATTACTCAAGAGGCCGTGTAGCACTATGTCACAGACGCAGGCGTCATTAAAAAAATAAAAAAAAAGTATTCCTCTGTAATGTAGCAGTAATGAAAATGATTGTAATGAACGCTTGTGCCAACAACACCCATCAGCTGGAAGCTTTGATTACAGCTGCGGGTTAACGCAGCAATTATAGAAAGAATAGTGTGTGGTGCTGTTTATGGGAGCTGAGCTGTTTAAACTCCTTGGTCAGTGGAAGCCGTACAAGCTTCACGAAAAACCCCAACAGGTCAGAGGACGGGCTGATGAAGATGTCTGGTTTAATACAGTTCTGCATTTTGAGAACAGATTTCAGAATATTTCCACTAATGGAAGCAAATAAACCAACATTAAGAACGTTACTGAATTGTCTAAAGTCAGGTCTAACGTCAAAAAGGTTTAGCGCAACTTCAGTTTATAGTCATTTATCACTATGGGCATATTAAGATGTGCAGCATACATATTACAAAAGCATACATTGTGCATTCAAATTCAAACTGAAAGAAATATAAATGTGAAAGAAAAGTACTATTAGCATCGAAAGCACATAGTAAAAGTGAGCTTGTGAATATCCCTTTACGCGTCTCACACTACAGACCTCACATCTTATTGTGCGTTGTGTGTGTTTTGGACTCTGCTGAACATGAGCGTGCAGTGACACAGCTGGCCCGATATCTAGATCGTACCTGACCACACACACCCCCAAGAAACCTGAATCCAAAACTCTCCAAATATGTCCCAGCATATTCAAAACCTGCTGAAAGCAATTACTCTTAATTTCATAAGCTGGAGAAGGAGAAAAAAAAAAACACACACACACACACACACACTGACACTGAAGAATGAGAGCGCGGAGAGTGATTGTGTCGCTGCTAATTTGAACGAAATGGATTCCTCATGTCCGCAGAAACGTCCAAAACGAGAAAACCTCCCCGCTTGTCGCGCCGCCGATCACCGCCGATCACCGCCGAAGGTCGCTCGAACGTCTCGTTTCAGCAACGCAGCATCGGAGGACACCCCGCTGACAAGACCGTGCGGCGGAATGATTAAAATCACATTACGGACATTGTGGGAATCGCAGAGGAGCCTCTTTTGCTCAAACTACCTACTGCGCTGCTAATTGCCAACCAATTCAACGCAGGCTAATTACTCTCCAACACACACACACACACACACACACACACACACACACACACACACACACACACACACACACACACACACACACACACACACACACACACACACACACACACACACACACACACACACACACACACAGTTTTCAGTTTGCAACCAGAGACCAGAGGCATCATCTGGAGAGGCTCCAACCTCTAAAGTATAGACTAAAGTATATACTTGGATGCCAGGCTGAACTTTATACAGCAGACAGGTCGATCCAGGCTGAAGACATTATTTCCACTGAGGGAAGGAGTTCACTCCGTGTCTGCACTGATTATTTTTAGAAGCACTAGGAGCCGTGGTGTGAGCCCCGTCCTGGGGAGCTTGACACAGTGCAGGCCACCTTGCAGGTGTGTGTGTGTGTGTGTGTGTGTGTGTGTGTGTGTGTGTGTGTGTGTGTGTGTGTGTGTGTGTGTGTTCTTGTCTGGTCACCTCAGCACTTCAGTGAGATCTGAGCCACTCCCGGGAGGGAAAAGAAGAAGAAAAAAAGAAGAAAAGAAAAAACACACAGGAGTGAAGAGGAAGAAGGTGATTGAGAGAAGGTGGTCTCGAGTACTTGAGGTCAGGAGGAAGAGGCTCAGCAGTTGGAATAAAATAAATGTTTCAGGGGGTGTCCCATGGCTTTCCAGAGCTGTCCATTACCAAGTCCAGCCTGGGTTTTTCTGAGTTCTTAAACTTTGGAGAGCTTTTCACCTGAACGATAACTTTAACCTTTAATTGTCTATAATTACATAATTGTTGTATCCAAGGCTCTTCGCCCATATTTGTTTTTAAGCATATATTTTGCCACAATCTGGAACTGAACCTTGAAATTACTTTAGAAAATCCACAGAATAATTGTCAACACAATAACCTGATTCTCTTTTAGTCTAACAAAAAAAATCCTTTGACATTTAGGAAAGTATGTTTGTAGGATAGTAATAGAAAGTATTAGTAATAGTGAATCTTGATGTTCCACAATTCTAAATTGTGCAAAAAGTAAGATTCTTCCATAATTTTGCTGCTTTTTTTTGAGAAAACTGCAGTCAAAAACATTTAACTCTGTATTGGACTTTCTTAAAAAACATAATCTCATTTTGCAGTGGTTTGTATGTATTTGCTTTAGTGAACGGAACCACCTGCTTCAAATCAGCTGTATAATAACTTATTCGAATACATTCTGGTTCTGATTTTTAGTGAGAAAACATTCTGGCATGTTTTTCTTGTTTCCCAACACAATTCTGCACAGATAGATGGAAAAACACGAGGGATCATTTCTTCTTGGTTCGTTCACGACGAGCCTCAACTCTAACGTCATGGGCACAGAGATGAACGACACGCCGCGACTCCTCACCTCATGTCTAAACAATCTCAACCGATGCGAGAGTGAAAATGAGGCCAAAATGCAGCTGCTGGTCACAGGAGCTCCCCACTGCTTCCTCGGACAGAAGACGATGTTAAGAGTCGTTCAAAATCTCTCACCTTTCCCGTGTAGCACAGCGACATTCAGGTCCGGGTCAGTGTCAAAGGCCTCCAGCTCCTTCAGCAGACGCCGCGCTGTCTCCTGGTTCACCGCATTGCGCACCTCGGGACGGTTTATCGCCACAGTGACCACGGATCCCCTCCGATGTGAGACCACAGTCTGACCTCCAGATAATGACAGAGCGAGATGCACAAAGGGAGGTCGGTATGGACCACAACACTTAGGAAGAGACACTGAGCTTAAACCTCACGCTGAACGGCAACAAACAGTCGCCGTAAATGATCTTATTCGAATAAAATCCTTCAAAAGAAGAGAGAAATGGCACAATGAGAGAGATTGTCTGGACTTTTTAATGGATGTGTGTCAGTGATTGTGGTCTGAGGTGGACAGAAACTGTTTAGGTTTCATCGCAGGGAATCCAACAGTCCAACACACCTAGAGGCAAACGCATCCAAGAGGACGAGAGCAAAGAATAATAATACACAAAACCTACTCACAGCATTAACCTTGCCCACACAGGCTTTTCTAAAGAGGATGGACGGCTAAACAAAGCCCAACAAAGAAAAACAATCTGGTGCACTTTCCACTCTCCTGTACCTCATACTAATGATTACACGGCTCCAGTGCAGCTCCAAGGAAGTGGAACCAGATTTTAACTCTCTACAGGGTGTTGCTCTCTTTTCTTTTTTATTTCAATTACATTTCACAACTGAAGGGGGGAAAAAAACTATCAGCAGGTAAACAAGAGATTCAACTTCAGGATCATGTTTTAAGTTAATTTGGGGAGGGAGAGAGTTAATTACATGCATTTACAATTTAATACGTTCAAATGATGTCTTGTGCTTATTTGTTGTATTTAATGTGCTTACTGTGATAAACTAGAGCTGCTAAACTGTGTTTCATCGTTTTAAAGCACTGACAATCAAGACCTTCAGTACTTCATTACTTACAATTATAAATGTATACTTTTCCCTTTTGTCTTACTATATCTGCTCCACCCTCTTTGTGTTGGTGAGGACATTTTTTATACTGTTATAGTAATCCAGCCTGCTGAAAGTAACTGCATGAACAAGTTTCTCTTAATGTTTGTCAGAAATCCTATTTTTCAGACGGTGGTAAACCTATTTTGTTATTGTTTTAATGTGTTTGAATTTCAGGTCAGAGTCCATAATTAAACCCAGATATCTGGACTGATTTGTCCTTTCATGTTAAATATATTAAATTCATTCACTATTTGACAAACCTGCGTGCGGGTGAAGGCAGTGTGGCGGCCTCTGCTGCCCTCTATAGTCCACATTGTGTCACTGCATGTTTTCAACCTACCTGTCTTCGTCTCTGCGCCCTCCTTCACACAGCTCAAAAATTTCTTTTCAAACAAAGCTGTGGTCACCGGCAACCCGAAGCTTTTGCTCAGATACTTTACGTTTCTCGTTAATGACAAACGGAGTGTTAATGCCATTTAAGCGAAAAGCTGGAGGCTTGACAAGAAATAAATAAGCGACAACTTCACCACTATCGATGGTATTTCTCGAAAAAAAACTCAACTCAGAAAGCTACGCAGTTAAAATATGGAACGTAAAGAAAACTTAGAACAAACTACGAATCCTCCAAAAGCTCAGTACGGTGTAACGTTTAAATCCGCCCCGACAGAAACAACGACACGCGCACGAGGTTCCGGACACTTGGTGCATTGCAGTGGTAAAAACGGCAAAAGCCCAGCAGGGGGCGACATTGAGCTTGTTCAGAGCCAACCTGGCCCCCTGCAATGCACACGAAAACTCAGCAACTGTAAATAATGACGGCAAAAGCAACTTGTCTTCTTTATTTTTTCTTTATTTTTTTAATAAAAGATGTCTCTTTTGTGTTGTTTGTTTTTACACATTTTAAGGCATCATGCACAAAAAAATCGGCCATACTAAAGGCATTATGCTTTACCCTCTACCAAAAATTAGATGTTCTAACATTTTGAAGATTTTGCTGTTAAAAATAAGTTTGTACAAATATGGCATGTAAGCTGGCATGTCAGTGAATCCCAAAGCAGAGCGTCACCTGCTTTCACAGTTTTTGTAAACATGGCTTTGAGCAAAACAGGGCAGAGGAAAAGTCAAGAGAAAGGGAACGCATGCTTCAACGTGGGGTTAAATTTCCCTGAAAAAGCATGCAATGCATTTTAAATCATATTTACAATGCATTATTTTATTCTCAACAGAGAGATATATATTTTTTTTTAATTCTATCAATTAAAGTTAAGACATTAAAAATGTTATCAACATTAACAGACAGACTAACAGACAGACAGAAACAGATGTTCATATCATTCCTCCCAACCCAGAGTCCCCAACAGACATTTTTCAGATTGGTCAAACAACAAAAACACTACAAGATCTTTTTTTTTTTTTTTTTTAAATAAATGAAGCATTAATGTTGTGCTTCCAGATGAATACTATCATCTGGAGGATATGACAACCTCAAAAGAAGAAAAAAAAAAACTTAAGGTATCATCAAGTCTTTTTTTTTTTTTTTTTCAAATTTACAGCCCAATCAGGGCTGAAAAAAAAATTACTTACAAAAAAAAAAAAAATCTTGTAGTGTCCACCATGGCAGACATCCAGGAGGTGCCTGTAGCTTTGGCACAGTTGTGTCCAGTTGTGCTCTTTTTTTTTCTTTTTTTGGTGATCCGTGTGCGTTATACTATATTGAAGACCATGGAAAGATACTGTTCATATGAAACCTGGATCCAGCCATCCTGGTCTGTGTCGTACCGCCTGAAAACATCAGTGAGCCTCTGTGGGGAGAGCACAAAATGAGGAATTCAGTCAAAACAGTCATTCATGTTCAAACCTACACAAGCACAATGATACCGATCGACATGTCCAGGATTTAAATTTAGCTCAGGCTAAAAGACAAAAGCTTCCATGCTGAGCAAGCGAGGAAGTTCTTATTTCTTCAAGCGTCAGTTAGACTTGGCAGCCTCCTCGATCGCTGCATATATCTACAGTTAATGGGAATGAGCACTCAGTGTCAAGTAAAATCAAAGACTGTGATTTCCTTTTTGAAACCTTGAGTTACTTTCAATCTTTTCAATGCAACAGCACAGAACCTCTTGTAATAGTGTAGGTATGTGGGGGGAAAAAAAGATATTTTCCTACCTCACATGTGATAAGATTAGATTTAGATACCAAATATTACCAATAAACACACACCGATTAAAAAGGTCTGAGTACGCATGCTTTACCTGTAGTACAATACAGCACTGGATGAAATCGTCGAAGGCCACCTGTCCCTTCCTCTGGCGGTCGAACTTATCTATCAGCGTACCGTAGAACTGGTCTGACAGACGATATCCTGCACAGCAGAACAATCCCAGTCAGTTTTCATCTCAAATTCAATTCAGCAGATTCTTCTATTCCAACTGAAACCCATTCTGAATGTAGGCTTCACCGCGGACACCTACTGGACCTGATGGGAGAATCAGCCAAAGGTTCCAGAAAGCTCCTCGGCAGTGAGACGGCAGAGCAGCTAAGTACACAAGGGCCTTGGCCAGGTAATGACTTTTTAGTGAACCATAACATTTTTAAATTGACTGTGGCACCGCTGCAGCGTGCTCGGGGCCGAGCTGCTGTGGGCCGACTCGGGTGGATTAACGAGTTTCGGAAGTGGCAGAGACGTGTTGTGATACGCTCCGATTAAAAGCATTTTTAAGGCCGGCGCCCTGCGTGTGATACTGTGGCAATGAGAACACACCAGTTTAGAGCATTATTGTATCCGCTAAACCTAAACCGGAGCTCAGGAAGCACTACTGGACACTGTTTTAGTGAAGACATCCACACAAAGAATGAAGAATCCTCGGTTTCTTTGGTTTTACTTCCACATGAAACTTCATCTCAATCTAGTGGTTCAGACAGAAAATCAGTTTATTGATTAATGAAGACAAGATCCAGAAATCTTCATCCGGCTCCAGCTGCTGCAGATTTAAAAGTCTGCAGTCATATTAACGGTAGTTCTTACATCAACGTTTGTAGAATCACTCAGATCAAGTCCAAACATGCAGAAAGTAGCAAACAGGCAAGTTAACCTGCATTTGAGGCTTCTAATGTGTCACAGCCTCCACAGATGCAGGCTGAAGCCTCGGCCGGGTCAATGAGGATTTATAGATCACAAGAAAATTGTTTAGGAGGTTTTTCAGTTTGTTCGTCTCAGTGTTTGTAGTTGTGGGTGTCACAGAGGCTTTTGTGTTTTTCAGAGGCTTTTGAGAGCACAGATTGTAAAAACAAATCGCTTTAATGAGGAGGTGGTTTCACCCTAAAGCACTAAAGTAGTCCTAATCTTTAATTTGGTTCTCGGTTAAATTAAATGACCTGATCTAAAACTCAGAAGTTGTTGCAAGAAACATACAAGTGACAACAACTAGAAGCAAAAAACGAAACAGCTTGGAAGAACTACAAACTTTGCATTAGCTGCCTTAAAAAGTTTAATCAGAGTACATTCTGGGTTAAGATTAGGGTTACGGCTGATATCAACCAAAAGCATGAAGACGGCAGCAGACAGGTCTCAAAGAGGTAAACAAACATTTATCTAAAACCGATGCCAAGCGGTTGCGGCAGTCTTAAAGATCCGATCTTAAAACTTTCAGCCGTCTCCATCTTGTGCATGATTGGTAATGTGGGAATCAGAAAGTATTCCTTACACGGACGGCGAGCGAAACTGCGCGCTCTTCTTTTGGAACAGTGATCTTAAAAAGACTTGAAACCTGACCTGCACGCCCAGAGAAAGCAGAGACAACAGCCACGGAGCGAGCCCTCCACCATCGCAAAGTTAAAAACAACAAGCATACTTTGCTGCTCACCGAATCCAGTCAGCGCCTGTTTGAGCTCGTTCTTGTCGATGAAGCCGGAGTTGTCCCGGTCGTAGGTCCTGAAGATGTTCTGCCAGTCCGTGATGTACTTCCACACGCCGGCAAACTCGTTAAAGTTCACGCCACCTTTGTTTTCCCTGTCGAACATGGCTGGAAGAGGGACGGGGGGAGAGAAAAGGAGGCGCGTTACAAATTGTGTATAAATCCGGAGAAGTCGGAGCCAGTGGGGCGTCACACACAGTTTTATTGGGCTGCTGGAGGACAGGAGAGTTGACAGCGCGGTTCAGAAAGACTCACACTTGACTAACCCCCCCCCCCCCCCCCCCCCCCTCACGAGACTGTATAACAGAGAGAAAACAGCTTGATCCCCCTCCATCGATACTCCTCTCCCTCATGCAGTTCAATCCAATTACCTCCCCACAAAGGGAGGCTTATCACGATGGGTTTAGAGTGCATGGTACAGTGGGAAGGGGCGCCGCTGGAATAACGGGAATTTACTGTGGAAGTCACATAACGTATTGGAAACAAAGTGCACAGAAGACCGGGGAGGGGGGGGGAATATTTGGAGTGAAAAAACTATAAATCAAAAGACGGTCGTTCAGGAAGATTAGTTTTCTGGTTACTTCTGAACAAAGACGGGAGGAAAAGCGATTAGATCTTGTATCATTAATGTGAACATTGGTGCATTATTGTAGTGACGGAGTCGGTCTAATGACCAAATCACTCCAACATCAGACAGAGTCGGAGGAAGACGCTCCATGATTGAGATAGTAGTTCTAAAAAAAAATACATATTTAGGAACTTGTGGAGAAAACGAGCTCATGTGTATTTAAGGGTTTGTAATGCATCTCAGTAGCAGTGGTTACAGCCTAACGCTATTCCTTATTTATAATTAGGCATCCGTCACATACCATCAGGAGTTAGAACGGCTGAGCCACTCCAGGAATAACGAGGCGTTGCTCCAGTAAACAGGAGTTTAGTGAAATAGTAAGAGAGCTGCACTGAGACAACAGCTGAGAATTATGCTAATGCTACCAGTCAACTGTGTTACAGACAAAAGTGGCAACACATTTTTCATATTGCATTCTTCAAAATACTGTTCAAAATCTAAATCAGAAAAGTTTGTTTAATTGGAAAAACACTATATTGCAGATCTGCTGAGATCTGGAAAAGCCCTCAGCTTACTGCGACATTTAAAAGCTTTTATCGTCGCCAGTTGATTCCAATTTTCTTAAAAGCAACAAATATTCAAAGTCTGGCGGCCCTGCTCGTTTCCTTCCAGATCCTCTCTCTTCTCCACTTTATTAACGGCTGCAGGTTTCCACTAGTGCGGCAGAACTGGATCACGGGACCGAGTTTGTTTACGGCCTCGCTCCGATTGCTCACAAGCTCATCAATTAATCACGCGCTCGTCGCAACGAATGGAATCAACAACCGCCGCCGCCGCCGCCTCTCGGTACAACAGGTCGCAGTGTGGCGGCCGAGCCACAGTCAGCAGTGACTTACAAATGATGGAGCGGACCGTCACCGGGTTGAAAGGAGTCCATGTGCCTGTGAAACAGAGGAGCAGAGGTTACAAAAACATCCAGCATAATGTCTTTAGAACGTGCTGAGGAAAGGCCACAGAGCTGCACAGGGAAGAATCAGGGAAGAAGAAAAGCTTTAAAGAGTGAATTATCCACAAGATCCACTCAGTTAATAAAGCACACAAGCTGCCGTGGCGGCGGCGGGGATCAGTTTTATTTTGGTGCGACTATCTTAAGATTGCAGTTTACATTGGACGTTTTTCCCCATTAAAATGTTTGTTTTGTCTTTCTAACTAATTAAAATCTGTCACAATAAGTGCATTTTAATAAGTATATCCATTTTTAAGAGCACTGATGTACTGCAAGTATCTTGTGAAAAGATTTCTGACTTTTTTTAATGAATGTATTCCTAATTATGTAGGTAAAATTATTTTTATAACATAATATTGATTCCTGACATTTTGGAATAAAAAAAAAAAATATATATATATTATTGTTTGAAAGGTAATTTACTCTCACAGTTTGTGCGACTTATTAAAATTTTGTGCGACTTGTGAAATAAATCCATTTGTCTTTTGTGCTTGTTTTGATAAAACGTGGAGATTCCATTAAAATATGATTCATTTATCGGAAATAAAGACTCGTTTTAGTTTATGTGGTTCTCAATGACGACTGATCGTCATTGTGTGACAGTTTAATGTCCGCCGCTCGAGCTCCGAGTACGAGTTCGTACAGTTAATTAGGAATAAGACGGGTGAAAAGCAGAAAAAGATTATTCATGGGTTATTTCATGGGACCCCTGTATGTTTTCTGGAGTGCACGTAAACACATCAGATACAGAAATTACAATTATGTGATGCCCCATTATCACATTTTACGATCATATGTAAACAGGCTCATTAAGTTGTTCCTAATGGTGTGCGAGCACGTTGCATAGCGTGTGGAGTGTGATAAGAATTAACAAATGCTGCCCATAAACCCCCCAAAATAAATTATTGGTATGCTGAACGTACCTGGCAATGAAAAGCTTTCTGAGGTTCAACTGTATTGTTCTTTGTGTTTATATATTTACTAGCCTAGTGTCCTACAATTAGTTTTGCCGATACCAAAACCCTCTCAATGTGACTTTGGACTTTGAGCTGCAGTCTCCCTCGTTAGTAGAGGTTTTCAAATACCTGGAAATAGTACAGAAAAAGTACTTTCATTTCAAGTTACAGACCATTTCAAACTTGAACTTGTAAGGAGTTTAAAGTGAATCAAGCATCACAGAGACTCTTTAATTCCTTCATGCAACACTGCATTTTGCCTTCTTTGGATTTTAGCAGCTGAGCTTGTGTGGACAGGACAAAGTATTTCAATGTTACAGTACCAATATTGATGATTTGCAGGCAGTTGTTAGAAAGCCGCCATGACAAATGAACTATCAACATGCTTTATAACAATATTTTTCCAGTTAATTGGTGTTTAGAGAAGCCCCCATGGCACCTCTGAATCAAAAAATAATCTCACTCTGCCATCGTCTGCATTCTATAGTGGAGAAAAATGACGACTGTTAAATTCCACATCGGTCAGTGATGGTTTAAAAAAAAAAAAAAAAAACGGATGATCATTACTAAAATCCCATTTGCATTATACAGGGAGCCATGAATGACTGAACAAGGGAGCAATTTTGGACGCAGGGTTTCGCTTTTTTTTTTTTTGACAGCAGATGTTCACTTGTCACTGCAGGAAAGGTCCAGGCGGAGCGACAACATTAATTTGCACAGTTGAGAACCCGAGTCCGTAAACAGCCCCTATCCTAAACTCCTGGGACCTGCTCCAAACATTAACACCATTACGATCAGTATTACCGCGGTAAATCCACCAATTTGGCCCGCGGTGGCATTTTAAGCTGTCTGCAACTAAAGCGACTGGTCGCGGGTTCACAGTCATGACTCAACAGGATGCTCGGGAAAAGTGATGTTTGCGTGTTCTTCCTGTGCATGCGCGTGTTATCTCGACGTGCTTTTTCTGCTTCGTGTCATCATACAGAGATGTTAATGTTGTTAATCCTGCATACTAAAGTGCAATGCACTGGTTACCCGAGTGAGCCTATCTAGGAACCTATAAAGTCGGGGGCTGAAAAATGATTGATATCCTGCGTGACGTCAATGACATGCCATCGTTTCTTTCAGCCACTTGTTGCAAATGAGCAACTGATCTGTGCTTGGACACATGAAGGACAGAGGCAATGGTCAATTCCCACAGAAGCTTCCCACACTAACAACAATCTGAAGAAAAAAAAAAACATTCAAAGTGGGAGGCATTTATTTTTTACACCAGAGACATGATATAAGAGTTTTGTGGCTTTTCATGGTCGTTCAACCCCACAAAAACTGAGTCATTCTTCACTTAAAGGATAAACTTCACTTATACTCGAATAAAGCCGTCAGTTAAATGGTGAGGAGAAGACTGGTGGGCCTTTCGTTTGGGTAGCCGTTTATACTTTATAGCCTGCCTCTCAACTCTCAAGACACTGAGATTTATCAGGGGCACCTCAATCCTCGCTGACTCACCATCGCAACTTATTACGAACACGCCAGCAGTTCAGGCCCAGAAATAAAGAGGAGTGAGAGAGGGTGGATGCGGCGAAGAGAGAAAAAAAAAAAAACACGTCAAAGAGAAAAGACGAGTGGAGGAAAGCTAAACAAAAGAGAGGAGGCATGAGGAGATGAGCTGAACAAAACATTTGCGTTCTCTTCCTCTTGCTGAAACTTGAACTCTCCTGCCCACTTCTGCTGACCTAAGATTATCCCCTGCAACTCTATCTGCAGATCCTAAAACGGCATGTGCAGAATTTTAACGCATTGCCACCGTTGTGGAGCCTTTTTTCACACTGCGCTGCTTCGCTTCTGATTTTTCCTCTGCAGTTCAGCTATGGCAGCGGTAAGCAGGCTTGCAGCGAGCGGCTGGAGCTCAGATAAGAGCACATCATTTAAATAAAAGTGGTTCATGCGGAGCAGAGCCGAGAAAATCTGATTCTATTGTTTTTTTGTTCACCTCGATTTTACTTTTGAGCGCAGTTAGAGCCCCCAAATGAAGAATGAAGAATGAGAAATTAGTTAAGGAGAGTCAAACTTTACACTTTCTGACTGCGAAATGCTGGATGTACTGCAGGAGGCAGAAGTCACTCCGTCCCTCTCGGTGGGTTTGTTTTATTGATGGGTGAAGCTGTTTGGGGTGGATGTGGATGGAGCTGCTGTGGGATGTGGCCTCAGGCTCTCACTGGAGCTGGGGACTGGGCCAGAATCTATTTTCCTCATTTATCTGTTGGAGTGCTGACAGAAAGCCACACATTAAGTATCATAAGGATATTGATTTGAGGCAAAATTGTCGAAACTGGTCAGCGTAACTGAATTCACTCGTGCTAATGCTATATTTTCTAATTAAGCCAAATCTGTTTTTTTTATTTGATACAATTACTTTAGGAGCTAACTTCACAGAAAAAGCATATCCTAATGGTTAGCGATTGTAATAATTTACATTATTGGTGTTACGTTACAATTTCGGGGGAAACGTAGAGTTTTAAAAGGCCTCATTTCATGTTGAGCCAGCAGGAAAACTGTAGAGTTTATTGTGGTCAAATTACATTAATGTTTTTGTAGCATTGCACCATCACAAAAATGACCAAAGGCGAAGCAACCAAGAAGGTGTGACCGTTCCTGCTCCTCACACACACACACACACACGCTGTGAGGTCACCAACGTTTGCCAGACGGACTGTGGCTGCCCAATGTGAGGTGGTCAGGACTGCTGAGGTGTGTGTGTGTGTGTGTGTGTGTGTGTGTGTGTGTGTGTGTGTGTGTGTGTGTGTGTGTGTGTGTGTGTGTGTGTGTGTGTGTGTGTGTGTGCGTCTGATGGCAAATGGGGACAATACCCTCTCTGTCCCCTCCGTACACTGGGCTCTCTCACTGGGAAAGGAGGGAGGCAGGCTGACCGGTGGAAAAACAGAGTGGGCCGACCGCAGTGTGTACATATAACAGTCGTGACGGCACTCACCAAGATGCTTATACACACACACACACACACACACACACACAACACTAATGCAAGTACATACAGAAGCAAACTTCTCCAAACACATTTTAAATGTTCAGCTTTGCACCTCGCAGATTCTGGAAACACACACCCAGTTTGAGCAAATCACAAGTTTGACCTTGAAAGGAAAAGAAAAAACACTTTCAAATTCAACTGATGGCAGAGAAACCACAAAACTCTATCCGGCTTATCAACCATGTCTCATCATTATTAATATCAATTAGTTCTTTCTTCTGGGATTTCTCCAAACAGCAAACCTGTCATTCACCGACCAACACACTGTAGCGTTTACGAACCTTATGATTTTATTCATTCAAATGAGCGCCACAACACAACATGAATAGTCACTACACTGCAAGCACCGACATTTTTGCATTTTACTTATAACAAGCAATTAGAAAATGTATTTGCAAGTAATTTCAAGATATTAGGTTGAAACACAAGCCATTAAAAATCACAGACCTCATACTTGTTAGGAGACTGTTTCTTATATGAATTATTATTAGATTAATGGGATGTCTTAGATATGACACGAGCTATACTTATTCAGTAAAAATAAATAAATCAACTTTTAGAAAGACTTAACACAATCACAATGTGCGAGTGTGTGACGCTGGTGTCAAATTACAGGAATTTGACACTGCACGTTGGCACGCTTTGGACGATTGCAAGAGCAAATGTGAGAGCTGGCCAATAGCGGATAAAATGAGCTTTCGATGGGGAGAGAGCGAAAGAAAAACACTTCAACTGTGTGAACTGAAGCGATGCAGAAAAGAGTTCCAGTGAGCTTTCAACGATTTGATCAGTAAAACCATCAAATCCTATACAAACTGGGTTGAATATAATTTAAAAACCCAGAAAATTGGGTCAAGTCTCGTTTTAAACCGAGTCAAAATCTGTCAAATATGCTGCAAGTTCAAACTAACAGTTCTACAAAATGCTGCCCTGCATGTCAGCAATTTCACAATATCACTTGCGCGACAAAACCTAAATAAATAACTGAAGTGGCTGACGGCTGGGAGCGCGACAGCATGTTGGTACAATATCTCCTCTGCTCACTGCTGAGCAAAGAGAAGGCCGAGAAAGCCATATTTGTAGTAAATGACGCAGCTACAACGCGCACATCAACCACACAGGGCCGATTACAATCTCATCAGGGATGATACGCAGTCGAGAGAGCGAGAGAGAAAGAGAGCGGGAAGGAGATAGAGGAACAGAGGGGGAGGCTAAAGAAGAGAGGACAAACAGACAGAGGACACAGCAGGAAGAGAGCCGGTGCCATATCCTCAGGAGGAATTTAGGGAGGCGAGATAGGAGAGGAGAGACATCTTACACGTACATCCGTCTTCTTTCCATCCAAACGAAATCTGCTCCCCTGCATCTCAGAATCTCAACAAGTCTGATTTTAGTGAGATAAATCATTTGTTCGACTTCGCATCCCAAAAAATTAAGACGACATCAAGCTAAAAACACTAGTAATGGCGAAAATATGCCTGGAAGAAGTGACATTTATTTGTAATCAGAAAATAATACCGACCAATTGGACAGGTTGAATATGTCTTGATTTCAAGTGTCTAAGCAAGAATCCATATATTAAACTGAATTAGTGCATATTAAGCCATTGTGTCTTATATTACCCTACACATTTGGACCATAACCGAGGACTGAGAAGAAAGATGTGAAGGATGAGTGTAAACAGCAGCCATCCCTGCCTCGCTTCAGGGCTTTGATACTCGCTGCTCTCCACACCCAGGAGAGAGAAGAGTGGGGGGCGGGGGGGGAGGAGGAGGTAGGCGAACAAGAGATGGATTACAGTGCCATGGCCGGAAAGCTGGGTCAATGGAAGGAAACTGATGTAAGTAAACGCAGCATTCGCAGGGTCAGTAGAGCCACAACAGACCGTCAAAGAGCGACGGGGTTGGTGGTGCAAGTTTGCAAGCTGCAGGACAGGATGCAGTGCGGTGTGCGTGTTCGGCTTCGCTGGCTCCGTGTCACGTCACGGTACGCAATGAGCCGGTGAAGACCGTGCCGGGAAACCTGCCGTTCATTACACGCACGCACAGCGAGACACGTACGCACAACTGTGAGGGAACACACAAGCACGCCAAGTCCACAAACAAAAACAGCGCTCACACTGACCATTGGCAAATAATGAGATGAAATCAACACACTCACACTCGAGAAATACATGTGTCCATGCATGCATACACAAACACAGGAACACTAATCAGTATGCTGAGCCAGAGCCGCTGCGCACTGCCCTGATAACAGCTTCTTTCACTGCTGCTGCTGCCGCTACTGCTGCTTGCTTCAACACTTCTTTTTCCTCCTCCTTTGAAGTGCCCACAAAAAAACATTTAAAATGGGTTTTTGGGTAGAGTAATCTGTTCAAAAGTCTTTGAAAAGCAGAAGGAGAGGTTCAGGCACAAAACTTGATGGGGAAGCCATTATATTTTAATGAGAGGACAAACATCAACCTGCACCACAGTTTCTGGGCGAGCGTCTCCCTGAAATCTACGTCTCATTAGGTGCTGCTGTCGCAAGGTCAAGAAAATATGCTGGTACAGTCGTACGTATGGCAAGAAAATGGATTTCTTTTCTCAAGCGCTCCGCTGTGGCAGCCCTTCTCAGCAAAAGGAAGCATAAAAAAAGAAAACTCCCTTTCCCTACAAAGATAAGAGTGGAGAAGATGACCTGTGTGATTGATTTAGCACCGTTCCCTACGTCTGCCAGCGAAATCTTAAGTATATGTCTTTTCTTATTTGTTTAGGAGGCCCGATGCATAATGAACCCATAAGCCCACTTGAATCCGTCTCCACCTGAACTACATAAAAACAAGAGTGACTGCACTTCCAACACCAGCAGCTGTAATCCTCGTGTTGTATCCCGGCGTCTTTTTCATGCTGAATTTTGAGTCATTTCTTCCCAGGCTCGGATCAGATTAGCCGTCATTCTGCAGCAATGCACTCAAGCTGCTAGGATTATTCCCCAAACACGGCTTTTATTTGGCTGCTCAGTATGAGCACCCATGCTTGTGGGTAACCTCATGAAAACCTAAAGACAGAAGCAGCCTTTGACAGTTTTATTAAGCGCTGAAAATATATCTCGGGAGCAGATTTTTCATGAGCCGTTTACAGCTTTGGCTGCAATCATAGAAATCCAACGGATCCCAAACTGTGACTGTTTTTAGGTAACTCGTGGGTATTTCATGAAGTGATTAGTCATACAAATCGTTTTCTGGACTCGTCAACCAATCTAGAAAAGAAACTTCCTTTTGTGCCGTTTTAAATGTGAAGCCTCCTCGAAACACAGCCCTGCTGCGTGAAGCCCAGTGGTTCTAACGTGTTGTGGGCAGTTGCGTGGCAGCCAAGCTTTCGACATTAATTAAACACTGAATGAGGTTATCGATTAATATTTCAGGTGCCGGCTGGGGAGCGGACACACATTTTCCCATTCACACTAAAAACGCACATGCTTAATACGTGCATGATTTTTTTGCTGAAGGAAAGACAGCCAACCGGCATGTTGAAGGAAAAACATCAATATTTATGCATTTTGATGAAGCGAGCTTTAAGAGGAATTGCCTCTATACAATTGAAAGTGTTTGCTCATGCTCAGTTACGTAGTGGAGACTGTTCAGGACTGTCATTTTTGAGGGTTGTGGTTCAGGTGGTCAAGCCATCTAAAGAAAACCTGCTCAGTGTGTGAGATTATCCCCGACACAAGGTGCTAAGCTCCAAGTACCTTCTGTTAGAGGAGGAGTACATCGTATAGAAGCTCCGCTACCGTTGGTGTGTCTGTTATGGAGTGTATGTGACTGATTAAATGCTGCTTTGAGACAGCTCATGCTGTGAACATTAAACATATATTAAACGTCTATTTCAAGTCAAGAAGAACATGTTTGAACAAAGTAAGACATCGGCATTGTAAGAAAAGGTAAAATGAATTCATCATAGCTTTGTGGCCACACGAAGGCGTGTTGGATTAAAAGGGCCTTGAAAAGAGACTTTCCTGGTTCTTCTTAAGTAACCTGATTTTCTAAGAGATCTTGACCTTCCATTGGTACAAGTCTACCCGGTGGTTTCCCCTAAACTGTTGACACCAGCGGTTCCAGGAGATGTGCCATGCTTCGTGTGCTCTGACGTTGCATGTTTGGCTTCACCGTAATGTTCTGCAGCCTTTCTTACAGATTGGGTGATACGAGGAGTTAAAAAAAAAATAAGATGGGAGTCACCGACCCTAAGTTGACCCTAACCCATTCAAAGAAAACTAATAAAATACGAAGTCACAGCGGCATTGACCTTCAGAGACATAGTTTGAGTTACGTTACGTAAAACTAAGCGTGTAAGCGTTTCCTTTATAAAAAATCTGGTGATGAACAAGATTTTGACAAAAACATATTTGAAGTGAAATACGATGCGTTTGGCAGAGAGTCGTCTCCATCCCCAATGACTGCTGGCTGGTAGCCCTCACCACAGTAGTCATGAAGTGCTTTGAGAGGCTGGTTATTATGGCCAACATAATAGAGTGCAGCAATGTCGCTGTGGCCCTTCATCACTACGTCTACAGGAGGAACTGCTCCACTGACCATGCCATCTCATCAGTGGTCCACCCAGTCCTCACCCACCTGGACAGCAGCAACTCATATGTCATGTTTGCTCTTGCAGGAATAATCGTGGATTTCAGGAAAGGCAGACACACCTCCACCCCCCCATTGTGTCATGTAACTGTATGAATGACATTAAAGAATTCTTGAGTTACAAAGCGTGACAAGTAAAAATTAATCTGACCTACATTTCAGTCTATAATAACCCTATTTATATACTGACAGACATGTGATTTATTGTAGCTATTTTTAAACAGTCTCATGTTCAACACTGTAGAAGTAAAAAGACAGGACAAGGGCTTTTTATACTATAAATGGTATTTTATCAGCCAGTTTAGTTTGGTTCCAGAAATAGTTTGTCTCCCATCATAGTAGTATCCAGAGCAAACTGCCCCACAGGCAAATATGCCAAAGCAATTAAATCAAATAGTCTTCAGCTGCTCGCAAAACACAAGAAAAATCTTTAAGTTTGTTATAATTAAACTACTTATGACAGAAGGTAGTTCGTGAGAAGATTGAAAGATATTTCTTGTACTTCCACCATTTATGTTGCAGAGAAAATAGGGGGAAAAAAGCCATAATCAAACTTTTTAAATGCAGTTGATTGATCTTACTACAAGCATCAACATCATGGATTAAGCTGCATTTGCTTCACATTTCATATCATGAGGCATTAGAAATAAATCTGACGCCGTCAGGACTTTGAGGACCAAGGCTGAATCCACATATAATATCAAGTGCTGTGTTGAGGTGCGTTAACCGTCAACACTGAAAGTATATCAGAGCCGTTCTATTTGACGTTGGCCTGATAAACTTTCCACCTGCTTCTCTTTAGTCCGAGGCTAAAAATAAAACTTCATTCATTTATTTTTCACGTCACCTGCCACCCAGAGATAAAAATAAAATCCTGATGCTTTCTTCTTCTTTTTTTTTTTTTTTTTTGCTTGGGCTCAGCAGTGACTTAAATCAAAGAGAAGCAGAGACCAGCGGTGTGTGACGAGGAGACGGGAGAGAGAGAGCGATCAAAGATGAGGCAGGGAGAAAATAATAAATGAAGAAAGGAGAGCCAGTGACAGGGGCAAAGAAATATGCTCAAAGAAAAACAAAATATGAAAAGAAATTAACAAAACAGAGACCGAGAGACAGAAACATACCATTCGATAAGGCCTGCTGAAGCTCGGAGTCTGATATCACACCACTCCGGTCCTTGTCGACCCTGGGGAAGAAAAAACACAGATTAGATACCGCCCGCTTTAACCACTTCACACCCACGCACAATCCAGCACACAATAGCGGCGGCCTTCCTCACTCACCAGGTGAAACTTTACCCCTCGGAGCGTGTGTTAGTATTTCAACAGTCCACAAAGAATGAATGGAGGTCTATAATCAGGGAACACAAAGCAGCTTGTAGCTCTGAGCAAAGCGCCCCGATCAACTCTAAGCGCCTGTGTGTGAATAAGTGCGTGTGTGTGTGTGTGTGTGTGTTGATGCAGAGCCGGCGAAAGTGAAACTGAATCCTGCCGCCTGTGAAAGCAACTTTCACTGCTACCAGCAAAGTGTCAACTTGCAAGAATTTCAGATGGTGCAACATATTTTCTTTCAAGTGATAACGGCAAACAAACACAGAGCAGACGACTGCTGCAGATAAGTGTCTTTACAGTGGTACCGTGGGCTCAAAGCACCACTTTATACAGTTTAATTCATATAGCTATCAAAAAAATAAAAAAAACACTTCCACTGAACATCTTTTGAAGTAGTTTTGAAGCCGTCAACACAACAGGAAGTACTAGAATAACACATATTAAAATAAGCGGAATGTCTTCGGAGGGCACATGATAGTGCAGTGGTTTGCACTCTCACCTCACGTTGAGAATACTCGTGGGCTTGAGCCAGTCCAACAATATGAGACTTCATCCGTGATTCTAAGGACCTGTTTACATGACAACGATCGACTGAAACCTCCAGTTTGTCTACATGTGATCCAGGATTGTAGTAAATGTCCACTTAATTGGAGAATAATCGGCTGTTAAATCCAAAAGGGCAAATGGCACAAACTTCACAGGAATTCATTCAATGTTATTCCTGGACTTGTCGCGCACGTGCAAAGCAATTTACTACGGCTGGAGTTTGCATTGGCCGTACCGGCGTTTCAGAAAAGATCAGTTTCTCTGTTTACACTGAGCATTGTCAAGAAGTTCAGTTTTCAGTTCAGGGATTTCAGCTGGGCTCAGTTGGATGAAGCATATAAGAAGAATGGACGGGTGCCCTGTTGTGGAGCCGGGGAAATTCTTTCCATCTACCATGTAAACATGTCAAACCTTTGAGAAATCCAGGGTATAACCAACACCTGACATGCACAGGGAATAAAAGCCAACTGTACACAGAAAACTCAATGACTTGGAATCAAACCAGGGGCTTCTTGATGCGAGGCAAGAGCGCCAACCACTACACCACTAAGCCTGGGAAAATCTATGGGCCGATTTATTCAGGACGAAGAAAGTTTCATCACTAAAAGAGCTGCGGTTTAGGATCATATTAATTATCATAATCAATGACACTATAAAAGGTCATAAAATGAGGGAAAATCTGTGTCAGAGTCTAACGTAATGTTTCGCACTTCAGAGGAAACAATATGAAACTATTCAACTGTTTCAGCTCTTCAGTCCTCTTCAAGCTGTTGCTGCAGTAATTCATCAGGTCTTCCCAACATATCGTCTTTCTCATCACGTCCACGGAAGAATCAACAGAGTGAAATCTTACAACTGAAAAAGGTGACGACTCAAAATAGCCAATATTGTGACGCAAGAATGACGACATTCACAAAACCTTGCGAGAAATAATGTTGTTTTTTTTCCTGAGATGCCTAGAAGACACCAAAACGTTGGGCAGCTGGAGAGCGGCACACATAATGGCTCTCGCAGTTTCAGGAGGCCGCTCGGTCACACATCCCATGACTCAGTTGCTCCCTAGCAACCTCCCCAGCCCAACCTGTGGACGCAGAGCTCATTTAACAAACAGTCGGAATACCAAGAGGGGAAGAGGGGAAGAGGAGGAGTGGAGGGAGGGTGGGAGATGGGGAAGCCCCAAATCCAAAAAAACTGTACACCAATCCCAGTCCTGACTTAGTGAGCTGGATTTTAACCCCTCGATGTGACGTTTCTCCTCCATGTTGACTGCCTTTTTAGGTTTTCTGTCCTGTAATAATGTATATGTATAAGCGTTTGTTTGTGTGTGTGTGTGTGTGTGTGTGTGTGTGTGTGTGTGTGTGTGTGTGTGTGTGTGTGTGTGTGTGTGTGTGTGTGTGTGTGTGTGTGTGTGTGTGTGTGTGTGTGTGTGTTTATATACTTTACCGCCCCCCTCTTGGGTGAAAAAAAAAAAAAAAAACAAAGTAAACAAACCTCCTTCAGTTTTCTTGGAAGGGAAAAACAACCTCTTTATAAATGAGCTTTTTGTCACACTGAAGGTGAGGAGTGGCTCAGTGGGTGCAGGCTGAAGGGGTACCCTGCCTTCACCAAACATTAATAGACTTACTCAAATAACCGTGTGTGTGTGTGTATTAAAATTCCAGTTTTCTCGCTATTCCTCCTTTCCCTGTTCTCACCAACTGAGTCACTCAGGCGCAAGTAGAATTACCTCACCGGTTAAAAAAAGAAGAAGCAAAAAAACAAAACAAAAGAAGAAACAGTGAAAGCATCATTAAACCTTCCCATTGCTGGCAGAACAGACAGTTAAACATCTGGTGTTTCCATCTTTACACTGTCAAATAATGAGCTTGTACACGGAGCGGAGGACCGGTGTGAAACAGCATGACTGGGTTGGTTTTCCGTTTTCCCAGCGTTTCACTGTTTCCTATTTAGCGGTCTCATATGAATACGGTTTTTTGGAACAAATGCTCGTCCTACTTTCCACATAAGTGATCCAAGAGAGAGGCAATGTCTGTTTGGCTGAAATGGAGGAAAGGCTGAAGAAGATCCTGGTGTTGGAACAGTGGATTTCACTGCTGCAGAAAAAGATCAACCCTACATTATGTAATCTGTTGAAATCTGTTCCTAATTTGCTGTCATTGCCAACCGAGGCAAATAGTTCTTTGGTACAACCTCTGATATAATGTTTAAGTTGTGCGATGACTCCTTTTGAATATGGATCTTACTTGTGTTTCAGCCAATCTGCTCAGTTGTTGTTAGAACACTTTAATCCTACAAGTCTGAATATGTTAAGAGACGGTCAGACACTTGGTGAACATTGTTGTCGTTCCATAGCAACAAATCTCCACTGTCTCGAAGGATTGTGGCGTCTTAGAGGGCAGGGTGCAAGCATTTTTGTCATACCAGCGTCACTCGTCGTGAAACAGACTTCTTGGTGATTCATACCGATCCAAGACACAGGAGTGATTACGCTTCAACAACAGACTGAAAATAAGACGCTAAGTAACAAACAACGCTGCCTGCTCTCATGTCCACCATGTGCTGAACGCCTCGAGAATGAATGGCTCCTCTGACACACCCACACAGGCAGAGTCGTGATCAGACAGGACAAAGGTTGTGTGCGACGGTGTGTGTCGGTGGATTTCCAAAAGCTCTTCAAGAGGAGGCCGGTGAGTCATGAATCGGTAGGTGTGTGTCTGTGTGTGACACAGGGATTGAGAGGCGTCCCGCGTCAACCATGCTCTATTGACTCTTGATCACATGACTGAGGGAATTCCAGCGCAGCTCTGCTAGATATTCACCAGGAGGAAGCAGATGAGGCAACATCAGCAGCTCATATGAGAGATGCGGTCATAATGCCTGTGTTTATCTCGTATATCTGATGATGACTCAGTACATGGTAGTCATGAGACATGCTGCGTCCGTGACAGAGACACAGGAAGGTACACACCAGACAAAGTGTTTACACCCGGCCTGATTTCTCTGAGGTTTTGCACCATACATAAATAATTTGTTAAGGCTGTTTGAAGCCTCAATGCCAGCAGCCTCTCAGTGTTGTAAGGGAGAAGAAGGGAAAAAAAAAAAATCCTCTGCAGTATTACATAACTCTATAGCTTACTATTACCAGAGGCCAACACACATCAACACTTCTCTCAGTGCCTACTACTACGACCTTCTTAGCTGCTGACACACTTTTTGACAGGGGCTGTGGTGAAAGTGATCGCCATCAGTGGTCATGGCAGTCACTGTAAAATCTCAACTGTGGTGGAAAAGCATTAATCCAAAAATATTTTTGTGCTTGTAGGGATGTATATAATGACATCAACCTCCTGTAAATAGAAAGACTGCGTCATGTAGGGGTACTACGGCCAGGATCTCCTCCTTAAGGGAACCCACTGGAAATGTTGTTTCTACTAATTTGGTACAAATTGAAGCACAGACACAAGTGGTTGTGACACAAGTCATTCATTGAGGTAATCTGTCATGTTTGACATACAAGTTTGAGCTGTCTTTTGTTTTTGCAGCTGGGGGAAACCCCCCTCAAGGACTCCTAGAGGTCCCAGACAACTCATCTGACTTCATTTTAACACCGTTTGAAAAACAATGCAGCCGAGCGGCGCTGCCGAGGTGTAGTAATGAAACGCACACTTAATGAACGTAGAGTCGACAGAGATTCAAAACTGGTAAATCACTCCATCCACTCAGCCGGGAAGGACACGAATACGAATTAAATAAAAAAAAAAGACAAGCTGTCAAATTAATATTTTGTATCAGCACCACCCAGTCTTGTCTCCGCAGCTTTCACTGCGGAAGGAGTGTCAGAGAAGCGAGGCGAGCCGCCGTCCGTCCACACACTCACCTCTGGAAGATATTCCACAGGAAGCTCTGGTCCGGGGGAGCGTTGATTTGCGGAGCGCCTCGGTACGAATTGTGGTACGCCATTTTAAAGGGAGTGCTCTGTCCAACAACAACAACAGAAAAAAAAAAACTGAGCGGGTTGGGAGAGTATTTCCTCCTGCTGTAGTTTCTCCTCCTCTGTGAAGAGCCTCACTCAGACGTCCACGTTAGCGCCTGCCGGAGGGGCGGGGCCAGTCGATCTGCCGGGAGGGGCGGGGCCAACCATTCACCACTTCCTATCAGGGTGGTGACGTCACACTTTCCTCTGCTTTCCACCGAGTAAAAATAGAAACTGGAAACTTTAACTCACCAAAACTCATGACAGAAACTAACTAGATTGGTAAACTCCTACTTACCCAGATTCATGACAAGTTATATTCTCACAAGAAGACATACTTAAACCATCAAAGGTTAAAGGTCAGCGCTCATCTTGACTCCATGTCCGGACATCAAGTCAGAAATCTGGGCGTAATCATGGACTCAGACCTGAAATTCAACAGCCACATTAAGACAATAACAAAAATCTGAAAAATATGAAGGATTCTGATTAGACAATATTGAGGGAAACTTGTTTATGCACTTATTTTCAGTAGGCTGGATCCTGACCACCTGAGGATTGCTGAAACACTTAAAACTATTATTTGCTCAGACTTTAGAATAAACAATAGATTTTACTTGTTTTATTCCCTTAATCCCAATAAAGCTTTTATTCTATAAATTCACCCTTTTTATACCCATTCCTTTATTTTAATGTCTTGCCTTGATGTACTGCTTTTATGTCATTGTGAAGCACTGTGAATTGCCTCGTGTTTGAATGGTGTTGTATAAATAAATTTGCTGTCCTTTGCCTTATCTTGGAGTTTGCATGCTCGCCCTGTGCAATGCATGGGTTTTCTCCTGTTATGCAGTTTCCTCCGACAGTCCAAAAACATGCATGCTGGATCGATGATAACTTCACCTGAAATACAAATCTCTCAGGGATAGTCTCATAGTTTCCAGCGCAGTGATTATAAAACAATGAATGCTGCGCCTGTTGTCCTAATGAGTCCATCAATTTGATGAATGAAAATAAAGTGGGCACATCTGCTCTTAATTGGTTCTGTGGGAATGGTTGGTACTTCGCATTAATTGCACAAGAAACTTTTTGATTACAAACTGAACAAGACAAGATAGGTACACTGTTTTAGAAACGATTCCCTAAAATGCCATGTTTCTGGAGCATTTGAACGCCCCACGGCTGTTTACGTTCAACTTGAATCCCTGCTCTCTGATTGGTCGAGTAATTAGACGCGGGACGCAATCGGCGCCAATTCTCAACCAGCTAAACTTTTCCATTTTCCATCCATCACACTCTCAAACTTCTTCATCTTTAACAACAACAAAGAAAAAAATGTTCTACTATCCATTTGTCCTCCACCGACAGTCTGGATGTTTCTCCACGATTTGGTGAGTTTTAAGAAGTTTGATTAGTTGTTGCCTGGGATGTAACTTTACTACTCAGTAATCACAGAAAATCCTTTGCTATGGCTCACATCTGTTTGTGAACTAGCCGAGAAATGTTTATAAACATTTTGAATGTTTATTTGTTCAGGTTAGCAGCCACTAAGGGGATCAGGGTGAATCGCAGAGAGCTGCTCAGCGTCAATATCAAACAAACATGGTAAGAATCACCATTTTTACTTTGTCCCGTTTTTAGTTCTTGTCAGAAATCAGAAAAATAAACCAGTCACATTTATTTATTTCCCAGTAGCCCATCTGATATTGGTGTCTGACTTTGACAAATTAAGTTTTCTTTTTCTATTATGTGTGATTAAGTAGTTTTTCTAACCCAGGGGTGTCAAACACGAAGCCTGTGGGCTAAAACCGGCCCGCAAGAGGCTCCAGTCCGGTCCACCGAACCACCAAGCAAATTGTAAAAATGTCATAGGTGTTCTTTAACACATTTCCTAAGAGTAGTGAACATAGCACATGACTGAGACCTGAGCTGATGTATTGTTGATGCTGACATGAAAGATAGTTACCTCAAAGCATTAGTCTCATCTTGTCACTGTGGGTTTGTAAAAACATGCAACAGCTACAAGAAGGTTTTCGGATTATTCATTGTATTTTCTACAAGAAAGTATCATTAAAATGGCTTTATGTTGAGATTGTGTTGATTTTGCGTAGTAATTGTTTGGGTTTTATTGAACAAATATATATATATATATATATATATATATATGCACCCGTCACCACAACAAAGACAAACTTTAAAGTTTAAATTAAAATGTTATTATGGAATTATTATACCTGTCTGGCCTACTCAGGATGAAACTGGGCTGTATTTTTTAGCCCCTGAACTAAAATGTGTTTGAAATACCTGCTCTAATACTATCGCAAAAGTAAAAAGTGTTTGGGTTTTTTCCACTAATTAGTGTGAAACTTAATGAGGTATCATAGTTGAATTTAACATGTTGACCATTATTTAAAAATGTAAGCAGCATGGCACCATCAGAAATTGACCACCCAGTACCCAGCCCTATTTGAATATAGAACAATCTACATGTATCAGTCACCTTTATATCATTATATTAAAAAGAAAAATAGGGGGGTAAGAAGGCACTTCAAGATAAAGTCGAAATCAGATTTTCACTCTCAGCAGGCGACACACAAACAAGAACAGTCCATGTGTTTTCTCTATTCTTTTTTGTTGAGTGTAGATTGTGTCGCTGATTTTGTTCAACGTTTTCAGCGGGGACATCCTGGACTACGTGACCGCACGGGTTCCTGCACCTCAACCAAACCAGCCGAAGCCGCGGTTCTCTCTGTACCTGTCGTCCCAGCTGCAGTACGGAGTGATCGTAGTGTACCACAGGCAGTGTGTCATCCTGCTCGGTGAGAGAGAAAAAACGGGCTCAATGACGGGTCGAAAGTCAAGAAACTAAAAGATTCTGCTCGGGCTATCCTCTTGGATTGGGTTAAAACATTTAGGAATCATTTTTTACTTCTGTTTACTTCTGTGGGATTATCAACAGAATACACAAACTATTTCTGAAGATTTCCACGTGACTTCTAAGCCAAAGCAACTCAATTAATTTCATTTGTCCCTTATTCGTGTCTTTATTTGGGATATTTTCCTGTTCAAACTTTTTTCTGTTAGTTGAGTTTAGAGGTGGAGATGCTGTTTGTTGTGCTTATAGAAAATGCCTCCAAGCAATTGTTTTGTAAGTTCTCAATCTCAGAGGTGCCGTTCGGGTGTTAAAACCAAAACTGGGCCGTCATCATACATCTGTTTACTCCTTCTCAACACACCCTGACATGTGCCATTTGGAAACCAGCAGCTGATAAAAGCAATATTATCCAACACAGCTCAACACTCTCAATTCATGCAGGTGTTAAATTACACCCTGATACTGATATTGCATCAGGCAGATTTGCAATCATGCTGTTGTCACGGTTGATCAAAACAGTGAAACGCAACGCAGGATGATCGGCAGTGGGAGAAGCCAAGAAAGCAGCCACTGCCTATTGTCCACAATGGATTTGGCAATGGTATTTAATTACATCCACCAGCAGAATAGAATAGAACCTCCCAAGGCTTCAGTTATGTGTGAATACATTGTTTGTACATAATTTCGGTATGGCATAGTCGAGCTTATCACAAGTCCTTTTTCTGTTTTCCAGAGGAGGTCCAACAGACAATCGGCCGCCTGGTGCGCTTCAAAAGCTGCATCCATATCGACATGGCTGAATCTGAAAGGTCCGCTCTTAAAGATTCGCAGGCAGACTTTTGTACTTTGGCACATCTGAGATTATGCCACATTAATGAGGTGGATTGTTTTTGTGGAAACACAAAGAAGGTTGGGTTTTGTTGAGTGAGCGATGGACGAAGTGAGCCACTTTCACGTGAGTGGCTTCGTAAATGTTTGATAAGCCACATCCTGGCGCAGCAGTAACATATGAGCTCTCATGTCTGCAGATGAAATGTCTCATCATCGCGCACTCTAAACACGCTGGACGTTCATTTGTGAATCCACAAAACCAGGAGTTCCTTTTAATGACATCATGCAGTGCGATATTAAAGGTTTGTGTAATAACCGTGGGGAATCACAATTCATTTGTACCTGGCAGGATGGTGTTGGATGTTCCCGACCGTCTGCACACGATGGAGGAAGCTGAAGGAGCTCAGGACCCCTTCTTTGGTCTCATGGGACCGGATCAGCTCCCCAGTCCATATAAAGTACACATGGTGTGTTTTTAACGCGCACACCTGAACTAGCTATAAACTGAAAAACGTCAAAACTTAAAGTATGTAGGAGAGTTCATTTGTTTAGCACCGTTCATACACCAGGTACAAAGTGCTTCACAGAGGCAAAGAAATACAGAGAATTACATTAAAATCATAGGAATAAAAAAGACATTCAGAAAATAAAAGTGCAATTAAAACAAGAGAATATGTGGTAAACGATTTATTTTTTTAATGAAGCTAATAAAAATGCATTTCGAAAAGTGAAAAATTTGAATGATTTCAAGGAGTAACGTATTCAAATCATGAGAATTCCGTCTCGATTTAAATGAGGTGAGTAAAGGTTCTGCTGTAGTTAATCCAAACTGTATGGTCCCGGCTTGGGGGGTGGGGAGGGGGAACGTCTTATCTTTTCAGATTTCAGATGCTCTTGGAAACAAGCCTCATAAATCCTTATTTTATGACCTTATACATTGTAAGTGTGCGGCACTCCCACTTTACCATTACGTGTGCAGTACTCCTCCCTTCAGTCCTTTGCCTTTGTCAGACAGTAAATCATTGTCATTTGCGATGGGTGCACTAAATCTGACCAGCGTGGCTGAACTTTGCCCCACGTGGAATATTTTGCTGTGTAAAAGCAATTTCGCAGCTTTATTCATGAACACACGGGAATACACAGCGCAGGGACAGCAGTATGGGCAGAATACCAATGAAAATATAAGACGTCTGTAACTAGGAATTAAAATGTTTTGCGCCGGAGCATCGGGTGGTGGCAGGCAGGCCGTGTGCCGTCACACCCGGGTCATTATACGCAGGTCCACCACTGTGGTTCACCTGGACAAAGCAGCTTCGTGCTTCGTTGAAACAAAAGAAGAAAGATCACTATTTCGTTATGAACGTTGACCTCGTGTTTCACTGGTACTTTCGGTCACCTCAAAATGAAAGTTTCTACTTCGTGTTTGCTGCTTAATGTCTGTCATGTTTGTTTCCAGGCAGAGTTTGTGATTGAAGAGCACTCCCTGGTGCCCAGTTCTGACAACACACCCAACGAGAAGGGTGAGATTGATTTCTTTCTTTTTTCTTTTTCTTTTTTTCTGGTTTACTTCAGTCCAGGCCACTTTTCAAAAGTTTGACAAGTCCTAATGGATTGATGAGGTCATTCTATTGTAATGGTTCCAAGAAACCTTAAAGGAAGCAGTCATTTCATGTGTTTCTCTCAAGAGTCTTTAGTTATATTCCAATGTACTGACAACAAATGATGACGGGAAGGTTTTAAAAGTCTCCATTGGAAACCAACATTGTTTAAAATGGGCAAATTTTCTGTATTTATGTTTCTACATTTGCTATCCATAAAGTGACAGTTCATAGAATTACATACCTTAAACCAGATTTAGGTAAGATTCTTCAGTTTCTCCTGCTCTGTGGTTGATGTTGAAGCAGCTTTGTGTGATGTGTTTACATGTTACTACATTTAAAGTTTCATAGTCTCTCCTTTCTGGGAAATTGTGACTATATACTGAGCCCTGGGAAGAGTAATCTCATTCACAAGCCGGGCTCAGATCCCTCTCTCTTTTCTTTTTCTTTTTTCTTTTTTTTTGCCGGCTATTCAAGCGCCATTAACTGAGGTGACTCTCAGCTTGTCTCGCATCCTTCAAACATGGCCGCCTGTTAATTCCTCCTGCTGTGCTGAACCAGGTTTCAGGTCGACTCCAGCTGCTATCACCCTGACAGAGAAGGAGCAGTTCGTCATCAACACTGCTGAGGTAAACTCGCTGTCACATTCGAAGGACGAGGGGAGGGGAAAACAACTCCCGTCATCATTTTTCGATGCAGCGTGCCGTCCTGGTGAATCACTGGACGGGGGATGTGGACCTTGTGCCCACAGCAGCTCTGCTTACCGTCTTTGTCACATGTTGGCTGCTGTTTTTAGTCCCACCTTCCATGTCCTGCTGCGTGGTGGAGGCCCGCAAAGGTCTGTGCATTTATGACAGACCCGTGAGTTTACTTTTGTATAGGTTCTGGTTTTTATTGTCCAAGCAAGACCAGGTTTTCTTTAAGAGATATGTTCAGGAGATCCATTTATTTTCTGAATGGGGGGGGGGGGGGTAAAAAGCAGTAAAGTTAATGGTGCAGAGGAATGAGGGCATAAAATACCCGATGTCTAAATGACTGTCCTGAATTCACCTCTTCGTCTTCACAGTGGATAAAGGAGTGCGGAGTCACATTGTTTTAGTTGTAAAATCCACCTGCGCTTCGCCACCGTGAGTCTCGGCCCAGCAGTTCCTTCACACACTATTAGGCTTCTCATTCTGTCACTTAGGGACTGATAACGCTCCTCCTCAAGCCTCATCAGCTGATGAAGTCCGTTTTGGCCTGATAAGATCTGACGTAATTACATCAGTCTGCGCTCACGGCTTGTCTACGGAGATACGTCGCTCTCATTCCGGTTGTCCTCCGCCTCCTCTCGTCCTGAGGGTTTACATTTGCTTTGCAGGCAAAAACATGATTCCTAAACTTCTTGTACGTCTTGGCTGGATCTCGATTTGGCATTTTGTTCCACATCACTTATAATCACTTCATCTTTAGTTTGTAATTTTGATCGCCATGTTGAGGATTTTACATTCCCTGATAAGAATCTCGTCTCATCGTTTTGTTTTGTTTTTCTCTTGCAGCACTTTGAGGGTGATGACCTTCTCGAAGCGACAGCCAGAGACATCGACCTCCTGTTGGACCAGCCAGATCTGTTTCGAGGAGGTGTTTGTTTCTGCTATTTCCCGCTTGATGACCATAACGCCTCTCCATATTCAGCTTTTATCTTGCTTGGTATAAGAAGGTGCCGTAGGCTTTTGCTTTTGTCGTTTTGACTGGCAGGAGTGACAGAGTTAAGATTATTAATCTACTCTGCCAACATGAGAGACACAACCTTCTCGCGAGAGCGCTAACCACTGCACCAGCATGCAGCCTCAGACATTCATTTGATTCTCCTGAATGAAAGTCCTGTGTGTGAGGCAAATTCACGGCGAACGTTTTGGCAGCTTTTCAATTGCAATCTGGACGTATAAATTCCACACCTGCTCATTGGTGGCAAATACAGCAACATTCTGAAAGATTGAGTTTCCTTTCACACTTTCTTTCATTACAGCGGCTGTAAGATTGTAGAGATTCCATTTAGCAACAAAAAGAAAGCCTGTTCCTGCTCAGTCGGCTTTTATCAATTGAGATCATTTTGGAGGACTTGCTGTCATTTTAACGGCCGTAAGTATTTTGTCCATGTTTGTTTACTCAGGAGACGAGCAGCAGACCGAGGAGAGGACGGGGGAGGCCGAGGGAGCCGGGTCATTTATTGACCAGTGAGTCTTATCAACAAACTTTAAAGCGACACTAATGAGCTCAGGATCACGCTGCCAGTCTAATTTCATCTTGTTTCATTAGTTGTGTCTGATTTAGTCTGCTGAGGCACAAACACTGACTGTACTGACGGTTCAATGACTGCAGGCTGAAGGAGACGATGGTGAGGACGGAGCTGGACGGCGTGTGGCAGCTGGACGAGGAGCTGGGGAAACCCGCGGAGGCTCCCGGGGGAGACGCACCCCGGGAGATGACCCCTGTGCAGGTTGCCCTGCCATCTCCCCCCTCTGGACCATCGAGGAAAGACAGCAGAGATAGAACCTCATTAAGTTCTTTTGACGAGGTGAGGTTCAGATGAAACATTGATTTTTATTTTTATTTTTATTTTTTCTGTGAGAGTGAACACTAGATAGTGAACAGATGCCTTCAATAGCGTTCTCTCGGTCTGCCATCAGCTGACCGTTGGTCCGGTCAGGAAGAGCGCCGCAGGACGCCGGCGTCAGCTGGTCTTCGCAGATCCCAAGATCCAGCTCTCTGACCGAGCAATGAAGGAGCAGATCGAGAACCCGCTGGCTGAGACACTGGACCTGGTAATCAAACTCAATGACAAGTTGCTGCTGCACATGAACAACTTCCAATGGATTTCCCCGAGACTGAGAATGTTTTTATTTCATTTGCGACAAAACACAAGATCGCAAGCATGCCGTGTCTGCATAGGTGGGAAATTAATGACTTTGGTCCAGTTAGATATAGGAACAGACTGAAAAGCAATCAGATCAGAACTGGAGGAAGTAGCCCTTTGAAGGTTATTCCTACCGGCCATCTCTGTTCTCCCGACGCTCCGAGATAAGGTCATGAATGGAGAACGTATCGCTTTTCTGCATCTGCTCCATTTTCAAGGTCGTCTGCTTCGCTTTCAGTCTTCCAGCTCCCACTGTAACGGACATCATGTGCTCATTTCTTTATCTACCGAGGCTCACTCTCTATTTTTACATCAGTTTGGTATGAAATGCCCCGTTGGACACATAAATGATTTTCTTTTCACATTTTGTCACATTAATTTGGGCAGAAATTAGTTTAGCTGTGGAGAAAATGTATGATTGTGTGAAAATTCTAATCACAGTATAATTAAAATAACAAGTTTGAAAATTAAAAAAAGCACAAATAACCTGTTAACAAATCAGAGACTATAATATCGAGAAGAAACAACTTGATATGTATGGTTGATGAACTTGTTAGTCTTAACTAGCTATGATTGCTCTCTCTGACACATAAACATTTTTTTATTTATACAAATTAAAGTCTCGACGCCAGGCGGTGCTGCTGCAGCTCATTCTGATGACTGAGTTTAAATGAAGATTTCATTTCATTGGCTGAAATACCTCATGATGGTGCGACTTTGAGTTTAAAAATGGACCAAACACATGATTTATTAGAAATATTAAATATTGTATTTGTTTTGAACACAGTCGTTTACTGTCCCTAATTAACCTTTGACGGTTGATTCTCTGCAGAAAACCCACTCAGGCACAAGGGAGAACATGCAAACTCAAAAAAAAAAAAAAAAAGGGCAGAGCCTGGATTTACATCAGGACATGTAGATGGTGACCGCTGTGCTGCCCGACCCAAGTATAATAACTTCCCTGTAGTCCTGCAGATAAATGCAGGTCGTTCCCGAGGTTCACTGTAGAGATCAGTGTGTCATTGCTCTATTGAATTTTCTGTCTTTGCTGCTCTGTAATCAAATCTCTGCCATCAAAGTGTCTATTCACCAGGGTGTCAGTTAATTAAACTCCTGCTCTCCACTCCCTTTTCTCCAAGCCCTCTGGGCTTATTGACTTCTTCACCAAACTCCTTTTCCTTCCCTCCTTCTGATATATTATATGTGATATGATTAGATTCTTATCTCAACTCTGCTCAGATTAATGTTTTCTGATCACCTCTGAAAGTAACATTTTGTCTTTCCTCTCTCAGTCGGAGGTGCTGCTGGACTTCCACAGTCTGACCCTGCTTCCCACCCCAGCTCAGCTCTTCAGCGCCCCCTGTGGATGTCAGTACCAATAAAGCTTATAGCTTTTAGCTTTACATATCAGGATCTTAAGTGACAAGCCTTGTACTGTACAAGGATAAAGTCATTACTTTGTAGGACCTCTGAAGCTTTTATTTGTACTATTTACAGCACGTTATAACATCCTGGCAATCAGGATTTCTTTTGCTGCAGCTACCAGACTTGTCAAAAGGTCTTTAAAAAGGTCCAAAATACTCACAATAGCCATTTGATCCATTTTCCCCTGCCACAGCTCTCCTCCATGCTGACCTGCAGGCATTATGGAAACAGCAGGCCTTTATCACGGCCCTCCAGGATGAAGACCAAGGAGGACAGGAGGAGGAGGAGGAAGCCGGAGTGGAGTCCGAACAGGACAGAGAGATCCTGAGAGCGGAGAGAAAGAGGAAGGAGGTGGGTGTGTGTCGAGCTACAATGAGAGAGGAGCTCAGAGTTCAACCTGTGTGGATGATGTCAAATAACAGTGGCGAGAGCTCAATAAATAATCTCAAACTTTGATGGGTATTGAAGGTTTGTGAGCAGCGATCTTACAGTTTTGTTCAGTTCGACACCAATGTGATTTGAAGCTTGCTTCTATTTAATGAAACTGTCCGTCTGCTGCAGATATCCCGCGAGTCAGGACTGCATCCTGCTGAGTTGTCATGTGGGCATTTCTCTTTCTCAGACACATCACATTAGTTATTGCATCATGTTTTGGCAGCACATCATTTACTTCAAACGTCCAGTAACTCACGAAGCGTCTGTGTGTGCGTGTGTTTAAACAGCTGCGATGGATGTGATGCTGGACGTGTCCAAAGAAGATAAATCTGTGAGCGATGTGATTACTCCCGTCAGCAGATGGTAAGTCTCAGATGGTTAGACAGACGAGATGGATATGAAACAGCGCGTCTGTGTGTGTGTACGCGTGTTTTTCTGTCTTTGTGGGGTCTGAAACCTCTTACTGCACTTAGTGGGATTTGATCTACCTGGTGGGGAGAAGAATGCTGGATTTGTATTCACACAAGTGTTAAAATGTAGTTTCAGAGCGAAGGTTGGAATTATTCCATTAGGGCACTGAGTTGGTACAGTTAGCCTTTCAAGCTAAGAATAGTTTATATCCACAAGTAATGCTTTGCAAATGTGTGTGTGTGTGTTTGTAGGTCCATACAGGAGGATGTCCAGCCACTGATGGAGCCCATTGCCGAAGAAATGATCGAGATGCCCGAGGCTCAGACTGATGTAGAGTGCAGGGAAACGCTCAGGTGCTTCGGACATCCCAAAAAAAAAACTGAAGCTTACCAGGATTTTCTCAGTTACTTCAAGAAAGCCATGAAAAGCTTTTAAGATCCTGGATTAGCCGTGATATCTGTCATATAATGTTTTTGAAAATGAATATAGTGTGTTACAGATTTATTGATGTAATGGTGCCATGCCGTCACACAGTGTGATGGATCCTCCAGCGTTGAGCATGGCTATAAAAGCCACTTAGATGAGCCAAATCTATTCAAACGTAGAAGAAACCAGGCTCCTTTCTGAGAGCTTTTTCCACAAAGTTAAAGAGCCTCTGCTGAGCTTCTGCTCTATTTCTTGTTTTGCAGCAGTCGTACCTGAGATGTGTTCAAAGACAGTCTTACGTTTCATGAACTCACAGCCCAGCGAGCAATGATATTAGTTTTACCTGTACAATTTGAATGTAATTACATTATTTTCAAAGCGGTGCAGGAAAACTACAATTCAAACATAATTTTTGGGGTGTTACTTAGAATTAGGATGAAGAAAATGTATCTATGGTACAATTTTTTGGGTGTTTTTAGTATTCTGCATTGGCTCATGCCCATATTTCCCTTGTGTACTTATCTAAAACTTTCAAATTTGACATTATTGCAACAATTTTCCTGGGACATGCAATATCTTATGTTAAACACTGACTACAGCAAGATCAAATGTTCACATTGCCCCCTGGTGGTCCATTGCAGTAATAGCAGATTGCAGTGTGGCGTGGTGGTCTGGAGGTTACAGAGGTGTGGGCTTGTGACTTGAAGGTCATTGGATCAAATGGTTTATTGTTCCCACCCTCACCACGATCCTGACTCCAGAGCAAGGCCGCGAAACCAATCAGTCTTATAATCTCTCCAAGTTGATGATCTTAATAAATGTGTTCACATATTTGGGGAACCAGCCGGTGTGATGGGGGCAGCAATGGCTGTAGTTGCATCTCATCATACCCTGCTCACCCTCTTCTTTTCTTCTCCTAGCTTGATCACCTCCCTCCTACAGAGGCTTGGTAAAGTCTCCTTTCACTCGCTGCTGCCCCCGGGGGCCGACCGCTTCACTGCAGCGCACACACTCATCAAACTGCTGGGTGAGGAAATCAAGTCCAAGCAAACAAGATGTCTCTGTTCATAACTGAGCTGTCTAATTACATGTATGATGAAATCTCCTTCAGCGTGAAAGAGTTTGAGTCTGAGTTGATGTTGATCTGTGATATTCCTACAGAGCTTGTCTCCGCTGGACAGGTGACTGTTCGTCAGACTAAACCGTACAGTAACATCACTGTGAAGCTCAAGGCTGCGGAGTCGGTGTGACATCCTCTCAGATCATCTTCGTGTTCGCTGTTTTTACCCGGTTAACATAATGAATTGGATCCTGCCTCCTTCAACCTGTTTAAAATGATTTAAAAAGGAGTTATTAAATGTTTGTTTAAAAAAAAAAAAAAAGGAGACTAAACATTGAATTGAAAAATGTGTCTTTTTTTAAAAGGGGGGGTAAATGGTTTTAAATAAATGTGTTTTGGTTCTAATATGTTTATACAGTTCTATTTTCAGATATTTATACTCAATGACTTTATTACTGTTTCACATCCTGTTATTTAAATATGGACGGAGGATTTTGACCCATATGAATTTTTGGAATTTTAAAACAACCTTCATATGGTTTGTACCTTGTTATTTGTACTCTTCAGTGTTTAGATTTAATAAAAGGTTACTTGCTCTGCAGAGAAAAGTGTACTCTTTGAATTATTTCTCAGAGGTGAATGCATTTAGACTAATCTTGTCTAATTATTTAATAGAAGGTCAAAATAAAATGATTGAACATAATTCCTTTTGCATCAGTGAAAAGAGACCTTGCAGAACTTCTATTCTATTTAGCAGCAATAACTGGCTTTTGACTCATTGCACCCGCCTAGTGCCAATTTCTGAATCCCACTGATTCATACAGGGTTTTTGTGTTTGCAATTTGCAGGATTGGTTTGTGCAGTGGCAGATTTTATCTCACCAAAGATTTCCTATTGGCTTCATTAAAAGGCCACTTCAGAATTGCACAATCCCCAACTGATGGTTGTTTTTGTTTTGTAATAAAACCACACACACACACTTAACATTTGGGAGAAATAAACATTTTTCGGATAGGCTCTGTTTATGGAAATACCAGTTTTAATCAGTCATCAGTAACTTGCTCTATATTGTTCCTTCTTTCCTTAGGAATGGACATTTGAAGCTGGTTTACATCATCAAGTTTTTCTTTAAAGGGACAAAGCTGCAAAATATGTGGGGATTTATTAATTTCTTTTTCTGATCACCATAAATGTGGAGAAATTGGTTTGTTTTTTTAAGCTCATATACTTAACTACACTCAATAATCTGATTACTTACAATGCATTGTAATCCAATAAACAGTATTATACTGTTAAATAAGTTCCAGTAGATTCGCTGTAAAATAACCACAACTGCCACCGTTATTTTACGGCCATATACCGTAATTCAAAATACGGTAATACACTTGAAATAAATACCAGGAGTTGTATCGTAAAATAACAGTAAATTACGGGCGTCCCTGCTGCCAGTATTTTACTGTTATTTTACAGTGAAATTTTGTTACATCTCTTTCCCCTCGGCCCGGACTCATGACTACCACAACCGACAGGTCAGATAAGTGGATTCGATTTTTAGGATTTGAAGAATTAGATTTTAATAATTAAATAAATAAAATTAAATAACCACCTGCAGGAAGGTTCTTAATCAGGTGCAATGTGATCTGGGTGACGGTACTCAGACTGTCACCCCCGTGACCCGGAAACGGATAAGCGTAAGAAAATGGATGGATGGATATATAATTACAAACCATATACTACATACATATCATTATATATATACCCACATATGTATATACATATACAGTCGTGGCCAAAAGTTTTTGAGAATGACAGAAATATTACATTTTCACAGGGTCTGCTGCTTCAGGGTTTTTAGGTGTTTTTCTCAGATCTTTCTATGGTATATTGAAATATAATTACAAGCATTCCATAAGTATCAAAAGCTTTTATTGACAATTACACTGAGTTCATGAAACAAGTCAATATTTGCAGTGTTCTTTCTGTCATGCTGTCAATCAACGTCTGGACCAACTCCTGACTGATGGCCGTCCATAATCAATGCTTGGAGTTTGTCAGAATTTGTGGGTTTTTGTTTGTCCACCCGCCTCTTGAGGATTGACCACAAGTTCTCAATGGGATTAAGATCTGGAGAGTTTCTTGGCCATGGACCCAAAATCTTTTTGGGTCGTGAGCCATTCAGCTATTACTTTTGCTTTAAGGCGAGGTGCTGGAGAAGGCATTGCTCATCACTAACCTGCTCTTGGATGGTTGGGAGAAGTTGCTGTCGGAGGACGTTCTAGTACCATTCTTTATCCATGGTTGTGTTTTTAGGCCAGATTGTGAGAGAGCCCACTCCCTTGACTGAGAAGCAACCCCACACATGAACGGTCTCAGGACGCTGTACTGTTGACATGAGACAGGACTGATGGCAGCGCTCACCTCGTCTTTTGTCCAGATGCCCCCAAACAATCGAAACGGGGATTCATCAGAGAAAACGACTTTACCCCAGTCCTCAGCAGTCCAATCCCTGTACCTTTGGCAGAATATCAGTCTGTCCCTGAAGTTTTTTTCTGGAGAGAAGCGGCTTCTTTGCTGCCCTTCATGACACCAGGCCTTCCTCCAAAAGTCCTGGCCTCACTGTGCGTGCAGATGCACTCACACCTGCCTGCTGCCATTCCCGAGCAAGCTCTGCGCTGGTGGCGGCCCGATCCCGCAGCTGAGACAACTTTAGGAGACGGTCCTGGCGCTTGCTGGACTTTCTTGGGCGCCCTGGAACCTGTTTGGCACCAATTGAGCCTCTCTCCTTGAAGTTCTTGATAATCCGATAGCTGGTTGACTGAGGTTCAATATTACTTGCTGTATAACTTCTCTGTTCGGCCCTTTTTGTGCAATGCAATGATGACCGCAACGGGTTTCCTTGCAGGTAACCACGGTTAACAGAAGAGGAACAATGACGTCAAGCACCATCCTCCTTTTAAAGTGTCCAGTCTGTTATTCTAACTCAGTCATGACAGATTGATCTGCAGCCTTGTCCTCATCACCACACACACCTGTGTTAACAGAGGAATCATTGAAATGAAGTTAGCCGTTCCTTTTGTGGCTGAAATGCAGTGGACATGTTTTTTTGGGGGGTGAAGTTCATTTTCAAGGCAAAGAGGGACTTTGCAAATTAATTGCATTTGAGCTGATCACGCCTCATAATATTCTGGACAATATGCAAATTGCCATTATAAAAACTGAAGCAGCAGACTTTGTGAAAATGTAATATTTGTGACATTCTCAAGACTTTTGGCCACGACTGAACATACATACACACATACATATACACACAGATTAAAAAAACAAAAAAAACTATCCCCATCAATAAATATATACCATATATACCATATACTTAGTCACAATCTACAATCAACACTAATCTATTTAGAGACTATTCTATTTATAGAGACATACTTCCTAAAATGTTTTTTTGTACCTTTTATTAAACAGATTTATATTTGCACTTTGTTTCATTTCTGTCTCCAGACTGTTCCACAAAGTCACCCCACAGCTCGATACGCACATGCTTTTCATCTTTGTTCGAATCTTTGGTTTTTTTAAAGTTTAGGTCTCCCCTTAGAATATATCCCCCTTTCCCTTTCATTAAACATTCCCTGTATAATTTTTGGCAGTAGATTATTTTGCACTTTGTACATTAATTGTGCCGTTCTGAATTTGACCAGATCCATAAATTACAACATGTGTGATTTTATGAATAGCGGGTTTGTATGATCTCTGTATCCTGCATTGTTTATTGTGATTTGGAGCTAAAATAAATCTTTGATGTATGAACAAAACTCATAAATAAATAAAACTCATGATTTCTTCTCTTGATCAGTGGAAATGTGGGTTGAAAGGTACGTTTTATTCTGATAAAGTGAGCTGGTA
The DNA here is from genome assembly GCF_963383615.2 of Lipophrys pholis. Classification (NCBI taxonomy): domain Eukaryota; kingdom Metazoa; phylum Chordata; class Actinopteri; order Blenniiformes; family Blenniidae; genus Lipophrys; species Lipophrys pholis. The sequence goes on from NC_137648.1 coordinate 9,686,276, forward strand.
TTTCTGACTGGGACATTCTTGTCAAGGGTACAGGGCTCCGTTTTCTAATCATCCCCACCAGTGGCGGCTGGTCAATAGAGGGCGGTGAGTCTCTGATTATCAACTCGGTTCCAGCTCTTCTAATTTTGCCGTTTGAAAGGAGAAATTTGTCTGAAAAGCTGCAGGTCAGGTTCAACTTTCTCCATCATAGTTATTTTTAGATGCACACAAACAGAAATGTGTTCAGAATTTTGCAAATTTTTCCAGGTTTGTTAATGTTTATGTTTAGATGTGTTCGTATTCATTAATGACCGAAAATCTAAGAGCTTAAAAAAAGCTGTTTATTTTGTACTTCTTTTTTTGAGGTTTCTATCAAAGCATTCTAAAATAGATGGAAAGATGGATTGAGGTGTTGTTTGAAAATACACCTGAAATACCTTTTGTTTTCCCGAAACTCAGACTGTCATTTCAAGTAAACCAGCAACAAAACACATTCATTTTTCTAAAAGCATCTGTAAGTATGTAGATAAAAAGATGTCTCAGTAATAAAAAAAAGAAAGTTAGGGTTAGTTAGTTAAGTTTGTTTTATTCATTTAATTTATTCAAATTTAGTCACTTTATTTGTAATTCCATTGCACTGAATAGGTTTAGTTACATTCATCTACCGAATCCTGTACCTAAAAATCCGGCGCAGATGAACAATCATAGCAAATAAATGTGGACCGAGGATAGTAATATTTGCGCCTCGTCTATAAATTGCATGTGCTGGCACACGTGAAAAGCAACCGCCCAAAAACTTGAAATGCTATCATCTTGGTGCAGAAAACAGACAAATGTACACAATGTGACCAGAGGGCACGGAAGATTGTGCTTCTGCCCTCCAGCAGGATCCGATTGTGCCTTGCTGGCAGAAAACGTCTGTCTGACCTCACGCCTCAGCAACTCCACACAATTAAAGTGTTTGCTTGTTAAATGCGCTGCAGTGTGTGTTTGCGAGAGAGACCTCATCAATGTGGCGCCTCATTGTGACTGGGAGGTCTGAGCCGGGGTCAACGCCGCAGTCAGGGAGCACAAACATTCACATCAGCACGCTGGAATGGTAATTTCCTTTATATGACCTGTGATGCATGCAGGCCTCAGAGCTATTCCCGGGATCGTCCTTTCCGCCTCCTCCTAATGTGTGGATGCAAAAAAAAAAAAAAATCATAGATAAATTCTTTTCTGCTGTTTACAGAAAAGGTCAGAACTTAACAAATAAGGCAAATTCAGGGTTAAATGTCAGTGAGGGAGTTGGGCCATAAAACGCGTTTAAGTAAAAATAACAGGCAAGAGGGAAACACTGTTTCCTTTCATAATATAATAACACATTTACACATTAAACCTCCCGTTTTTCTCCATCTAAATCACCTTCATCCCTCCACAGTACAAAGCTCCGTCGTGTAAGATTTAAATTAGATGCCCAAAGAATGTGGCGGCCTGAGTCCAGAGTGCCGGTTTAGTGGGAAAAGATTCCCTGATACAAAGGCCAACATATGGGAGCTGTGCAGTGCAGTGTTTGCACGCGCCCCGTGTTTTGCAGCCTTGGACGCTGCAGCGTCGAACACATTCATCAAAAAGTTGAAAATGTGACCGTGCACCGTGAAGGGCAACTTCATCATCCTCCTGCTCAGCTGAAGCTGTCAGGGGAAGGCAGAGGGCACGAGCGGGAGGATCCCAGCGAGAGCCAAAGGCGAGATGCGTTGGAGAGGATTTTTTTCATTACACACTCATAAATCTACCGACCCACCATGATGGGAGGGTTACAAAACACCTCAAACATCCCAAACCTTTCATAGCGGGAATCCTGTCTCGGAGATCTGTTGGTTTAAATGTGCTGCACTCATCCTCTCAAACCAATATTCAATCATAAACACAAGAAATGTCTCTTTCTTGTTATGAATTTTCCAAAGGAGAAAATAATGTTGCTGTGTTGTTTTCTTAACTAGTTTATGCAACAAACTGTAATTCTCTGTGCATTAGCTATGTGGACAAAACAAGAAAGTGTATATTATAGACTCTATACCAGAGAGTAGCCAGAACACAGTGCAGACCAAAGTGTGCTGCAGGAGACAATGAGACCGACACAGCAATGGTACACTGGTACTTTGTGTTGTTGCACCTCATATCAGTAACTTTGTTTTGCCTCGAACTGATGAATCAGGATACTAGGAGTTAGCCTGACATCAGTTTTGGACCTGGAGAGATAAAGGCTGCCATTAATCAGGGGTGGGGTGAGGACAGAGTATCATCATCTTCTGTTTACGAATCAAAATGCTTTGCTTCGATATTTCTTTGCCAGAAGCTGCAAATTAAACTACTTCACTAATGGCTTGCATACATCCAGTTATGCAGACGCACGTGCAACGTATCCATGTCGCCGAGGTAAGGCCTTGATTTCTGCTCCTGATAACTATAGAACATCTGTGGAAACCTGAACGATGGTTCTTGTGGTCTTCTGACTGAAAATGACATTTTCTCTATTAATATGTAGTGTAAGTTCAGTTGTATACCTCTTTGTGGCCAATTCTATCAATTTGTATCTAATTTTTTGAGATTCCTTTGTGGATTAACGAGGACATTTTACAGCTCTCGGTTAATCTCTCTTCATGCTACGCCTCTAAAGCATTTATAATTTATGGTACTGTTTTTCAACATTCCTTCTGTCCACACTGAACATAAACATTTATTGATTTCAAGTCAGTACAGTGATGCTTTGAAAATAAATGCATGTGCATCCATTTTGTAATAGCCGTGTTGTCCTGGGGGCCACAGTCTGGAACACTGTGACTTCACTGTGGTCACACTGCTAATACACACGGACACCTGGTAGTACAAACACCACCATGCGTACATCACTCCCCTGACAGTCTAATAAACCTAACATCTGAGCGACACATAGCTCACATTCGCAGAAGCTGTTTATATCAGCCTGCAGGGGCAGAGCTCCGGTCCGTATGCATTAGACACACTCGTGCTTTCCACAAGCAGAGCTCTGAATCATCAGGCCCCGGGACGAAAGAGCCACAACCGACTCTGTATCTGCAACTTCACGCTGTGGATGAAGGATTGTTGGACGGTGGCGGTGCAGAGCCAGAGACAACAGATAAGGACAGAGGGAAGGTCCATCGCTCTTTTCAGAAACACTACTCGGTGAGTCAAGCTGGCTGCAGACGAGCCAAACAACCTGGCGGAGAACGGGGAGGCCAATGGAGACGCAAACGACACGGCCCACAGGCGCAGCTCACACGGCAAGCTGATCCGTGTAGAGCTGGAGTGGGACATCCCCATGTCGGTGACGCTGCCCATGGAGATGCAGCTCGACCCGGCTCATCAGCCCTTCCCCTTCCTGGACACCACGCTGGCCGACCTGGGCATTGAAGAGTGAGTGTGGTCTGAGTGAAAACAACCCGTTTCCGGGAACACTGATTAACAAGTGATTGTTTTGTGTACGTGTGCTCAGGTCAGAGGTGAAGGAGAGGGTGGTGTGGGTGGACACAAAAAAGACGCAGGTGAAGAACAAAGCTGGCAAGTTGAAGGAGAAAGAGATCACCATCCTGGAGGTGCCACTCTACGCTTGCTAGTATGGATGAGACTTGAATGAGGCCGTGAGGTAAAGACAATGTACGTCTTCCCTTTGCTGTAGGTGAGGGTGAAAGCACAGAAACCAGGAGACAAACAACTCCAGGAGGTGTTGTACAGCACGGAGGCCCACACTGATCGCTCCTTCTGCCGCACAGGGATGGATATTCTGCCGTGGAAGCAGCGACACACAGGTCTGGACAGACTTTACAGGAACAGCTTAGCTCCTATTTGTGAAACTTTTGAGTTCAACTTTTACTAATCTTGGTCAGATTTGTTGTAAATGTCAGCATCCACCGCTCCTATAACAGACCAGGACTGAAAATAGCTGTATGGTGGCATACTGACGACACATTTTGGGAAAACGAGCTACAGTGTGGAATAAGTTAAAATACAACTTCTGGCAGTTGATATTTGGCAGTTTGACTCCCATGATAATCTTCTGTACTACTTTATCCAACATAGTTTTCCTGGTTAGGCGTACACATTCTCTCAGCTGCTATGTCGCTGTCACAGACACGTGGTATATGAAACTCATCTGTAGTTGAAATACCGAGTATTTACAAATACTTTGTGTGTCTTTTTGTGTCAGGGGAGGACGGGTTGACACCGGTGGAGATGACAATGGCATTAGACATGGAAAACAAGCAGCCTGGCGGCACCGAAGCTCAGGGGCAGCGGGACATCTGAGGAGCGTCAGGATCAAGTTCATGGGGGGGGGGGGGGGGGGGGGGGTTAACATGACTCAACAGTTGGATGGGAAAGTTAACACAGTAAAGCTTATGTTTGATACAAATTCGTAGCTTAAAATTAACAGCTTTCTTTTAATATTTGGCACATTTGTAAAAACACTTTATGTCCGTCTTGTAGAATTCTATTTATTTACACTGAAAATGAGCACCTAGAAGTTTAAGTTGTGCTGCTTATAGTCGCCTGTGGAGCTGATGCTCATTAATGAAATGCACAAAGCGTAATTTTTTATTTTTTTTTTTTAATAATGACTGAGGAGTTAGTGAGCTTTGCACACCGTTAGCCCAGTACAGAAACCACCGAGGAATCTCTGAATAAGGCAGTGTTGGAAGTGAACCCATGAGGCTGCGAAGGTTACAGTCTGCTTCTTTACAAGTTTTAATACATGTATGTAATCAATGGAAAAGAGGACAGAAACCTGGTATTAATACTAATAACGCTATGCGGAAAGAACCAGAAAACAAAATACAAACCACAGTATCATGAACCAGAACTTAAACCGATAAAACTTCAAAGAATCATGCAAACGAGTGAATAAATTAAAAGCCAATTGTCAGAACTGTTTGAATTTCATAACTCTTGAATCGTTGAAGGGCTGCATTTACCCCCGAAACGCTCCTGTTTTGAAGCTACAGTATAAAAATTCTTCATCTTCGCTGGCTGTTGCTGCCTGCGGGCTACGAGGAGGCGACTGCTGCACTCAGATGGGCCTGCTGCTCTGCAGGAAGTGAGCTCACAGCTGCCTGGAAGTCCGCACAGTTGTTCTGGGCAAATCCTTTCAGGAGCGCCACCAGAGTGCTCTGCGCCTCTGTGGAGGAGAGACAAAACAGTTCAGGGGTGGAGAAACGACCGCTGTTGTTTAGAAGAAGAGACCAGAAGCAGCGGCGCACAGATTGACGTGAGGTAGAGAGTGTGTGAGGAGAGCAACATTTTTCTCTTTTTCCACTTTGATGCACAAAGTCAACACGGCGAAATCTGTGATGTTGAGGCTTCATTCTGCAATTCATGAAGACAAAACAAAAAAAATGTTTTAAATCTTCACCTTTATCAACGTTCTTGTTGCCCACAACCTGACCCGAAGCAGCAACGATGGGCTTCATCAACTTCACAACCTGAAAGAAAGGGCGACAGATTTTCACTCCGTTTCCATGTTTTGATGAGACGTTTGTTCTTGTGTTGGTTCCATCCCACAACACAACATTATTGCAAAAAAATGTTTCTCAACACTCGATACTGCAGTCATATTGTAGTGTTCTGATGGATTATGCACTGTAACATGGAACAGCTTCTAACAATAAAAACTTTGGCCTGGTGGTGTTGGTATGATGCCTCATTCTCAACATCTGACTTTATGTGAAATGTTCATCCTATATGCTTGCGTCACCGAGTGTCCCTGTTCAAACTACATACAGCAGGGGGCGCTCAAGATCCAGGAATCTCGCCACTTCTACATTTCTTCCAAACAGGTTCTTTGAGATTTTGTTCTTGCCAGGCAGTTCAAGTCTGAAGATCCTTCTTGTGAATAACACACTGAAAACATTTCTCTACAACTTGATCACTATACATGTGATTTGGGACCAATTACTGCAGAAAATTAATTCTTGCCAACATATTATAAACAAATGGAAGCAGAGCTTCTCCTCACCAGAACAGGACTGTGTTTGTAGAGCAAGGCCAGGCAGCTGAACACCGTCTTGTTCTCCTCCATGTCCTCTTTGAGGGGAAGATGACCCACGACAGCAGGTACAACCTATTGGTGAGAAAATCACTTGGTAAACACATTTATATCCCAGACTTTACTTTTGATCAATACTTTATTGGCAGGGTTTCTCACGGAGATGTCTAATATGGTTTTGACAGAACCAACCTGCTCCAGAGGAACAGCCTCCACGTTGCTCATGATCATCCGGCACAGAGCAGCACACAGATTGTCAATCACTCGCAGGTCTGACTCCTTGCACAGCATATTGGAAAACACAGAGAGCATGGTGGGATAGTCTCTGGAGAACATCGGGCTAAGGAACAACATCGTGTGACTGAAATCATTCCAAAATGTAGCACTATCTCACACACACGTGAGAAGGATACGACACAATGATGGGTCCCGCCGCCGCCGCCAGGCAGCCCAGGCCAAACACGCTGTTGTTGCGAACCTCTGCGTCGCTGTCCCTCACTCCTGCTACCAGCACTGGAAGCAAGCGATTGGACAGGCGGCCGGCTAAACCACGGCCTCCGGGTACACTGACAAGAGCGTGAAGGATTTCTCCAATGGTGCCCACAGAGAAGGAGCGGTCTGCCACCGTGCATGAAGACTTCTTTAAAGGGAACAAATAATTAGTTTGACACAAACCAGAAGGGGAGAAAAAAGGACAATCTATTTTTTTTTCGCTGAGAACTGAATGTTCCTATTAACAAGTTTTTAATGAAGCTTAGAATTTAGACAAATTTCATGAATATGGGGAGTAATTCACACAAAAAACCCAGGCGATCAACCATTTACATACGCCTGGCCTTCAAACTCCTCAAGCTAGTTGCCTTTGAGGCAGAACGACATTGGAGTTCTCCATGTAGTCAGAAGTGGCACTATTATGTTCTTTTTGGACTTAATGACTTTGAATTATTAGTTTCATGTTGTACCTTTCTCTAATTGCTCCTCCTGTTTTAAAGCAATCACACAATGTGGCTGATGTAAGCCTGTTAGACCAGTGGCATCCCTGCTGCAGTTCATGAGTAATTTAGTTGGAAGAGTAAACAACAGCTAACGTTGGGGTGACAGAAGAAAAAAAAAAAATATTGTCATGCTTGCTATATCAGTGTAATGGGGTTAATCTGATTTGAACTACATTGGAGTAATGACCCACCGCTTTGGCCATGATGAGGGGAAGCAGGTCGTTGAGGAAGGGGGCAAAGCTGTCCGCAGCAACTGAAGAGGCCAATAATGGGATTCCTTCTCCTGCAAACTCCTGAAGCATGGCGTCATACTCAGCCTGGATCAACACACAAAATCAAGGGACATTGCTTAAACAAACGATACTGAAACGATCTCATTGAGCGGGCTACGTGTTCTACATTCAACATAATCCACGAAGAAATGATTAGTAGATAAAACAACCAATTCATACAATTGTCCGGAAACACTCGGTCAAGAGCAGATCGCCGGTATATTGTATGTGCAGATAGAATCATTTTTATTCCTGTGACTCATATGTAGTACCTGTTGTTCTTCATCTTCAGCTTCATCACTACCGCCATCCTGACAAACAGTCTAAGCAGGAAAAGACAAAACAATAAAACACCTTTTAAAAATATTTAAAAAATATTTCCAATTGGCTCGTTTAATAAAGTGTGACTTCAGCACCAACATGGCTTTGTTTTTTCCCCGTTTCCCCTCTCCTGACCTTTTTCTTCAGCACATCACGGATCACGTAGCTGATGCTTTTGAGGTGCGTTGGATTTTTGAAAGCTTCTCCTTGACACGACTTGATGACGCTGTTCATGGTTTCCAGGACGCCCATCACAACCTGCCGCTCGGCCTCTTTTCTCACCGTTTCCACAAAGCAGGGAAGCACCACATCCAGCAGCTTCAACAGAGCTAAAAAAAACAAACCAAAACAAACCATAGAGATTTAGAAGAAAACAAGAAACCAGCAGCCTTCCTATTTTAAAGTCGGACACAGTTATGGACATGCACAGGTTAAGCAGATCTCTAAACTGCTCTTTATACCAGATTCTTTTCTGACTAGATGCTTGTTTGAGCTCCATAATATCATTAATTGACATAACATTACTGCTCATTCCCCTCTCCCAGTGTGTCCTGTATTACCCTGGTGGTTGGTCTCAGTGGGATTTTCCTTCCACACTTTGTGCTGAGCTCGGCAAAACTGGCCCATGGCTCCATAAGCTGCCCTGCGGACGTCCTCGTGGGGGAACTAGGGGTATAACAATGAAGAATCAAGTTAGAATGCCTTGTGTTTGCTGCCACAGAACAAGCATGCAGACAATGTTCTGACCAGACAGCCAGAGCGACTTACATCTCTCAACTCGTACACTTGCTGGAAGCTGGACTCCAGGAAGGGTTGAAAGGCAGTTCTGCGACAGAAAACACCAGCCACAAACACGCGCTCAAGTCAGAAATGTCTGATTGAGGGAGCAGACTTTCAAGGATCATGTCGGTGTGAAGATAACGTTTTGTCAATATCTATAATACCCCGTGTTGAAGGCGATCTCTCCCAGAGCGTCACAGGCGTCCTCCTTCTCATCGATGTAGGAGTTTTCCACACTAAACCTAACAGATGGACATTCATGGCATCAGGCTGAGTGAGAACAGTTTATAGCTCAAAAGAACAGTCAATGAGAATCTATGTGTGCTGGCGGGTAAATCCCACCCTGCTACGTCATGCATATCTTCCTCCGGCTCCTCTTCCAAAAATTCCTCTGCATCGTTTTTTTCTTTGTTATCGTTCTCATCATCGTCATCGTCTTCATCCAACAGGACAAAAGTCTTGTCCTCCTCAAGGTGGGCCTGCAAAAAAGGAAGAGAGAGAGTGAGAGGTGTCAAGTTTAAACAACTCCTTTCAAAAAGCCTTCCAGGACTGTTGTGTTTTACCGTGATGCCTTCGTTGGATTTGAGGGCGAGCAACATGATGGTGGTTATGGCGGTGAGCTGAGGAACGAGGCAGTCCGGGCTGACTGTGGATACAGCAGAGTACAAACCGTACCTGCGAAGAGGAAAAGACGGACAAACGTCATGAAAGATCACATATTGTTGGATAAAATACAAAATGCATTTTGGTTTTTCCACGGTTGATTAAAGACAAATCACACACGGATAAAATAAATGACATACGTGCAGCGCCTTAGGTCCGGGTCATCGATGGTATCTGTGAGATTGAGGCCCAACCCAACACACTCTGCAGCAAGAGGACTAAAGACTTCTTTGCCAATGGTACGGGCCAGCACGGAGAGCGTATCTGTGAGCAAAATGAAATGTAGTACCATGGTTTGTCTCCATTTAATCTTGAGGTTAAAAAGCAGCTGGGATGTTGCGAGTGTGCACAGGTGACATACCCAAAGACTGAGTTTGCAGAGGCCTCATCTCCTCTGTGGTGGTCGTGAGGAAGCCTTTCAGGCTTTCAATTACTGGAGGGAAGTAGGGAACCAGAAGCTCCTTGGCAGCGTTGGCTGATGACAGAAGTCATTCACTTTATTTTCAAGAACATGACAGCAATATGCTCTGCCTTTGTCCACCATGCATTGACAGTAAACGTAATTCTGTTTAATATATATCATCAGCCTCCAGTCTGATGCAAAGGAGGCCAATTAACATCACGAACTACAATTAAGTTAAAATCATTAAATGTATGCATTTTGACTGAATGAGATCAATTTACAGCATTGTTAGATAGCCACCGGTCATGGTGTGAGCTGAAATCATTTCAACTACCAATGTTATCCATCCTTGCTTTACTGCTTTACCTATGGCTCCAATTGCAGATACAGCCAGAGCTTTTATCTTGAGGTTGTCGGTGTTGTTGAGTGCAGACAGCATCGTGTCCATCAGGGTGGGTAGGTAGGGCTCAATGTCGGGTCCTGTTTAGAGAAAATGGAAAACAAAGTGTCATTCAACACTACGTAAAGCTGACGTGTGCAGTGACAAATCTTTTTTTAAACACGAATGGATAACAGTAAGCTGTTGCTTAGTTCATTAGCATTGACTTATGCTGTACATCCGAGTCTTTTTATCCCCAGTGGGTGAAGTTAAGAATTTTTAATGTTGAAGTTAGAGCATGACTGATGGTTTTGCTCACCAAGGTTCTCCATGAAGTTTTCCAGGGCATAAAAAGCTTTAGTGACATGACCAACTTTGGCGTTGCTCAAGGATGAAAGGTAGCCCAGCAGCAGAGGCATCAACTCTGCACAGTACTTACTGACTTCAGGCTGGAATGCAGAGAAATAAATGAGAACCAAGTAAAGAAACTAAGACAACTTGTGGTATTGTTGTGCTAATTCGATTATACTCTTAAAAAAAAAAAAGAAGGAAAAAAAAGAAAAAGAATTAACATAATTTCCGGACAATAAGCTGCTACATTTTTCCACACGCTTTGAACCCTGCAGCTTATAAAATGACACTGCTAATTTATGTATTTTTACAGGTTACCAGGCTGTTTTGAGCGCCACCGCTTCTCCAAAAACCTGCCCTAAAAGTGATAGTGCTATTTCTACTCTTCGTGACTTCATCATGTGCTGCTTTCCGTGGTCCAGAACTCCAGAGGCCGTAAGTGATGCGTTCAGGTGCATCACGTAAAGCTGTCCTGCTGGACTCCGTGGCTGAGAAATCTTCCTCCTCACATCACAATCAGCAAATAACTGATAAAATACTTTATCAAACAGAGATAAAAACCCTGTCACTCCCCCCCCCCTCAATTGATTTAAAGTGACACACTGTGTGCCCTAACTTACCTGTAAATATTCAGAGAATTGCCCGAGGGCAAAAAGCGCAGCGCTGCGTACCACCTGGTCACTGTCAGAAAGACTCTGGCACACTGTTTGCAGCACTGATGACAACATCCTGCCACAGATGTAGAGACAAAAAGACGCTCAGATCTGGCATATCATTATGGCATATGCACCCAGGGCATAAAAATCATCTTTAAAATGTTGTGTGAGGACAGGTAATTTCATAAAACAAGATGTACTTAGTGCGTATGTGGTCTGCACATCCTTCAGCCAGCACAGCCAGGCACATCAGACCACCTTTCTTCTGGTAGGGATCGTTACTGGTAAGGCAGGTTTGAGTGAGGGGCAGCTGTCACAGGACACACAAAGCCCACATACGGTCAAAAATCTAAATATTAAAAGATGCTATACATTTATTACAGATGTATATGACTCACAAGATGATGAAACAGCTTCTCCGGAGGCATATGAAGCGCCATGGTATCGATTATCTAGAAAAAGATAAACAACTTAATAGGACTTTCACTTGACGTCGAACGTCACACAATATGCGAACACTTGTTACGTCTCTTCACCTGAGCAGCGGTGTGTTTGGGATTTTCATCATCTGTGCCATCTCCGCTGTCGTCCTCCTCATCCTCTGGATCCTGTTGGCCGGGTGGCGGGGATGCAGTGAGCACCGGGAAAATGGTCTGCAGGATGGGATTCAGCAGCTTCTGCTTCAGCACTGTCTGCAAAGTGAAGGAAAATACGACAAGTTTGTTGTTGGAAATCATGAAAGAAATGCTATTTGTCTATCCAATAGCACATATTTAAAACATTCTAGTTTGTTTAAGACGAATGTACAGGTGTAGCACAATATAATGTGATTAAAGGAGGGCAGATACTTTTTCTCAGTTTTTTTCATTATTAAAAAAAATGGTGGATGTCTCTACCTTGCTCTTCAGCTTGATGAGAAAGGCAATGCAAGAAAGTCCCTTCACCCGCAGGGAGTCACTCAGAGAAGTGTCACTGCCCACCTAAGACAAACAAATGCTGGTCAAATTGTCTGCATTCAGATCAAAAGTCTAATTATGTTCAGACTACAACACAGACGATTATTGATTTTGGACATTTGGATCCTACCTCCAAGCAGAAACGGACAATGTCAGCGACATGAGGGACAATGATGGACACTTCACTCTCCATGAGCTCATTTAAGACCTCCATGGCTTCCCCAGCTTGGTCCTGTGCAAAACACAGAAACCCCCCAGTGCATTAGCTTGTCTGGTTAATGCATGTTAATGCTGCAAAGGTTCTTTCAGAACATCACAGTCTACCTGATCAGACTTGATGAGGTGTTTGAGAGCAACGATCAGGCTTGGAATGATAGAACGCATCTGGGCCTGTAGGGACATAAGATGGACACATCAGTCAAACGGCTCCAATTATGACCTTGGATAACAATTTGAGAATAGTGAACGGAAGTGATGCTCACCATCTCCTCTGTGCCCGTGTAAGCAGTTATGGATGTGAGGGTCAGGATGCAGTAGTACAAGGCAGTGGGGTTGCTGTGGTCTTGCAGCACAGAACTAAACAGTTGAAGCAGCTGACAGTAGTGAGGCTTGAAAGATTCTGGGTTGGAATCCATCACCTTATTCAGCAACAGGAGGCCGACCTGTCGGGACAAAAAGGGTTTTGATAAACACAGAGAAAGACAAAGTCGGCATAATGTACAGCATACAAAATCACTTTCTATTTAGAGCTTTTTGGGGGGTAAAATCCCCATCACTATGAACAAAAAAAACTTAAATTTCAGATCTTCTGTGCAATAACTGTACCCGTCTATCGTGAGGGTTGCTGCTCTTGGTGGATTGATTCAGAAGCTCCAGCAGGGCGGGCCAGCGATCTGGAGTTTCATGTTTAACCATAACTGCGCACAGCTGGGAGAGCGAGTGCTGCACTGTGTGCCTGCAAAGCAGAGATACAGCAACTAAGACACTGACATTGCATGGGTATTTACTGCTGTGTGGGATATACACTCCAGGCAACATTTGTGTCATTTTTAAAGAAAATACTTACTCTGTCTCTTGCATGAAGGCCTGCAACACCACAGCCTTAAGGCTGTATGGAGAAAGACAACATTTATTTACACTTATGACAACAACATAAACTTAACTTTAAGCTTAAAACAAGGTCTCACTCGTATTTATAATGACATCTATGAAAGTTATCCACAAGCGACAAAATCTTCCTGAATGGTGAGGTCCATTATCCATTATACACTCCTGATTGAGCACGAAGGAAGTAGATTGAATAATCTGACCAAAGCAATGGTGACGATGCAGTCCATTTCATTTATCAGCTCGATGATATTCCACTACATTTCCAAGAATGGAGTTTAAAAGTAGATGATCGAGCACTTTTAATTCACTTTGCGGCACTGGAGCGAATCCCACAAGACCAAGTGCAACATTTCTAATTTCAACACGATCCCATGGATTTGATCACAGTCGCTCCCCTGACAAACTGGACTGAGTGGTAATCATTTGTGAAAAGACTCGAACCTCTCTCTGTCGTTGGGGTTAATCTTCTTCCAGTGTTTTTTCACTCTCAACCTCAGCATCACCGCAGCAGACTGGCGAACCTACACAGAGAAGGTGAAATGGAGACAGGGTTTTGTGTATTTGAAGTTACAATAATCTAAATAAACCACTTATTGGCAGTTAGCACACATGCATGTGCAGGCTACTTCTGGACGAGACACTGCCACTGCCCACACACACACCTGGGGGTCTTGAGAGCTGCTCATGACAGCACACAGGGCAGGAATGATGGCTGGATCTTTGAAAGCCTGTTTCAGCAGGACTGTGGCCTGTAAAGTCAGAACAGATCCTCAAGCAATGACCAACCGAATCTCACCCGTATTTCGTATGAATAGTAAAGAAGCAGAATAAAATGTGAGCACCCAAGTATTATTAAAAAGAATAACACGTGGCAAATGAAAACATTTGACTTATGTAGACTTTCGAAGCATAAAGAGGTTTGGCAGTTCGCCATCGGGACATTGTTCGAAGTCACGCGTGCAAGTTCAAAAACCGTTATTTCTTTACCTGCTGGATAACTTCATTATCCGGCTGTGTCAGCTGTGACAGGATCCGCTCCAGTTCTTCAGTCATCTTGATGTAGTTTAAGCCTGGCACACACTGCAGGATTATATCAATCTTCACAAATCAAGAGAACACACACTTGATGATCACAAAAGACAGATCGCACAAGATCGTCCTCTTCTGATCTGATAGTGTGTGGTGTGAGCGATGGAGCTCACCACACACTAACATTCAGCAGAGAATAAGGCTCCGCGCCATAGACTTCTATACATCTATATTCTATATAAAAATCGACCGACAAAATTGCTCTGAACACACCCCACACCACAGGAAAATCAGACACGATTTCTTTTTTTTGCAGACATCCGACAATCGAGCCTGTGCGCCCGATGCTCGGGAAGGGGAGACGGGGATTCAAATCGGCCCGATTGTCCTGTAGTGTGTGCCGGTGTTGTGCCAAAAAGTGATGCCACGCCAAAACACCGGCCTTTAGTTCCAACTCCAGAAGCTTGACTTGTCCTTCCTCCACGACGTGGCTATCCGAGTACGTTAGACCTGTCAAAACATGTAAACAAACTCTATGAGGGAAAGTTTTACAACCTAATGGGTGAATATGACACAGAAAACGCACTTAAATACGCAACTCGGTGTGAATTTTCCGAGTGGTCGAGCTTTAAGTACGGGAGTGTCGAACCTCCGGTTCTGGGCTGGTCCGTGAACGGTTCCTGCTGCCAGCACGCGGGTCTCAACCAGCCAGCTGCTCCACGTGAGCTGAGTTAAAGGGACCTGGGAATTTTCAGTTTAGTTGGACACAAACAGCGCCCACAAGTGGCGAGGAGGTCAATTAAATTTGCAAACTTAGAAAAATCTACAATCAATAATGTTTGGGAACAAATGTGAACATGAAAAATGGTGGTGTGAAATAATCGAAAGTATAATAATAATAATAATAATAATAATAATAATAATAATAATAATAATAAGAAGAAGAAGAAGAAGAAGAAGAAGAAGAAGAAGAAGAAGAAGAAGAAGAAGAAGAAGAAGAAGAAGAAGAAGAAGAAGAATTCTTTGCATTCCAATAGGGTCTCGCCCAGCTCTGCTCGGACTACAACATGAGAGTCTACAAGATCTTGTTATTGTTATGATTGTTGTGTTGAGTATTAATAATATTACTATTGTATTTATTTACCGTTTTTCTTTCTTCTCTGTGTTCATTTCATCATAGGTACCAACATATTGTATCATTGTCTTTTAATTGTATTATTATTTGTTAATATTTTCTGTCTTTTTTAAATGTTGGTAATAAAGATATACAGTGTCTAGAGAAAATGTGGTCTAGAGACTGGTACAAAAAAAATCAAAATGCAGATGCTACTGCCTCAGTGCACAATCTTTTCTAAGCATGTAGAGCAGACTCTGCAACAATTAAACCAGATGATGGTGGTAGATGATGTTGGGGGTAATAGGGCAGGGGGGTGATATTGGCTCACTTCTTACAGTATGCCTCATTCTATTAGAAAAGGAAGTATACACCCCATGAACTGATTGTAATTATAATGAAATTGAATCTGCGCAACATATCGGTAATCTATTGTAACGTGGTTGTTTTGACATGTTATGATATTTCTGGGTCAGTTTAATTGAGAGGCATTTCTAAGATCAGCCGCTAGATGTCAGGGTCTCCCTGACCAATAGACAACAACGTATCTGGGCTAAACTATTTCATTTTGAGGGGTGGTTAGATGTTGACAGAAGTATTAACTCCAACTAAAGTCCCTTCAGATTGTATATCAACAGTAGCGATTGGGTTGCAATATATGTAGAAAAACCCCAAACATATCAATAAAGCAACGCTATTTTGTGTTACATGAACAAATCAACTCCCTTTGCGACTTCACTTTGTCATGTTGGTATCGTTCGGTGTCATGGCTCCCTAGACGAGTGGACGTCCGAGTACAAAACGTTTTCTAAACCTCTGGAAGAAATAAAACGTTTCTTCTTGCGATTGAGTAGAGCTTATTTTAAACCACGTATCCGTTCGGTTCAGATAATTCATCATGGCGGGCAGCAGTACGGCGCAGAAAACATGGGAGCTGACGAACAGCATGCAGGAAGTCCAGAGCATCGATGAAATCTACAAATATGACAAAAAACAACAACAAGAAATCCTCGCGGCCAAACCCTGGACGAAGGAGTACGTTCAATTCGTGTGTTTCCTGCCTGCGTGCGGGTGTTTGTGGAGTTAACTGTGTTATCGAGTGTGCAGTTTGTTGGAAGATCCCTGATAGCTTGCATGTAAACTAGCATACCATTATGTGTGTGAGCAGCAGTGTCACAGGCTGTGTGATGTGTCTTTAGAAAGGTTTCTAACCCCTTAAACACTCCTTTTTGGCCCACAGTCACCACTACTTCAAGTACTGCAAGATCTCAGCACTGGCCCTGCTGAAGATGGTGATGCACGCCAGGTCTGGGGGGAACCTGGAGGTGATGGGCCTCATGCTGGGGAAGGTGGATGGAGAGACCATGATGATCATGGACAGCTTTGCTTTGCCCGTGGAGGGCACAGAAACCAGAGTCAACGCCCAGGCTGCGGCCTACGAGTACATGGCTGCCTATATTGAAAATGCTAAACAGGTTGGTAAATACTTACAAGATCCCTCATCTACAAAATAGGGGAGCGATCCCGTTATTCTTACTCTCTTAAAGTTGCCTATTGGGACACCAAATGACCCATCATATGGCCCTCAGGCCCCATGTGGCCCTTTGTCAGGCCCTGACCAGCCCGCAACGGGTCACTGAGAAATTACAACTCACAACATCAGTATAACTGCTTTCTGAAAGCAGCACCTTTTTATTTTTCAGTGTTAATACTTCATGGTTGACTTTTGGTGTGTTGAAGGGTGACAATTAAAATCAATATCCTCAATCAAAACAATGTAGAGAAAAATAAGAATACAAGTCTCCATAATACGAGCAGAAAAAATTACAGTGAACTATGTAACATACTACTTTTTTGATCAGTATAATATCTATACTGAGCAGAAAAAAAATATACAGATCCAGTTTTTTTTTTTATGAAGAAATAATGGCCCACCCCTGTAGTGCAGGTATATTAAAGCAAAGTCAAACTTAGATTAAAAAATCGTAACATAAGCTACAAAACAACACTAATAACAATGAGTAGGCTCATTTGAATAAATGAGATTTCAAGCTGTATGTACAGTAAATCTCCTGTGAGTTGTCTGAGCAAGTGAAGTAAAAATTGGTTAAAGTCTGGTTCATCCATCCAAAATTTGCTGACACGCACTTCTAAGTAGGATTGCCAGTAGCTTGCGCCTCCCCCAGCTGACGGTGTACATGTTGTGTTTTCGTTGCCAATCCATCACAGGATGAATTCAGTGAGACACACAGCCTGTCAAATGTTTATTCCGAACTGAGGATTTCTTACTTATAAACCTGTCAAGCCCGTCATGTTGATATAATGCTATAGCTGTTTGGTCCATTCATTTTGAGTCAGATACTGTTATGCTATTGTAGCATGTTATTAATAGTAATTTATAATATGAATGGATGAGTTTGCCTAAGTATAATGTATTTCTGAGATTTGTGAGGGGATGCCGTGACAGATTATTCTCTCGTTATATTTTTAAATCCTGCCCCTTCTTTAAAATTCAGCTGAGTGTACAAAGCTAAATGGATATTTTCTCTTCAGTCATTGTCCTACTTTCATTATGATCAGAGGTTTCATGTGGTACCTTCCAAAAATTCAAACTTAAACACATGGTCACTGCAGACATGCAATAAACTTCCAGTTCAATATTGTTTCATATCATAGTAACAGTAACCTAGTTTACTTAATATTTCATACAGTTGTCATTTCTAAATGTGTCATATTTCTTATATTTAAAATGCTCCAATTGTCATCTACTGAGTAATTTTTGTATATTCTGCCCGACTCTTCAGGTTGGCCGTCTGGAGAACGCCATTGGCTGGTACCACAGTCACCCAGGCTACGGGTGCTGGCTGTCAGGTATAGACGTCAGCACTCAGATGCTCAACCAGCAGTTTCAAGAGCCTTTTGTGGCTGTTGTGGTAAGACCGGAAATACTCGCCATTTTATATCTGGTTGAAAGTGTTCAAGAATTATTATTATTTTTTTTCTATTTGAGTGTAATGATACACAAATATGTGTGTGTAACTGAGAAGGGAGTGTGATTTATTGATGTACGAGTTGTGGATTTCCTTGTAGTGCTGATGAATATTTTGCAACCATATATGCTATTTACACTTGGTTTGGTTTTGCGGTACTTAAATGCCAGGGGCGTCATCTAATGGAGTGTGTACCTTCAGCACGCTGACAGCCACAGTGAAATGCTCCTGGTGGGCATGTCTGAGTAGTCCCTGGAGGTTTGTACGACCCCTGACTTTGTTTTCCTGTTCTACTGTATCTTCCTTCCTACAGATCGACCCGACTCGGACTATTTCTGCAGGGAAAGTCAACCTCGGTGCCTTCAGAACCTACCCGAAGGTAACGCAAAGAGGAGAGATATATTTACACGACAGCAAATCTCTTCTATTTAAAATGACAAATATACTTCGATGTTAATTATTGAGTTATTTTTGGTGGGTTTTTGTCTGTATTTTATTTATTTTTTTAAACTTGTCTTGTAGTATCTTCTACGTGCCATACGTTATGCTGGAGTGTTTAGTTAAAAGTTTCCTGTCTGGACATTTAGGGTTACAAACCCCCCGATGAGGGACCGTCAGAATATCAGACAATCCCTCTGAACAAGATTGAAGACTTTGGTGTACACTGTAAACAGTGAGTAATTTACATTTTACAAACATTGTTAATCTGTCGAATAGTCGTGTCATGACATTTTTTTTTTATTGTTTACTTTTCATGCGAGTGCTTGATTTACCAGGTTTATGATACTTATTTGATCTGTTTAGGTATTACGCCTTGGAGGTTACATACTTCAAGTCTTCCCTGGACAGAAAGCTGCTGGAACTTCTTTGGAATAAATATTGGGTTAATACCTTAAGCTCCTCAAGTCTCCTCACGGTATGTAATCAAAGTTCACAAACCAAATGTTCTTAAATGCTTGTTAATAGTCTGACAGTTTGATTTATGATGAATAAATGACACTATAACTCAGTGAGTCATATGGGCACCAGTTTGTGATGAAGTGATTTATTGCAGTTTATCAGCCCCACGTCTTTGTTTATTGGTTTTAGTAATAAGCTTGGATGTGAACTTTTTAACAAAGCGGAGGAGCGCTGAAGTCGGACCCGAGTGCAGAGATACCGATGCTCCTTTCTCCTGCAGTTGGTTCTAAAGATTGAAGGCCCCTCATGTGAATTCCCATTGTGACTGCAGTCACTCTGTCCTGAGCTCGACTTAACGGGCTAAAAAGGCATCAGGCTTATCCAAACAGTGAGCTCTTTGGCATTCTGGATGAAGATGAATTGACTACATGTCAGGAACGAGCTGCTCCTCGGCTGACGGGCTTTGTCAGTTGCTACACTGTCACCCCAGTCAGGGGCCCCCCATGTCATTGTGTTTTAATTACCTCTCCTACTATAAACACGGCCTCACCTTAAGCAAACCTTTTCCCTGGCTACCTTTCAGTCACCACAACACTCTCCTGCCGCCCGGTCGACAGATTTGTTGTCATTTGGCAGAAAATCTCTTTGTGGGAAATCTGTTTTCCAGCTTTTGTGAGCAAATTGTGCATGAATTGGTTTCTCCATGTGTGTGTTTTGTGTCTGTGTGTGTGTTGGCCGGTCAGAACTCGGACTACACTACGGGCCAGGTGTTTGACCTGTCAGAGAAGCTGGAGCAGTCGGAGGCTCAGCTGGGAAGAGGTTGCTTCATGCTCGGGTTGGACACACATGACCGGAAGTCTGAGGACAAGCTGGCCAAAGCAACACGAGACAGGTGGAGGTTTTTTTGAAGTAACATGTTCACATACTTTCATTTCAGTGTTTTCTATAACTATAGTCTGATAATATATGCACCACATCTCTTTAGATAATTGAAACAGGGTTTTTTTTTTTTTTTTTTATGTTTTATTTGTTTTACAGTCATTTTTAAATCACAATGTCAGTTTGTAGTTTTATCTCAGTAGTATAACAGAATATGCCAAGAATGGAACTCAAGACATTTTATTTAACCTAAATAACAAACTAAATGTTTTATTACTAATAACAAATATTCACTATTTGGTTTTTCAAAAGCTTCACTAAAAGACTTATTCTTTTAGTTTAAGAACATAATTAGATAATGTATTGATAATGACCCTCAGTGTTGATTTAATAATATTCTTACTACTCTTTTGTTATAACTGAATAAAACATAAATTTCATGTCACTTATCTAGCAGATGTGTAATGAAGGTATTGATAAGATTAGTCCATATAAAGTGAGTTTGAATTCATACAAAACAGAAAACAACAGTGTAACCCTAACCACGTTACACTGATAGACCTTTTTTTTCCCTTAACAAATGATTATAATTGTAAAATAATTTTGTAGTTATTCTACTGATTTTGTTTTAATTTCATGTGTACGCCATCTTTTTATTATTTAGGGTTTGTAAGATTTTGACAATAACTAAACGGCTGAAAAAGTAATGGATGTGTGCCGCTCATCCTCCAAATGCATGTTCCTCACAAATGAGCCACCATTTAAATGTGAAATAAGCTTTGCAGATTTCCAACGGGTTTCTTAATATAACTTGACTATTGCGACTAAAAACCTTAATTTTCCTTAACAGTGGAACTAGATTCTGCTTATTGGAGTGTACAGCTACCGCTGTAGATATTCTTATCCTCTCCGGGAGGCTAAATATTCTTCTTTTTTTCCAGCTGCAAGACGACCATAGAGGCGATCCATGGCCTGATGTCCCAAGTCATTAAAGACAAACTCTTCAATCAAATCAACACATCTGCCAATTGAAGCTGAACCACCGCAAGATTTCTCCTGAAAGTGATTAAATGTGCACGTTAAAACATTTATTGGTTTATGCTGTGTGTGACCTTTCTACAGGGGATTTTCATTTCTATTCTGTTTTCGTCTCTTTCCTAGAAGTAGCCAAGAAATTCATTCTGGACAAAAGCAAAAAAAAAAAAATAAAGTATAAAAAGTAAAAGGACTGGCTGTGGACTTTTTTTCATGTAATGCGACAATGTAGTATAATACCTCAGGGGCATATTGCAGAAACAAAACATATTTCTACACGTAACTGTCTTAAGTTCAACATTGAACTAACCTTGTGGTCGCTCTCGACACTCGGCTGAACCAGTCAGTCAATCCACATGTAGCCTGTCACTGCATTACATAATGGAACGGCAAAACTGAGGCTCCTGCACAGGGTCAACGAGACCCGACTGCCATTTGTGGGACGTCTCTGCGGAGTGACTCCCTGCGCAGTTTGGCTCCCGGCGGCTCGCCGGTGCACACTCTGGCAGCGTGGCCTGCTCGCTCCGTCGTGATGTGGCAGTGATGCAGCGCAGAAACAGAAGCCGTACACACTGGAGTCCATTCACGCCATGTGTCTGCTCTCCATCGGAGCGGACACTCACTGCGTCTGCCCTTTTTTTAACTGACAGCTGCTTTGGCCTGGGTTTGTGTGATGTCTTTCTTTATGGTATTGTAATGGTAAAAATGTATATTTTTGACGTCGTGCATTGCAGAGGAGAGAATCCCAGTGGGACGGTGGAGGTGCCTGTTTTTTCTCACTTGCATGAGCTTTGGCACGGCTTCTTGTAATGATTTTCTTTTACCGTTATTTAAGCCATGTTTCAAAATGGAGGGTTTTCAGTATTGTGCTTTAGAAAGAGGAAACTTATTAGATTATTACTAATGTAATTTTAGAAAATGTACGTTTTTGAATGAGGTTTTGGTGCACCATAAACTGAATCGCTTGTGTTTTTGCCAAATATTTAAATGTATTACATGGATGACAGTCACAGTGCTGAGGAAATATTTCAAGTATGCTCTTTTAAAAATAGTTTCACTTAATGTTTGGTATTTCATGGTGATTGAACACTGAAACATATTGAACTCGTTGGGACATGGAAATATTGTGATTATCAACAGATGGACATTTGTATGCATGACCAAAGCTGCAATAAGGAAATTTATGTTAATTCTAATCAAGTCAAATTGTGGGCAGCCAAAAATCCACTCGCACTTCTTTTGTTAAATATAGTAATGTATCTGTGTGCTCCTCCTTACTATATAAAGCTTTCTTAACTGTAGTGCAAGGCCTACATGTTGGATGACTCATATGAGAGCTGAAGGCTGATAAAAGAGGTCCATAATAATGCATAACTAATGTATGTAGGCCTTGTGGCCTCAATAAGATTTAGGATATGTTGTATTTGATTTCACTCTGAGCATGGGACCATTTGTTAAGAAGTTGATCCCGACTCAAAAGCTGTAGGTACCACACTTCCTCTCTGCTGTGTGCCCCTGCATAAGTGAATTCATGTCTCTCTCTCACAGGAAGCCCAGGTCGTGACATGATATAGATTACACTGCAGGGGTCACTGAGAGACATGGCTCGTTCTCTTGACTATGTAGGTTGTCTTGAATTGTAAACACTTCTGTTTGATGAAATTATGTCTGCCACAAACATAGAGCAAGTTAAGAATATATTAAACAGCATGAAAACAGATTGCAATTGATTAAATTTGAGTTGTTGCTGTAAGATTCACCATTTTGACTTCATGTTCTTAGCCTTAATGTTTTATTTTTGCTGGTTAATGCAGTAAACTAAAAACCAGCTGTGTTTTGTTTTTCAAATAAAAAAGTTCAATAATAAAAAACTAAAAACGAGCGTGGATTTACGGAGTGTTAAATACATCAGTGTCATTAAGTGGTACTTTGGGAAAGTATGTAATTTTTCTCTTACATTACTCCAATTCCCACAAAGTCCCAGTCTTGGAATATGTTGCAAGTTGTGTGTGTGTGTGTGTGTGTGTGTGTGTGTGTGTGTGTGTGTGTGTGTGTGTGTGTGTGTGTGTGAGTTGTTCCTTTGATGGCTACGAACCAATTTCCTTGAGAGGACAAAATAATTGAAATAAAGTCCACTGTCATTACTGTGCACGCACTTAATTTGAATTATTACACACAGATTTTGATCAGCCTGTTCAATCATTTTTCTCTTAAAACTAATCAAATTACTGTTTTATACCTACATTTGTTTATAAAAGTTGTATTATTGTAATTCCTAGGCTCTATTTGTCAAAAAGTAACTAAGTCTTTGGCAAAAGTATAATATAGTTTGCTTGAGTATTTTTTAGCAAGAGTACTTTTACATGTAACTGAGTACAATTCAGGCAGTGTAAGAGGAGTTGCACTTGAGTAAATATCGTGAGCACTCAATTATTCCAGTCTGTTTTGGCGGTGTTGCGCCAGATTCGGTGACCCGTGGTAATCTGGGACCCGCTCGTGTCTTCCGGTGTGGTTTCTATAGCAACGACTTGACGGTCTCCAACAAAACGCCGCAGTTTCAGGTACAACTTCTTAGGAAACAGTAGAGTTAGCTCACTTTTGTTCACTCTCTGTCCATCCTCAGAGGTAAGAGAATTCACCCGAAGTCTTAAAGTTGTTTAAATTCGCCATATTGTGGGATTTGATCACGCTAAATGTGATGGTAGTCATGGCAGCTATTGAGCCAAACCTGTCAGCTCCTCTCCATAGTTCAGCCCTGTTTTATTTTTTCCTCCTGATATACATCCAAGGTCATACTGATAGCTGACACGTTACAAAGGATCCAGCAGGTAACGTCTATGTTTGAGTTCATGCAAAACCTTAGTGGTCGGCAGGTTTTAAAACATTAATGTGGAACTTTAACCACACAGCAAATTCAATCATCTTATTTTCATAGCTTAGAATTATGAATAAATTCACTCTGTTGCACGTTCTGATATTAGAATGGCCAAAACTGAATAAAAACTGTAGGAGAATTGAGCTCCCAAAAAAAAGACACAGAAGACTGGAAAGTATTTCTTCCAGTATTCACATAATTCTGTGTACTTGTCTGTAAAGAGACAGAAAGGGAGGTGAGTAGTTTCTTATCCAGTGACATTGACTTGACCTACTACTAATCACCTACTATCAGTCTCACCTGGTATTCAAGAGGGCTCTTATTTTGATATGCCACATCGGGTTGGGCTGGTACTTTGTAAATGACATCCTGACATTGTCTACCATCAGTCTAACATGGAATGAGTGTGTGATAACAGGAACCTTGCTTTTAATAACAGTCCGAAGAAAGAGGGAATGGAACCCAGACGTGCTATTTCAGGGGGCTCTTATTTTGATATGCCACATTAAATTGGGCGGGTACTTGGTGAGTGACATGCCTACTATCAGTGTGACTCGGAAAGGGTTTATGATAACAGGGAATTTCCTTTTAATATCAGTCTGAAATTCGAGGGAAAGAATCGTTAATGTGCTTTTACAGAGGGGTATTATTCTTTATATGTCACATCCTGAACTGGTCTACGATAAAGCTGAAGTGAAATGGATTTATGGCACCAGAAGGATTTAATTTGATATCAATCTGAATTTTGCAAAGATATGCTGCTTTGTTGGGCTTTTAATTTGAAAGACGTCATCAGAATGGGCAGATGTTTATTGTATTATAGTAACATTAATACACCACTGAAAGAAACTGAGGTGTTTTTATTTTTGTTTGATTGTTTTATGCTTCTACGGGCAGCATGTCTAATGGTTATTTAAGTATTAAAAGTGCACTCATTTATTAGTGTTGTTGCCTATTTTCATTAGCAGTAGTATTAATTTGTGTTTTATCAACTAACTGAGAAATCTCATTCCCTTGAATATCCCTTTTATTTTAAAAATCTATTTGAGTCTGCTCTTACTGTAATGCATGGCGTGACAGAGCAGCGGCTGGCCGCCTTGAAGTGGGGGCTGACTTGACACCACTCACTTCCTCTTTGTAGTTCAGCCCTGTTTTATCGATCGGTTTCACTTTTCTCCTGATACCTTGAGATCCAATGTGGAGGAGACTTGTTGCCATACCTTACAGCTTTTAGCTGCACACACTGGACCTGCGCCACATGGAAGAATCAAAGAGCAAACCTGAGCCGATGAACAAGCCCCACTGGGAAATGACAATATTGTTGTTTATTGTTTATTAGGATCCCCATTAGCTCCCACAAACTGGTTGCTAGTCTTCCTGGGGTCATTAAAGGAAGCAGGGGAAGCTTTGCTCTGAATACATGGGGAAGCGATCAGCCTAATTCCAACACAAACTTCAGTGGTCTACTCAAGCCATTTCCCAATTAGCAACTCCCTGGAAAATGTCATGTTTGCTCACTAATCATTTCTACTTGTACTCTGACAATTGTGGTTTAAGAATTCAAAGCAACATGAACATGTTCGGTCTGTCATTTGCCTTCATTGAGATCAACATATTGGCTGCTCATTCAGTCCACGCGTGTCTACGTTTCCTTCCCAAACAGAGCGCCCTGCTCTCCGCTGTGGACTGAATGCTTGGCTGAAGCTGAAAGAGATCCTCTCTGAAGCAGAGTCTGTGACGAGCCAGCATGGTGCATCTAACTGTAGATCTGATCGCTAAGTCCAGAAACCACATCAAAAAGAAAAGGGGCCTCTCCTTCACGGACTACCTCAGGAATCTTACCCACCTCTACTTTTCCAGCAAGAATATTGACGCTATTGTAAGTGGCCTTCATCGTGTCCTTTAGCTCATCTTTGAACTACCCATTTGTCTTTTTAAATGCCTCTTTATTTTTCTGACTTCAGGGAGATCTCTCTGCGTGTAGAAACCTCACGGTCCTTTACCTGTATGACAATCACATCACGTTCATTCACAACCTTGGCTTTGCCTCCAACCTCACGCATCTGTATATGCAGAATAACAACATCGCTCATATCGACAACCTCCACAATCTGCGGAGACTCTCCAAACTGTGAGTACAGCATCGATTCTCTTCCATGCCGTGATGATGATGGAAGTCGGAGGCATGTGTGACACACGTGTGCGGTTTTCCTGCTCTCGAGGTATCTGGGTGGAAACAGAATTTCGGTGGTGGAAGGCTTGGAGCGGCTCCGCCAGCTCCAGGAGCTTCACCTGGAGAATCAGAGGCTGCCACCAGAGGAAAAGTTGCTCTTTGACCCCACGACGCTCCTCTCACTTGCTGTATGACCTATTTTTTTTTTATTTATTTTTTTTTTGCACTCTTTTGTACAGAAATAGCACCGGAGAAAGAAAAAGAAAAAAAAAACAACTCTCTCTTCTCTCTGACTAGTTCAGGTTCTGCTCATTTATTTCACTGGAAATTCTTATGTGGGATTAGAGTGAGGAGAAGGTACACAAAGTTCTGTGTGATGTGTCAGACGGGAGGTTATCTTGTCTCGTGGAGAACATCTCGGGTTTCTCAGAGTCGTGTGATCCTTGTAAAAGCAGTGTTGTGCCGGGTTTGATGATGTCAAAGAGACCTCTGTTGCTCTCCGGTCTGACAAATCAGTTTGGTTTGTTTACTTCGTTTACTGCCTGGGCTACGAATAAACACACCAAAAGTCTGAGCTTCTAGTTTGTTTGGATAAATTAAAGAAATTGCTCTGCAAATTTAAAGAGTTCCAGCTTTTTATAAATGTGCCATTATACAGAACTTCAAACCAAGATGAATATTTAGCGAGAGCTCCACATGGATCCTTAAACGTGTGCAGAGAAGAAACCTAGATGCTTCACAGAAATAGATAATAAGAAAGAAAATAATAAGTTTTTTAAATGCTATGAAATATTTTAAGATGTTCTTCAGTATTAAAATGTGCTTTGAATGTGTGCAAAATATAATCTCAGCAAATTGATATTATACTCTTGTTTTATTTAGTTGCCCTTTTCTCTTTGACACGTGGTTTATTTGTTTTATTCTGTCACATCACTGATTTTAAATGTGATTTTCAAAGCGTTGGGTGGGTCTCTATTGACACAAAAAGAGTGACAAATCTCTGCATCACAGAGATGTCTTTTCCCAGCGTCATCTTTTGATGAGAAATCCTGATATTTTTTTTTTTAAATAAACAACTCAAGGATAAAACTAATACATTTAAAACACATACTGAGAATAGACGACAGACGGTTTGATATTTTGAGCTGAATTTATTACTAGAGACGGATCAAAATCATTCAGTATTTTTTCTGCAAACTATGAGTGTAACAGTCACAGAGTACATATAGCGACTTACCAGATAACAAGCAAACGATGAGTTATGGTTTGTTATGGCCTTTACATCATGACAGCTGTTGGGGTTGGTTAAAGTTCTCCTGCGCCTTGAAAACCCCTGAATGGTAATGTGACTTTTTCTCTTACTTGATATGTGTCGCTACAGGAGTCTCTGTGTGTCCTGACTATTGATAACAACAACATCGATGACATCCGGGACCTGGCGGTGTTGAAAGAACTCCAGCATTTTTCTGCGACTGGCAATAAGTTGCACAATATAGAGGTAAATGTACATCTTTAAAGAAATAACGACGCTTCTCTCCAAATGAGACAGAGGGGAAAGACTGTGAATTCCACATCGCAGCGACTATGTACGACACAAGGTGTTAAAATCAGCGCGCGGTTTATGAGCTGATCGGGTTGGCATTTATGGGCCATAGATCTCTGCAGTGGTGTGTGAAATTATATGGAGAACTGAGTTGTAAGGAACCAAATCCTGCAAATCCTGCCAGAGGTTCCCAGTCTGTGTGGCTCGCACCGGGTCAAAATTATTCAACAAATCAGCGAGCTATTCCCCAGGAGACTTTCCTCGCTGACAGCTTTAAACAAGCACAAGTTTCTCTCTTTCCTTGGAAGGTTGAATTTTCCCCCTTTCGCCTTTAAATCCTCTATTTGATATCCTGAACCACCAGGATATCACTTTATCGGAGATTAATCTGAGGCGGAGGTATGATTTATGCCGGTGGACTTTTGACAAATGAGGCCCTTATTTTGCAGGCTACTCTAAGGCGACAGGGATTTTTCCGTTTTAACTCACGTACCAGCTGAGAAGGATAATGCGTTTCATTAAAATTGCATAATTGGTTATTATCACTGGAGATTAACACCAACAGCACTTACTATTGACTGCTTTGTTACACCTCCCTCTGTTTGCAGATGTTGATGCAGGTAATTGTACGCGTGTCATTTTTAGCAGATATCTCCTATAATTTATACAACCCGTCTGCCACTATTGATTCTGCAAAGACAGCACTCTAAAGGATCAATTCCTTCTTCTGCACCATTTGGTCAAAATCCAGAGGAACATTATGGATTTTTAAAATAGATTATGACAGGCAGTCTGCCAGGGTGACAAATGGGGAGCATCTTCTGAGGCTGTTAGCTGTGTGCAGGGCAGAGAGGACAGGGGAATCGAAGCTCTGGTCAAATACAGGTTCATAACTGGCCCATCATTAGTCCAGGCGAGCGAGCCAGGCACGCTCAGCCGCTATCCGGCCCCGGCTGTACTCCACGCCTCCGTGTGGGGGGCAATTTGGCGCTGGGCTCCTCTTCAGCGAGGGCCTTCTGAGTGACGGCCCTGACACGATCATTTATCAAAGCCTGGGAGCGCACGGTGCTCAGGGGTCCCCTATGAACTGATTGCAGCTCAAGCTGGAAAAGTGGAAGCGCTTTGGCCAAGACAGGAAGGCAATGAACAATCAGAGCGTGTCCAGAGAGTATTCATATTTCCAAGCTTGGATTAATGTGCCTTTAGATAAACATACAACTGCAGGCAACTGGCTGGAGGAGCCAGCCCTCACACGGCCCCAGGAGAGAACTTGTAGTTACATGACACCGGCGACACTGTTTATTAAAACAGACTGATGTGTTGTTTATGCACTTTCTTTTGGCCCTTGTGCTTCACTTTGCCGCTCACATATGCCCTGTCTTCACAAGTTTCATTCTTATCGTTGTCTCTAATTAATAACCACATAACAAAGCATGTTTGTTGAGCACAAAGTTGGGGCATTCTTTCACTCGCAATCAAATCATTAGATCATTGTTTATGTTTTTTTCTGTTTGTGTGTGTGTGTGTGTGTGTGTGTGTGTGTGTGTGTGTGTGTGTGTGTGTGTGTGTGTGTGTGTGTGTGTGTGTGTGTGTGTGTGTGTGTGTGTGTGTGTGTGTGTGTGTGTGTCTTTTCAGGAATTAGAAGAAATGTTCAGCCACTGGCCTCGGCTTCGTCTGATGGACTTGTCTGGAAATCCAGTGTGTAAAAAACCAAAATATAGAGACCGTCTGATCACTGAGTGCAAAACTCTTGGTAAAACTTCGGCTATTTATCTTCTCATTAACTTATACATTTACAAATGTATATAGGTAAATATTTGAAGGCCGTACTAACTTGATAAATCACAAAAACACTTTGTTTCCTGTGTGGTTTTAAGTATATATTTGTAATTTGTTTCCAGAAATTCTTGATGGGAAGGAAATTAATGGCTTAACCAGACAGTTCCTTGTTCAGTGGAAAGCATCAAAACAGGCCAGGAAGGCGAAAAAGAACAAAGACATGCCGTCTGAACCATTGATCCCCTATTCTTTAACAGGTATGCCACTCAGTTTTGTGTTTCATAAGATTTCTGTATCATCTTTGTTAATATTTATCCTAATTTTGTTTTAATGCCGGGTAAAAGCTCGGCACACTAGAAAAGCTTATGGATTTGACTTTGTTTATGTTTCAGACAGCTTCTACGTGGGTCAAGGTCCACCTCCAGCAGGTCACATGCAACCACACTAATATGCAGAGGCGCAGCCTCTCAGGCTCAGTGTCACTAGATTAAACTGAATGATGTTGCTTTTGATATGAAAACGGAGCTGATAAGACTTTATGTGCAAAAGTATTGCATGACCTTATGCTGTCCTAATTTATGACTGTAAATTGGAGGCCATCATTGTCGATTCACTTGTTTTAATAAATGTTGGTTATTTTAATTTGTTTTTATTGTCTTTTAATCATGATGATATTGGAATTTACCCATTGTCTCCTTTAAAAATACTAATAATAGTAATAATTTTTGCTTGAGCTATTATATAAAATTTCCTTTTTTTCATAAGTTTTTCTTTGTGATTTTAGGGGGACGGCATTGGGGATTCCCATGAATGGGCCCAATCATGTTCCAATCAATCATATGGAGGCATAAAGCAGCAGATCTGTCCTCTGAAGGATCTATACACGTGCCTCTCCCTTGCTGAGGCACCTTGGCCTCGAAAACTGTGGATATTTTGGATCAAGGGCAGACTGGGAGCATCCCCGCTCCATGATATCTGCAAAGTCGCCGCAGTAACCTGAAGGATTTGAGAGCTTAACAAACATCTCACGTCTCACTGCATGTTTTCATTTTATGTCCTTAAGTTCTTATAGCTGAATTAATATCCTGGGAAAGTCTACAAAAATTAAAGAGAACATGAATATCCCTGTATGTTGCTCACTCCCATTCTCACAGCTGCTTCATTTCCCGTGTTACTTTCTGGGACTGACTGGATAGATAAATCTAATTGTTGCTTTTCGACCGACGTTTTCTGTGATGTTTTAAATTTTTCTTCCAAATACATTCCATGTAAAAAGTGTGCAGCCAGATCCAGAGTGGCACAATATAAATGACCCCTCTGCTTTATCATTACAAGTCTTTACACCATCCAAAGCTAACACTGCATGCCCCCATTCAAACAACTGTGAGAAATGACTCTGACTTTTTTTTGAATTTCTTGAACATTGTTCATCTGAGTTTGAATGAGATTTTATGAGCCACGTGGGTTTGTGTATCCCCTGAAAGATGTAAGCTAATAAGGGCAACAACAAGCTTACTTAACCTTATTTTCCTTTGCCTTGTAATGAGTGGCCTGGAGCAGGACTGTTACCCCCATCCCTACAAAAACAATGTTTATTAGGAACAGTCCGGGGATATACATATTATGAATAATTCCTTTCATTAATTCGCCGACATCTCCGTTTGGAGCCACGAAAATCAGAGTGATTAATTTATGAGTCTTGCAAGAATTTCCTCAATGCCTGCCTGTTGATTGCAGCGCCGGAGTTTATTTATTAGCTGTTCCAATGAGCTTGCAATTCAAGACACCCGGGCAATTCGTCAAATGTTTTGCATATCATCTTACACTTGTCAGTTTGCCTTCATGGTCTATTGCAAATAGCGTTTGGCTCCAATAGTTTTTACTTTCTGAGAGAGCCCATTTTTGGGAGTTAATTTTGACTCCGTTTCTTGCTTTTTGCCACTTTTTGATAGGCTCATAAAGAAAATACAGTGTCGGGTTCGCAGCCAATTAGAGGTGGACATGGCCCGCACAGATCACAGCTGGGGGAAAAGAGAGTCCTGCCTCTGGCGTTGTTGAACGCGAGGCTCTGCTGCCCTCACACTGAAATAAGTCAAGAAGGGGAAAGAGTCGTACTCCGCCGTGAGGAGGGTGATTAATTGCGCCGGCGTTAAATATTTGTCCGCCACTTTGGGTATCCAGTAAATGAGGCGCCGCTGAGAGTTTTTACGCACAGGTGAAGAGCTGGATGCGCGCATTGGCACCGCGGCGCTCCGGTCATGCAGACGCATCCCCTTTATAAGGTCAAACTGGACCTGATCTGGGACTATTGACGACCACTTTTCTCCCTCTTAAAGACATTTTTTGGGGGGTTCGCCTTCATGTCGTTTTCCAAACCAGCGAGAAGTACCAGAGGTAAACTCCTTATCAAACCACCGACTTGGCAGAATGTTTGGCTGGATCTTCTGATGTGCCACTGGGCAATCAGCAGGATATCAGTCTGTCACTGAGGATGAGAAGCTGTCTGTTTGGTTTATATACATTCAAAGTTTTTATGACGTGATATTTGATATTTGATGACTTTGGTGGCAAAGTTTGACAGAGAATTTAAGTTTCAGACAAAAGCGATTGAGAACATACTTTAATATTATGGATTCATAAGTTAAAAGTAACGGTACAACATTAAACATGTTATAATAAATAAACCACGTCATAAATAGATGAAACTCCTCAAAGTGACGGCTTGTTTCTCTCCTCAGGTCTGTGAGAGCACCGGATGGTTGGGAGGCAGACGCTCCGGATGGACGGCGGTAACTGCTCCGGGGCGGCGGCGGATGACAGCCCGGCATCAAGCCCGAGCTCCAGCCCGAGTCCGGACGGTCGTCGCCGGGACCTGCACCGGGCCAGAGTGCTGCAGACGGCCGGACTTGGCGGCAGAGGCCGGCCGGCGGCAGCTAACGCAGCCCGGGAGAGGAGCCGCGTGCAAACCCTGAGGAACGCCTTCCTGGAACTGCAGAGGACTTTGCCGTCAGTGCCGCCGGACACCAAGCTGTCCAAACTGGACGTGTTGATACTGGCCACCACCTACATTGCCCATTTAACTCGAACACTGCAAGAGGAAGGCACCGAGGAGGGAGAGAGCAAGACTGAGGCGTTACACTCTCTGAAAGGAGACGGATACCTGCACCCTGTCAAGGTCAGGAAAAACTACAATCACACCTTTTTTTTTTTTCTTCTTTTTTTCCCCAAATTTGTTAAACCTATGTACTTCAAATATTTATGTTTTCATGTCTCGTAATTTCTTATTGAAAAAAAATAAAACCATCTTCTTTTTTTTTTATTGCACTTAATTTGCAAGCGGCCTTTACATTGGAGATATATTTCTTTTTTTTCTTTTTTTAAAACAAATGTAATATTTTTACAGAAGTGGCCAATGAGATCCAGACTGTACGTCGGAGCAAGTGGACAATTCCTGAACTCTTCAAATCCTTCAGAGGAGAATCAAGGCCCATCATCGTCCAAGTCCCAGTAACATAAATAAACCATCAAACAGTATCATAATAATAATAATAATATGTGCATGATTTCATGCTTTACTTCAGCCTGATCCAATTTCCACGGAGATCCCGCTATGAATGCCGTGTAAATTAATATATTAAGTGAATTTAATGTATAGAACTTGTTTTTCCCCGTTTGCATTGTGCAGTTCCACACATGTCCCTGGTTTCTCTGTAGAAATTCCACAACAGGGGTAGCGAGCCCGTCATGCTTGACTTGTGCACTTTCAGAGGAGACATTTGCACTAAATGCATGTGTGAATAACTTATCATCTGTCATGTGAAGTGGACTGTCAGGGAGCCAACAATGGAGGCTCTTCATCTCATCTTCCTTATTTTTCCATGCATGGTTGTATTTGTGTTTGTGAATAAATAACGTGACTAAAAAAGTCTGTGAAACTCTCATTTTAAGAAAACGTCATCTTTTGCATCGGCCTTTTTTAAAAAACACGTTTTATTATTATTATTATTATTATTATTATTATTATTATTATTATTATTATTATTATTATTATTATTATTATTATTATCGCACACATTTATTCAAATCCAACTGAGACGATCACAGTCAAGATTTTAAGGTACAAAGTGCAATAAACACATTTATTTGGCTGTGACTGGAAAAAAATATTTTGAAAGTCTGCTCTGATACACACACGAAATGTTTGTGGGTTTAATAATTATTATTATTGATGATGATAATAATAAAAATTAACTACAGTCAGATAATATAATGAATAATAAAATTTCAATTTACTTTTTAAGTGGATGAAAGATGATAAAAACTTTGCAATTCTAAAATCGCCACAATTCTTTTTAGACCTTTCATGTGATTTTATGGGGCGTCTCATAATCCTGAGAAATAATAAGGCAACGTCCGTAAGTCCCAATTTTTAAAGGATGGACACGATGGCCTTTATTCACTCTTAAAGGAATGAGTATGAAAATGATTAAGTGTAAAAAAAATATAAAACTGAATCTCCACTGACAGAGAAACTGCAAATGTTCAGAGTATCTAAATCTAAAGATAGATAGATAGATAGATAGATAGATAGATAGATAGATAGATAGATAGATAGATAGAGCTCCCCAGTACTAAAGCAGACAGACAGACAGACAGACAGACAGACAGACAGACAGACAGACAGACAGACAGACAGACAGACAGACAGACAGACAGACAGAGAAAGTGAGCTGCAGTGCGCAGCTCCGGGGCGCAGAAGGAGGAGCAGAAGAAGGAGCAGCAGCCGGAAGCTCTCCCTCTTGTTTCGGGGATGGCCGCAGCGATCAGACGTGTCTTCTCTCTCGTCTCAACTTTTACTTTCTCGCTCTGCCTTTGCAGCGCAGGTAAGCAGTAGCGATCATGTTTTATGAGTTTAGGTCCTGGGATGCGTTGAGCTGTATCCAGGCTAATAATAAGGATTAGATCGAGCACGAGGCGGCTGATGGTTAGTTAGCAGGAAGCTAGTTAGCATGTTGGCCACGTGGGTGGCACCTCGCGCGCTCCAACAGGGAAAATGTACATACATGTCTCAGTATGTAGCGTGAGTTCATTTAAGAATCTTATAGTTATGCGTTGCACGCTAGTTTCTTTGCATAGTGTCTCCATTGTAATTCCCACGTGTCTACAGGAGGACTTTGCTCATGCGTGAAGACACAAGTATGAAGAATATACAGTTATGGAGTCTATTGGCTTCAGTACATGAAGATTTTATCTTTGAAGTAAAGCCATCAATCATGGTTTTGAACAGTTGAAAGAGGGAAAACGCCCCCGGTGTCACTCAGCTCCTCGCTGTTCTGGTCCTATGGGGTCTGGCTCAGAGGTCAACAGAAGACCTGCTGGTCAGGGAATTGACTCCTCCATTATCACACTGGGAAGGCCCCTCGTGGCCCCCAGATGAGGAGATAAGGTCATGGCAGAGGTCATGACCTGCTGTTCAACCCGTCTTCAGAACCTTAGGGACACACTGTACCCTTTGACCTTCAGGTGATCAGTCATCTGCTCTCCGTGTATTGGCTATTCCTTCAGTATGTTATTCATCCGTGGGGAAAATGTAAAATATATCACTCCTGAGAGTAATTATTTATACTACTTGTTCAAGTTAGTGGCAGCCATGCTCTGATCAATGGGATAATGATTTAAAACTGCACGTGAAGACTTAACTTTTAATCAAATGGAACTTCTGTCTTTTAGGAGTGAAGAGGAAAAATGTGTTTTGGTACACCTGACAAGGTAAGAAGTAACTTTATTGAGTAACGTGCCATTTTTTAATTTCAGAAGACCAGAAACTTTGTGAAATCTCTACAATCTGATTATCTAATTTCAGATGCTGTGTGTCCATTGAAGATGATGACATCTATTCACTGAGCCTATAAGGTGAGTTCTCAATGGTTAGTACTACTGAGCTTTCCCCCGAATTCAACTGCTGGTAAAGTGATGAGTTCAATCTTTGCCGTTTACCCGTCAGAAAATAAGATGGTGAATAAATGATAAACTGAATTGCCAGCATCCCACTAACTTAAATTGGGAACTGATTGGCTCATTTGTGAAGGTTATTGATCTCAGACGTGTATTTTTATTTCAGCTGCTGTCGATCTTGTGCTGTCAGATAAAATGTTCCAGATGTGAACCTCCGGTCTGCTGCCCTGATGAGGTGAGTGGGATAAGATCATACATGAAGTTGGATCAGGACATAATGTGATGAGATCTTGAATTCTGGATGTCGGAGCAGTGGAAACTATCATGGCTGTTAAAATGTTGAGTTCATCTTTTCGCCGTTTACCCATCAGAAAATAGTGACGAGACTGTGACTACTGAATTAACAGCCACATGTTGCATTGTTGCCCTCCTGTTTTTGTGTATTTACTTGAAATAAATAAATTGATTCTTTACAGATGCTGCAGTGTTGGCTTCACCTCCCGTCTGGTGAGTAAATCCATGATGGACAGAACATTTAATACAACTTGCTGTTTGGCTCTTCAATCTAGATCAAATTGTGATGACTTCACCTTTTCGCCGTTTACCCATCAGAGAAAAACCTGATGAAAATGTGACTAACTGAACTTGAGCTCAGTATCATAACTACTCTGTTAAGTCCAAGATATAAATGTAAAACTAACACTGTTGTGTGTTTCATCAGGTTCTGTGTATGACGCCAGTAAATGATCAGGATGGCGCACAGGCAAGTGGTAAGTGCACAACTTCTAGTAATCTGGACTCCTGCTTAAATGATTTTGCAACTCTTTAGAAATGTGTAAGAAAAACACCTGTGTATCAACCTGCAGCTGAAAGTAATGAGGGAAAATCGAGAACTTACTTCTACCTACCTGAGCTTTTGATCTTTTTAGAGGTCTTCTTATTCTTCTGCAATGTATGTCCCTGCTCCAGGTGCGTAGGTGAAGATGAAGCGCAGGATGTTTTGGTGGAGCTCGTCCAGCGCGGCATCCCTCCTGTGCAGACCGTCAACGGCTGCCAGGTCACAAGGAAACGCTGCATCGGGTGGAATAACGAGAACAGAGGCTCCTGTGGGAAGAGAACAGGCGTCTCATGAAAAAACTCGTAACTGTGAAGATCCAGATAATGTCCATTAAAGAAATATCTTGTCATATGAGCATTCGCATCTCGTAAATCTGTATGTTTAGAAACAAGATGTGAATAAAATCATTTTAAGGGAAATTAAGACTTTTTAATTCAGCAATTTTGTTTAATTAAATTAGCACTTCATATTGACTTTGAGTCCCACTAAAATAAATTGGTTAAATATTTTGTCAGAT
Source organism: Lipophrys pholis (assembly GCF_963383615.2). Classification (NCBI taxonomy): domain Eukaryota; kingdom Metazoa; phylum Chordata; class Actinopteri; order Blenniiformes; family Blenniidae; genus Lipophrys; species Lipophrys pholis. The sequence continues at coordinate 9,722,811 of NC_137648.1, forward strand.
ACAAAGTAAATTGCTCAGAATATTTTAAAATAAAATTACCATGCTTGAGAGTGACTGAGTTTTCACACAGCAGCACAGCGATTACTGCATCCTCCTCCAGTACCAAAGTCCTGAGGCACAATTTGCAGTGAGCTTCGGCCAATGATATCCTGTGATTAAAACAAGGCCAGTCAACTTTTATTTGTGACAGAAATATTGTATAGTGGTAATGCAGCATGAAAATAAAACCAAACTCAACATAAACTTGAATGTTTATGGATGTGACTAATGAAGAGGGGCTTTCATAATTTTGATTAAATTTGAGTTGGAAGTGTGCCATCTAGTGTACAGTTGTGGCATTACACATCTGCCACGCTTTGTACTTCAATATGCCTTTTTTTTTTTTATCAGATTCCAAAAGATGTATTGATTTTATAGTGGATGATTTCAGTATTATGTTGAACAGTCATTTTCTGTCCTTTTAATACACATTTGATTTGATCATATCTGCTCTACGAGCCATATTTTACTATGTTATGCAGTGGTGGCAAAATATTTCCAATGAAAGTAAAAATATCACTTTTGTGGAATACATCAGATGGGACAAGTAGACCAACTGAAGAGGTTGGTATCGCTGTATATTGTAATGCACAGACTGACCATGAATGAACCATTGAGTACTTACAGTAGTTTGATAGAGGCTACAGTTATCTTGACCCCCTGACTCTGTGTCCGGACTCTTCGAGTTGCCATGTAGTAACCATGGATTATTTTCTCAGCTGCTGAGCTCAGCTCGACTTGTAGGCCCTGTGCATGAGCCACCAGCTGAAACAATTAAAACAAATTGAGACAATGTTTTCTCCGATGTAACAATCCTAAGGTCATTTCACATGTCGACCTGCTGGTACTCTCGGGTAGAAAACTCCCAACAGGACGATTGGTGGGGTGCTACAGTCCGGATTGCCTGCTGGAGGGTGTGAACCGTCTGGGCGAGCAGGGCCTGCTCTCCTTTCCCGTCCTTACACTGAACGACCAGTCCAAAGGCGTCGGCCAGCTGAATTAGTACAGGACCCATTTCCTGCTTGCAGCAAAGAAAGTCGGCATGAGCGTACTACATATTTTGTTTTCAAATGACCGATATTTTTCGAGTGAACTACAAAAAACTCAACCATTTTACTTGTAAATTTATTGTTTAGCTCAAGGATGGGCACTTCTGGCTCCCATCCATCATTCCATGAGGCCGACAAGCATTTTATATTTTTTCTTATTTAAAGTCAAAACATTTATTTTCAGTGGAAACATTTGGGCATAACACTGCAAGAAAAACATTTAAATTTACTGTTTCACATCTTCCACTGACAGATCATGCTGAGAAAAGTGCTGGAGTTCACTGTGCTAACATGACTCTGGTTTGTAATTGGACTCACAACTGTTCCCAGTAAAGTGCAGTCTGCTCTTCCAGACCGGTGATACGAGTCTGTGAAGGCCCAGAAGCTGCACTGGACCGGGAATGACAGTTGCTGGTCCACATCTTCACCGTACTTCTTCCCTGGGATAAACACAGACACTGTGCGGCTCTCCAGAACTGGAGAAGAAAGAAATACACTCAGCTTTGTGTTCGGCAGAAGTTATTAAAGTAGAAACCAGCTTTATCATATTAGTGTGTTACAGTACCTGACTGAATGGTCTCCAACTTGTCCTTTTTGTAACGGTTGAGATCTCCCAGCATACAAATTCCCTCTGTGGCGAGCAGAGCAGAGCCAGCATGAATGTTGGCCGTGCCTACTCCGTGTTCGTCACGGGACAGAGATGCAAACATCTCCGCAGAGGCCGGATGCTTGACCCCGCAACGAGCCATGCTCAAGCTGTGGGTCATTAGTCTAACACAAAAGACAAGAAATAAGGATTTAATCTGAAGCTTTAGGGTCCCGTTTACAAAACATGTTTCATAACTTGGAGCATCAGACTCTCTTTTACCTGTCCACTATGAGAGTATCAGAAGTGACAACTAGAAGATCCAAGTTGTGGAACGTGTCTTCTGCGTCTGTTCTGGTCTGCATCAAGCTGAGCAGCAAGCTCAGTTTCAGTGTGTTGTACATCCCTGGAGGAGCCACATGAAGCCCAAAACAGTGAGCCGCAACGGCCGAGAATCTCCAGCAAGAAGAGGACATCTCCTTCAACAACCGCTGGAAGCTGGCGCTGACTTCATGGCAATCTGAAGGGACAATGAGAAAAAGTAAAGTCTATCTTTAAAGTACACGGTATGGTATAAATATGATTGGCATTTTTACAGTCGTAAAATAATTGTCTTCCTTACATTCTGGCTCCCATGGTTGGACACGATTAGCCTCGATACTGCAGGTAATGCTGGGCCATTGATGCACATGCGCAGGAATACCTAGCACTCTGTAGAATCGGCCGACTCTCATTGAGTTACACAGCTCATCTACGATTGAGGAAAACAAAGAAGTAACACTCAAAAGTGGTTGTTCTCTGCTGCCTGGCGATTACTGAAGAAACATGCATGCCACCTAGAAACCACTGCCAAGAGAAACAGAGAGGGGCCTTCGACACAAAGAATTCACTGTAGTACATCGCAGGGCCAGCTAATGAGTGTTCCTTGCACTTATTAACATATATGTTTAGTAACAGGAACCCACTGTATTGAATTCCTCCACAGGACTAGGTCAACATAATATGTTAATCCTGTTGCTGAGATTTGCTAAGCTCTCGGGGGGAGGCTGGTGGGACAATGTTATTAGACGGGACAGAAACACTTAATATCCTTCCATGAGGCACTGCACACAGCTGGCTGCACAGAAATCTATTTGTTTAAACTCTCCCCTACTGAGTTAGTGTGCCAACGTGAGCCTCATTTAAAAAGCCAGAGAAAATTAATGGCGAACCTCAGTAGATCTGACTGTAAATATAAACTACCACATCCTCATTACTCAGGAGTAGGAGCAAATGTGATAAATGGCCATGTGTTTTTACAAATAATTAATAAACTTTCATAGTCGAAGGAAATTAACCTGGTGTGAAACAAGTTAAAAATACCAGTATTCAAACTAGAAATTTAAATTAATTCTTTTTAACACAAATAATTACAATGTGGCATCAACTGCATAATTATTGTTTCGAATACCAGTTAGTTTGAGATTTCATGCGAGGTGCTGGATAATTCAATTAAATCATATAATGATGGCCACTTATGTCTCTCAGGCTATAAAACGTGACATGATTTTTTATTTACAGACACTGAAAACACAGCCAACAGATCATGTGCCAGTAAAATACTTTAAAAGAAAAGATTTCCACTTCTGTTACACAGCTGTTTTTCTGGGCCCAAAAGACTTGGTAAGACACACAAAACAACAGCAGTTCGGAAGTGACCTTTATCAATAAATAGACACACTTCACATTATTCCTGTTATGATGTTGTAATCTTTATTTTAAGATTATATGACTCTAAGCTGAACACACAAGATGTGTTTCTGTTCTTTTTTTAATTAAATCTTGAACATGATAAATGTAATGCTCACACATATTTCTCTCACCTCATCATAAATGTCCTGTTGTTTTGTTGACGATGATCAATTGTTTACAAATTGATTTAATTGATGAACACATGCCAATCAATCTACATTGACTACTGACCAGTGCAGATTGTAAACGCGAAGACATACCTCTGAGAAACAGAGTGACAGATTGATATCTGAGCGAGCTTTGTTGACGGCCTGTGAGAACCTCCAGCGCTTTGACGTGAATCAGCTCCACTAGCTGTTTGTCTATTTCCAAAACAAACACATTCAGTGCACAGATGTACTGTAACCATACAATATACATAACTTGCGGAATACAGAAACCCGTTCAGTTCTCCTCTCACCTCCCAAAACTCTGAACTTCACATCCTCTGCCAGTGGGGAACTGCAGCTCCTGCAGCTGAAGTCATTTCTCACGGTGGCGGACTCTGTGGCTCCGGGTGTATGGACTCGGATGTGGTGGAACCCTGGAGGGGGTAGGGGGGTTTAATCCAACATTATACCTGGGAATTTTAGTTGTCTGATGATTGCTTAGAAAACACGAAGGCTTATGTGACTAGATCTTGATGTTTGTGTATGTTTTTACAGTTAACACTACAAACTAGTTATTTTGAAAGCATCTTCTCTGTATTACCTCCAGAAAAGGGGCAGTCGCCATTAGTGCAGAGGAACCTCGCTCCCTGGGTGTACTTTGTGACCCTTGTAATGGCGATGACAAGGCCCTCCATGGAGACAGGCCTCACGGGGCGAGATACACGGGGAAAACCACGGAGGTCCAACGTGTATTCAGGAAATGGGGGCAAATGTGTGAAGTTTAGGGTGACGTTGACCTAAAGAAAAGAAAAAATAAGATGACAACTGAAGTGCTGATATAAAAAGGCAGGTCAGATGTCTCTAATACTGAGTAATGGAACTAATGCATGCCAAAGGTTTTTGGTTTTTCTCAAGCATACTGATACTACATCATCGCATCATGTGATGTTACGAGTGCATTGAGTTGTAAAACAAATTTTCAGGGACAAAAAAAACCCCTGCCCAGTTTCATTTTAATTGTTCCGAAACAGTTAAATAATAGCATAATAACCTGTAGGTATTAACAACTCCAGGTTTTCCCTGAGTTTCGGTGTAAAAAAGTATGACAAAATTATAAAAATATTAATTTACTGAAATCATTTCAACAATAAGAAATTCCTGCAGAAGAAGTTATGCACTCTTAAATCATGTACACCACAGTGTTTCTAAATAAATCAACTTGGCTAAACCCTGTTGCTTGGGTAAATGATTTCTGTAGCTTTCCAGGATATTTTCACCAACTAACCAGCTTAGTATGACTTTCTTAATAATTCAGTTCTTCCTGCAGTAATTTATCTTAATTTGACTGCTGCAAAACTACAAGTATAGCTATGATGCATTGGTACATTTTGAATTTTGTTAAACATTTTTATTCTGGGGGTCAGATGGGACCACCTGCTCACTGGTTGTGTTTGATTTTCCTGCACTACCTGCATTGTTGACATCTGCTATAATAACCAGAAGACCTGCTTTTCTAGAAAAACTGTTTGGTATTGGGAAAGAAGATCTGGTCATTTTTTATTGGCACAACTCTCATACTTAGTTCTGCTGCTCATCCTATAAAAGCATGTTCCTTGGCACAGTTGTAAAGGGGGGGGGGGGATAATTACAGTTGGATGAGATTTATTGCTAAGAAGAATTGCAACAAAGAAATACCCTGCAAAACACAAGATTTCATTACTTTTTAATGCTTATTTTTCTGGTAACAGGTAATTAATTAAGTAATTTCCCCCCTGCTTGGTTCATACCTGGCTCTCTGTGTGTAGTTTTCCAATAAGGGAAAGCCTCTTTATGACCTGGAAGCAAGCCTAGGTGGGGGATTTGGTAAATGTGGTTAGCATCTCCAGGTTAGCATTTTAACCTGGTTAGCATTTTAACCTAATTCATGTTAGTCGTAAAGCTGACAGCTGTCACGTACAGACTGGAAGAGAGTCGTAGCTCTGAGGGGGTCGTGCAGCACACAGTCACCCAGCACAGGATCCACCTCCATCACATCAGAAGGATTGACGGTGACGGGGAACCTGTAGGCCGCCTCGGTCCGCTGGGGGTCTGGAAACAGCAACTTTAGCACAGTTCAATTCACAACTCGTTCTGCTGTAAATAGCCGTCAATTTAGTGGCGCAAGATACCATTAAAACGCTTGCAGTCCTCCACCAGTTTCTCAAGACCACCACTCCTTTCTAAATAGATAAAAATTGATTTATTCAACGATAAAAGCTCAGCCATTTTCATTAAAAGCTAAGCTGCTGTGGAGAAGCTAGTTTTACGTGGGCGCTCGCCGCGAACTCCGTTGCCATGGTGACTAATTGACAAGCAACAGCCGTCAAGCTGTGATATGATTGATTATAATTGATTATAATCAACATATTAACTATTGTTGTACCAGTGAACTAGTCACCTATCACACTACTTTTTTTTTTTTTTTTTTAAAGAGTTTACATAATTAGTTACTGAAAAGACATGGGAAAGCAAACATAAACAACATACTTTTGTCTCGTTAATTAGTCCTGTTTCCATAATGTGCATATTGCTGTAGTGTTGCTGTGACACATTAGCTGAGCTGTTTTGGCCCAGTTTCTTCCTTTTGTCATTTTCTCAATAAATCCTTGTCTTTCAAGTGCAGCAAACGTCAGGTTCGAAGAGTGCAGGTTCGAATCCCAGAGCTGACAGGTCGAGGCCCTTGACCCACAGCAGTCCACCGGCCACAGGAATAGGAGGAGTTAAATACAGGGATTATTTCCCGAGAGGGATCAATATAGTGTACAAGAAAAATACCTTTGGGACATCATGTTGCTGCCAAGAGGACAGATCAGTTCAGCATTAATGAGGTGTCAGGTACTTCAGGCTCCAGTTTTGCATGCATGATTCACAAGACTGCTACTTTTACTGCGTCACCTAACAGGAACTGCTGCACTTTGAGCTACTGGGGAAATAAGCCATTGTAGTCCACACTCCACTCTGCTAATTACCAGTTTCACTTCCATCCCGATTCTTGTTTAGTCATGTTTTGACCCTGTGCGTCTTCATTTATTTATGCGGATGTGCAAGTCTCTTTTCACACTCGAGTGTTTTGTTTTGTCTGGTGTACTTATACACTTAAATATATCTTATACACAAAACCAGGCACCTGCGATGATCACTTATTACTCTGAGATCTCATTTTGAGAAGATGCGACTGAGGTGTCAAGGTAAAGAAAGGAAATACCAGTAGTAGTCATTAGGGCATAAGCTTATGCCAACAGTTGGTGTATATACTGTATGTACAGGATAGACAATTGTTCTGCAGCTTTAAAACGGTTTTCACACAAGTGTTTTTGAACTCAAAGTACTACAGTTATGAGCACATGAGCCTAAAACGATTGTAGAACATCACGTATATTAAATAATAGACAAAAACACTTTACTACTTTTCTTTGATTTTAATCATTATGCATGAATATATTTAACTTAATTTCCAGGCGAAGAAAAGCATTGCAGATTTTTACTCTCTGAATATGAATAAATGCATTAAGGCAAAAAGTAGCAAAAACCCAAACATCAAATAAAAAATGATCAGCATTGACAAAGATCAAATGAAAGGTAACTAAACAGCTTGAAGCCAGTCTTTTCTTTAAACGCAAAAGTGACCTATGAATCAAAATGCTTCACTCAGTGGTATCTCAAGTAATCCCCACATCCAGCTTACATATAATGTATGATACATATTTGTTTATACAGTAATTACATAGATAACAAAATTTCATCTTACACTTATTCAATTGTGACAGTTTAGGTCCAGTGAATTGTTCAAGTATGTTTCAGAAACCTACTTATTGAGGTTATTTAAGGGACAAATGTAAGGCAATGTAAAGGCTTGACTCAGAAACCAACAAAGGTTTTTCAAAATAAGGTACAGGTGTCTTTCATTCTTAAAATATCATGTATGGATTTATATATATAAAGCCATACTTTGTTTTTAAGTGCAGTTTCTTCGCAGCTGCTTGCTTTGGCTTCATAGAGAAAGTTCATCTATGATATCAATGCTTCCCTTTTGTCAAACATTACAAAGGTTATTATGGTTAAGGCAACACTGACTCATTGGGAATGTTTTATAGAAAGGAGTCATCAGAGGGTGGAGCGTAAGAGAAGCCCACGAAGGCATCATCGGCTTCCATGACACTAGCGTTGACGATGGAATGTTCTTGAGACCAACAGATTGAGTTGGGAACCATTTCTTCCGTGAACTCAGGATCGAAGTTTGAGATGTCACTGAAGGAGCTCTGCAAAGACAAAATAGTAACAGGAGTCACACAAGCAAAGAAACCATTCAGAAAATTAGTTTGCAAACTGAACTAAGACTCGTTTTAATATAGCAGCACTCAGTGAAAAAACAGAGAAATACATCAAGTATAAAAATATTTTGAAATGTAAAAGGAAGGCACTGAAATAAGCAAAATAATTCACTGTTAATTTGCTGACAAGAGACAAAATGTTTACCACGTTGGGTGTAAATGGGGGAGGAATCTCCTTCCGTTCAAGGTCACCCCAGTTAATGGAGGAAAAGAAGCTGTGTGCTCTGATCTCATTCTGAAAAGAAATAGATTCCAATGTAAAATAAAAAACTGTATATATAAAAAGAGTTTAACAGAAGAATTTAGATTTGATCATTCTCATCGTTAACAGTATGGTATATACATATGAGCCACCAGAGGGAGCTGAAAAATCAAGAATTCTACAGAGTCAAGCGTTTGCTTACAAAGTCATCCCTGGACCCGAGTCTGCGTGTGCCGTCCTTCTCCAGCAGGCCTTCAAGCAGAGTCCAAGCCGTGCTGGACGCACCAGGACGCTTCGCCAGCGGCTTGTGGAGGATGTTGTCATACATCTCGTGTGTGTCCCTGCTATAGAACGGGGGCTGAGACATGCAGAAAAAGAAGAAGAGAGAAGTAGGAACACGTGGCAATGCAGCCGGGTGACTCAGCATTTAGAGGGGCGTTCGATTTATATTTTCTAACTCAAGGTATTTATGGAAAATTGGGATCAAAGTAGAAACTCACCAGACCAAAGAGCATTTCATACAGCACTGACCCCAGACACCACCAGTCCACTGTGTTGTCATACGGCTGCTTTCTTAGTACTTCCGGAGCCAAGTACTGATGACAAGAATCACAAAGTTTTCTCACATTAGTTTTGCCTTTTTCTTAAACTATACTATCCATTATAACATTTTAACCTTGAGTGTGCATCTTGTTTGGAACAGCCTGGTGCAAAAATAGCACTCAGCAACATCTAAATCCCCATACCTCAGGTGTTCCACAAAATGTGGTGGTGGTATCGGTCTGGGAAATGCCTTCCTTGCACAATCCAAAATCTGTCAGAACGATGTGTCCCTTTAAAGAGAGGACACGGGGACATTTTTAGTCAACATGTGCCACACAAGCCGCTCATTATCCCCCAGGACTGAGGATTCTATTGTTACGCTGGAATGTTGGCTGCGGTCAGCCCCATTCACGGTACCCTCACTTTCTCAATGAGTCTCGGCAGAAAAATCATTAGTAGGATATAATCCAATCACACGCCCGCTGTCTAGCTGCAAATGGAAATAAAACTGGTGGGAGAAATATGAATGGAGATGAAGGAAATGCGTGCCGTAACTGTGATAGTTTAACATCACAAAGCAAGTTTGTTACCAGCATGCAGTGCCAGGCCCAGAAAACAGGTGCATCTCAAAATATTAGAATATCACTGAAAAGTCATTTGTTCTGTCAAAAACAAAAAAATTTATCCAAACAGTTTAAAAAAAATTATTGTCAAAGTTTAAATGAGTGTTAAGAAAAAAGAAACAGATGATCTAGTTAATTATTGTACAATTTCAAAATATAGTAGTTTAAATGGCTGCGATTTACTATTGAAATTAATAAGAAAAATGGCTTAAACTAAGGCATTTAACTAATCTAAAGAGGGCAGTGTGGTCATGAGGTTAGTCATTATTTTGCGGTTTTAAGAACATTAATCCCCAACTACTGAGGTGTCAGTGAGGACATTCCACATACAACTTGTGCAAAATATCTGAATCCCTTCACTGTTTTCATTAAATTATGGGGGAAATTATCTTTTTAATTCTTATCGATTTTTCTCAGATACACCTGGAGTTGTGGTTTGATTAAAATATGACTCGCCTCAAGGAAAACTCACCTCGTTGTCAAGAAGAATATTTTCTGGCTTCAAGTCCCTGCAAGAAAGTAGTAATTAAAGTACTTAGACCAATTTTTCTCGAAGCTTTCACAGTGTGTACCACCTGATAAAATATCGACCTCTCCCAATCATCACTATTATGGCTGACCTGAACATACAGAACCCTGTCAGCTATAGACAAGTTGAGTACTATTTTAATAGTTGTATGTATTGTCAAATAAATGTTATCAAAAATATATAATTAGGACTTGCCCCCACATATTCATTGTGAGACCTTGAACTTATTAAAAATTGGACATTTTTCTATCTCAGACTTGTAGTAAAGTTAGAATTTCAACGCTTAGCAAAGAGGTATGATGGTTGATTGTTACCGTATTGTAACACAATTTATTATGCTTTAATTTACCACTGTACCTGTATACGATGTTGAGCGAATGCAGATATCCAAGAGCACTGGCCATTTCAGCAATGTAGAACTTTGCTCTGGGTTCTGGAAAGGTCCGTTCTCTTTGAAGGTGAAAGAAAAGCTGAAATGATAATATCCCAGCGGAGGAGTCTGTTAATGTGTCGGTGAAGCTATAATCTTTTAACATTAAACTTCGGGGTTGTTGACAAAACTTCCACTCTGATCAGATTGTCATGTTTATCTTGGAGGTTTAAGGAGTCATCGTGTACAGAAGGGCAAGAGGAGCAGATTCCCTGGGACACAGTTTGGAGTTAGTCATCCTCACACAGTCACACATGGCAGCTTAAAAAAAAAAAAAAGAAGCTGATCACACTTGAAGGAGCCCCACTGAGGAAGTCACACTCACAAGACATTCTTCCCACTGAGTGATGCCATCATCTCTTTTAAGAGGTTTGCACTTGGAGGTGTGCTGACAAGGGAAAGTACAGTTCTGAAGTATTTGATTTTGAGATGTTGGGCATATTAGCCATTTCCTGTTCTACTACATTTCTCAGCCGCCGTTGATCTTGTGACTCATGTCAGTGTGATCGGATTATTCACAAAACCTAAAACAACTCACTTCTCCTCCATTGATGAAGTCCAAGACGAAGTACAGCTTGTCTGCGGTCTGGAAGGAATAATGCAGCCCCACGAGGAAAGGGTGTTTGACATTCTTCAGCAGCACGTTACGCTCTGCCATGATGTGTTTTTGCTGAGCAGGAAAAACAATTTAAAAGAAGCGTCATCGAACACGTGTGAACAGTGAAAGGTGGAACTTATCGAAGTCCCGTCTCATAGTTGGGTTACCTCTTTTCTGTTGAGGATGACCTTTTTTTGCAAGACCTTGACGGCATAACATTTTCCGTCGTGTTTTCGTTTCGCAAGGAGAACCTACAACACAAAGAGCAACAAAATTAGGATGTCGTGAAAGGCAGCAAGTGAATACGATAGAGCGTTAACCAAAAAAATCTGGTTTTCACTTCCTACATGAAAGATCAACACATGCAGAACTAAAACTTGTGCTTCCCCAATAGAAATCGATGCCACTTCTTTCCTATGCAATAATACGCCTTCATTGCAGGCTAGATTTCCACCTTTATTACAATCTTACTGAGCAATAAACACAAACAGTAGTTGTTTTTTTTTGGAGTTTAGCACTAATACATACCTTCCCAAAACTTCCTTTTCCGATGACTTTTAAAAAGTCAAAGTCTGAGGGCTTTGCGCTGGAAAGAAAACAACGTCATTCCAATTTTAACAATGACAGAATCCGTGTCTTTACAAAAATGTAAAAAACGATTACAGTACTTTTTTTTTTTTATTTATTTTTTTTATGTAGGTTAATAGTGAGCTTACTGTGGATTTCCAGAGGGTCCCAGGTTAATGTTTCTGGAGGTAGAGCTGTTCTGCTAAATACCAAAGCAAAATATTATTCAGATTAGTCACCAAGTTGGAAGTTGTGATAGGAGCTGAGAATAGGCAATCCTGTCGGAAAAGTGTATATTTATATTCTCTAAAAAAACCAACAACATTCTGATGTGTTAAAACACAATAAATGACGATAGAAGCCAATCCCCCAAACTATTCAAGATAGTCTCAACAGCTCACTTTGTCATCCTCGTCCTCCGAGGCGTCTGAAAAGTTTTGCAGTTTGTCCATCAGTAGAAAGGTTCTCACATCTGGACTGTGAATTGAAAGTTGAAAAAGAGAAATTAAAAAAACATCAGAAAGTAACTGCAATGCCTAGTTTGATACTTTGCTCTGATAATATTTCCAATTCAGATCACATCAGAATCACATTTCTTTTTTGCCACTCGGGCACTGCAGAACAAAATGACGAAGCCAATGTTGATATAGTTGAAACTGTATCAGAATCCCTTAATATCGGCAAATTACACATGACGACACAAGATAAACATGTCAACACTTACTGGTTGCAGAGCTGAGGATGTGAAACAATTCGCTTAATGAAGTCATGCAATCCTGCTCTTCTTTGCTTGATGAACTCTATTTGGATAGATAGAGATTAGAAATACAATAAATGTGTGGTAAACAAGTCAGTGTTCTGCATACGCCTAATAAACTGCTTCAAGGCTGAAGCCACATGCTTCAGTGGCACAAACACTCACCCGGTTCAAAGTTGTCCCCAAATATCCTTTTTGCTGGAATTTTCAAGTTCATAGATGGAAACTGTTTCCTTAACTGCGTTCAAAGATAAAGAGGAGACAGAGAAGAACAGCGCAAGGAAAGTTTACAGTCTATAATTACTCTAAATGCCAGGGCGAACACCGTGACGCACAAACAAAACTACGGGAAGGTGTTATGTGCCTCATCTGATGCGAAATGAAAATGTCATTCTGCAACTCACTGTGTTGTAGAGTTTATCGAACTCTGCATATCGCCTGAAGACAAACCATTCCTGTCGCCCGACAGCGACCATCACTTTGTAAACCTGCGAAAAGCCACGAGAAGTCGCGTGAGCGGTGTTTGCATAAGGTAAATAAGAGTTGCCGTGTTGAATAAGACAGACGGATGTACGCACTGTGTAACGTTTTTTCTTGTCCCTCTGCTCATTGTGGCAGGGAATGCAGACATTGGGGAGACTGGAGCTCTCCTCCATCCTCGATCCTGTCGGCATTCAAAGGTGTGAGGTCATGAAGTGATGTGTCCTCCAGGAAACAATCCTTTAAGTATGCACCTGGCCGATCCACATCCCTGGTAGAAGCTGCGGAAGAGGAAAGAGAACAGACTTGTTCTGTTACCGAGGGAGAGAGAGAGAGACGAGGCTCCCTCTTTCTGGCGCCAGCGCTCAGCTTCAGTCAGGAGAGGCTGACGCGACACGAGCGGTGTTTACACGTCACTTTGTTGTTGATGCGACTGCTTTCCAACGGACAGATCTGATAGTCCATTTACAGAAACACTGAATTAAATGGTCAGAGGTATGCTCGGGTTTGTATGCACCAAGAATATTATCCGATTCAGGTAGTAGGCCAATCCCATGATGCTTTGCACTGTGATGTTGGCTTTTTGTGATGTGCTCACACAATCTAAATAAACTTTACATAGGAGCCCGCCAGTATTTACAATTATTATATTTATTAACTAGTTTACTCGTTGACAGTCTAATCAGCTGCTGAGTTAAAAAGCAAACATTAGGAAGCAATCTAACATTTAGACTTGGAGACCCTCTTTAACACACTAAGCTTCTTTCCCCTTTTCACTCTCAATGCTTTCATATGTTACATGTGCGATTGTCACTAACATTGTGTCTCTGCCTCCGTCCTCTCGCTTTACCTCCTCGCAGGATCTCAACCTTTGAAATCTGTCCCTTCTACGCCCATCAAGCAGTGTGGTCAACTGAATTGAGTTTTCCAAAAAACAGTGGTATTAACTCAAGATGTGAAGAATTTTCACTCATAAAAGAGAAATAAACACATATTTGTCCATTTAGTTAAAAAAAAAAAAATACGACTTCACTTGTTAAAGCTGTCATAGTGGCCCATTTGCTTTTTTATAGATGGCAGACCGTAGTGAGAGTAGAAGGGCAAGACATTTCAGGTCAATGGGCTCTAACATTAGAGCAGGTGTCCTCCAGGACAACCAGCTAACTCAGTCCGTCCTCGAAGCAGCAACATCACATCCTCACTCTTATCTGGCGTGTCTCACAAAACTAACACGTTTAAGACACAACATACTAATCAATGACTCTCTTGTTTAACTTTTTGCTCTGTTGTTAATGGCACTATCTATCTTCCCCAGCTGAGAGATAAGTCTGTATCTATGGAGCCTCTGCCACATGCATTCATCGCTCTCTCACATACACACACACACACACCCTCTCTAACATATAAATGCATACAAACCCACATATATTCATAAAATGTTTTTGCTTGATTGATGTGTAGAACAGCATATTTTTAAATAGCCTTCCCGTGGGTTTTTTTTGACAATGGAGTTTCACAGAAGGTTAAAGCTAAAAAGGGGGATTATATAAATCTTGTTTCTGAGGCGTAATTAAACAGTTGCCAGGCCGAGGACTTTAATAAAAGGTCAGAACGAGAGGCATTAAAGCTGCATCAAGTCTGCTATAATAATCAATACTGTCAACTGTATTTCATCTGGAGCGCTCATAGAAAACTATTACATTTATTGGAACTATCTGGCACTCTGATCTAAAATTCCAAAAATGACAAACACAGAGGCGGATCCTTCACCGTGAATTATGTAACGTCTATTGCTCTTACAACAAAGCTCTTTGTTTGCTGCTCTGACTTGTCCATTGTTGGATGTTCATGAGGTCAGCATACTTTGTTTAGATAGTATCCCCCCCGCCCCTTTCTTACTACTATATTCTATTTATGTTGCTCAAAATACACGGAAAACATGCTTCACGTCCACTTTCTTTCTATGCATAGAGATCCTGAAAGCACCCTGAAGGGATATCTCATTCAGCTCACGTTGGGGTGAACGGTAAAAGAGCGGCACCTCTTTAAAATGCATGTGTGCAGTCAGAGGGGACCTACATGCCCTCTTCATCACTGGCTCTTTTTTCGTCTTTAGTTACTACAGTAAACTTTCAGTATTACATTCACCTATGCCCATGAGAACTTGGTTGAGGTTTCTCTCCAACACTGTTCTACTTTTATTCTGTGAAACACAAGAGGTTGTGACTCACAATTGTCGAGCTATTTGTCTCATTAAAGTCTCTTAGAGAAAGAGTATGAATATTCTTTTGCCACACCAAGACAAAACCCCAACATTCTCACTGTTTGACTAATTGATTTGAATGTCCATAAATTGGTGGAAGCGGATCTTAAAACACGAAACGCAGCAAATCAATACAATTTGTGTGTGCTGGCTTCTATTCCAAATGATCTAATCCAAAAATGGTGTTATTACTTTTGTGTTTGGAAAACGTGGAATCCAGGCAACTCTGGCAGGTACACACAAAACAATGGCCGCACATCTGTGCTTGTTTTCACGGTTAATTGGCGCTGTACGTTACAGCGTTGAGACCCGCTTTTTAACATTCCTGAAATATTTTTGCTGAACATAAAAATAACCTATAACCATCATGTGCAAGTGGCATTTTAACTCAACGCTGTGAGTCCTACACAGGGATGTCTCCGGTCACCACACCCACCAATATGCATTGTGGAGTTGGCTTCATGCATAGATGAAAATGAAACTTGGAAAGCAGGCTGAGCATTAACAGGAACAAGATTAATGTTAAGCGTGTTCTCCTCCCAAAGTTTAAGCGCAGCCCGGCCCCGTGTTCACACCACATTGTGAATTAACTTGTACTGACAGGTCTAAATGTGCTCGGCTACTAGACAAGATCAAAAGTAACATTCTTCCTGCTTTTCTCAGACACACACACCCCTGCCACTGAGTGTCCTGTTGGGATTTGGTTGGGTTTTTTTTTTTTCCACTGTGGCTCTGAACCACATGTGTCAAGGACTTTCAGAAAGAAACAAAGCAGGAGTCACAGTTGAACGACAAAATCTTTTCAAGATCAGCAACGTTTTCAAATTCCAAATAGTTTGTACAAAAATTAAAGGATGCTTGTGAGATGTAAATAGATCACTACAAATACTTTCTTAGTTTTAATTCTGAAGCATCTCTCTTGAATGTGAGGGGCAAATCTCTTGATTGAGGAAGTGCAGCTGGAGAAGTTTAAGAGGCATGAACTCAGTCAACCCCGATGCGTGCAAACAACCTCAGCACTGACCAAAGTCTTACCCTAACCTGACAGTCCAGACAGCACACAGACTTCCTTTTCTAGGCAACAGTTTGAGACTCTGGCGGGAGGGCAAGTTCATCAAACATCTCAAGTAAAGAAGCAACTCTACATTTCTGCCCTTTAACATTTACTGTACTACAAATACATCACCATCCACCTATTTGTTCAAGGCATATTTATTTGACAACACATAGCGTATATAAACACAAATGTTTGCTGCACAAAATGTCTGTTAAACAACAAATGTATTGGCTATGAAAAATGTTGGCATATAATAATAACATAGGTTATAAATTGTGAATCAGAGATGTCAAACATGTGGCCTATGACCCAAAACTGGTCCACGTGAAAGTCCAATCTGGTCCAAAACAGTATAAAGTAGCTACCTTTTTAGGAGCAAAAATCTCATTTGCCTCAAAGCATTACAAAGGCGAGTTTGTTTCACTGTGAAGAAACTCTATCTAGCAGGTAGGATAGAGAATATAGTAAAGATAATCTATGAAGAGACAATAATAGAGTGACATGCATTTATATACAACTGAGATCAAACTGGGCTCCATGTGCTTTCTGGAGTGAAATTAGTTTTTAACACCTTGTTTAAATTGTACTTAATTAAACTGACATACTAAAATAACAAGACAAGCATACAACTTAATTGTATAATTGGTCACTTCCAAGCCCGAGAAAGAAGCAAGTACTCACATGTTATGTGTCAGACTTTATCACATGCATTATCGGGAAAAGTAAACTTTCTCCCAAAGAGAAGAGAAGAGGTGTCGAGAACAAAATGAAGCAGTGGAGGGAGGAGCTGGACACGAATAAAACACCAACAGTCACGAAATGAAAGCTTGCACGTACAGTGTTTCCTTCACGGTGCAGCGAAGATAATAGTACGTAAACTGGTCAAGATCAAGAGTTCGACTATTATTATCCTTCGATTCAAGCTTATCGTAGTTTACAATCTGAAAAAAAAAACTTCCATTATGTAACAGTGAGTGTTTATCGCACTGCTAAAAGGTTACACATTAAACTGTTTCAATACTTTTATAAGTTAAGTCCACGTTAGCCGACATCACGTTAGCCACAACTAGTTGCCTGTAACTGTTGACGTTCACTTGGACATCACGTACCTTACAGTCTTTTGATGCGGCGCTCATCTAATTTTCCCTCCCGGTGTGTTTTCCCCCTCTCTCTCTCTCTCTGTAGCGTTCAAGCTGTCAAAACAGCTAGCGTTTCCCCCGTCCAGGGATTTGACGTGAGCCCCCCCGGTGAAGCCTCAAAGTTTGGAGAGGTCTGGCAAGTGAGAGGAGAAGCAGGAAACATCAGTCAGAAAGTTCCGATGAAATGTGTCACGGGATCTCTCAGCACTAAAATGACTACAACCGCCGTCAAGGAACACAGGGTGGGCAGGTGTTATAGAATGACTGGTTCCCCTGTTAACCGATGACCATCTTCCTTTAGCGTCTGTTGTTGCCGCTAGTAACAAGAAATGTTAAAGAAAAAACCCACAAAGTATGCGACACTTGAAAACTTTCTTGCAAATGCTGTCAAACGCCGCTCGTCAAAATAGTTGCGGATTTCTGTCAGGTTTTTAACATTTGCTGTTACTGGCAGCAGCAACGGATGCGACAGTAGTTCAGTCACCAGTTACCATGAGAACAAGTTAATCCGAAACACCAGGAAGCCTCTTCAAAATACACCACAAGCTCAATGCACGTCATAAACTAAAATGCATTGGGTTGAATAGAGGTAAGAGGTTTAATGGTGCCTGCACAGTGTTATAGTCATTAGGAGGGCATCTGGTTTAAACCCTGAATATAAATGTTCTCCCTGTGCATTTACAAGTTAACTGGGGTCTCTAAACTGTCCCCATGTGAGTGGACATGAGGGGAAATTATGGCCAGTCGTTGCAACTGTGATATATGAGAGACAATGATAGATACAAAGGTGAAAAGGATCAAGAAATATGAAAAGTAAATATGAAATAACGTAAATAAGAATAAAATACTTTATACAACAGGTAAATGGCTTATGTAGCAAGGATCACCATGTATAATGTGTAATATATACATGAAACATGAAAGTATGTAAACACACTGTAAACACACACACACACACACACACACCCACACACACACACACACACACACACACACACACACGCGCGCGCGCGCACACACACACACACACACACACACACACACACACACACACACACACACACACACACACACACTCACACACACACACACACACATCCATCACATTATAAACAAAGAGAAACAGACACACATTCACTCAAGAATGAATTACAATCACAGAGCTCTGATACATTTAGTAGTTTCTGCTCCAGTGGGATCAAGGAAACCTCGATATGACATTTGTAAAAACTAATTAAGTGCAACTGAATTATTCCCAACTCGGGAAAGGTCCGAACAATTCTTGGACAGAGAGAGTAAAAGACCACCATCAAAATGAGCAGATACAAAACATGAGATGTCACGGATTAGCTGAATGAACTGTGGATGATATTATTGAATGAGCCGTGATTACGCTGTAGTACTTCGCGAAATGCTGTCTTTGATTTTGAAAGCACAGAAAGCCTTGTGTTTGATTGCTGAGCACAGCTGACTTTACACTCAGGAACGACAACACTGAGAAGTCAAACAACTAAACACTGCCACCTACGGATAGACGAGCAGGAGATGCTTAACAACCACTCAAACCATCCTCATTTTCATTTTATACACTGAGAATGTCTAATCCCCGCAGGAAAAACCCTCATTGGGAACAAGGAATGCCAACATTTTAATTCAATATAATTAATTCCTGTTAATGAACGATCGAGTTTATATCTTACATTGAGACATCTGATGATTGTGACGGAGTCTTAGAAACAAATAATGAAGCATATGATTTGCATTCCCAGTGTTGGCATTAACTCTTGGCAGTGGCATCTATTGCCTCAATCCAAATAGACGCATTGCACCACTTACCCCAGAAAAAAAGAGACCATGTGTCCCGATTCGACCCCTTCTTGCAGCTGCGCTGATGGATTAGAAAAAAATAAAAAATGAAGATGTTGTTGGTGTGACATTTCTATAAATAAATCAATGTGGGAAAAACACGCAACAGAGGAACAATACACACCCATTGATAATTATTTAATTTTACATTGTATGAATGAAAACACTGAGCGCAGACCACAAAGTTTTGTCCGCAAGGTGTCAGCAAAACACAGTGCAAGGTTGCTTGTCAGTGCAAAATGGAGATTACGGGCCAATAATATCATTTTCACCCATGCTCATTTTATTTGCATCCATTGAAAAATGTGCATTCATGAAATTCAATGAAGTGTTATGTTTGCTTCAAAGCTCATCAGTGCAATTATATAAGAGGCACTCTGTAAAAGCGCCGTGTGTTGTATTTGGCGCTATAGAAATACAATTTGATTGAATTGAACTCTAAACTACAAAAAGATACAAGCATATCTATTGCGTGCAAGTATGTGCAAAATATTTCGTTGAGATAATGCATCTCATTTGTTACTATTATACTTTTAATATAGATTTCATGGCGCTTTCAGGACACATTATGAGGGTGGGATTCGCATCCACCCCGTACATGGCCTCCAGAAGCCCCCGCACCCCGCTATGGGCCACCACCACCTGGATGAAAAGACCCTTTCTGCTCCAGAGGCTGACAGCACAGTTATCCAACGCAAATCCCGCCTCCTCAAGTTTACAACCAATGAGAGAAAAGCCATTGACAAGCTGATCCAATTACCTTCGAGCTACTCCAAATGTCTTACCTATCAGGTTCGAATACTGACTCGTTTTTTTTTCGTAGCCTCATTTCTGGCCAATCAGGAGTGAGGCCGCCCGCGCAGAGGGCTGGGCGCGAGAATCGGCGGGATGGACAAAATATCATAACGCCAAACAAGAAGAGAGCAGAAAGATTACCATAGGAACAGCACGGAGAGAAATGAAAGTAATGTAGGAGCACCACCAGCTCAGTGTCCGCTTTTTATATGTCAACACTGCCTTTGAAGATAAGCGCATGAGAGGAAGACGTCCCGACGCCTTTTTTTGTGGGATTATGAAGTCCGTGCTGATGGCTTGTACCAAGGGAGCGTAATGTTTATAATGTGCGATAAGTTAGCTCGCTGGCTAGCCCAGTACTGCTAGCTAAAAGCTACCGGTAACGACGAACAACATTTTCTATGGATACACGTGTGTTAATGAGGGATTTTAGAAAACTGCCACACCCAGGGTCGTCTTTGAGAAGTGCCAATCGTCCTGCAGACTGTCATGGACAACGTGAAATCACGCAGGTGGGTGCCATCAGTAGTAAGTACGCAGTGGTGTTTTGTTATCGGCTTCATCTCGAGCCATCTGTTTTTCTCAGTCAGCAGTAACTCTCTGCATCTTCATGTAAACATAACTTGAAATGACTTGGGCCGTGTGAGCCTTGTACATTAATTGCATAACATGTGTTGTATGTGCACCTGTCCACTTGAGATGTATGAATGGGAGTCAGAGAGTATTTCTTAGTGCATGATATTAGAACGTTAAGGCGTATTTCTCAATAGGCTAAAAATAAGAGTGTGTATGGAAGGATACATATATGAAATTTGCACATCTCCACAGAAAAAATATAGTTTGTAATATTTTGCATTACATTAGAGGCGGTCTGGTTTTTGTCACATAGCAATTATGCAACCTTCTGGCTATTTATAAACTATGTAGTCTGAATAGTTGAACCAATCAAACAAAATTAATAGAATATATGCTGCAGCTAGACTTTACAATCCTCTGCTCTGCAAATGAGAGTAAATTAAAACATAAATAAGTTTAAGAAGCTCTTTGTTTCAAAGCAAATGAAAAAGTAAATGAGAAAACCCCAAGTGTACAGACCAATGAATATTTGTTTTCAAGAAAAGTGAAGTCTCTATTTTTATTGCAATAAAGGATCTCATGTGTTTACATTTACAATATGTAAGCACTTTCATTTGAATGGGTCAATAATTCTTCAGCAAGGTAAAATATCCCAACAGTTTCAGTCCTTCATGAATTAAAGATTTAGAAAAAAAATCTTACAGATTCCAGATACGAGAATTCACTGCTATAGGCCTGTATGCATGTTTTGGACTGTTGTACAAAACAAGTTATCTGGAGTCAGTGAGAAAATCTATGTGCAGTGAATTATTGATGACAATAAACAAGTAATTTCACATGTGAAGAGATGCTTAGCAGTATATTTAAGCATATTATTCCACATAATTATAGGCACCTCAAACCTTAAACAACACTAAAGGTTTACCGTTTTTTTTTTTTTTTTGTTGTTTTTTACAATGTTACAACTTAAAGTAACCACTTATGTATCATCCCTACCACATATAGTCCCTTCTCTTTTGATCTGGAAATGGGTGGGCTACTTGCCATTAGAACACTTGAGGGTTTGGCAAATGCACATCATGTATTTAACATTACATCATAAACATATTATGGACTATGGCCTGTTTTGTATGAGGAGACGATGAATAGCTTGCACTGTGGCAACTGTTTTACTTACAGCTTAGTGATTCATTCAAGACATGCTTAAAGTTAATAAGTGAATAACGAGGCTGCTCAGCTACATGATGCCAAAAGCTTATATAATTATCGCCCTCCCCCCCTCTTTTTTTTTTTTTTTTTAGCTTTTTTGAATATTGGACCGTTAGAGCTTTGCCATTCCCCTGACTGACCACACCTCCGCACACCTCCTCCATCTCTTATACACACACCCTTATACACATGTATGCACCTCTAGAAGTGAAAGAGCCTCTTGATGTGGGATCCCTCCTCTCCTCCAGCCACCTGACACCCCTCCTTCCTGTTTAGCTACAGGTCTAAGCTCAGTCCACTTTGTGTCACTCCTGTGAAGAATCTGGCAGCAACAACATCTGACTACAAGTTTCACGTTTCCTCATTAAAGTGGACCCTTCATACAAGTCCTGAAGAAAACACTGATTTTGTCTGTTTGTGTGTGACTCTTAAGGTCTGTGGTATGGCAACAACTCCCGGGAGCTGCTTAGGAATTCAATTTCTTCGCCATTTGTTAACGTCTGCTAAACAGACTACAATGCAGAACATTATTTCCCAGAGGGACATCCCTCTTTACTCCTTTTCCACACTCCTGGGCACTGCAAGCCCAGGAGTGCAAAATTAGATTCCAGCCTCTTGTCTCGTTAGTAAAAGTTATATTAGCGTTCCGATACATGGAAGGTGTGTATTGTTACTTACTTGCTTTGACCTTGTTAACATTTATTATACTGAAAAACATGTTATTTTCATGTATCTGTTATTGAGGTGCTAACACTTTAATGCTCTGTCCTTTTAATAGTCAATGAATAATATTTTCATTTAGTTGTTACAAATAAACCCTGAATATATCTTGCAGGTGGCATCTCCATTTTGGTGCTTTGTTTATGTCCACATATAGTATTTTTAAAATTTTATTAGTATCTCATGCTGTGACATCAAAAGGTGGTCAACTGCCTCCTGAAATTGTATTGAATAAATTATATTCATATAGGTTTTTTTTTCCCCTCAACTTGTTCATACAGTGATATAAAATTGGCAAACAAATACTCTATCTTGTATTCTAATTTCAATGTTATATCTACGGTGATGAAGTGAAACTTTTTGAAGCATTTCTGAATACTTTCTTTGACCCAAAATAAATAGTTGTTATTTCTCTGGACACAGTTTTGTATGTGAATTTATATGTATGTGGAAAAAACTTTTTCTCCTATTGGTGTATCTGAGAGAACCTTCCATGCAGTATTGTTTATTAAGATTACTGGAAGTCTTACAATCAGCCCTGATAAAGATGTTGTCTCCATTACTGATATTTGTTTTGCTTTTACTCCTTTTCCACATTTCTAATACTGTATTCTAGTAGTGATGAGGATGAAGAGCTGCACTCAACTGATCCGGAGAGTAAAGAGAAGAACAAAGATAAAAAGACATTGTGCAAAGTAAAGTGGTCACGAGATGAGGTGAGTTCATTGGATGTAGATATCAGGTTGGGACTGAGAACATTCGAGAGAATAAAACTGATGCCTCGTTATATGTAATCTTCTAGCAGATATGAATTTGTTTAAGTGTGGGATAATACTTCGTTTTATTCAGTTTTACAATGTGGATGCACAGTGTGAAAACTTCCTCCAGGAGGCCTTACATTTCTTTTTTCTTTCTTACATGGTTTAAAGGATGACAAGCTGAAAAAGCTTGTTGAGCAGCATGGAACTGACTCTTGGAAATTAATTGCGAACCTTCTCCCTGTGAGTATCCTCTTTTCTGGACTGTATAATACATGTGAGTCAAAAACTATTTGGCTTTGTTTAGGAGCAGGTTTGGCTTGAATGACATTATGTTGTTCAGTCTCTTCAGTTTGAGACTGATAGCTGTTGTTCTGTCTTTTCAGTAGTCCCATAATTGCACATTTTTCCTGACGTCTATGACGCACAGTACCTGGAGGGAATGATCTATTCCGAGTGGTCAAAAGAAGGTGTAACTGTGACATGACTGTGCAATGAGGTGTTGCTCTTTGTGTGTGTCTCAATCGCAGGGCAGGACAGATGGCCAGTGTCAGCATCGCTGGCAGAAGGTGCTCAATCCTGAGCTGGTGAAAGGCCCATGGACAAAAGAGGAGGATCAGAAGGTAAGACGAGTCGGGAGTTCCTGTTATGGACAGAAAGAACGATGACAAAATAGGTAAACGATAGGGGAGACGAAGGAAAGCTGTGGGGAGAGCAGAGAGCTGCTTACTTGTGCAATAGAAACACAAATGTCACAATGTGCAATGTATCACTTACCTTTTGACTGTTACAACATTGTGCACATGCGCAAGCTTACTTCCCGCCAATTTAGTTTTTGCCTTGGCTTCTTTTCTCTTTGCTCCACTACGTAACTCCTAATAAAACACAGACTTTCCAAGTCTAGTTTTGCGCCCAGCCTTTTATTTATTTATTTTTTTGTACCGTGTTGAACTAATATCCTCCCCAGCTCTTTGATACCCGTAGTATTCCTTGAATGGGTTACTATTGTTTAAGAATCTAAAAAAAGATGTCGCATTCCTCCGAAAATTTGTCGTCATAACAGAAACACAAAGCTATCAGTAACAGCATGGCTTGCCAACAATGACATCACAACATTTTTCAGGCTTGACAGAAACGGCTGAACATGCTCTGCTGCTGCCACAGGCGAGACTGCAAACACTGGGGCTTCTCTTATGAAGGAGCTTTTTTTTTATACAAGGCCATACTTTGAATTCAGTGCCAAGCCCCACTTAATTTGTATGATATAAAGGTTACACCATATTGTTAGAATGTGCAGCAGTTAAATGATAAGAAATGTGTTAAACACCAATATGAAACAATCTTTCATATTTCTTTTGTGATTGTGCATGTTGCAGGTTATTGATCTTGTACATAAGTATGGCCCCAAGCGCTGGTCGGTGATCGCAAAGCACCTCCAGGGAAGGATTGGAAAGCAGTGCCGTGAGCGGTGGCACAACCATCTTAACCCGGAGGTGAAGAAGTCTTCATGGACCCAAGAAGAGGATCGAATCATCTATGAAGCCCATAAAAGGCTTGGCAACCGCTGGGCAGAAATCTCCAAGCTTCTTCCAGGACGGTAATACAACATGACTCGGAGAAGTCCAGTCTGAGTGAAGAAACAGTCAACGTGTAGCTTACACATATTAATCCGATGTCCCAACAGAACAGACAACTCTATCAAGAACCACTGGAATTCCACCATGAGGAGAAAAGTTGAACATGAGGGCTACCTGCAAGATGGCTCCAAGACTTTCACTCCCTCTACTGGTGTGAAGAAACGACACAATAGAGCATGTCCCCCAACTCCAACAAAGCCCCAGCACAGTCCTCTGCCCATGCCTGGACCCACCCAGGTTTGTTCTTCACTCTGTAGGACATGTTTACTCATTTAATTTGTGTTGACTGCAATCTGTTGTGTTGTAGATGGGTGGGTATTCATATAATCCTCACAGTGGACACATGATGGACAGTCTTCCTGAAAATTCAAACTACATATCAGTGAGTCTTTATTGTGATTCTCTGAATGTATTTCTGTGCATGCAAGTGGGGAAACCTTTACACATTCTTCATTTTCTCACCTTTCTATTGTTAATCTTGTGATCGCTAACTCTGAACCTCAACTCGGACACATGAATGTCTTGGTTTTTTTCATCTAACATTTAATAAGATAGAACTCAATGTACATTTCAATTCTCCCCTGGGTGTTTTATGTGTTTTCCTGATGATCTTAACTCTCCTAACTCTTTCCTTTCCTTTTTTTTTTCCTCTCAAATTTCTCTCTTCCTGGACGTTTGTTTATTCCAGCCATCCTGCCTTGATGATCCTGACAGAGAGCAAAGAATTAAGGAGCTTGAGCTGCTGCTTATGTCAGCAGAGAACGAAGTCCAGCGACAAATGCAGTGCAGAGTGTCATGTGTAAGAACACACTCCAAATGTGTGTTAGCATACTTAGCCAGTATAGCCTGCGTGTTTGTAGTTCACATACGCTGCAAATAGGTTCACTGTAACATTAAATACTGTTGATACTGAAATCATATCAAAATGTGAGACACAATGTTATAATTTAAGCATTTTATAATGTTAATATCAGTGATTTCATCTCTATTTAAAAAGAAAAAAAGATGATGACGTTGCAAATTTATTTCAATCTCATATTTCGGACAAAAAGTGAACCTTTTGCAGTGTACATGTGAAACAAGTCTGGCATAAATGTATGCGTGCCTGTAGCCTGATTTGCTGTAGTGTTGCTATAGTAACTACTTTCCCCGTCTCGCTACTTACTCAGACTGGCCTGAAGCTGTGCTTGGGAGTCACACTACCTCCCCCCATTACTTCAGTTTCAAACATGAACCCCCTCTCTCATCCACGACGTCTCCACCTCACAACACCATAACCCAATACTTAGCCAGCAGATTGTATGTAACCCAGAACTCTCGCTCTCCTTTTCCTATTCTTCCCTCATTTATATTGATTCTATGCATCTATTTAGTACCTGATTCTTTGCCGTCACTGACTTGATACTCTATGCTTTATTGGTCAGAGGTGGTATTTTGCAATATCACCTGGTGTTTCCCATATTTTTGTACTCACACCATTGCAGAACTGCATTTTCTCACAGCAGCTAGCAACCTCACTCCATCACATTGGACTCCAATCTGCTGGAGTTCTAACACTGGTCTTCTCGCCCTCAGAGTGCGGAGCCATATTCAACCTGGTCCGACAGCGTGTCCGATGACACGCTGACCACAAGTAGCAGCAGCGTAGTGGAGCAAGCAGAGAGAACGCCGTGGCGGGGCCCCGGGGTCCCACAGGGAGCCCCCGTGCAGCTTCCTGTTTCCCCCAGCAAGTTCTTGGCTGTAGAGGCCAGCACTGTGCTCTCCACCCTGCAGACCATACCAGAGTTTGCAGAGACCATGGAACTCATTGATTCAGTGAGTAACAGAGTGAAGAAATCAGAACAGATGTATCTTAGTCTGAAAATATTGAAATGACCTGTACATGTTAAAAATGCACTGTAGATGTGTTTTGCTCTGCAGGACCCTGTTGCATGGAGCGACGTGGCCAGTTTTGATTTGTCAGAAAGAGTGACGCCTCCCCGGCACAACCAGGCGGGCTACAGCACTCTTCTTCAAGAGAGGACGCCATACAATCCGATGGGCTACGCAGTCAACACTCCCACTTCAGTCTTAGGCGACGAGAGGAACATTGCTCCTTTAGGCCCGGGGGGCAACGTCTCGCTGACTCCCATCAACTCATCCAGACCGAACCTGGCAGCCAATGAGAGGAGGAAGAGGAGGGAAAGAGGGGAACTGTCTCCTTTGTGCGACCGGACATGTGCCTCCTTCTTGGAAAATATCTCAAACTCGCCTAAGAAAACACCAACAAAGTCACTGCCGTTCAGCCCATCACGAGTAAATAAAAGTTGCTTTTCTTTATTCACACATCTCAGATGGTTGCACCTTCGTACAGATGGTAGACGAGTGCCACTTGTTACTCTGACTAACATGGGATTTCTGTTTCCCAAGTTCTGCAACATATCAGGGGTGGAGCATCTGAATCTGGAAAATCCTGCTCTCACCTCAACTCCTGTGTGTGGTCAGAGGTGTCACCTCAACACGCCCCTCCACAAAGAAACCACACCTAAGCATCAGAAGGAAAACGATGGGTACGTAAATAAGTTGAGACACGCAAAACAAAAGATTTCACTTGTTAGATATTGTTATAACGTATAATTTTGTAGTTCCAGGACGCCGAAATTTCACAAAACAGTGATGATTCCGACCCCGAGGACTCCAACACCCTTCAAAAATGCTTTGGCGGCCCAGGAGAAAATGCACGGCCCACTGAAGATGGAGGTAGAGCCGTCAAATTATATTACTCAGAGTTAACCATTTGGCCGTCTCTTCTGGTGATCCTACTGCTGTGTTTGTGCTTTGCAGCCCCAGCCTTTGGCGTTTCTAGAGGAAGACATTCGAGAAGTTCTGAAGCAGGAGACTGGAACAGACATCTTCAACAGGACAGATTTCCAGCCTGACTACAAAGCATGGAAACATCTTGTATGTGAACTTTGCATTACAAAAGTTTTACTTACTCTGTTATGTGTATATTTGTAGTATTTACATTTACATACATTGTAAATGATTCTGTGCAAGTCTAATGCTCAAAAACTATTCCAATCTCGGATGTTCATATTTAGATGGATGGACCTGCTAGAAAAGTGCGAAAGTCCTTAGTGTTAGACCCTTGGAGCCACAAAGACCGTCACAGTGTCCAACTCTTCCAAGAGCAGCTCAACGATGCACAGGTAAGTTGAGCTGACCACACGCTTGTTAAATCTACTACCTCATGAGAAGCAACACTGAACCAAAATGTCTTGTTGCAGGTGTCTGACGAAAGTCAGTTGACCAGTTCTCCATTGGACACCTCGATCACCGAACGAGAGGAGAGTAGCCCCTCTCTGCCTCCTTTGGTGAAGGAGTCTTCGTTAGGAGTTCATGTCCACCCGCGGCGCCTTACCAGCCCGCGGTGCCTTACCAGCCCGCGGCTGAAGAAACAGCCTCCATCCTCACAGAAAGCACCAAAACACGCCCCCACACAGGTTTGTACAGAGAATTGTGTGTCCTGCAGTGAAGCACTGGATTGATGCCATGGCCTTCACCACTTTGAATCACTGTATGAACTTCTCTGCAGGTGAGTGACTGGGAAGCAGTGGTTTATGGTAAGACCGAGGACCAGCTGATCATGACAGAACAGGCTCGTCAGTACCTGAATCCCTACCCGTCGTCTGGCTCTACTTCAAGAGCCCTTGTGCTTTAAAGGAGCCGTCCTCCCCATCCGCCACGCAGGCAGCGCCACATCTCTCCAACAGCCCAAACCTCTACTGATTCCAGTAAGAGACAATCCAGTGAAGACCAACAATGTTGTTCTACTTCTAACGCCAGGAGCGCACTGCTGAGGACGTCCACACAGAGGCACGGCTGTCGCTGTCATTTCCAACACACTTCTAGGTCACTGCCAAGGTAGCCTCTTGTCCGCAGGTGTGTTTCATTTTGAACACGCAACTTGGGCTGCTTTAGCAGCTTTGTACAGGAACCGTGTAGTGTCATTCTGCACCAGTCGGTAAATGTTGAATCGGCCTACACACATACAATAGGCTGTAGAAATAGTGTGTATTGCTAGCAGTGGCTGCTTCCGAGTTTTATATCGTTAATATATTGTTTGAGTGAGACAAAGGACTTTTATACAGTAGCGCTACTCATCATGTATCGCCTCCAGCTTGTTTCATTAGACTCTCCCACTGCTGTCATCACATCAGAAAACCACGTAATTGCAGCCAGCTAGCTTTTTGTAGACACATTAAACCCACATGAGGGGTTTTTAACAAGACACACTCGGCACAGAACTCATTGTTAACCATTGATTTACAGCTTAAGACTCTAGAATGCAGTCGCGTGGTTTTTGTGATGATGATGCATCTATCTGAGGTGAAGTTTTGAGGATGGAAATAAGAAGCTGTCAGTATTGCACTACTGCGTTGATTTTGCTGCTGAAAAAGTAGCAGTGTTTTTAAGGGCAAACTGGATAGAACTTGTGATGGTATCTGTTTTCTTTTCTTTTTTTTTTTA
Source organism: Lipophrys pholis (assembly GCF_963383615.2). NCBI lineage: Eukaryota > Metazoa > Chordata > Actinopteri > Blenniiformes > Blenniidae > Lipophrys > Lipophrys pholis. Next base: position 9,751,993 of record NC_137648.1, read on the forward strand.
CAAAACAGCGTTTCCTTTCCAAGGCCATCGAGTCCACGGAGACATCAGTTGAATGTATTACATTGTAATGTACATGCGTAAGAACCTCAAAAATTGAAGGGTACCTTAATGTTTATTTCTGCTTGTTTTATTTATTATCTGACAGCTCGAAAGCTTAGATATTAATATAAATTGGACGCCATGAGTTTTAAGAAGTTTAACTTTGCTGAGAAAACAGCCTAAAAACTCTCACTCGCTCTAAAGCAGTTCTCTCAAATAGAAAAGGAACGGATGTTTCCATGTGCGATAGCTCATACTGACAGGTTTTCATGTAATTTGTGAGCAACAACAAGCATTTGGTTGAGAAGGATTTACTTTTTGTATGAAGGCTGTAGGTTTTTATTTATTTAATGTCTACTAATTTATTTATTTCTAAAAGAAACATTTAAGAGAAATTATTGCAGAATTATATTGTCTTTTTCTCTTTTAAAATCAGGATTGGGTTACCATTCAGTTTCATTGATCCAAGTTAGAAGTACATGCACTGCCACTAATGTGATGTTAATTTCTGTTCCTGGTCAGGCAAAATCTAGCAAATACTCACTGAGTAGTTTTTACACGTGATTTTGTAACGTTTAGATTTTTATTTTTGTCCAACTGAAATGTGTTCTACACTTTTAGGTAGCAGAACGCCGTCTCCGAACTCTAATCATAGACAAATTGCACTTTTTTTTTTTTACTCATTTAATTAGTTTTCATGATGTAGCTCTTGTCTTTAATTTGTGTGTGGTTGTGTGTGTGAGGGTTAGTGGATGTTTTCCCATTATGTAATGAATGCTAACAATAAGGTCATGCTGCTTGATTTAAAATGTATTTTTAATTTTTTTCTTGTTCCGCTGCAAAAATGCATACTTAAAACACTCCCAGGTAGGAGTGATTTGAGAGATGAATAGCTCTGGGGATAAAAACACAGCCATTGCTAACCGTACTATTTTAAATTTGATCGCCGCAGCAGCCAGTGTTTCCCTTTTATCCTGCTGAAATCCGCTGGAGCAAGATCCAAATTCTTATCTATTCACTCATTGACACTCAACATGATAAAATACACAAATGCGTAAATATGTGTGAAATTGAAGGCAATTCAAAAAGAGGTGGTTTCATGTTGACAACCTGAATGGTGACGATATTATCCGTCCATCCATCTATAACTCTTAATCCTGTGCAGGGTCCCTGATGAGCACAGGATACACCCTGGACAGGTCGCCAGTCCATCTCATGACACTATTGACCATCAAGAAACAAACTCTAATCTGCTGTAGTAACCCTGCGGCTTTAAATGGTCTCCTAGCATTATCTGCATTAGTAGGTTGAGTATTAGTTATAATCTGGATTATCCTGTATTGCACCTTTGGGTGAGAATAAGAAGGGAATCTTGTCAGAGAGATCAAGTGGAAAAATCAGGAGTATATAGTACACTTTGACAGAAAGTAGCCGAGCATCTATTTATATCTGAATCTGGTGGCTGAGATGTGTCTAATCTGTATATACTTGTGTCTAATGTTGAGTTTGTTGTTTTGACTTGTGTGTTTTTGTACATTCCATTTGTGAAGTCCAAGATCAGACATCCGTACCTTAACAACACTTTGCCATGTAACATCATAGGTTTTAAGGGAATTAAGTACATATACAGGTTATTAGCAGGTGTCATATACTACTGTAGTTATGCATGAGCAATACACACAAAATGCTGGACTTTGCTTTCATTTACAACGTGAATCACAGATGTAACTCTTTGCGCTATATTGCATAGCCTTTTCAGTTTAACTCATAACCAAGGTACCATAGAAATTCTGCCAGCTGATTTTGTAACCGTGTACTTAATTTGGGAAATAAATGCATTTATTGCATGACTTCTGGGGAGTTTTGACTTTTATGCTTCTACGTTATTACCTCTTTCTCCTCCCACCAGTTGCTTCTGCGCAAATCTGTGTGTTGCATGGGATCTCCTGCTTGATAAAGATTTCTGATGCTCAGTTTACATTTCCTGACACGCTCACAGCAGGTGCTGTGACTTCAGGAGCTCTTGCCAAAACACTGATCTCTTAAGTCTTTTTTTGTGGATTATGAATCCCGCCATTTTCAATTGTAGTTTGCTCACCAGGTGGAATTGACAGCCGAGCAGGTGGAGTCTGTCTTTGACAACTGATAGAGTGCTTTAACCCCCGCCCCCCGCCCCCTCCCCTGTCACGCATGCATGTATATGTTGGGATGTTGTCAACTTGGCCTGGGGTCCAGGGACACGAGCCCCCTCCACCAGAACAAGAGGCCTCTCCACAGGGTCAGCTGCTGGCCCTAAAGGGGCCCACTCACCCATGACTTAATGCCCCCGGGCTCCTTTGTCCTTAGGGCTGTTGGTTTTACAGGCTCCATTCACTCAATTGCCCCCCGAATGGAGGGAGGCTCAGAACGTGACGAGTTGCCTTATGCTAAAGGGGCAGCAGCGCGCGTGCATCCAAACAATGTGCCCATAAACACGCGGGCGCCACATGCACGCTACGTCCACTTAATCAACCTGCCCTCCCTGCACTCTCATTCTTGTACAAGAGGGGCTTTTGTTCCAGACTGACCCACCCTAAGAGTTGAAAGATGTCAAGGACCTTTTGCCTCTTAATTGGTGATTGGCGTCAACCCATCCACCTTATGTTTTCTGTATATACTTAGGAGAGGTCTTCTTTGACCACGGTGACTTATTGACAGAAACGTGCCCCATGCAGGTTTTTAACCTCTAAAATATGTCATATTTTCTATCTTTTTATGCAAATACATAGATGCAGAAAATATGCAGATACATTTGGAATGCCACAGTTTGTGCTACCTAATCCAAGTTTTCTTATTCTTTTTCTAAATTCATTGACCCGTCTATGTATCAGACTCAGTGAAGTATGCTTGTCTTTGTTTTTTAATGTCCACCTTGTACATTAAAGACATGAATTAGAGCCTGAATGGCGCCCGACAAAACCTTCCTCTCCTCCCGCACACACCCGTGAGTGAGTGCACCAACTCTCTCTCTCTCTCTCACACACACACACACACACACACACACGCACACACTGCTTTGTCTTTGTGTATGCTAGACAGCAGATGGCAGCCCATTATAGGGCTGACAGAGCAGTCATCTGGCAGGCACCCCATTACCCCTCCTCCCTCCCCTCCACCTCTCCCAAAGACACCCAACACAGCACAGCAGGGGCAGGACGCTTTTAGGCGGGAGAGTCCACAGCCCTGAGTTGTGTGTGTTAAAAATGGACCCTGGCCTTTCGGCCTGATATAGGTCACTGTTTCCACTGTTGTGAGTCAGCAGCATGTGAGGTAAGCCAGGCTCACATCTGACAAGGATTTTCCTCTGCAGCAACACTAACTAAATGAAATGGCTTCCTTCAATTTGAATAGGAATTGATGTATAACTGCACTTCATGTTGTCTGATCTGAACCCCTAACATTTCTCTAAATACATGAGCTCAAACATGCTAGAATGTCTTTGTTTTACATGCTTCATTACTGATCTCCAAAGTTTCTCAGTAATTTCTCTGGTATAAAACCGAGTAGCCAATAGCAGATTATTTCTATGAGTGAGTGCAGTGGGAAGGCTCGCTCACATATTCACCCCATGAATTGGAGTTAGCTCACAGGACCAGTGGCACTGTCTCTCTTTTGTAACATTAACACCCTTTTCCCGTGCAAAACAAGCCTCCCAAACACTGGCCCCAGAGTGACTGCCTCCTACAGCCTTTATCACAAAGGATTATACAACATTGAATATCAAACAGCAGGGGTGGAGGGAGGGCTGGATTTCCTCACGGAGGTCAAGGCCAAAGTTAGGGATTGGGTTTGCTGTTTGTGTGCCCCTGGAAAGAGGCAGTCTACAGCCCACCCTACGTAGCGATCCTGCCACGACTGGGAGGCACCGCAGAAGAAGCCTACATGCAACTTCTGAGAGCTGCTTTGGTGTTGCTGGGGCAACTGACACAATCCTTTGGTGAGGCTTTCAGCAGGCCTCAATCACACTTCCTTTTGCTCTAAAGAGTTTTTTTTCTTCTTCTTTCACTTCAGCTCTGGTAAATAGGAGAGAGGCCCAACACGTTCAAAAGAAAATGAACAGGAGCTTAAGTATTAAATAATATGTTGAGGCATGTTTCTACTGAAATGAAAAGGTCTCAGCCAGGAATGGTTTGCTGGTTTTTAATCATCATCTGTTCAGTAATTACTTGCATATAATATAGTAATAACATAAAACACATGTACAAATGAGCTTAAGAAAGATTAAAGGACAAAACAGACAAGAGATAAAGATTTCATGAAGTTGAGAGCATCAACATGTTTTCATTACAAAGCTTTGTTAACTGCTAGCACATATGTTTACACTGACTGTATTATACATTTCCAAAAGCATTTGATGTTGAATACCTGGGCAGAAAAGAACAGCAGCTCACCTCAGTCACATTCAAACTTTCTGACATGTTTGGTTGAGATCACACCCCCTTCAGTGATGTCACAGCACGTCCTGTCCATCACATGCAATGTGCAAACGCCCTGCATGACATGACATCACTAATTGGGGTGCCTAAAACCTCCCTTGCATTCTGGAAATGCAGCCAAGTCAAAAATGTCAAGAGCACCTGATATGGCACAAGCAGAGACTCATGTCAGGATTTTCAGGACTTGTTGCATTTCCCAGAAGCCCCACCGCTTATACCCAACCTCTCCTCTGACACAGTTTCACCAGTTTGAACCCGGCGCAGCCAAACAGCACAGGGAGGGGAGCTTCTCTTTAGTCGCCCTCGAAGGCCCCATTGGTGGCTCCTTGGCATTCACCCTTTTTCCGGCACTTGGACAAGATCCTGTGGAGCAGGCTCGGGGATCGGAGCATGTGAGGCTGGGAGGCCACAGGCTGAGGCAGAGGGATCTGGGGCCTCTGCACCAGGAAGGGGCCCTGGCGCTCACCCTGGCTCCCGTCCAGCCCTACTCCCCCTACTCCCCCTCCTCCTTTGCTCCTTCTCTTCAGGGCCTGCAGAACGTATCCACTGGGGGACAAAGAGGAAATAACAAACACAAAGGCCCTGTTTATTCCTTATGACCCAAATACCTCTGCTAGTAGACAGGATGGGCTGTGCAGGGAGACCCGTGTTTACCTTATGTGTCTTTTATCTCACATAAATCATCCTTGTCTGCGTACAAACTAAACAGGAAACAATGTAATGATGGACATGAGCTATTCAAATTGTCAAATACAGAATAAAACCCTGCGTTTGAGTCACACTGTACATTTCCAGTCCTTTAGACGATGAATAACAGTGTTTTGTTTCCCTCTCACTCCTTTTTTGGCCCTAATGAGATGCTGGGAGAAGGGATTGACGTGCGTGTGTGTGTGTGTGTGTGTGTGTGTGTGTGTGTGTGTGTGTGTGTGTGTGTGTGTGTGTGTGTGTGTGTGTGTGTGTGTGTGTGTGTGTGTGTGTGTGTGGGTGTAGGGGGCTTTGCAATCAGTGTGCTTTGTTAACTAATGAGGGACGAGAGGGGCCACCTGTTCAGGGGCGCTGGGCGGAGAGCATTGGGAAGGGAATTGGAGATGGGGGGATGTGGAGGAACATCTGCCGGATGCTGAGTGTGCGTCCACGGTGTGAACACTTGTTGGGACAGTGGGGGTGTCACATGTAATTGGTGATGAGGTTATTGCTTGTGTTTACACTTACTTTCCGTACCTGCCAGGTTCATTGTCCCCGGCTGAGGGCCTCAGAGACACACTCCTCCTCAGGCCTTTGGAAGACAGACTTGCCTGAAAGTAGAGACAAGAAAGTGTTTCAGTTGGAAAATAATAAGAAACAAAAGTCCTGAAAGCTGCAGGCTCACTTCAATTCTGTCCTCAATCTATTCTGTCACATATTCAAAATATCCTAATAAACCACGAATAACGTTTTACTTTTAGAACTTTTTAAATTAACTTTATTTTGTATTTATAAGGTGTGGTTATGCATGTTGAAGCAGCCAAATGTAATATGACATTATCAACATGATAGAAGAGCATGACAATATTTTCCTGGTTTGAGGATTAGCAGCTTTTACTCCTTAAATCTATCACTTTTAATGTGTCAAACATATTTCAAACAAAATCTCAACAGTTTAAAGCTAAAAAATTATAATAGACGTCCATCTCCTCCTTTTTAGTTATTTTCTGCTTAAAAAAATTATATAACAATTTGGTCGACTTTTTTTTTCTCTATGTTATTTTCTTTGTTTCTTCAATCTAACACATTTTCAGACTACCAACAGTGTAGACCAATCAGCACGCAGATACAGAAATTTAAGTCAAGTCAGAGTGATTTACATTGATAAATGTACCATTACACTTTTTGTCCAATCAGGTTAATTAAGTATGAAGTTTATTCTTGTTAGCTCAATTTATTGTGCAGGTGAGGCGCATCATAACAGTTCTTCCTTTTTGTGTAACTTTAAAAACATATTACTTCAGTTGACTTTATTTCCTATAACATTGAAGGTTTCTGTGAGATGAAAAAGAAACAGATTGAGAAAAATGTCAAAAATCAAAAAAGGATGACGTTTTATAATTTTAACTTTTCTTGGTGAAGCTCCAGAATTCCAAAATACAGTTTTCCATAATTACATTTAATCAGAAGCTGACCATCTTCTCAACGAAAATGGTTTTTTTTTGTCTCGTGACAATGATACTGAGATATTTTCTTCATTTTACATGCGCCTGTGGGAGTTTTGTCCAACAGGCTGAGGCTCCACTGGTAACAATGTTTTGGAAAAATACAAAATCCGACACAGAAACTCTGACGTGTCCTCACACTGCAGGCACTGTCCAGCCACGCTGCCTTAGTGAGCACACCACCCACCTGGCCCAGCTCCATCACACATGAGGCGGGGAAGTATCCCTGCTGGCCACCCTGCAGCCTCCCAAACCACCTCTCCTCCTCGTGCTTGGACAGCACCAGGATGACGTCACCTGGAGACAGCGCCAGCTCATCTGGCCAGTGAGGCTTGTAGCTGCGCACCACTACCATCTGGTGGACAGAGGAGGAGTTACACGACAGTTTCACTTGATTCAGTTTTAGTTACAGTCACACTGGGTTTAAAGGCATGTTGTGTTGTCTTCTGTGGGACTATTAACACTTGACTGACTGTGTTCAAATCCTTCAGGCTCAGTGAAAGGAGAGGATTACTTGTCAGGACTTGGAGATTAACCTGTGTGCGGTGAAATAGAAACCCTAAATCCCGGTCTACTCTTGATTATCTGTTCTACCTAAAAATGGCCCATGTTTGTCAGAGGGCTCAAACACACTCAAGAGCATTAAAACAATGCAGGGAAGTTTACATAACTTCAATGTCACATTCATGTGGGGGATGTTGTTCTGGAATTTCTTCCTTCTTACAGAATTCGGTATGAGACTAACTGAAGAATACAAACGCAAACTAACAAGAGTTTGCCTCTAAAACGATGAAGTAAAAGAAGTTTGAACTTGCCTTTTCAGATTCTGCTCGGTAACGACAGCGCCCTGTTAACCAATGGCAGTGACAATGAATCAGCAGAGAACAAAAAGGCTTGTCTAAACATTTGTCACAACTGCAAATATACATTAGTGTTTATTTTCATAACTGCACGTACACATGCGTCATCATCAGTAAAAAGACAGACCCCAGGGAGAGCGAAATGAGGATCTCCAGCATTATTTATTCATCAGCTGATACCGATATACCCTCTTGCCCCCAGTAACAACCTAAATAATGTCATGCTACGCCACGCTTCACTGCAGATATGATTCCACTCACCTTGTGGAGCAAGGACAGTGGTGAAGACTTCAAAGTGTTCATTGCTGTGCATGTAGATGCGCTGCATCTTGACGATCTGATGCCTTCACTCTGACAGAGGCTCCTGCGTTCTCCCTCTCCCTCTCCCTCTGCACTACCTTTAAATAAATGCAGCTGACTAATCCACTGCAGCACTGACCGGAGCTGGACGCAAGAAACAACACATCCTCCCCAGGGTGAAACACACAAGCATGAACAATGCGGGGAGAGAAAACAAAACAATCCCACATCATAGGGCAAAGATCTGAGCCCCTATCAATTAAAAGATTAAAATAAGATGTCAGAGACCTGTTTTTAACATTTAAGGTATTGAATGAAAAAGACAAACTCATTCTTAGAGCTCATGCTTGATCTAACCTTCTTCATGTCAGTCTATTGTTTTTTTGACCATCTGGTCACATGCATGACAAGTTTAGAGGTCAGTGCTGCCGTTCGTTCTGATGTGAATGAGGATTTATCATTTTACCTCTTCTAGGGAGCCTGATTGATTTAGAGTTATTGACTGTGTCCCACTTCCCAGTGGCCTGGCAAAGAATGGACAGAGATGAATGGGCTGGGGCTGGGGTGGCGGACTGCTCAACAGATGGTGATTGAAATCCCACCGCCTCCCCTCTCCTGCCCCGGTGTGACGGAGCTTGGCTGTGAGCTTGTGTCAGCGTTTAGAAAGCATCCATCAATATGAATCACTCAGCCAAACAATCATATCTGCACAATGGAGCAGCCTGTAACCATACAGAAAAAGAGCATTTATGCAAAGCAAGGAAACATTTAGAAATGGTTTATTAACTTAATCCCTAACAGGACACATGAGCCCTTCATTTTGTATTCTATTTGCAGTCCAAGTCAACAGGAAAGACAATTGAACTCCTGTCAGGAGGGTTAGGGATTAACTTGGCCCTCTTTACTTGTTTACTGAAAAACACCTCTGACTGGATGAAACAGATCACATTATCTGAGGCGTATAGGTATTTAGATTGGTTTTTAAAAACTGGCAGAGCCGGTAAACATCCCTACAGAGCACGAAATGCCAATCAAACACACAGTACACTCAGAAAAGTCAGATGACCTTGGTTGCCTTCCGATATACTAAAGATCAAGCTTCGGGCATTGTGAGGGATCTGTTGCACCTCTCACCGCTCCTAAATCAGTGTGATGCCTCCAGTCTAGACACCAAGGCCAAAGCAAAGCCTTTATATAACCCAAACCACAGCTAAGCTGCTTACAAAACCAATCGGACGCACACTTCTCAGAAGGAGAAAGTAGATGAACACTGCAACTGAGAGATCAATCTTTTTTTTTTTTTTTTTTTTAAATCATGTGAACTACAAAGTTACATATGAAAGCATTCAGTCCCTCTGGTCCATTAATAAAACATATAGATCACATCATGTCTGCAGCTGAAAGGCCGGCACAACCCACCTGAATACAAATACTGATTCTCAACTCAACAGTCAAATGTACACCACCAAACAGTTCAAATGTTCAAATGACAGATTTAACCGAGCTACTTGCACCGAGTATCTATTGAATTCAAGGTCTTATTTGTTTATTTTGACATATTAAAGGATTTAACATTCTGAACTGTCTTCAGACCTATAATTTACATTTGGATAGATTTTTAGAAAAATAGACTCCGCTATCATATTTAAAAATAGATCTTTAAGACATTTACTGATTTAAATCAATGACACAGATATCCACAACTGCAACTAGAGCACAGTGGGAATATATATATATATATACACATATCAGTTATTTCAACAAGGTACCTTCATTATATTTTAGATTTGTTAAACACCAATTAATATTTCAAACATTTTCTGTAATAATTTTAATAGATTTTGTGTGCACACCATGAAAATAGACTAAGAACATTTCAGAAGATCACAAAAACACGAGATATTCTAGTTTATGAATCTAGAGAAGGGATTAACACTTTTTTTTTTTTTTAATTTTGGGGATAAACCTGTACTATTCTGATGTTATTAAACATGATTTTTTTTAAATTAATTCTTACTGACAGCAGCTTTTTCAAAGCAGCCTGGTTGAATTTCAAACATATTTGTCATGCATATTCTCATCAAAACCAAACTGTTTTATATATTTGAGGAAAAAGCAAGAGTACCAGTACAGATATTGTAGTTGAGGGCAAACAGATTCAAATAGTAAAGTTTAATTTAAGACACTCTGCAATATGCCGATGTTTAGATATCTTCAGATGACCAAAAAAAAACGTAAAATGTGAATACAAATGTCGGCACCTTTTGTTTGTATTAACTATCGTCATTGCGGTCTGCTTTTATAATTGCAACAACAAAGCCTCCTAAGTACATTTTTGACACGTAGAACTATATCTTTGTTTTGTTTCTTGACAATTCAAACAGCCATCCCAATTTTGAAACTGCTCTATCCAGCAAAACACACGGATAGCAATTACACTCAGGAGTACGTTTTGGGCCGCAGGATAAAAAAATTCATTCCTAAAAAGAAACTTTCTCCAAACATATTAAATGAATAATTGTATCCTGAAAAATGTTAAGTTCACAAGTGATATTAAAGGGTGTTGACTCGTGCAGGGTGGGACAAACACTGAAAAAACAACCTAGTCAGCATGCAGGGAAGTAGCTTCAAGAGAAACATTAATTATATCTATAGATGGATATTCTGAGAAAAACCAAATGTTTCCTGGTGAGATACTCCATTAAAATGTGTCAAATAGAATACATGTATGCATTAGGCGTTCAATAAGACAAAAGGGAAGAGTCACTATTTGAATTTAAGCTGCAATAGTAATGTGTATTTGTAAAGGGTTTTTTTCCATTTATGTTACAGTTTCATTCATTTCAGTTTCCCATAAATGCTGCGAGCACCTCAGTGTTAACCTGGATCACAGGACAGGAGCCACACATATACAGTCACAACATCACAACTGTCAGTCCAAGGTGAATCCAACAGTCACATTTAATCATGAATGTCCAGAAGCTTTGAAGCCGAAGGCACATAGATGTTATAAGACAGGACTCTAGAGTCAGTGTTTACCAGGTTTGCCTTTCTTCCCCCCTCCTGCTGCTGCTTTCCCTGCTCCAGGCCTTCCTCCCCCAGGTTTTCCCCCAGGCCTTCCTCCCCCAGGTTTTCCTCCAGGCATACCTCCCCCAGGTTTTCCTCCAGGCCTCCCTCCGCCAGGTTTTCCTCCAGGCCTCCCTCCCCCAGGTTTTCCTCCAGGCCTTCCTCCCCCAGGTTTTCCACCTGCTCTGCCCTTGCCTCCCTGTCCTTTGCCCTTCCCTGGCATGTTGCCCCTGCGCCCCTTCTTCCCCGCCCCCCTCTTGTATTTGGCCGCAGCTTCCTCTCTGTCCTCCTCCCTCATCTGCCTGTTGACGGCCTTGGTGATGTCCAGTTTGGGCTTCTTGCTGTCCATGACTCTCAGAAGCTCCAGCTGCTTCTGCTTCTCGCCCGAAAAGTCCCCGATGACGGGCTCGAACTTCCTCTTCTTGCCGGAGCTCTTGGCCGGCTTCTCCCTGGGCAGGCCCTCCTGGAACCGGCCCATGGAGGCCGTGGAGGTCTTGGCCACGCTCACAGCTCGGCCCAGCTCGTCCTTGGACTGTTGGGCTTTGGGGGTCAGACCACCGACCCCCGGGACTTTGACTTTCTGCGCCCTGGCGATGTTTCTCAGCCTGTTGAACTCGTTCCTGGCCACCCGCTCCTTCTTGGCCGTGGCGCGCTTGGCGAACTGGTCCTCGTTGGGGTCTGCGGTCTCCGGCACCTCGATCAGCCACTCCTTGGTGTCGTCGTTGGCCCGCTTGTAGCCCCACCGCCGCCTCCACTCCTTCGCCGTCTCATCCCAAACCAGATTGGTCTTCTTCTTCTTCTGTATGCCTTTAAGCTTCGCGAACTCTTCCCACTTGGTCGGGGGCCTGGGCTTCGGGGGAGGCTTCTCCCTGGGCAGCCGGGTCGCTGGGTCGGGTAGTTTAGCCACGATCGTCCCCTCCACCGTCTCCGTGGGCAGTTTCCATATCTCGTTGATGAGAAGCTGCGTGTTGTCTCGAGCCAGCGACCTGAAGAAGTCCTGCTTCTTCTGCCCCTTCAGGTCCCGCAGCTCGATGCGGTTTTTGTCACAAGCGAGCAGGTTTCCGGTGTCGAACTCCAGGTCCAGCTCCTTCTGGACAGTGATGCTTTTCAGCTTTTCTGCCTCTTCTTGCTCGGCTTTGGCCAGCAGCTCCTCCACACTGCACGCGGCCATGTTGGCTCATGCGTCTTTACGCACGTGCGCAACAGAAACACAGAGCTGAGACTGAAATAACTTCCGGGTCACATAAAAGTAGAAGTTCTCCATGTGTCCATCAGGAGGCGATGGGGTTTCGCTTGTTATATAGAGCATCAACATCCAGACAAAGTACAAGAAGCAGCAGCCTTGAAAACGAAATAAAATACTGCACACAACAGAACTATCCGGAGATTTAAAAACAAAGTACTGGACAAAACTGAATAAACACAGCTGATTAAGGATTATGTTTGCAAATACTATTTAACTGTGTGTATCTATGAGCAGAAGTAACTGTAGCTGGAGTCAGACGCAAACTAAAACATAAACACAAAAAATTATATTGATACTTAGGCGAGCACAATATATACCTAACTAAATTATAAGTAAAGAAGTGTCACATAATAGTAAACGGATTTCACTTATATTGTGCTTTTCCAGTCCTCAAACTGCTTTATGGTCAATCAAATTCACACGGGCAGCTGCCATGTAAGGTGCTAAACCCCATCCACTGGCAGCTTTTTGCTGTTCACTGTCTTGCTCAAGGACCCTTTGATATGTGAACAGGGGGAGACGGGGAATTGAATTAGCAACCTTCCGATTGAGAGTCGACCCCTCTACCAACCAAGCCACTGCGGCCCAAAAAATGTACAAATCAATACAACTCAGAAAACAAAGATAGCAACACAAATGAACAAACTACTAAACATCTAAAAACATTATAACTGAATGTGGTTGTTGGGTTTTCTTTGTAAAAGTGCCAAATGACTGTGTTGTTGTACTTGGCGTTTTATAAATAAAGTTGAAACAAACATAACAACCATGGGAGAGTTACTTTAGAAAACAGCAACCAAATCATATAAATGAAAAAGAAGAAATCATAACAAAAGTAATCCACAGATTGAGCTGTTTTTGATCTAAATACATCATTATACACAAGACACGAGGGAAGAACTTTGCAAAAAATATCAGCTTTGATGTGTTTGCAGTGTTTAGATGAAAAAGGGGAAATTGATGGTTTAAAGTTTCTATCCCACAAAAGTTCATGCTTAAGTCAAATAATGAGTCCCAGATTGGCTTTTAGTTGGGCTGTGATGTTAAACTGCGGGTTCAGGTGAGCTTTCCTTGTTTGAAGATCAATGAGAACACGTACGGCCTTGGAGTGTCAAATGCTGCATCTAAATCTTTCTACACAAGAGAGCTCAAAGCCACTGAAGTGAGCAAGAGAAACACACATTTGAACAGAGTGAAAACCGAGTTGTGCATTCAGAAATATATGTTGTATATATTCACTATATTGTTTCACAGCTTAAAAGTCTATTAGGACTCTTATCTTTGTTGGTGTGTAAAATCGAGACTGGTCATTGCCGACATCATAAACAACAGGTGGCAAAACACGGCAGTAATAAAATCCGATACATAACTGAGTGCTACTATGTGATAACAATCTGCTGTGTGTTCTCAAAAGCACATCAAACAAGATGATATCCGATTGACGTGTTTTGGCACGTGGTCTCTGACGTTATTTGACTGACAAATGCTGTTGGCTAATGTAGATACTCGCCCAATGAATAGTTCAGTGTGGATGCATGCTTCTCAGCACGTTGAACCTATAAACTAAATGTGAGTATAATTTTGTTTTTTGGAGATGAACGTCCATCCATTTACCCGTTAATCCAAATCCATCTTCTAAAAAGCCCATTAAAGGGTATCGTAAATTATTTTCATGTCCAGAATTCACCAGAGACAAAACACAACTTATCATAAAAGCCTGGTAATGCCTTTGCATATATTTACTTTATGGCTCTTGAAGCTATAGTTACTGGACTTTCCTGTTCAAACAATCCGCTCACTACATTCAACTCTATGCTGAAAGAATTCCCTACGTACCTATTCAGTGAACTAGGCTACCATCAGGTAAACTGTGGAGTCTGGCAAGACTTCATTTATAGATAAGTGTATGTTAAAAGTAGATATTTCCTTCTGAATGATGTAAATAAGCATAGAATAAAGTAATCCTTTAATGTTTAGCTTATAATGTAATCAGAATAAAAACTGGTCAAATTCTGCAGTTTGCAATGTGAGCAGCAGGACAAAGCAGATGATGAAGAGCGTTCAATGTTTGCATATGTTTTTGACTAACCCAAAGTATTTTTACAATATATACAATACATGTATTTGAGTTCTCATCTGTGTTTATGTCTCTGTGACTTACTGTGACGAAGTGTCATTTTAAAAAATTTTTTTAATAAGTTCTGGAGCTGTAATAAACTTTATAATAGGCTTACTCTAAGTGTTTCCATGAGAGATTAAATTCTCAGAGTTATTAATATCTCTTTGCTCCTCGCCAATATATTCAGTATGGATCTCTGTGATTGAGCCCAGACTATAATGACTCTATTTTTGTCCTTGTCTCCTCTAATTTGGAGGGAGGGTGGGGTGGCGGGGTTCTATTTCAATTGACTGGCTGCTGGTTGCTCAAAAGGGGACGGTGTTGTTGTTGTATTATTTTGGGCTCCAGTAATTATATTCATCGCCACACTTGCCATGTGAATGCTAACACTCTGACAGGCGCAGAGATAAGGTCACAAGTGATGCTCTGTTTGGAGATGTGAGGAGGAAATGTGTAATTAGTGGCTCAAAGTCCCCGTCGTGATTTAGAGGAGGCTATAAGGTCCTCTGTGACGTGGATATACGTTGTCTAAAAATCACCCAATTTAAACATGATCCGCTTGTTAGCTGGCTGGCCTCGGCTGCCTGTGTCATTTCTTGCTGACTTTTGACTCCGGGTGAATCCGGCCAAACAGGATTACTTTTTCATGGTGTATTTTATGTGAAAGGACCAGATAAAGTTCTCTGAAGTGCTGTGACCATGAAGCAAAGACTTCCCATTTTTCACTCTCTGCATCCGCACAGCTTTAAATGTATTTAAAAGGATAGCAATAGGAAAGAGTTCTCTCCAGAACATATTCCTTTTTTTTTGGCGTGACCCGAAGGTTTTGATTTTTTTTTTTCTTTTATATTTGTTGGTTTCAGCTGAAAGAATCAATTCCCTATCCTCTTATTTTCCAATACCTCTAAGAGAAATGACATTTGGGACTTGCAGGGGGGTTTTGACCTTAAGCAAGCGGCTGAATCTTGCTGGAGTTTGCAGTGCAGCTAATGTAAAGTGTAATATAACAAGAAACAGAAAAGGTCATGTTAACAAGGGATTCATCTTGAAATATTACTTAAATATATAAAGCCAAACAATTTTCAAAGTATTCTTCTGGGCAGGAAAGAAACAATGTGCATTAAATTGTTCAATGGCATTTTTTAAGGCAATTTTATATGTAATACTTTTCACATTGAAGAATTCTTTATGTTGCTTCTATCACATTTCTCTCCTGAGTCCCTTTGACGTGATGAACGTAGCTGATATGCACCAGCGAGCGGTGAAACCCACACAGTACTCCAATGTGTCTCCATGATAATACGTAAAGTCTGGACACTGAGAAGAAATACAAGCCATAAAACCTCACCTTTCCCAACACCTTTTCTCCCAGTTTTATAGATAATTCCTGCAACTTTTGAAAGGAAGACACCTTAATTTTTTCTGAAAGCTTAATTGAAAAATAAAGGTCCTGGGTTTACTAAAAATGTCATCCACTTTCCTGATCTGCCTCATTTTTACAAAGTGGGCTGTTGAAGTACGGAACTTTGTTGTCCTCTGTTCAATTATGATAATTATGTCTAAAAAAAACCATCTGATCTTAGGAAGTAATTTTGCCCTCTTTTCTTCTCCTAGTTAGATGCTTTTATTTTGGTTTTGATCACTGTTACATTTGTGATTTTGCACAATGGATGTATCATTATTAATTACCTATCCGTCTCCATTTTATGCTGAGGATGTATTCAGCTCTAAACGTGTCCATTTTCACTAAAGGAGTTTAAACAGCCACTATTTTCTTTTCACAATTTTTTTTATCATGATTTCTTGCCCCCCCCCCAAAAAAAAAATTGGGAAATAACACCCCACTCCCCCCCAGGTGTGCCCACATCTGAAAAATCACTGCTTTATCCCTTTCAGCTGGCCATACTTGTGTGATGACCTTCTATCTTTGCTGTCGGAGACATCCTGTTTCGTAATAAAATGTCTAAGATACTAAAGGAGACTTTATAAAATGAGAGAGTTCTGAATAGTTCACTTTGCCGCAACAAACCTGTTATTCCAATGAGATCAGTGTTTTATGATGACGTGAAGTCTTTTAAAACAGCATGTATGTTCAGACAAAACGATGCAGTGCTTCAGTTTTTTTGTGTTTTTTTTTAATACTGTTCTTCACATTTTACAACTGTATAATTATTCCACGTTTCTTCCCAGAGGGGAATCTGCTGTTTCTATTTAAAGATCAGTGTACATCACCTATTGTCTCATCTCGAAATATCTACTGACTGGTCGGCACTGCGATCTGTGAATCACGAGGGAAAAGAAGGGACATCCATTCATGCACAAAGTTGCCCGAGGCTAAAACCTTGCTTCTCCTTCCAAAAGTTGACCAGTTAGCGTCAAAGAGGTGAGAGCGCTGCAGGCCCAGATATAGGAGAACAAAATAATCTCATCAGCACCATCCTGGCGTGAATCGGGCATGATTAGCTGCCGACAGTTTGCTTGTGTATTTATAGGCATTGTGTTATTACATAAAGTCTTTGACCTACTTGGCCAGAGGACGACGATGACATTTTTTCATACATTTTTTCAAGGGTTGGAGGCAGATTTGTTTTTATGTTGCCAGTGAATGGCCTGCTGTGCTTTTGTGTGGTACAAGGTGACGTCTGTGTGCTATCATGAAGGCATTTAACATGTCGCAGAGGCATATAGTATGCACAAAAATACCCTCTGAACACGCACTGAACCTATAGATCCATCACTGTGGTAAATAACATCATCATGGTACAGTAAGTAACAGCTTCATGTGGCATGATTTCTCAGACAGGAATCAATAGTTGGTTCTCTCTGTCCATGTTAAACCTCGGCTGCGTATTTCTCACAAAAGAAATCCACATGACCTCACTGATGGGCGATGGTACTTTTGTAGACTCCCTCGTCTTTTTCCCATTTCATTGGAGGAGGAAATGCGTGTCCCCTTGTGAAAAGAGTTTAGTTTGCTGACAGCTGAGGTCAGAGCCTTTATTGATCTGCTGTGTTGGGGACGGAAGCACCATTTGGCGATGAGCAATGCGTCACAGGAACCTGCTGCTCCCAAACTACTGCCTGCTCCGCATGGCATCGTTCATTCTGAAAGACAAGAGGATAAACAGCTTTTCTTTCTTTTTTTTTTTTTGCATTTGAACAGGGCTTAAGCAGGGGCTTGCCTCATCATTTCATTACAAGCACATCAAACGAGGGCGAAAGGTGATTCTAATATTGGACCTGTTGTTGTGGCATGTGTCACCAGCCTGCTCCACCCTGAACGCAGGCTGCATCTTGTTTACAGATGAGTAAGAAACCCCGCTGCGGTGTCTTGGAAGTGCACCCTCACTCTGTCCAGCTGACACGAGTAAAACAGTTCAGCTTCCCCAAAATCTGGCCTGATTCCTGGACACAGCATGACAAGTAGAGGAGAGTCCTTGAGATATCATTCCAACTGCATTCGTCTTGTGTGTGTGTGTGTGTGTGTGTGTGTGTGTGTGTGTGTGTGTGTGTGTGTGTGTGTGTGTGTGTGTGTGTGTGTGTGAGTGTGTGTGTGTGTGTGTGTGTGTGTATCTACATGAGGGAGTACGTCATGCAAAAGCCTGCATGCGCTGGACTGAGTGCATATGTGCTGGGGTGAGTCCTCACTGAGCGCTGGAAGCAGGCAGACCTGGGTAGTGCCCAGCATCATGTCAACTTCCAGAGGTCGTCCCTCACTTCAGTATTCAGCACAATTTTGGAGGGGGGGGGGGGGGGGGGGTGACTGCAGTGACATCACTTGTTTCAACCTAAATACGCTTGAGTCAGAGCCTCACAACTTTCTAAACTGATCAAAAAGCTTTCCAGGGTGCTTGAAAAGTCAGCAGGGGATCATTGACATATCGACTACAAAAGAACCTCTCAACACACACGTGAGAACTGTTAACATTTTTATATTCTATACCACTTTATCCACCTCGGGGTCGCTGCTGACTCGGGCAGATCCCCGCAGACTCTGGATGAAGGCAGATTACACTCTGGAAATGTTGCCAGTCCATCACAGGGCAAACACATCGAGAAACATATTCACCCCCAAAGGCAGCGTCGAGTCGCCAATCAATCTCTAAAACATGTTTTTGAGAACAGTAGTACCCTCTCTCCTCAGGTCGCCCTCTGGTCTCCATCGTCCTGAGCTGACCTCTGTTAAACTTTTTGTTCCACAGATTTTGATCCTTCCTCCCACTCGGTTCCTTGTTTGCCCACTTTTGTGTTACTTTTTAGTGTCGTTAGTTGTGATGTCCCCATCTCTCTCTCCTATGTCATGCTTATATTGTCAGGTGGAATAATAACGGTTATGTGCATTTCTATTGATGTGTTTTGTTGTAGTTCATGTCTACTTTTACATTGTATGCCTGGTGTGTTTTCATGTACATTTCCCCTCTTATTATGTCTTGTGGCTCCGCCCTGGTGTTTCCACCTGCCTCTTGTCAAGCTCTGCCTCCCATGGTGTCTATTTAAGCACTCAGTAAATCCACATGTCGTTGTTGAGCCACATTCTTTGCTATTCTACTTTGTTGCTTTGAGTTTTTCCTGTGATACTTTTTGTAAGAAATAAACACTGTTAATTTGAACTTGGTCCCTGACATTGACCATAGTCTGTGTTTTCTTTATTTGTTTTTTGACAATAGTAATGGGCAATGGATACACAGGAGAGGAGTTCACAGGGAAACTGACAACTATGAATCAAACCTTTATTGGCAAAGTGACTTTATTTAGTAACTTTGGTATTTCTGCACATTTCAGATTTCCTAACAACTTGTCTTGGAGTTTGATAATTTATGCAGAATTGATGAACATTATAGTAACTGATGCCTCACTGCTATTTGATCACTTTAAAGCTGACATTATTTTGTATAAATGGCCTAAAAAAGCATCTTTCATAATTTTGAAAAAGTAAATTATGCAAAAATATGTTATATTTGTCTAAAACCCAAATATTAACATTTTGATTCCATTTGATTATTAGTATTTCAATAAATGTCCTAAAAGTGATCATAACCAAGGGAAAAAAATACCATGACTAGAACAATAACCTAATTATAAAACACTGCATGACTTCATGTGTTTTCTATATTGCTTTCGTAGTAAGCATTATCATACACAAATAAGAATATAATGAGCATTTCTGCACATAGTGTTCCTAAAGTGTTTCACGAAAGTCCTTTTAAGCTTTTCTCAGGCCCATTCTGGACATTTAATCACGTAAATGTCAATTTAAAGACAACACTGTCTAAGTGTTACATGGAAGGAAAGCAGTGTCATATTTAAAGACAAGTTTTAGACATTTACTGGTGGTGCATGAGATGAAGTTGACTGTGACTGTCCACGTTTGAATCCTATTGGCTGCAGGAAGGGCTATACTGCAATGACTGTCTTGGTAGAAATGGACAGCACTGGAATTGACTCTTACTAATTCCTTTGTTTTGTTTTGGTGGTCATAACCAGCTCTAGTAATGGAATATTTCATTTATTATTTAGACACACCATAGGTGATCTAATAATGTTAGTATTACCCACAAGTATCAAAAGAAGATTATTCCTGGAAACTGTTGAAATGGCATCTGCAGGAAGTGAATGATGGTTCAAGCATGAGTGGCAGTGTCAACATAATACTTTCAAATTTGTGTTCCCACGGGTCCTTCCAATCTTTCACCTCATAATCACATTAAATGTCCATTGGACGTCGTGACTTGCAGAGTGCCTTTATATATCTTGTCATCGTCTCCTGCAGCCTGTGGCTGTGTTCACATGCTTGTAATCACTTTCCTCCAATGCACACAAATGTTGAAAGAGGAAGAAAGAGAAGCAGAAACACCAACTTTTACCAAACCTCCAGTCTAATGTGTGATCCAGCCCCTCGGGTAGAGCCTGAGAAATCCTCTTTGAAGCCTCGGTGCTGCTCCAATAATGAGGGGGCTGAGTGCAGGGCCCTTACGTGAGGGGCATCCAGGGCCCTTATTGATTCACCATTAATTAGCCCATAGGTGCACATTGGCGCATAATTAGACTGATACCGACTTTAATGAATGCAGGCAGCAACTAATTCCTCTGAGGAATTGTTCACTGTAAGAAGGATGGAGAAATGTCTTCAATCAGACATTATTTTGTGAAGAAAACATCCCTCTAACAGCCTGAAAAAGGATATATATCACCTAAACTAATTTCAATGACCACTGATTATCTTGTGTTAAAACGAGGCGTATAATAAGAAAGGAAGCACCCCTGACGGTGTACCCTTCACATGCTTTAAGATAAGATAAGAGGGCTTTTAGCCACTAAGTGCTGTTCATCATGATGCCAACTAATTTGATGTCTTTGGACCATGGGGAATGCAAGAAAAAAACCTTCCATAATGATACAGAAAGAAACAGTTTCAGAGAAAATACGTGTCTTGACAAGTGACAAATTGGCCTTTTCAACAATGCACCGAGGAGGCTAAGAAAGTGCTGTCGTCTCCCTGGTGGGCCAGGAGTCACTAACATGTCAAGAAGGATATGTAGAAACATTTTGTCCTTCTGTTGAACTTGGAAAAACTTTGAATCGCTTGAGAATACAAACAGAATGTGCTGGGTTAGGAGGGCAAGTCCAGATTCAGAGGAGGAAGGAGCCAATTGAAGCTGGAGGTGAAATGAGTCAGCTCCTATACGCTCAGGTAATCGTTAATTAACGTAATTATGTGGCTGCCAGTTAAGACACTTTTCAAGCAAACAGAACCAAAAACAACATTCTGATCATTCCAAATTCCTATATTCTGGCAGCTTAATTACAGTAAATGTGGTTAAAACATCACTACATGTTAATTTATGCAGGTTTTCTGCACAAAAAATCCATTCTCATAGTATTGATGTTTGGGTGATCTGTCAAACACAACGGTTTAGGTTTTGTTCTGTTACCTTTCACTGTGTCGTCTTGCTGCTATGGGCTGCCTAGTTTAGGATCTCTATGTTGTTTGATGATTTCTGATATCTCACTAAATGAGTGTGAGCCCCTGTGGACTAATTAGAAATAGCAGTTACTTCTATGAGGAAAAATGACAAGTGTCGTCTTTGTTGTTTCTACACTTTCCAAATGTTTGTACAAAGTCTGCTGGGATCAGGTCCAGCCCCAAGTTAGAAGTTGTGTAGAGGATGTATGTATGTATGTATGTATGTATGTATGTATGTATGTATGTATGTATGTATGTATGTACTGGTTTGTCTGCATTGAGATCAAATTGAACTATCTGCACCCCATGAACACAAATGTGTTTGACACCCATAGTTTAACCCAATCAGTCTTTATCTGATATTTTGCATACATTTGTCACTGAAAGGGTAACTCTGTCTACTTTGTTTTGGTTTTCAGTCAGGGATATGGAGTCTTCCCATCTTTCAGATCTTACTTTGATTACTGCACAAGCTCATTTATTTAGTTATACATTTACTCAACACCTGCACATGTTTAAAGACATTTTATCTAACTGTTTCTATGGGCACATTTAGCGCTCAGCACCTCAAAAAGCCGTTGCTTCATAGAAATGCACTAGGGAACATTGACTTTATTCACTTGTTCCCATTCAAAGGGAACAACTCATGGATCAGTCATCGTTATTGGATGAGCCAGAGGAAAGGTGCTCATTAGCAAAAGGGCAGAAGTCACCTTGCACCACTCGTCCTCGGGGCCACTGTCACTTATTGCCAACAGAGTGTCAGTGTGTTGTTGGCATGCTAAACACCCCTGTATGATCAGATTCATGTCAGAGGAGAGAATCGGCCACGGTAATATAAAGCCCTTCCTTGACTCTAATGACTGCGGTCCTCAAAGTGACTCCTGTCAGCCAGTTTGCTTTGTTCTCCAAAAAGTTATCTGATCAATGCCGTGATTAAATGTTGGTCACGCAACGTGCAACCCTTTAGTTTGACATGATGCAACAGTTGCTAATTACCCAACTGTCCTCTCTTATAGCATGACACACATCAAACATCGTCAGGATCCCAGGAGACATTCCTGAGCTATAAATAATATGGATCACATACATCTATGCAGGGACCCTCAAGCCTCAGTGTGCTGGCTTTGATATGTAAATGTAATCTCTGCATTTTCCCCTCATGCCCCAGAGTTTCAGTAAGTGAAACAATTTATAAGAATTTCATAGGGCGCCTTGTCTTGGTTACTAAAATTACATTTGATTTTGAAGTTTAAACGTTGTTTTTGCTAAACCGCCGGATGTCTTCTTTGCCAAACAACATGAGGAAACCACCAGCAGGCGCTAAGAAAAACAAACAAACAACGGCAGGTAGACAAAGTGCAAGGAAGAGAGTCAGTCATAAATGGACACTTCAAACTATTGTTGCTAAGTGCGTCAGATGTACAAGCTTAAGGAGATCACTAAATTGAACAGGCACCTCAGTCACTCACGTGCAAGAAAACAGTAGGTTGTGACCTTCAGCATGCAAGGCATGAGTGTATGGCTGCGGTTCAGAAAGCACTTTTATCTAATGCCTGTGCACAAAGAAAGGAAACCTGGCGTAAGAAGCTCAAAATCTGCACCCTTGAGCAATGAAAAGATCTAAACATCAATGAACCTTCATGGGGAGTTTTGGATCTCAGCGTGCAAAGCAGATTTCCACCTCCTCCATCCTTCAAAAGGGAATTTCTTCTATTCAATAAACACAGTTTCAGACTGTGGCAGCATCTAAAGATGGCTCGAATCTGTTTTCAAAGCAGAGTATGATGATGCTCCTTCATAGGTGCTCCGTGTTATTTGGTGTTCTTGTTATTTTGTCCATACTTCCCCACGCTCAGAGGGTAGGTGGCGGTTTTTGTGGGACTCCTGCTGCTCCTGTTGCCATTTTGGATCCACCTGTGATCAAGTCAGTGGAAGTCAGCAGGTGTTTTCAGAGGGATTCTCTCTTCAGAGTTCCTGTAAGAATACATCACACATGTTCAAACATTGACTTTTTCACTTTGGGTCTTCTTCCTTCCACAAACAAGCACCTCAATATGAAACCAAGCGTCACAACCACCCTGCTAATTCTCAGGTTTATTTTGAGTTGAGTTTTTTTTTCTTTTTTTTTCTTTCCTCTTCGGAGCAGAGATTTGCGGATAATTTACATGCTGGTTTCTTTTTGCTTGTCGCCTGCGTACATGTGTCAACAGAGAGTGATGCAGAGAGACCGCCGCGAGGCCTTGACTTCATGTGTACTCCCAAATAAAACATGGTGATTCAGCGCACAGATGATTTTGAAGACAAAAAACAGATGCTGGATTCATTTTGTGAGTCTTTACATGTTGTCACAGGGAGTTGGGGCGCAACAAAGCTGCATCTCGACTGCAATTGTGCGAATCGCCTCAGGCTAACTACAACCTACTTGTGGTTAGTTAGGCTCCTGTTCCTTCTGCCCCGTTTGAAAGTCATTGCCAATCCAAGTTAAACTAAACTGTCTCCACCCCGAGGCTCAGCGTTATATCACACAATTCAACCGAGCAGATGGCTGCATATATTTAGACCCAAGCTCCTGATCTGTGCTGTAGGTTTATTGGTATTAAGTATGCATTGTTGTGGGAACATACACACGGACACACGTGCATGCATAACAACAAACTCCAGCATCACAGTGAACCGTGGCTTCCGGCTCAGTGCGTAGCAAGAGATTGGTGATGTACCAATATCCAAATCCCTCGTCTAATTAACGTTTACATAACTGTGGGTAATGAAATTCCTGCTCGCCGATGCTGAGGGAGGTCGAGGAGCTTGGGGAAGCCCACCTGAGTTGACGCTGGTTTGCGTGGGAGTCGCATGCACAGCCCAGTGAGCCGGACACATCAGGAGGCATCGACGGGAAGGAAAAAAAAACCCAAACCACTCTAATTAGAAAACACTGGCCACAGAGCAATTCAGTAATCACACTGAAAGTTCCTCCAAGAGTGCAACCTTCGAGCTACGATCCTTGATTTTATGTTCACCGCATCCCATCTAATTTGAGCAACGTGAAAACATTTTTGCATAAGAAAAAAAAAAAAAGACCTTGGCAATGAAACTAAATAATTCAACAAGCCTTTAGTATCTAAAATTGAAAACAACAATTATGACAAAGCAGGTACTCAAAATGAATGACTTGAATGTAAATTATTTTCCTCTTTAAACAGAATCCTGCAGCAGAAAGAAACTTTGCAATCACACCCTGCTCCTGTGGAAGAGCACTTACTTTTTAAAGGCGCTGTAATTTAATTGCAAGGAATCATGAAAGCCAATCTAAATAGCTGCCTTTACAGAGATAAGGCAAGGAAGACAAACCTCACCTGACTGATAATATTTGTTACTTTCAAGGGGCACAAAAAGCCAAAGCATACTTTGTGAAGCAAATCTGGGTTATCTCAACAGTAAGTGTTTTTGTGGTTTGTAACTAAATCACTGTAAATTGAAATCCTTAGAGTAAAGAAGCCAATTAAGCTCTGTAAAGTTAACAAAAGAAAGAACTCAAACTCCTGCAGCACCCAAAGGTAAAATATAAAAATGACAGAAAAAGAATTATATTTAAATATTTATATTAATTAGTTTTGACGAAATGGTTTCGCAAGAGAGACACTTCTAATTAAAGAATGGTCCCATACTCAGCATGTGCACAGAAAGATCAGAGATGATAAGAAATATAAATTCATTACGATTATTTCTTAGTCTATCAGGGGTTACCAGAAATCATGATTTTTAATTGTTTGTTTTAGCAAATGTTTAACCAAGATATCCTTCCTGACACTCAGCATTCATTTAGGCTCGACCTGCTGGAGAGCGGGCTGGGTGTTGCAGAGTCATTTTAACTTGCTGTCACATTTTTGCAGCCACCGCACAGAATAAACGATCATTGATCAAATACAATAAATAACATGTACTGTGCTACTGCTTCTTTTTACAGGAGTTCTCACAGAAATTAGTTGCAACTTGTACAGAAAACCTTTTACGCCAGATGTCCTTCCTGCTGTTTCTTTAAGTTCGAGCTCATGACGGAGAACAAAAATTAGGCCCAAAATAGACAAATGTCAAAGTGAACTGTGTGATAAGAGAAATACTTTGGCGAGCAAAGGCGCAGTTTTGTTGATCTGGTTAAGATTACAAAGATGGTATAAAAGGCATCTTGCAGCAAAGAACAGCTTTAAGGGTTGAAGCTGGATGTGGTAAGCGGCTTAGCCTACATACAGAGGTTAGTGTTCACAAGCAAGCCGTAAGTGTTAAGTCTACAAATCAATGGCTATTATAAAATAGCATGGGAAGATAGACCAAAAGAAGGATGTTCAGGCAATAAAAGCTGCAGCGTTTGGACAGAAAAAAAACCCCAACAAAGCTGCAGAGGTTTTGACACAGATAACTGTATAGGGGACAAAACTGAAGAGGCCACTGATTTGTAGTGTAGCAGTAATGCATTATCAGCAGCAGTGTGTCTCACGAGGTCTGCTGACGGAGATGAAGCAGAGGCAGTGGAGGAACACAGGTGACATATACATTTATATACTGTATAAAGGAACATGACAAGCTCAGGTGGGGGCTGTGTGAAGACCATGTCCTCCAGGCTCAGATATAGCTGCTCTCAAACATACCAGAATACAACAATTTTCACAAAGCCAGTATTCTTTTCAGAGTACAAGAGCCTGGCAGCAGCAATTTGAAGCATATAAATAGAGATGACTTTCTTACATATCCTTTAGCAGTACATGATGTAAATAAAAGTAACTTTGGAGAACTAGGACAGTCAGACTTTTCAGTCAAAGGGCCAACATTTCAGTCATGAGAATTTGGGGAGGGGTGGTGCGGGTTTGTGTAATCATACATATCCCCGCCGATCTTCTATACTGCTTTATCCAACTTAGGGTCATGTTGTGTTGGATCTGATCACAGTTGATGGTGGCCAAAGGCAGGTTACATCCTGGACAGGTCATCATAACACAAACACAGAGAGACAGATGACCACACACATTCACACCGAGTCACAAATTTGCCTTAAATAAATATTTTGGGACGGTGGAATATTATCGCCACCCAACTAATCAAGACACAACGATGCAGTTTCACCTTCATCCAGCGGAATATATCCCAATATTAATATTAAATTGAACCCTTTTGAAAAAGATACATGCCATTTGTCTACCAAAAGCACATCAAGATATTTATCCACTGTAAAATAAAACAAACAAAAAAACTGATCAACAAACTATACGTTTGTAAAATCGTTTGCCATCACGTTCATTTGTAACTGGGAGGTGAGGAATGATCCCAATTCTCAGGAGGACAATTGCATCTGAATGCGGTCAAACAGGAAGTTTCCTGCAGAGCATCCAGATGAGCCTCCAGAAGCGTTACTCAATATGGCAGCAATTTTGGTCAAATTCAAGAACTGTACCAATATGAAGCGCCAACTACAAATAAATCATTTTCATTATTTTTGTTTGTTTGTTTGTTTGTTTGAAGACAGACACAAATGAAACTCTTCCTCGCTGAGTCAACTGAATAAACTTGTAATCACAGGTGTAATACCTTATGATAGATTGGACACTTTGAATGAATCGTAGTTATATCAATGGCAGAAAACAAAATAATAGCCGCAAAGTGATTGTGCACAAATATTCACAGCTTTTGATTGCTTGATAACGTTTTATATTTTCTTTCAGAGCAACATCTCCTTTTTTTAAAGGTTGCGTATAATGGACTTTCAGTGATGAACGATCTGATTTACAGTGATGTGAAAATCATGTGCTGGAGGGCTGATCTGCAGATTCTTAGTGCACCACATCCTGTCTGCTTGTGTGCTCACCAGTGGGTATTTTCTATTTACACTGACAGCACTTGGGCCAGTGTGATCAGATCCCCTATGCTACTAAATGTTTGGATGACCTCCCCTTATCTCTGGATGAGGAGGGTGTAGGGGGCACTGAAGGACAGGGCACTTCCTGGCACCTCTCCTCTGTCTGACGTCGAACAGCTGTGCCGCTCATCCCTCGAACTGATGCCACTCTCAAGCCATCAAATCACTTCCACTGATGAGTTTATGAAACATGACTGGCCTGTGTGTGCAGCTGCCTGCCATACTGTACCTTACTGTACTCGAGTCACCCCTCGGAGTCTCTCACTCAAATGTTTTGTGTAGCTGCAATCATAAAAATCTCTATGTTGCTCGTTGCCGGGAGGGTTAAGAACGTTGTTGAAATGGCTTCCGACAGAACAGCAGTCCAGATTAATGCGTATATCTCTGCTGATTGATTCATTACATTAGTTTTATTCGACTAGTTCAGTTGATTGATGCCGAGCTTGGGAAGCTTTTAAATTACAGCCACTCAATTGAATTAATCACAGAGAACAAGGTTCACTCCTGCAATGATTCTCTGACACAGTTGATGCTCTCAACACAGCCACACTTATATTAAAAACATATTACTCCTTGTAAACTGACAAAAGCCAACACCTTCATTTTTAACTGTTTCAACTGCACAATATGGAAGCGTTTTCACTGAGCTCAGGTTTGTTTTTGTCATAGAGTGCAAAGACAGAGTGGATATCATTCCCTTTGTTTTGCTTCTCCTATATTTCCCCCCCCCAAAGTGCTCTTGTCTGTCTGTAAATGTCTCATTTCTGATTTCAACCTGGTTCCACTGTGTGTTCAGCGCCTGTTTGCCCCTCACCGAAGACAACAGGAAAACCAAGGAGGAGCTCTGACACCTACGCAAACAATTAAAGAGGAGAAGCACTTTCCAACTTGGAGGAGGAAACTTTCAGTCATCTTCTGATCTTTACCAATAAAACAGAAAAAAGAAAACAAAGGATGAGTCATTCGTGCTACCCAGGGGTGAGGCATCAACGGATAAGGAAGTCAGTAATGTACGAGTCTTTATTGAACATAACATTTCCCAGTGGCCTTCTAATGCAATAAACACCAAAATCAAAACTACATATATTTTATGTTATGGTGAAAACAGTCCCCATTCTGCAGCAGAGGTCTCCAAATAATTTTGACCCAGTTTGCTCTACCATCAGGTTCTCCCATGAGAATGTTGTGAATGCACTCTTCAAAAAAAAAGAAAAAAAAAGAAAACAACTCAACAAAACAACAATATCTCATCTTACACAAGCGCCGCCGATTTCACAGCATCTTCACTGGCTTGCATTCGGTCTAATGTGACGGAGGGCATCCATTATATGTGTGCTATGGGGCAAACATGCCGAGCGTGGTCATCTGGGTGTCAGGGTGCACATGAAGAGGCAGCACCACTTCCCCTGTCTGAACGCACACACCCAGGCAACATGAATATCATGCAACCCATAAATTAAGCTGTGACAATAGCACATCTGTGATTGTTTACAGAGAACAGTTTAATGTGGACTTGTTACATTCTGAAATGCATTTGTCATGATGTGTCTTCATGTCCGTCCTAACGCTGGACTACAAGTTAGTGTGAGCCCTTCAGTCTAAAAATAACCAATAGGACACATGCTAGGTTGAACAAAGAAAGACTCCAGCTTGAAGATACGCACATCTCACGGTTTCTAAAACTAATTGTGTCCTCAAAACAAAGAAAACAGGAAGTTGTTAATGTGAAATGAAAATATAGAATGATTTGCGGAAGAAAATGTACCTTCGTTATGCAATAGCTTGGTCTGATTAGCACCTTAACCCTGAAAAAAGACTTAAATAGACATATCTTTACTGTTCACTGTGTAATAGACATAAAGAAATGCCTGCACCTGGGTCTGCCTTTATGCTTCCGACTGCTTTGTGGTGAACAAGGCTGCACTAGCAAGAGGTTTTAAGGTCATTGACGCTCTGAGACGTGCAAAGTAAATGTTTCTTTCTTGAATGCCTCCTGGTACTTTGAACTGTCCAATGCCTGCGATGTTTGTCAATCATCCTACATGAAGCATCATTTGATTTTGATCTCCTGCCACTGGTCACAGCTGCATAACAATTATATAAAGACTTGACAGAATGACTGATTTGTGGAGGACTCAGAAACTTTGCTGGAGGGAAGAGAGAATCAGCATCGTATGTCCAGATGAAGGGGCCCAAAGAGACAATTGTGGTCAAAGAGTGTTATCAAACATCAAAGAAAACCAGGTTACAATTTTGGTAAAATGGTTTTGGCCTAGATTTCTCATGAAATTCGAATTTGTTTCATCATACCGAATAGGTATAAAATTGGACAATTGCTGCCTTTAAGTCACATTATTCCGCTATGTCACGATTCACTGAATCCCTGAATATCACTTCATGGCAAGACATCTTTCACAGACGCAGAGCTTTCAGTTCTTCCTGAGACAGAGACAACTTCTTAACCTACATTGCTTATAAAATTGAAATGAATTGACAGAGAAGAATTTGACAAGAGAGATTTTCTCCCACAGCACACCAAAGGTCTTTAATGCCCTTTATTATGGCCGAACAAGATACAATCTACTACTGATACAGGTGTTTCACACTCAAGCACGTTTCATTTAAGTATTCTACATTATTGCTTTCAGGAGAAAAGGGAATTTGTCTTTAAGTTATCAGTAAACCACACTTAGAACCAATGCAACATTTTCTTAGGGGAAACCCTCAAAATCAAATGCCAATTCCTTGGTGCCACAGAGATTTATTGAGATATACATATATATTTTTGACCTGTTTTAAAAAATGTATCTCTTTATGGTTAGAAGGATCAGATTATAAATAATTACACAGTGCAAGTATAAATAGATTTATTCTTGAATTTAACACGCAGTGTAACAATCCTGTGTGCTTAAGTGATTAGTGTTTATTTGGAGAACCGCTTCTTAGATTAAAACAAAGATGTTTGTTTGCAGTCGTGGCTGCAGTTGGCAGCTCAGATTCATCTCTCAGAGAATGAAGACTGACCATCGCTCATCCAATTTTTACAATCATATTGCAGGAGTGTCACACATGTCGCCGGTGGACCAAAGTGGGTCTCCTAGAAGCTTTGTTGTGACCTACGGTATCATAATGTAAAAACTGCAATGAAAATAATACCTTTTTTTTTTAGAGTTAATCCTTTGTTGTGACTTATGTTTTGGGATTTTCCTGTTTTAGAAAGAGTAGTGGACATAACCCAGCACTGTGACTTGAGGTGAGAGCGCAGTGTTGCAGTGTAGCATTAGGATCAAAGTTATTCTGTCAGGGTGAAAGTGACAGGCTTTGTAAACATCAATCTGAGAGGAAACACTGCTAAAGACAAGTGTTTCTGCAGTTTTACCAAATACAATCCAGAGTGTTGAGTTATTGGTGGCATTTTGGATGCAAGCAGAAACTATTGCTAGAAGTGCTATACGGTGGAAATTATACTTGTGTTCTTTTTAAGGTTCAACTTTTTCAGCTTTTGTAAGACTAAATCATACCTAATATTCAAATTAATGTTGATTTTTTTTTTTTACGACGTACCTGTACATATTTTCACTCAAATAGAGGAGAAATAGAGTCGTCAATATTTCTATGTTATAGTGGTCTTTTGGTAGTGTCCACGTGACATCAAACTTAGCTTTTGTACCAGAATGAGACTGACGCCCTTGATAGTGCAAAGCCATCACTATCAAGAATTAGCAGTTTTTTCCTTCAAGCCATCTAATTACACAACAAGAGCAGACCTGTTAAAACCCTTTTCCAACAGCCCTTTTCAAGTAACTATCCTTCATTAAAAGAAACACTCACAGTAACACCCAGTTGTTACCTCCGTGTTTCTTTTTGAATTTGTCTTTCTTTCTGTGCCCCCATTTAGTCTCCAACTGCCAGCGACTTTAGTCTGGGTGAAGTCAATATAGAAGATAGATGGTCTGATAGTTGTGCCACCGCATCCGTAAGGGGTGGGAAAGAATAAGAATTTTAGCGACGCCCGATGAGTCAAACTTTGATATTTAACCGTCAAAGGCTTTATTATGTGTCGGCGTATATTTTCTTTATATGAATTATTTTCCTGTCAAAGCTCCTGTGTGACAAGACTGGCATGCACTGTGTGAAGAAGCATTAATGGAGCCTCTGACTTTACGTCTTCAGACCTACACAAGCCAGATTGGTATAGACAGGACGCCCCTTGGGGATCTCAATGCGTTACGAGCAGCTTCGCTTCACATCTTCTCATGCAGGCTGTGTCCACGCTGATAAGTTGCATGCAAATATAAGAAATCTAAGAAAGCCCAGCTGCCACGCATTCAATGTTGCAAACAGCGATCTTGCGATGTTTGCAGGATTTTTACACTTCATGTGTTGGACCTGTTGTGTTTAAAATGCAGATGCGTTTGATGTCAAATAAACCAAACCACTAGTTGTTTTATTTGAACAATTACGGTTATTCATCTTCCCATAAACGCACAACAAAAGGTTATTGTACATTGATTACCCATATAAATACATGGGAAATTGTATGACCGCTTCGCACAGTTTTGTGACCAACTATAAAACAAGAAATGGCGTTTCTTTAATATTGTTCATGTCTTTTTAGTAAGATGAAAGGGCAAGCTCTCCCTTCTATTAAAGGTGTTTTTATAAGAGGTTTTTTTATCACTGGACTGTAAACCAGAAGGGCACCTGAGCAACAAGACTGTGGTCAGGAGACGGTCTGAGCAATGAGCCGTGGGCTCAGCAGTCCCTGTAATCATCATACTCACTTAAACAGCAAGAGTGACTTTGATATTAAAATTTGTTTGGTAAAGTCAAGAACGCTGGGAGTGTTGAGAAAAACATGAGCTCAATCCACAGGGGAAAAGCTGTCCAATTATTTAGAGACAGTTTAGTGAGAAGTACTTGTCCTGTGCTTTTAACAGACCACAACTGGAAAAGCAAATGATCAATTAACGAATCTGCTACCAGGAAGAATGTATTCATCTGATTGTGATTCTGTGAAATGCCTCCCCAGACGCATCTCCCTGCTACGGAAATGCACCTTTTCATTTTTGCTTTTGCTATTTGCACATAAAGGTCAAAATCAAAGGTCATATTAAGTAGCAACATCCCAATTTCCCAGGAACAATCATTAAAGTATTATCTAATCTAATCATATGAAGGATTCGCTTTAATTGAGGAAACAAAGGGATGATAATTTAAGCCCAAGTCTTTTCCGGTGTGGCAGCACAGAAGAGGATTTGTCTCCCACTGATGAGTGCAGGGACAGTGATTTGAAAATGAGGTGACGGGAGTTGACCACGAGCAGTCACCCTTTAATCTGGCGGTGTTTTCTATTTGTGTCAGGCAACATGTGTTTCTCATGATGGGACCTGACACCTCCCCTGCAGCAGCATGGAGCGCAAAGAGCGACAAAGTGGCGAAGCTACAGGCGAAACAATTTCACACAGACTGCAAAGGACGCACTAATCCAGAGAAATATTTTAAAATAATATGCACCTTTGGGAAAAAGGTGCATATCGAGAGGAAAAACTCACTCTTGACTACATTTGTAAAATCAAATTTTCTCCCCTGCTCTCACTCAGTTTGGCTATTTTGATTTCAGTGCTCAGTATCTGCTAAGTCACTTTGACCAATGCATACACTGCGTGTTGGGAACTTACTTTTCCCCAGGCTGAATGTCTGGGTGAAATGGATTTACTGTTAAGGATTAATGAGAAGGGTATTTACCACATTGTTAAAAGGTGACTCAAAAAATATGCTGACTTCATGTGAAAGTAGAAAAGTCCCAGCTTCTGCTAACCATCAACATATTTCACTGCATTTGTATAAGTAATCAGTTACTTTCTGGCACTTACACAATAGCTGAAGTAAGAGTGAAACAGACAAGTCAAAAACTGAAACTGTTTAATATTCTAATGGCTTGTCAGATATTGAATTGAGCTCCGGTCTTTGCTTGGCGGTGGGCCCCTCCAGAATGGTCGAAACACCCAATGGCAGAGGTAGTGACGTACATATGTGCAGCAGCAATGAATCACTTGCAGACAATGTCTCGCTCACAGCCTGATATGTTTGCAAATGCTCATTCACTGAATACACCACTCGTCTGGTGTTAAACTGATGTTGAATAATTAGTGTGGGTGTGCACAATAATGCAGAATATGAGCCAGTTGTGCAGGATTCACCAAAATGTACCTCTACTTTTGGAATGCATCAGCAACACGTTTTACCTTTTTAATTTTGCTTATTTCTACATCATGAAAACATATTTTCAACAACAAAAAAATCACAACAGTTTTTGTGACTGAGGGTTTATTTTGCATGCAAAGTACATTATTGTGTGAAGAATTTGTGCCTCAGAATCTGAAAACGCAATCATTTACAACTTATCCCGACTAAAATTTCAATTTTGAATAATTGTCTGTTAGCATCCACGAGGCTCTGCAATTATTTTTATCCAACTCAGTCAAGTCAAAAATGCCGGCAGGTGTGGCACCTAATGGGCCTGTTCTGGAAGCACACAAGTAGACGCTCGGGCACGCGCGCACACTCACATATGACTCATCTCATCTAAACTAAAGCACTTTGTCAGAGGCGTCCATTCACGTTACACCCATGCAAGAACGCGCAGACTCAATCGGAGCTTGGAGCGCGACACTTATAGTGAGGGTGGCTATATAAATCCATTCAGCATCTAACCCTTAAGTAACTATATAC
This sequence comes from Lipophrys pholis, assembly GCF_963383615.2. NCBI lineage: Eukaryota > Metazoa > Chordata > Actinopteri > Blenniiformes > Blenniidae > Lipophrys > Lipophrys pholis. Next base: position 9,785,894 of record NC_137648.1, read on the forward strand.
TTGTTTCTTTCAAGAGGTGAAGGAGGGCGGCATCTCGCCAACTACCTGGCAACCTAAGAGGCTCTACTGGACCTCCTCTAAAGTCTAAAGGTATGAAAAGCTTCATCAGTTTTACTCTTTTTTACCACTCTGTCTACATTCTTTCTTTACTATATCCTCTTTATTTCTGACAGATTTAAAATCTATTCTGTTTTTTTTTGATCAAAGCAATCTATATTTGAGATTCAAGGATTTTAATTATTCAGAGAAAGGTGCTTACGGTTCATGAAATGCATCTGTGTTCTGCTTTGGTCTTGTTTTTATGACCAATGAGCACATATGAGGATCCATACTTAAACTTTCATCCGTACTAAAACATAAATCCGAGTTTTCTTTACGCGCAAATATTCCTCATTAGTATCAAATCACGCAATATCTACTGACAGTACCCCTTTAGAAATACATTAAGTCCTTCACAAAAACATCCCAAACCATATTTAAGCTTTATCATTGACAGTGGTGGTTATTAAAAAATATTATCTCTGTCAATCTTTCGTGCGTAAAAGTGTTTTTACGCAGCACATTTTATGGCAGATTAAAAAAAAATCGCACATTCAATTCATCCCATAATCTCTCTTTTTTTTTTCTTTTCAGATTCCTGTTGACATCCTGACATGAAGCTCAATTTACTTGGTACCACCGTGATTCTGCTAGTTGCCTTCTTACCGCGCTACGAATGTCGGGCTATTGAAAGCCCTGGCGGTACCCTGCGCGTCCCAGCCCCCCAAACCCAAAACTCCCAGCAGCAGCAACAGCAGCAGTCTGGTCCGATTCTGGAGCGGCTTGGAGAGGAGTATTTCATCCGACTGGGCAACGGGGACTCTAACTCTTTCCCATCAGCATCCATGTATCCCGGCGGATCTCCTGCCATCTACAACAGAGCGCTACAACTCCAGCTGACGCGGCGTCTTTTGCAGGGGAAAGTTGGGAACATCAGGGCGCTTATAAGCGGGTTCGGAGACCGCGGAGATGACTCGATGGAGAGGGGAAGAAGATCCGAAGATCCACCGATATCCCTGGATCTGACCTTCCACCTGCTCCGGGAGATGATGGAGATGTCCAGGGCGGAACAGCTGGCCCAGCAAGCGCAAAATAACAGAAGGATGATGGAGCTCTTCGGGAAATGAAGAACTCTTCCCTGTCCGCCAAAGATCTCCCATCCATTTCTTTTTCTTTCTTCGTTCCTCTCTCTGTCTCTCTCTCTCTCGCTTTTTATTCTTATTTTTTTATTTTTTTGCATTTCTACCATCAGCACAAAACATGCTCTGTACAATATAGTGCTGCTTTATCACTTCTATTGTTTATAGCTTTAACCTCAAACTATGGAGCATAAACGGGCTCGACTTATACTGAGCCGATTGTACCTTGCCATTTTAATGTTGGTGTCAAACTGTAGAATTACACCATTTCTTCATTTTTGAGATGAATGCTTTTGGTTAATACATGAATTGCATTGACAAAAGTGGCATTTTGTTTTAGATTACAAATCACTGTATTCATGATATTTATGTTTGTTAATAAACTTATGTGCAACCAGTCAATTTTCTGTTGGGCAACAGAACGTCTTATATCTATATTTTTTAATAAAAAAAAAAATAAAAGCAATGTTTAAACTTCTCTGTGGAAATCCTTACATATCAGGTAATATATATAAAAATATTCACAGTCGCTAAATTTAATGAATTGATCAAAAATATGTGCTAATGGTTTTTGATACATGTATTTTTAAACTTAGACGGAAAACATTAGAAGCAGTATTACAGTTCAGGGTGAAAAAAAGCAAACGTGGTTATAGAGAGCCCAAATGGCCACAGCATCTTGAATCATGCCTACACAGATATTGATTGGATATCACAGAAGGGAGAGGGTTTTTTTTTTGGGTTTTTTTCTAAGTCAACCCAAAAATTGTATATGGTGTAACCATGGCATTGCTCTGGAGCCAAGTCGTGGGTTAACAGTGTGCCTCCTCTCTAACACTGACAAAAAAAGCTTTCAAAGCAACAATTTGCCAGAGATATGAACAAGCATGCTGCAGGGGCGCCTGGAGTCATGCAGGTAAACATTTGTACAGCATCCTTTCTTCTAAACCTTTAATCCTCAGGAGGCATTCCCCATTATACCAGCGGAGGCAACCACAGATGCTACACTGATCGCTAATGAGTGCAAAAGACACAGTGTGTGTGTGTGTGTGTGTATGTGGATGTTGATCCCTGACCCACTGTATCAGGGTAAACTAAACAAGAGCTGTGGCTGTGAGTCATCCTGTTTGGCCTACGTAACAACTTGGGGCTCAGTGCTGCATTGAGCCCACTTGTAAACTCACAGTGAGCGCAATAATTACTGAAGACTCACTGGCAAAGCACCTCAGTAGTGGATTTATAAAATGCTAGGAAACATTGCAGGGCAACAAATAAGATAAGACTGACGATGTACGCCTCGATGTAGCCTCTATAGCGAACAGTATGCATCAGGGCTTTTATTAACCCACAGCAGGAGTGGGTTCCAGGACTGTGAGAGCCGCCTCTAAGCAGGGTGCTAATCTCCCAGCTGTAGTTCCTTTGACGGTGGATAGAGAGACAAGGAGAAACGAAAAAATTATTGAAGCCATCGTAACACCAAAAGATTAAACTATATATGTTGCATTTCATAAAAAACAGTACTCTATGCATTTACTCAAATCGCTTTTAATGTCACATAATGTGTCATATATACAATAAATCTGCATTAGTTGATTTGTCTGTAATAGGAAAATATATCTGTTATACAACAATGAATAGGACAGAAAACATAAGCAGTTACGTGTAGGAAATATTGAAATGTCACAGCAGTAGTTTTTCACACTGATGCTGGACCTATAAAGTTAGATCAGTCATAAAAAAGTATATGGCAGGGAGAAAAACCCGAGGCCCTCCTGTCATGCACTCTAATTATCTCGTCTAAGCGGTGAGTCGCAAAAGGTCAGCCACATAAAAAAAATAAAAAAATGGATGAATTTGTCAAAATTCAGGAAATAACCAACGGGTTCTCATTGCTAGTCGGTCAATAAATCTCAGAAGGAAAAAGAAGACCCCAAACACATGTTTAATGAGAGAAAACAGAAACAGGATGTGTCAGGAAGCAGTGATGCACGATGACACAACAAATGAGAGATAAGGAAATTGAAACTTCTGCCTCTTCCTTCAGATCTACCTCCCAACTCGGGGTTTCCCTTCGGCACAGATCTAAACTTGTCTCACAGTTCCCCAGTCTGTGAGGAAATATATCGCAACTGACCTGAAATCAACATCTCGGAGCTACAATTATCATGCTCCTGGTTTAGGTGTTGTCTGGGCTGCGGGCTGACGGCTAAGTGGAGGCAGCACTCTTGGCTACGCCGGGGGAGGAGCTGATCTGCTGGGGGGCAGGAGACTGAACAGAGGTGGCTGAAACGCCACCACTCCCTGAGACGGTTGGAGCCCCCTCCCCTTCCTCGGCACCTGCCTCTGCATCCTCGTCCTCCTCATCTTCGTCCTCATCGTCTGTACAAGGAGAGAGGTGCTCTGAGTTAAAACCTACAAGGCTGAGGTCCATGTAGTCATTTGCAGCCATGATGAAACTCTGTCCCATCACCTTGGATGAAGTCGAGGCTACGCAGGGCCGTGCGCTCTTTTTTAAACTCGACAGTGTAGTGGTCCATGCTCTCGTAGCCGCGCTCGACTTTATCCAAGTGTGCTGTGGTGGATGCGTCTGCAATCCTGCGCACACGAGGTGCAAACAGCATTATTTATAGTCGACAAGGTGGTGCTTCTCAAATATGTCCCATCTGTGACGTTTGGCACATTTACAGCAGTCATTTTAGTATGCGAAGGTTAAAGATAGGGATTAGCAACACTTCACAGATTTACTTTCCACAGCTACCGAGCGAAGGTGTGACTTTGATGAACGAGTGCTGAGGATAACAAAACATGCAAACCATAAAATGAGGAAAGTGATGTTTTCCATGACAAATCAGTGCATAAAAACATATACTCACTTTTTAAGGAGAGGCTTTGTGTTCTAAAAGAGAAAAGAGACCATTTTCTTTTTGTGCATAAATAGCACACTTGTAATGAAATCATGTATTGTCTATCTCAACATTTTTTCAACTGTATTTGATAAAGGCCTTGACCTGAAGAAATAACGCCATTTCAGATTCCTCCATAGTCTGGATGCCCATCTCCACAATTTTACAGCTCTCATCCAGGTGATCTCCATATTTCCTGGTCAGGCCCCGGATATAATTCACCTTCTCCTCCTGTTCGACTGTCACCTTCTGACTCATTTCCCTCTTCTTCTCCTCCAGGATTGAGTAAAGTTGGTCAAACTTTTCACACACCAGCGTTTTCTGTCGGCGACCATTTTCCTGGATGAAAAGAGACAGAGACGTCTTAAACTCCAAAAGTGATAATAAATCAAAACAGTTGTAGAGAGGAATGTATATGAATGCATCTTCAGGGTGGCACAGAATTTGAAAACAAGGGAAAGTAAGTCAATAGTTAATGTTCGATGGTTGTGCTCTACAAAAATCCTGTCTTGTATTTGAGTGGCGGTGGAGCCAATTGTCAAGAAGGGGCAGCAAAGCTCAATCAGCATGTCTGTTCTGAGTGACGCCACTTAAGGAGGACACGATGGGGGGACTTGGGCCACTCCAGCTTCCTCTCTGCATATCCAACTGTGGCGCCTGAATCACAGGGACGCTGTCTGTTCTCCTGCCATCAATTACACAGGCCCTTTTTATTGTCGGTGTTCGTGCGCCAGACACAGGATTGACAGTTACATGTTGGAAATACGAAGGAAAAAAACTGAAAAAAGTGGCGCTTGAAGCAGGCAGTGGCACCAAATCGTACATTTTCCCCTCTTTACTTGTCTGTCTATATCTCACAGACTGTTAAAAGCAGCGAGAGTGGTGGCGACAAGGACACTTTATATCAGTTTGTACGTCTGTACAGGTGCATTAGTGAGTGTACATTAGTGAGTGTGCAGAGTGACGCTCGCTGAGTGAGCGGCCAGGCAGTGCAGCAGTCGGACACTGACCTCTATAGCACGACAGGCTTCCTCCAGCTGACTAATGATGCCTTGCATCCTGTCGTTGTGGCCGACCATCATGGCAATCCCGTCACCCAGCTCTGTCTGGGGGACAAGGACACGGCAGACCGATTACTGACTTAAATCTTGGATACATTAGCAAAAAAAAAAAAATGGAATAACATCAGAAAGTCAGTCAAAAAATTTTACTTTTTTAAACGCTCACAATATAAGAACATTAATTTAAGTGTGATGAATTAGAAAAAAATCTGATCTTTTAAAATAGCAAACGATTTTGGGATGTATTATATGACTTATCATATCACAACCCTGGTGTTTAGCATTGCATTCTGTCTTGTCTTATGTCTTCACGGTTAGGTTTGTCATTGTTATGAGATGTTTATTCCCATTTTGTTTCCTTCTTTTTTTGTCACATTCTTGTCCTTGATATCATGTCTTTCAATTCCCAATTAACCAACATGTGGTTCATTAATGTCCGGTTCATTTCTTCTTCGTGGAGCGCTGGAGCTGATCCCAGGTACATCCTGGACAGATCCATCACAGGACAAACACAGAGAGACACACAGGGACGCACCTGCATATGCAGATAACAACAAACGATGTTCATCTCATACAATTTCAGTAGTAGAAATCGTTTTCCCTGTGATCTCGCAGCTCGCAGTATTCAGAGCCTCCACAGAAAAACCAGCCCTCACCTTCTTTGTCTGGTAGATGCTGGTGATCGGCGCCACCTCACAGTCTTTGTGGGCTCCGAAAACCTTACACATGGAGCATGTGGGCACACCGTGGGTTACGCAGAAAATGTTGATCTTCTCTTCTTCGTGAACATCGCACATGGGCGTTTCTTCGTTCTTCACCGGCGCCGGCTTGCTGCTGTTGAGGTATAATGAAAACAGTTGTATTTTCCCGTCACGCCACACATTTGGCTGCATACTGATGTGACATGTCATGCCAGTTTGATAATGTCACCGTTACACATCTCAGCAGTTTATTGGCGATCTATCAGTCAACGTCGCCCTACACACGGACTACCGGCACTGTAATCAATACTCCTTTTTGCTGCGTAGTACACAACTGTGGGTGCAAGTCGACAATGATTCCTGCACTATTTCTCTTTTATTAACAGCTCAAACTCACAGTGTCATGTATATTCATCCCATAAGAATTACCACTAAGTCTGACTATCCATAAAAGAGCCTCAAAGACCTGATTCAGAGGGATGTGGAGCACCCTGAGTGCACAAGTGGAAGTGTTGTGGATCTTATGTCATACAGGCCTCTTGGCTGTTCAGTCAGATCCTGGATACATCATGTTTGCAGATGACTTCTACTGAAGCATCTCGTCATCCACTCCAGCCCTCTGACTCAAAAGCCACTGGCATTCGGGCCACACCACGAACTAGTCACAACAGAGACTATCCATTCCCTCGTTCACTACAGCCGTTCACTTGCCCCGAGGGCAACTCTGAGTAGTAAACAAACCCCAATGCCGTGGCAATTTTCTTTTGTGTTTGTGTAAAACGAGGATAAACCAAGTGTTCGTCTGGTCTGTCTCACCTGCTGGACTCCTGTTTGAACATGTCAATGATGTTCTCCACCAGCAGGTTCCTCTGCAGGCCGTAGACGCCGTGCCTGTCCAGAACCACCTCATGTCTGCAGGACGGGCATCTGAAACGGCCACCAGACGTGAGTGAGCCACTTCTCGTTGGAAGGTATGGGTTTGAAGCCTGCAAACAATGACAGTTCAGATCCTAAACAAACAGCACCGGTTGATTGATCTCTGTCAGAAAAAATAAACAGTTTTATTGCAGAGCTATGAAATGTTAATTTGGTGGATTAACAGCCCATGAAAATATCCTCATTACCAAAGCTCTGATTGATGATTCACAAGGCTTTTAATGCAGCGACAAACACATTTAAATGAGTAACTCCAAGGTCTGAACATTTTCCAATTTGTCTTGTAAACTAGTTGTTAACTCAGCCAATAGATATTGAATTGTTCTAAATTGTGACAACACTTCAGACCATGACCCAAACAGTGACTGTTTTGCTCTTTAATAAATCAGAAATGTAGGCCAGGCCATGTGATATAAATATCAACAGTGGAACTACCTGATCAATGGACAGTAATATATATAACTCATTCAGTTAAAAGACAGTTTTCTCTAAATATAAATGCCATAGAAAGATGTGAGTTGCTTACCTGGAAAACATCATTAGCACATTTTCTGCAGAGATTATGCTGGCACGGTAGGATGACCACAGGCTTTGTAAACATTTCCAGGCATATTGGACAAATCAGCTGTTTCTCCAAGTTGTCCATGGTCTCCGATTTTGGCAAACAATTCTAAACACAACAACAAGAAAAAAAAAAAAAAAAAGACAAAGGAAAAGTGTGTTTGTTGCTGAAAGCAATCGACTGTGGACCCGCTGTCTGGCTGAAAAGTAGGCCTGCTGTCGTGTCCTCGAGGGTGTAGGCTCCTATCTCGCTGGTGTCACGTCTGTTTTTAGCAGCTTCTGCTGTCACGTCAAAGGTTGCCATTTTTACCCTGCCCATATTTGAAACGGAGCAGGGTAGTACCGAACAGCTGCCTGTCGGCCACAGCTTCCTCTGTGCTGCCCTCAGGAGTGACCTGATGTCTGGGCGGTGTGGACATTCAGTGATTCCGGCTTCTACATTGGGAGGATGTTAAAAAGATCCTCTTCAAATATTTAGCCATTTAACAAGGTTTATCCACATATACAATATCTAGGTCATTGCCCCTTTTTAATCTTTAAGTAGCCTGCACTATGTAACAAAGTAATGCAAGTAACTATAGATGATAGATAATAGTTAGATTAATAGATTATAGATAATAGTTAGATTATAGATAAAAGATTATAGAAAACTATAGATATATTGCATTCCATACAGTATTGATGTGCTTGACTCAGTATCACTTGACTCAGCTCAACTTTACATACTGTAAATAAGAGCCAAAAAAACCAGATTGTGTTTTCCCCTTTTAACAAAAAGGCTGAGGACCTGTTTCAGGTAGGAATGTCTAGATATCATTTTATGGCATTTCTATACAAATGTAAGTATACAGTTGTCCTCAGTGGTGACTTTCATTTGTAGTTAAAGTCGGATATTGTTAAAACTAACTGTAACGCCAAGTTTCTCGGGCGCACGTGCTCACCTCGTGATAGGTGAGTGGATGTTCGGATTTTCGCTCTTTGAAAGGAGTCGAATTTTTTTTTTTTTTTTTTTGGGTCAAACAGCTGTTCAGAAGACTTTCTTATTTTATGCATATTGACCACTCGATTTATTTATTTATTTTCTTTTTACATTTTTAGACCAAATTTAGGCTAGTTTTAATTAAAAAAGTATATATCAAGAAATAAGGAAAAGCTTGCTTCTACCGATTAGTTCCCTATCGTTTATGTAAAAGAGTCGTTCCTTAGGCTCGACTCATTCATGGGCTCAGAACTACACATCTCCTGGAGAGCGTGGGAGATGATGTGGACTTATTTACTTTGATAATAATGCCGATTATACCCGAATGTGTCACCCATCAACTTAAAGATGAAAAGGTAAATTATTTCACGTTCAACTTTGTAATGTATGATATTGTACAAGGGAAAATGCTGGCTAGCATTATGCGCATGGAGTTTATCCCGTTCGCACGTGAAACCTATGTGGTGCTCGCGAGTCACCGCCACCATTGACTATCTCGTGCTTTAGAGAAACTTGGCGTCTTCTTTTTCTTTTCTTTCTCCGTCATGTTGGGCAGGGTAAGTTTTCTTTATATTCGTGCACCTAACTTTTTAGAGCGTTTGTGGGCCTGCTAGCTTGTACCTTTGCTTTTCAACACACACTCCAACGCAGCTAAGAGACATTAACAATACTCAGGTGAAGCATTGTTTCCTAATTAATACAGTAAGCACAGGATGCATCTCTTTCTCGTGATGAATAGATGGTAAACAAGCTGTAAACAAGTTTTCACTTGTGCAATTGAGCGTCTAAGTTTCTTACAGTTATCTTAAAGTCGTATGTTGTGTGTACCATTCATCTTGTTCGCTGCAAATAAACAAGTAGTTAAAAGAAGAAATGAAAAATAAATGTAAATGTAACGTTTGCGACGTCATTTTGAAGAAAAAGAGAAAAAGTGTACTGGAGAATGCGGGCATCGATCCCGCTACCTCTCGCATGCTAAGCGAGCGCTCTACCATTTGAGCTAATTCCCCATACTTCACTTCAATGACGTCATCCGTTTATAAAGTCGTCCGATGCACCGCTTTCTCGTTATGTTTTTATGCATTGCAGCTGCACGCGCATTCTGATGAGTTCTGAGATAATTAAACAGGCATGAATCTAAAAACGCTGACTTTAATCAGCTTGTTAGGTCTTGGTGTTTTTATTTAGCATTATAAACACCAAGTTGAGCCGCTGCCTCAGCTGTTATTTGAAGCTCAGAGTTCATGTCTCAACATGAACAACTTGGATAAGGCAAGAAAAAAAACACAGAAAACCACTTGTTTGGTGGAAGTGAGCAGGCTCGCTATAAATAAATAGGCATGACGTCATACCTGTGCCATATCTCCCTTCGATAGCTCAGTTGGTAGAGCGGAGGACTGTAGAGGTTGTATGGGTATCCTTAGGTCGCTGGTTCGAATCCGGCTCGAAGGAGAGTCATTTTTTTCCCCCCTTAGTTTTTTAATTTTGCCTTTTGAAATCTTTTTTTTATTATTTATTTTTTATTTTTTTATACAGCACAATGACTGACATTGAGGACTAATTGTGTGTTCAGTCATCCGACATTTAAAAGATTGGCTTAACAATTGATCATTTTTAGCTTTTCAAACATGAATTATTGTGACGTTTTGGTTTATTTGGTGAAAATTCTCACAGATTTAATGTCAAACCATGTTCTTGCATTTTTTTCACAGTTCAGTACTACTGGGCAGACTGGTGAGGAGAGCTGGAGCAAAGGTCGACACAGACCTGGACTTTATGGTTTCAGTAGCCGAGAGAAGGACCCTGGAGACGATTCTCTTCATCCTGGACAACACTCAAGTCCCTGTCTGTGAGGATCCGGTGTCCTCTGCATGTTAAATGGAAAAAAGACGACAATTGCAAGCACTCATGTTCAAAAGGGAGATCATTTAAGATGATTGCTTTGGTGTCTGATTTGCTCGCCACTCGTCATGAAAGCAAACAGCATAATTTGATTTGACTGTCAAATGAATTACAACTGCGCCGCTCTAAACACGTCTCTGTGGAGGACTCAAAAAGGAAAATTAGCAGTTGTGTGGAGGACTCTAACACACGTCACACTTTAATGAAATGTTTTCATTTATAATGGAATATTTTTTTTTTGGGATGTATGTGCAGCGGTTCCATTTTACAGTATTCATTTAAAAAGACGTAATTAAACAAGATTCTCTGCTGATAGGGTGCTTATATTAATGCATGAGTGCTTTTATGTAAGTGAAGGCGTTTGCATTTTCTGAATGTCCCCACAAGAATAGATACTTGAGGCAAATCCAAAAAGGTGATTGGATTTTACATAATTGATAAAAGCATTATCAGAAGCGTTTTAGTCAGATTGTGGAAGATGGATCCACAATTTTTTTTCTCTCTACAGTTTTATAGTTTTCTAACCAATCCTATTTTTATTTGAGTAAATATGGTTATTATTTATTTTTTGTGCAAGTCAGAGTTAATTATTTTTTTACATTTTAGATCAAATTGAAGTTGGGTCACTAGTGTGTCAAATTGAATATGTGAGATACCTGGTAGATTGTGTTCAACTTTGTGTAATAATTTAATTTATTCCAGAGGAAAAGAGGCATAAAACCAATCCCGACACACCTTGTGTGTTTTTTTTTCCATCAGCCTTCCTGCCAACTCTGTTCTCGCTATAGTGAGGCTCCATGGATATACACACCGTCCACAAGTGCATCAGGAGCAGTGAGTCATATTTAAACATCTTTAGACAGATGATTTCAGTGTGAATGGATAAGTGTCTCTATTGAGCTCCAATATGTCTCTTCTCTTCCTTTTTAAGAGTCCAATCAGGTACATGAAGACTGCAAGTTTTCAAATCCCAGCGGTAAGCACACGCATTTCTACTTTAAAGGTTAAAATTAAACGTGGAATGGAAGCTGTTCAATTTGTACCTGTGAAGTTGGGCGATTACGTGATGTTTAAATTCATGCAAATGCGTACAGACAGACTCATCCATTTTGTCACAAGTGTCACATGTGTTTTACAGTTTTTCCACTTATGCTGATGTGCTTTAATGTGATGCACTACAAATGATCATGTTTTTTTTAGAGACTTTGCAGCCTGTGGGCACAGCATTTTTTTTTTTTCAGTTTAATTAGTAATCTTTAAAAGACTGAACTAGTATGATTACATATTCATTGACAAAAAGCAAGTGCTCTTCCTAAATGCTCAAGCATTTGGAAAACGCCTAAAAGTAAATTCAAATGACATCAATTAAGATGTTCTTTTTGTTTGAAATGTATTCATAATTTTTAAGCCATTACTGTCTGACTCATAATATTGGAGTGCCTGTTGGTAAAAATTCAATAAAGGTCGACAAATTAAGAGCGCCATGGAGATTCTTTGGAGATGAAAGCCCACCATGAATGAGAGACAGTGCTGCTTTTGACGCGAAAAGCTGCTATTTTAAAAGAGCACAGTGTGAAACTCCTGCTCCCCTATTTTGCTGCGCGGTGCGATGCGGTGCCTCATGTATATAGTAAAAGGGTGTGCGAACACAGCCGAGGCCACATAATACACTAGGGGGGGTATTACACACGTGCACACACAGATTTTAACACACACACATGGACGTCTACGAGCTCGAAAGCAAGATAAAAGTGTATGTGAAACTGAAAAAAGGATGCCATCTGCTCACTTTATGAATATTTCAGTTAGGTGGAAGTCATGTTGTATTCATGCAGATGGTAAGCAGTCACAGTGTAGAACGTAAGAAGGCCCGTTATGCAGAGTTTGTCAGAAATATCTATTTCTGCATTTCCATGTTTGTCCTGACGTGACCGGCTAAGACTTTGAGGCAAAAACTCTGATGGCGTTCCATAGGATCAGATCCAGGTGAGAAGTAGCACAGATGTAAGTTTGTTCTTACATATAAATGATTGAAAATGACGACCATTAATCTGTATTTGTACTGATAGGAATACCTGGCTGTGGAGTCATGTGTTATAAATGAAAACTTAGAATTAATTGAAGTAAATAAAATGGAAAAAAAGGTAAAGATGTTTGTGTGTAGATTATTCCCTTTTCTTTTTTTTTATAAACTGCTTTTTGGCAATAATTCTTAAATCAAATTAATTTGTCTTTTAAATGTTGATTTGATAAAGACATTTGTAGGATGGGCAGCAGAGCTACTACGTTGGTTGTGCTCATGAAATTCCTCTTGGTCGTTGCAATGCTTCCGACTGGTTGTCTGCATCAGCCCAGCTTGGAACCTCCGACACTGACATTGTCTTATTCTAACAAATGGGCCATAATTTTGGGACAGAAGATGTGAATGAAAACAGGACGGTCATAGAACAGTGTTGATGTTGCCCAGAATAAGTTTCACTTTGGCTGAAACAATTTATCAGCACTCATTTTATTGACGCACCTCCCAGGAAGAGCTTGTAACGTTTATATCAATTTTGTTTCTGGAGGAAAGACCAAGTGGTTGAATGAAGATGAGCGTTTTCCTGCCGCCTTATTTAAGAAATGAAATAAAATAAGTATTCTGGTCACAACAACCACATGAAGCCTCATTCCTCACTGGAAGCCCAAGCTGTGGTGTATTATAAGGCAAGACTGTACAGCCATGTATTAAAACACATCAACCCACAACAATCAGCTCACTATAATCCAGCTGAAGAAGAATAGCCACTGTGAAAGCCTGTCACAGATTTAAAGTAGCCTAAAGTATTGCCGCAGGCAGATCTGTGATGAATTCACAACGAATTCAACTTGAATCCTCACACCTTTCCAAGGAGTTCATTCATTATGATATACTCGACATATTGTCGAGTTGATTAGAAGAAAGATTGAAAAGCCACATTTCCGCACAGGACTTTATGTAACGCCTTCTCCCATCCCGTGACGTAAAAGAGACGTCAGCCTGCTTGAACAGACGCCACTGCAGCTCGTGGTCATGGGAAACTGAGAGGTGCTCAGCATTCATGTGCTTGTCTCAGCCTGGTTTAAACCTCGTACCCTCTAAATCACAAGAAGCAGTGTTCTCCATCTACACCCTGCCTAGGAGCAGAAAGAAGCAGGTAGTTTCAGCAAATAGAAATTCAACATTTACACTTCAAGAACTGACTGTGTAAATGAGAATGTACTGAAACTACAGAGTCGTGGCATTAATATGAATTAATGGCCCTGTTAAGCTCTATTTCACTTGTTCAATAACTTGAGGACTGGGAGCCTAAAAGAAGAGTATAGACTAGAGAGATGATAGAAGTATCATTGAGACATCGTCATCATCATCATCATCATCATCATCATCATCATCATCATCATCATCATCATCATCATCATCATCATCATCATCATCATCATCTTTTATGCAGTCAGTGGTTCTTGCCATCATTTTATGCCTCATTTTATAACTTGTGTGTGCAGCAATTGACTTATCCTGCAAATCTTGACATGTGTGTCATGCAAAAGAAAAGAAAAAAAAAAACAACCTCCACAACAAGAGGTATTTGTCCCTTATAAAAAGCAGTATTACTGTAAGTGTGTCTTGGAGCTTTTATTTAAACTGAGAGACCAGAAAGCAGGATCGCCAGTTTTAAAAGGCATCGCATTGGCTCCCTGTGTGTTTTAGAGTGGATTTTAAGATTATTTTAATGGGGTTTTTTGGTTGTTGTTTTTTTAAGTCTAAATAGTGTTGCCTTCTTATCTTACAGATTTACTTTTATCTTATGAATCATCGCAAACCCCTCAGGTCCTCCTGCACCGGCCTTTAATGGTTCCTTTCGTTAATAGAAGAACCTGCGGTGATGCTGGTTTTCAGCATTACAGCCTGTCGGAGAGCCGAGGGCTGCAGAGGATGTTCATGTTTTTAAAAGCAGGCTCAAGATCTTCCTTTTTAATAAGGCTTTTAACTAATGTCCATTTTACCTGTTGCAGTATTTTAAAAAAAAAATTATTCTTTGATATGTGTATACATTGGCAGGGGGTGGGTAGATGTGTGGGTATCACTCAGTGTTTATTTTGTTTTAAACCTCTAAAGCACGTTGTGCTGCATTTTATTGTACTAAAATTGCTATATAAATAAAGTTTGATTGGTTGATTTAAAGCTAAAATATTTCAGCACATAGTTCACAATTTAACCCTAAAGACGCTCCAAACTGGCAAATTGTATTATTTGTTAGACAGTAAAACGTTAGGGTCCTCAAATGAAACGCGATAACAGATTTCAATCACTGAACAATGTGCAGATCAGTGGAGATGCAGCTCTCTCTGTGAGGCTGGACGGCCGACTGGTCTTTAACATGATGGAATGCTGCCATCTAGCGGTTCAAAGAGGGAACTATATCCGTCACGTTCCCCGCCGCATACTGACGTTATTACAGACGTCACTACGGGAAGAAACCGGCTGCGTTTTAATTCATGCTAATTTCAGTAAGTCGATTGTGGATCATGGTGATGGAAGGGAGAATAAACACTCCAGCAACACATTAAAATAATAATAAAAAATTCTAGGTGTAAATACTTGGAGATCAATTTGTAAAATGTTGTAGTTCGTAAATTTGTTAAAAGATAAAAATAAAGAAATAAAATAAATAAAGAAAGAAATTAAAAAAATTTAAATTAAAATAAATATATATATATATGTACACACACACACACACACACACACACACACACACACACACACACACACACACACACACACACACACACACACACACACACACACACAATACCTGTTCACCTTTGCAAAAACAATATTCTCTTGATTTGCACGCACACGCGGTTCTGATCCTCCATTGCAGGAACCCTTTTCCCCACAAGGTGGCGCTACGTACACGCAACAACACACTGCAGGGGCCACATCCAGTTCTTTGACGCCAATTGTAACAAGAAAGCATAATAACCTGAACTATACCCATAACTACAGTTTATTTTGTGTCTTTTAGGGCAGAGAAATGTGACTACATTCTGACAACATTTACTTTTGCATCAGTGACGACCTGAAACTTTGTTTTCAAAAACAGGCATCTGATTTTCCCTTTACCGCATCACTTCTCAAGTCTTAAGATTTCATCAATTCACCCTCACAGCATGGATTTCACATGGACGCATTCAATTAACAGAAAGGCTGTTAGGTTTCACTGCTGTTTTGCTGCAGTTGGGTGGTTAAGTGTAAGTCTCAGTGTGAATATATATCTGTTAATCTTAGTACAACATGTGCAGTGGATACATTCGAATAGGCTTTAAAATATGCAATTAGTATCTTTTTTTATATCATTAAACTTTTCACTATCATGAAAAGGCCAAATTTAGGCCTGTGTTGGTCAACATGCTGTATGTATTATAACCCTTCTTGTAATGGTGTGTCATAAGAAATAATTATTTGCTATTGTTCAGTCTCAAGCTTAAAAAAAAAACAAGAACAGAAACTCTGTTTAAATACATCAAACACGTACGCAGGCATGCACATATGCGCATTATGGTGCGTCTGTCTGTCTTTCTGTTTATGAATATGCACAGTTAATCAGTTTGAAGATAAGTACAGGTGGAAAATTGCTTCACGGCTAATGAAGGAAAACATAATGACCTGCTCTCAGTGGCGTCAGAGGGTAAAAGATAAAACAATTAGGCGCACCGTGGTGGATTGTGGAGTCTACTGTGAGTTTTCAGAAAGAGCGGTGGAGGGCTGGGGGCCTCTCCAGCATCCACAGCACCTGTCACCCCAAGGGGAATCAGCAGGTATCCTGCTCACCTGTTCCACCAAAGACTCCCGAGGATGACGCGCGAACACTGAAACACACCTGCTGCAGAGACGCGCACGTGCTCAGGGGTGTGTGCTACTTTTGTGTATGTGGCAACAAAAATTTTTTTTAAAAAATGGCTGCAGGAGAAATTAATTAGTGGAACTGCCTCCCAAATCATTTCCCCTGACGTGTACTTAGATGAGTAGGTGTAAAATATGTGCTGTGGTGTGCACGCACATGTGATACGCCACTGACACAGTTATATGCCAGATCAAGCAGTTTCAGGGTTGTCTGGCAACAGCAGGTTTGTAAACTGAATGTAAAGACAGAACCACCCTTGTGTGTGTAGCTGACTCTGAAGTGTCTGTGGCAGATACCTTTAAAAAGCCGTTTGTGTCGGGTTAGTCATTTACACAGAGTTAAAGTAGCTGTTAATATTAAATTAAAAGGTTTTCAATGTACTCTCAGCCATAAGGTGTTTCAACATTACAGAATTAAAAGTTTATAAGTAATAGTTGTTGTTTTCCCACTTTTGACTGTTTAATTTAGTATGAGAAGCTGTAAGCTACAGTCAGCAGGGTACTTTTTTTTTTTATAAATGATCTTCCTCTTCTGAACAAATCCCCTCAACAATCACTGAAAAATGTTCAGTACTATGGGAGTTTTCAATTGCTGCAGGTTTGTGTGTTGATGACACGCACAAACGGAGAACATTGAAACTCCACAGAGAAAGGCAGTCTCAAGCTGGCTGTACTCTTGAGACACTTAAAAATATCTTAAAACACAATCTCTTCATAATACTAAATCAAACGATATTACAACCAGCTAAAGTTTGCCGCGGTGATACTCTTTCCATTCCTATCAGTCTACCACTCGTTTGTTATAATGTGAGACACTGTTGCCTGAGTTGCTTGGGAAGGAGGCAGGATCTCTTTGTGGGGGGCATCATCGTGGGCAACTACAATCAACCCCATGGAAGTGGGGAGGGAGGGGATTATGCCTGCATTGCCACAGGGCCTGACTGTTGCCATGGCACATCACTTGTTCTCCTGTTCTCTGGCAAGTCAGAGACTGTGAAAGTGTCCTGGATGGATGTTGGCAGTTTCTTTCAAATTGAGGGGCTTATTGGGGATAGTTAGAATGCAGCTGGAGCTCAGCTGCCCTTCATCATATGAAAACATGTGTAATGTGTAGACCTATGGTGCAGGAGTAAGAAATCCAAACACTATCTGAATATCTCAAAGTCAACTTTACAAGTGTCTGGATCAACCACAAGCGGTCCCTTGTGGCAAATCGCCACCGCTTGACTTGGATACATCATTTTGCTGTTATTCCCTATGCTGTGTTTCAAACTACTGGTAAGTCTCAGTTCCCAAGTAGTATGAGTCATGAGAGGAAGGTAATCACAGGCAATGATGTGGACCGCTGCAGGGCAAGCCCCGTTGTGGAGGAATACCCTTGAGAAAGTCCACGCCGTCTGCAAACGACTGCTCACATAGGTCTTGGGATCGCCCTGGCCTCACAGCCACTCAGAAAGGCGCTTTCGTCAGCTGACTCTGGATCATCCAATCAGCGCCCGTCTTGCAATAGCTCCCTCCACGCTATTGGTCGACCGGGGACAAGGACTTTTTTTTTTTTTTCTTTTTCACGCTCGCTCCAACAGCACCATCTCTGGCAGGTGGTGTGCGCTTAAAAAGCATACAGTAGGCTAATGTTTAGGACGGTAGGTAGGTAGTAGTAGGGAGATAAAAACACTTTCCATTGTTGGTTTGGCATTTTTAATTTAATTTTTAATTTATTTCTATTTTTGGTTCGGTCGCGGTGCGTTGCGTGCCATGAGGCTTCCTGTGAGCCGAGCGGAGTCGCAGTGAATGGGATGAACGTCGGGGTTCCCCTCTCAGAGACTGACACCCTGGGCTTCACGGTGAATTAAACTGCTCCTTCGCCATGCAGCTGTAGAGGAAGAGGGGCAAAAACAGACGGAAAAGCCCTACATGTTGATTATATTTCGCCTCCGTTTGGCTGCGAACGAGCGAGAAACCACCCGGCCACGGTCCCACATCCTGGAGCTGCCTCGCTCCGTTCAAATGATATGTTGGTGACATTTTTTGGAAGTGATCGTGCCTTTTGTTTTCACGCCGGGATGTGCTTCTCATATGCGGATTTGTAAAAAGACCAAAAAAAAGAAAACAACCAACAAACGCCACGGAGCCCCAAATGAGCGGACGCGTTTCTCTGCTCCGAAAATGAGGAAGCGATTTCATAAAGACCCAGAAAATGGCAAGAAGGTCTCGTCGTCCGTGGGCCCGGATCTGAGTAAAATGAGAAGGAAAGGGGCAAAAGCAGCAGCAGCAGTATGATTATTTTTTCTTCTTCTCCCCCTCACAGAATGACACCAAAGGAGGTGAAACGGAGGAGGTAGAAGAGACGCAGCAGCATCCATGAAGGCGATCTGGAAGTTTTTGAGTCGCTCATAATGAACAGAAATACTTTGCAGCTCAATATCAGATCGTTTCCACAATTTTGAAAGATAATTTTTTTTCTGCTTTACAAAGGTTTTTTTCCCCCCCGTTCTCTACTCATCAATTTTTTTTTTGCATCATTTATCTCTTTATATATATATACACACACGCATATATAAAAAAAATTTTCCCCCTATATTTTTGATCTGGATCCAGCCCTGACTATTCAATGGAAGTATGTTATCAGCTACCGGTTTTGCCTCTAGACAGGCCGGTTCCCAAGCATGTCCTCAGCCGGAGGGGAGCCATTAGTTTCAGCTCCAGCTCTTCTCTCTTCGGGGCCCCTGATCCGAGGCAGCTGTCACAGGTAAAAACAACAACAACAAAAATTCATTTAAAAACAACATTACGCTCGTCTTGGTTGTGTATGTTTCAGCCACACTGTTGGTTGACTGTGGGGGATTCACACTGGCTATGAATACCTGTTTCTTCTCAACAAATCTATGAATAATTCAGTGAAATCTTGCAGGTGGTCGCTGGATACCCCCCCCCCCCCCCCACACACACACACACTGAGCACAGCATATTCTTATCTCTGAGACCTTAAAACACACAGTAAAATATCTCGCCCAAAACCAACTTTGTGTTTGTGCATGTTGCTTCCATATATATATATATATATATATAAAAAAAAGCCCTTCCTGGCTTACACTTTCGCCAGCACTACCAATGTGGTGCTGGAGTGTATCAGCTCACTTCTGGGATTTGTGAGAATGAACGTGCCACAATGTTATTTATGTTAACTTCCCTTGACACATTGACAGAAACGTCAATCATTGAGTCACTCTTAAGCTTCCTGCATTTCTGGAGTCCTGAACGTGCAGCTTTCATAAGCCGGCCTTTTCTGTATTTCACCTGCTATGTGGTAAAAGGGCAGAAAGGGTTGGCTGCAAGACTACATTTCATGTCATGAGTTCATGTGCTGCTCCACTCTTGTTTGCACAAAATAACTGGCATTGTGCTACAGTCCGCCTCTAATGCGTTGCAGTAATTTTTGAGCGTGTGTCTCAGGTGATGTCCTCACTATTAGGTTTTTGTTCCCTGTGCACGCACCAGCTGTGAGAAGAGGTCTTCCAGCATCAGAGAAAAGTTGCACACCAAGTCAATGGACTTCTTTTCCGCAGTGTTACACTTTTTACATGGCAAAACATCTTTTCTGCTGCTTAAGTATTTTTGCACCAAAGCCGCAGGGTGCATTACTGTGTCTTTTGATCACTTCCTGCGAGTTGCTCATGAACAGACACTCCCACAGTGTTGCATGGCATTTCTCAACCCATTAACGAGGCATTAAGTCACTGTGTTGGACTGGTTGAGCATCCTCTTCAATGGGTTCTCCATTAGGCCTTTGTATAGGACCCTGCTCCACATAACCACCCATGTGTGTCTGCTTTCAACCCACCACCCATCCTGACAGACGGGCTGCTCAAAGACTTAACACATCCTCTGGTCCATCAGAGGTGCATTCTCAGTGGTCTTTCACTTTGGTGTCAGTGTTTCTCAAATGATGTCATTGCGTGTTGGATACAGTTTCCACATATCCTCTTGATCATCAATTCCTCTTTTTCGCCCCCTTAGTTGTAGCCACTCTATTGTTAAAATATGTGTCAGTTAAGAAGATGTGTAGAACAGTTTCCAAGTACCTGAAACCATCCTTGTTTTTTGCCCTGTGCTTCTCATCAAGAAGGGTTTACTGTAGAGCTCCCAAAACTAAAGCAAAAACGGCATCTAAGGTGAATTGTTCATTGTATGCAGGCAGACACAAGTTCAAAGGTCTTATGACTTATGGTCGGGTTCAAGACTTGATTTAATTGGCCAAATAATTCCTTCTCATTCACCACTTTGAGGTGTGCTTTTATTGTTTACTGCTGTGAAGATGGGAATTGCGGTATAGGACAATTTCCAGTAAATAATCATGATCTCAAGATGTTTTATGGAAACCTTGTGAAATCACACACTTTCACATTCTATATGTTGTGCAAATAAAAAGCAACAACGAACAGGAAGTGACAAATTCAACATGTACAACTGCATACCGTGTTCTATCTGCTTTTTCCTCCCGAGTATTGGCAGAATTGGGCAAACACACTTGCAGGCATACAGTGCTGTCACTCAGCCTTTGTCGCTGAGCAATTACACTTCTACAAATATTGTGTTTTGGGCCCTATTTATGACCATAAGGGTGCATTTGTCCTTGGTGGCTGCTGTGTTTTTGTGTGTGGTTCTGCAGGCCTGTTGTTTGTGGAAGCAGAGCTGGACTACCATTGCAGAAAGAGGCAGTTAGGCATGTGCCTGGGCTCTGTGGGCAGTGGTTTGGATCACTGCCAGACTCGCAGATGGCCGGAGTCTCAGTCTCTTTTCTTTCTCTGGCTATCTTGTTCCGCTCACTCACGAGCTCTCCCTCTCTCTTTCTTTCTCTTTCTCCTCTACACTCCCCCTCCCCTTCCCTTGCAGATGAAGACATTTCCTCTTGTAAACAGAGAACGAAAGAGTAGGGTTGAAGACACAACGGAGTCTCAGAAGAATATGCCACTCAGTGGTTGTGGAATGCTTATGATTGGGTGTAAATATGTTGTTGAAGAGGCGTTTGAAAACAGCATCAAATAAATGGGCTCATTTATCCATGACAATGCCTCTATTGTTTCGAATACAATGCACGTTGGTTGTTGATTAATTCCCAAAAGTGAGGTGGAAGATGAGTTTTGCATAAATATAGTGATGTGTGCTGGTTCACTTTGACTTCTCATGAGAAAGAGAAGTGTAAACAGAGGACAGAGGCAGATTAGACTGGTGCAGCATGAACGGGAAAGGAGTAGGACACAGTGAAGAGTCATGCGGTTCTCATTTAAACGACAAAATATATGTGTAACATACAGAGTGGTCGGCAATACTGCACACAGAGAGAGATGATACACATTGCAGGACTGAGTGTGTCTTTGTGCTTTGGTAGTCTGTCTTGATGTGGTACTGTTTGGACACAGTTGGGCACAGTCACATGGTTGTGATGAGGCCGTGTCATTTTATAGGTTAAAAAAAAACCCCAGTAGAGATCTAACCATCAATAAACAGATGCACAGTATTGACGAGCATTGTGCCGTCACGTGGCTGTTTGTGATAACGAGAGGAAAACGACATCAAGTGGAAACACCAATCTGCTGTCGGCTCAGTCCCTCATATCACAGCCGGAGATGTCATCAACTCACCTCACATCCACTTATTTACCTCTTACATGATTTGCTGTATGAAAATAAGTGTTTGCTTAGGGATGCAACCTGGCACCGCCATCCACACTGTAGATGTTTCTGTGTAGGGCTTGATACAGCAATACAGTACAGTGCCTCTTTCTTAGGGAGTTACTCTGTTGATTTTAACTGAACCGATAAGGTTTTTTTTTTTTTTTCCTTCTGTGTGTTGCGATCGGATTGACGTAGTTTCAGGATGTGGTAAGAATGCTGAAGGAGCCGCTCAGACTCTGAGCCTGGTGTTTCACAATCTTTCACAAAAACTTTAACCCCTGCGCTACCTAAACACAGGTTTTCTGCTGATTGAGCTGCAACACATGGTGCTGAATATCACTTAGTGGAGAAACAGAAGCCAAACCCTACATGCCGTCTTCTTTCAAACGTAAGCAATGCCCTTGTTTCTGGGCTTGTCTGTCCCTCTGCGAGGGGGGCCCCCTCTTATCACATGACCATTCTGTTTTTGTGCTGCGGTGTCGAGTGCAATCGGCCATGAGAATGCACTTACGCATATCAACACACCGACAGACACGATGTTAACTCCCCTAGATGAATATTGGTCATATTTAGTCTGGGTCTTTACACGTGTGACTCTAAACTGCAAGCGGGAGAGTGTGACTGGTTTCAAACTCCAGACAGAATGAACTGGTGACCTGGGCTTTGTTTGCCTTCCGAAGAAGGTTTTTTTTGGGGGGGCTAGAAGCAATTAGAGCCTGGGGATGATGTTCGAAATGAATGAAATTCCTGTGCAGGGTAGACGGCCTGTGAGAGCATGAAGCTAAAATCCTTCCCTTCCTCCACTCCTCAGCTCTACTTGTTTCATAGTCCACTGTTAAAAGCCCATGTATACAAGGCCCTTTAAAGCACTCAGTATTAAAAAAAAAAAAATAGGCTCAATCATTTTATGACACTCTACCCACCAATAAAAAAAACAAACACTGGTGGTAGGTATATTGCTGCTTGACGAGCTTGCTGCTTTGCTCAGTGACAAAACTCGCCGTCATTTTCTGCCTTGAGGCACCGGGCCAGTTCACCCCGGGCCTCTCCTCAAACCAGCAGCCCTCTCTGAAAACCTTGGTGCAGCTGGAGTGTGTCACACTGGACAGCGTACTTATAAAACACTCTTCCAAAAGTGTGTGTGTGTGTGTGTGTGTGTGTGTGTGTGTGTGTGTGTGTGTGTCAGACAGCTGGTTGCACACGAATGCATACACACACTTTCACTCCAAACCGACCCGTGTTTATGGCCTAGCACTCAGTTACTGGAATGTGCCGTCCCACACAGCACAGCGCTGCAAGAGGTCGTAACTCAGAAGGAAGCTTTCAGTTTATGAAACTTCGATTGGTCCAGCTGCTTTTATCTTGGGAATTTACATGCACGTGTGTACCGTTTTGTTGATGATACCTCAGTTTACAGGAATACTGTTCACTTCTTCTTTTGCTTGACCTCAGTTGACGTGCAGAAGGAAACCGGCCGGTCTTCGGTTATGACCCGACGTTTAAACCTAATAAGATAATAAAGGCCTCCTGTGTTTGAAACGAGGAAGTGTGAGAATGCATTTCTGTCCAGCCGACCGTTGAATTCCATTAAAAAGTCTTTGACCGACAATATCAGCTCAATCTCAAACGTCATGTTTAAAAAAAAAAAAAAAAACTCCACTGAAGAGTTTGACTTGACGTCTTTGCAGCCCGTCTAAAACTAGTCCTTCAGCAAGCTTTAGGAATAAAGGAGCTGAGGTGGGGACAAAAATGCCGACATTCGTAACACCTCAACTAGCAGAGTTTATCCAGTTTCCAGAAAGGTCCCTGGAGCACACATTTGTGAAGCCTTTGTGAAATTGTTAGCATCTATTTGACTAAAGTAGCCAGAAAACGAGAAACATTGAAGCCCCGCGGTTAGTCAAATAGTTAGGACATCAGGTCCTGACCTCAAAAACCCAACTCCGGTGACCTCAGGCGGTGAGACGAAGCTAAGATAAGGAACCAGAGCCTTATGTAAACGAGCTTACGGGGAATTGCAGGGAGCACAATGGGTAGACTGTTATGCTCGTGGTAAACTCCAAACAAAACCAATTTGAAACTGAGTTTGCTCTCGGACTGCTGCAAGCAAAAACCAACAGCCCGCAACTCAAGGTGTTTGCTTAAAGAGTCCTGATGCAAAAGAGGTTTTGTTGAATTTGAAAGCTTTCACCAAGTAAATGAAGAGAATCAACATCGGTTGGAGTCATTCCTTTAAACCAGTTAAATGTTATTGAATAGCCTGTATATCTAAGTCATTGTGAGTCCAGTTTTATTTTCTGTTAAATACGTGCTTTCATGTTATCGTGGTTACCCAAGCTTTGCACTAGTTTGCTTGAAAATGTATCCGTGTGTTCATATACACACTATAAACTTCACTTCAGCTTGGTCAGTTGTCGAAATAGCCCCTCCCAAAAAACATAAGCGAGGCAGACTATTGGAAATGCCTCCAGCTTGGTAGCACTGCAGACTACAACTATAACAATGACAATATAGGTAAAAATGAACAGCACCTTTTGATGAGGCCGTACTGTTGTACGATATCACGTTAGATTGTATGACTCGTGAGCGTATTATTATACATTCAATCTTCACTGTTATAACAATTACAGTTGCACAATATATAAATTCTGAATCTTAATGTTACTATGAACCAAAATGGATAATGGCCAACAAAGAGGAGATTGGAAGAAATTTGAATCTCAAGGTTGCGGGTCAAATGGTCCCCATCAGTGAGGCTGAAGAAAGAAGTTCCTCTGTCTAATGGTCGCTAGATCCTAATTTTTATAATAATAAAGTTGATGGAAAAATTGAGCATATTCACCTGTTAGATAAAGAAAGAAAAAAACTTTATCTGTACACCCTTGTCATTGTTACACATGTAGAGAGAGTTGAGCTTGATTGTTAAACCAATGTTATAGAAAGGCCTTAGCTGGTAGCGGGTGAACACTGTCTGCAGCTTCGTGGTTGGCTTGAAGCAAGTTGGTTAGAAAGAGTTTTTGTGTGGCTGTGTAAGTTTAGAATATGTTTGTAACTGTCGGCCTTGGTTTATTAAAAAAAAAAAATAAAATCCAAGGTGCCTTCGAATTCTTCAGTAACGTCTGATGCCAAGTGATGCTTATGAACAAAATACAATAAAATGTGGTTCACCATTATTGTTGATACAGAATGTCTTGTGTTTGAGTAGCAGCCACTCAGGACAACAAATAAAAGCATGTTTCTGTCCCACTCGGCTGTGAAGCATTTAATGTCAAAAACACAACGCACGAGGTGGCTCAGGTTCTTGTTGGACCATGACCAGAACCATGAGCACAAGGTTTGTGTGTGTGTGTGTGTGTTGGTGGTGCAAGGCGTGGCAGGGGTGTGTGTTGTGGGCTCGCCGTTTCAAGGGTGAAACATGACTTTCCCCACCGTTTGCAGCAGGAATGTGACATTGACAAAGTGCACTGCTTCTTCCTTACAAGCTCACAAGGGAGTGCATGCCAACTGGTGGTATGAGTGTGAGTGTGTGTGTGTGTGTGTGTGTGTATACGTGTGTGTGTTTTCAGCAAACTGGTCAAAAGATTTTGCCCGGGCAAGTGTTGGCAGGGCTGGTCACTCTTCGCTCCCAACAACAGAGCCAGCATTATAGTTCCCACGCACGTTACAGCCAATACTATCTCCCTTACAAACACACAGTCCCTGCATACATACACACAATCTATAACGCTCACACTAAACACCGGTGCCGTGTGTAAACACAGACTCTTGTTGACACTAAAATACAGCCTTCCACGTTACCCACCCTGAGTCAAGCTGTTTGCTGGCCGGTAAAATATTAGCTTTGGATTGGTGGCTGTCAGGAGCTTAGAGGACAGACACTGTCAGGTGTGTGTGTGTGTGTGTGTGTGGATGGGTGTGTGTGTGTGTGTGTGAAGCAGATTCACTTTAATCCAAACAATATCAAGTACTAAGTATACAAGCGGGTACATTTGTGTTTGTGGTGTGACCAAACTAGGTTGTGATCATGTGGTCCCAGACGCTGGCTTATGGATAGTTCTATCAACGCCGTGAACTGGACTTTATTTAGATGTGAAAACCTTTTTTAATCCTAGAAGAGGAGTTGGAGGAACCTTAACGGCCGAGTGAAGGACCGTTGGTGTTGCGCAGAGGTGAACTATGTTGGCCATCAGTGAGCCAAACATAAGTCTTTGTTTCCTAGCAGTCTGGCGTAACGGCCGGTCGGTCTGATAGCGAGTCCATCAGTGAACCGACCCACCAGTTATTGCGGCTCCCCGCGGACTGGGTAACCTTAGACGAGGGTAACCCCAGAAGAGAGAGTGAAGAGTTGGCCAGGAGGAGAGCCAGGATGTGTGGAGTGCACAGAGAGGTGAGCCAACACCTCAGTGTAGCCCAGAGCAGCTGTTTGTCGGCAGAGCAAATATGTAGTTACCACAGTCATAACCGCGGCGGCTACTACTGAGCTTGTGACGCCACCAGTGCAGCTGCCTCCCGCTCCAGGATACAAACTGGATATTCTGGCAGATGCAAAGTTTTGCCGATACTTCCTTTCACATTTGGGAAATATTTTTGCCATTTTGTGGTCAAAAATGGTCTTTACTGAAACAGAATATATTAAAAGTCGGTTTATATTTTATTGTTGATTGCCAAATCTCATTTGTTGTAAAAAGTTATTGAAGGTTTAATACACATTGAATGTTTTTAGTGCATGGTGACTGATGATAAAGCAGAACATTTCTGTGACTTATTGAGAACAAATGTCTTTTTTTTTCTCTCTCTATTTGCATAACATCATGTGAACAGCGATATCTGTATATACATTTAATCTCAGTGGCGAGCAAAGTGGTACAGCAGAAACGTGTTCTCATTGAAGATACATTTTATAACTCAAAATATGAGAGAGAAAGGAGAAAGGAGAAATAAAAGTATCATCTCCAAAATGCATTTTGCTTCAAATATCCACAGACTCTAGCAGACTTTCTGAAATTGTTCCATTCATACATAAAAAATGTCTCAAATACACTGTAGTTATTGTACCGTCTAATCTGTCTTTCAACTCATTGTAACATGAAGCAGTTGGCTGTGATACCGGCAGTAAATAAAACAATGGCGACCATTATAACAATTATTTGTTGGCATTATGACCTGAGGCACATCTGCAAAGATTGGAATCATGATCCTTCTGTGAAGATAAATGATCTGGAGGGGAGCATATCCTGTTCTCAAACCTCTGCGTACTTGTCAGCATTGATCGGGTCTTTCTAGATGTCTAACCTATCTGCCTAGAATGCTGTCTTTTTATACTATGTGCTGATAACGCAGCCACATGGTTGCGTATCACAAAGACATTAGAAATTTTTGGATTGCAAGAAGATGTTTATCTGATTTGCTGAACATTGCATGCTGGTTTGTTCAGTTTTTAGATTTATCTTTTCAGCGTTTTTGGAATTGGTTGTACCATGTCAAACTCGCCGAGTGGTTTGTGTGTTATCATTCTCCAACTGAGCGCAAGTGTGTGTCTTTTGCATTAAGAAAAGCCAAACGGTGAATCCCAGCACAACTGCACATTGACGATATTTACAAAACTGTGATAAGTGCTCTCTAAGGTTGGCTCATCATGCTTGCTCTGCTTTCCTCTAACATTTATCTTTTTGTGCTTCTTCAGTGTGCACTGTCGGTTAAAAAACATCTAAATCAAGTGTCCAAACCTCGATTTAGATCAACTTTTACTGAATAAACAGTCAGCAGATGGTCACTGAACTTGGCAGAGTGAACATTTCCTGAAGAGGTTTTTTTGGAGAATTAATTTTAAGAAACATTTAATCTAATACAAATCTTCAGGAAGGGCATTGACTTGTAATTCAAACAAATTAGTTTAATTCAAAGCCTAAACATTTATATAGGGATTCATTATTAGTCATGTCAATATAATCCATTGTGTTCCTCCAGTCAATGTGTTGAATACAGTTGTGTGAAAGGGAAGATTTAATGTCACAAACAACCTCTCGGGTGGGAGCTCATTGATTTGGATGGGATTCAAAATACATTCTATTTATGGGAAACCGTGTGTGTATCCACATGGCACATGTGTTTCTCACATGACTGATGGCAGAGCCGTATCGGGCCGATGATACAGAGCTGGAACATGTTTATCAGTATACCAGCAGCGTCAAACGGTCACACACACACATACGCAAACACTGCAGATTAGGACCAACAGTAGCAGCATGACACCACCCTGCACTTACCAACTTCTGTGTATACTTTCAAATGTAAAAACCAGGCCTGTGTTTTTCAGGCCTCTTTGGAGGGAGATGGGGCTGTTTTCGCACACATCAATTTTGAGCTCAACAATCACCAGAAATACCTCATTATGCTGCTGTAATGATATAATTCCAACATGGTATTGACCCTTGAATGTCTGTTGACGATGTCTCTTTCTGTTCAGAGGCGAGGGGCCATCTCCTACGACAGCTCTGACCAGACAGCGCTGTACATTCGTATGCTAGGTAAGTGTTTCCCCATCCTCAGTGCATACACACGTGCATTTCCAGTAGACTCGCATGCATCAGGAGGTTTATCTGCTCCATGATCATGTCCATTTCTTAATATGCACAGGCTTAAAAAAAAAAAAAAAAAAAAAAAGCAGTGAGATGGAAAATGGATGGATCAGAAGTGGACTGATGGATGTAGATTATAAAGAGATGGGGGCACACTAAAGTGCACGCCCAGAATCCACTCAATCCCTGGCTTTTTCTTTACATTTCTGGGTCACATTAGGTTTATGATGTTCATATCTGCATTGTTGAGTCCTTGAAGTTTCATCAGATTTGTTAGGAGTGCCGGATTTCATTTGAACCCTGAGCAGGCAAAGGAGTCTTTCGCTGTGTGTATTGTTCATCTACATGTCTCTGTGTACATACTGCATGTATTCGTTTGCTGGTAGTGACACTAAGCAGGATAAGCAGTTTAGAAAATGGATGATGAAGAGCTCATTGCCCTGCAGGGCAGATGGAGTCAGATGCATCGAGGAAGCAGCCAGATCAGCTTTGGCTTTCTAATCAATGAGGTTTTTGGCGATAATGTTGCGATTAGATTCTCTCTGTGGACCTGATGTTAGTCCAACAACATTCACTGCTTTACGTCACAATTTTTATGGTTTAGACCAGTGTCGGGAGATTCAGTTGTAAAAATGCTGTGTAGTAAAACAATATAGTTTCTCTTTGCTCTTTATTATTGACGGGAAGAAAAATCAGACCAGGAAATTTGGCCCCCAGGGTTTTTCTGCTTCCTTGGTGCTCTCGGAGCTTCCCTGCACTTCAAAAACCACTGATGTAGAAGTTACCCAGATGTTATTCGGTCTTTGTCAGATATCTGATCTGATCTGACTGTCAGTAACTTATTGTGGCTTAAAATCTGTGGATTTCTGTCATAGACGACTGTTTTCATGCCACCACTTACATTGCATCATGTGACCTCTGCTACTACTCTGCTATCAAATAACAAATGATACAACGATCAAAGAGACACTGCAACTGCGCCAAAACAATGATTAACTTATCGCCATATTTCAGTTTTGCATAAATGCTACGAGAACAAATACTCCATTCAGTGGGAGCTTTGTTTATTGGTTCCCTAAAGGCACCAGCAGTGTATGTAGATGACAGGATAGTGTTGTTGTTCTTGCGTATAGCCGCGTGCAGTCAAACTGTCAAACTCAAGTTTGTGAATTCAACTTTGCACAGTGCAGCAGAGAATAAACTTAAACAACTGATAAAAACATTCGTTGGAGCATTAAAGCGAAGAGATTTGAGCAGACAGGTAAAAGGACAAATTACTTTTCAAACTGACTGTTGGTTATTCCCAGTTTAGCCTGATCATTATTGGTCTGCTGCCACACCTGTATCCTCTCACAGTAGCAGCAGTTTATCACTGAAGGAGCTTTATTTATATATAAAAAAAAAAAATAATAATTTTTACTTCACTAAGTATGATGGCAGTCTCATACGTCACTGGCAAAAAGCATCTGTCTCCGTAGATTTTATATTAAATTGAGTGTGAGGAGAAGCACGCTAATGCAGACTGGTGTTTGCCTGAGCCAGGGTTCAGTCTGCCAAGTTAATGCCGATGTGCTTTCAAATAGCGGGACTCGGAGCTTTCGCCACATCAGTTATAATGACATGACCTACATCCACCCCAGAGCGCCAGCACTAATGCACTGTAGGGGAAACATGGACCCTGTGACACTCAAAACACACTAATCACATAAGCGCGCACACATGTGCCGAGCACCAGCACATGCATCTGCAGATGTGACAGATGCATACAGACAGATGTGGGCTCACGCTGCAGAGGGTGGATTATTGGGATTTTTATGTCATCATTTCTGTTTTTGCACGTGACACGCCGCAGATTCAGTTCCACTGTCCACATTCAAACACTCCTCAAACATGCAGCATGTTTAAAATGAATAGTAATTCTTAGTTTTTGGTCTATTGATAGGAGCAATATTCAAACAGCTGTCTGCAAGCAAGTAACACGCTGGCCGTGGGAAGACACCTGTGTGACTGCTTTTTAATCTTGATGCACACATGACGCAATCTGGCGTGCCATGCTGGAAACGTATCATTGCACCGTTCAGCACCTTCATCAGCACACGCGCAAAATAGCTTGCCTTATTTTAGACTGTTGCCTTGAACGACACAATAGCATTTTACTGTATCGGTGTCACGTCATTCGGCTCTCACTGCTCCTGACCGCAGTCTATAACCAGGCCGGCCGCCGTCTTTCGGCAGCCTGGAGCGCTCTTCCTCTGCCTGACTACTAAAATCAGTCATAGATGGATTATAGATTTCACTCATTGGTTCAGAGTACTAATTGTAGACCAGACTGTCCTGACATGGCACTGCATGCTCACCCATTTGATTGACTGGTCTGTTGAATTTCCTCTTCTGGGACTGTGTGTTTGTGTTTGACTTTGCTTGATTGTGGAGAGTACACTCCCGGCCTGGGTTCAATAAAATTTTCAAAACACATCTTTTGCTTGATTTGGGAGTAACAAGACGATGGCTTTTACCACAGCAGAGAGTTTAAGTCCTGTTTAGTGTTTGTAAAAGCTGAGACACAATTCAAGGGTTTTCCGCAAATCTGTGCACAGTGAGCGTGTATTCACGATGGTATTGTGTTGGATTGACTGATTTTTTTTTATTATTTTTTATTTTTGTTTTGTTTTTGTTTTTGTCAGCAGTCAACATCTACTGTTTCGTTGGAAAAACTTGCCAGATTTCTAGAAGCATTCACATGAGTTGCAGCACTTTTCAGTTGAAAAATTAAAACATGAAACAGGACAAACTGTAACAAAAAAACCCAAAAAAGTTGTTAATTCTCACTGTGTTTGAATAGTGGCAGAAAACCAGAAGTAGTCTCGGCTTAGAAGGACTGATGAAAGAAACTCTCTGTGACGAAAAACACACCATCTGCCTAAGACTCTTGGAAAAAGGTTCTGTTGGTGCTTTGAAAGTCATTTGCGTTAATCGTCATGTGGTGAAGCCCGTCTTCATGGGACTCTGGCAACATAAACTACCAGATGTAATCAAGTTTTGTAAATACTACTTGGCCGAGGAATGTATGAATCTTGAGGAAATAAGTGCTGATTTCTTCCAGGAGATGTGAGAGTGAGAAGTCAGGTTGGGTTTGAACCGGAACGAAGAAGCTCCCACCCGTACCTGTGCATCGACTTCCGAACTCTTCACAGTAAGTAGGACTCGCTGACCTTGCGCCATACCAGGAGACTTCAAGCATCGACAGAGGCCGGTCTTCTTTATCAATTGGTTTGCGTGCAAAACAGCCGCTCACACATTGAAAGGAAGCTTCTCAGAAAACGTGAAACATTTACAAAGAAGCAGAGTGAGTGTGTGTGTGTGTGTGTGTCGACATTTTGACCTAAAAGTAATCCTACCTCACGCTGACGTGTTTCCGGATCGCGGCCACAATTTGTTCGGACACCGTGCCTTTGTTGTGTGTGCGTGCGTGTGTGTGTGTGTGTGTGTGTGTGTGTGTGTGTGTGTGTGTGTGTGTGTGTGTGTGTGTGTGTGAGAGACCACTGACAAAGCATGTCTGCAGTGCGATCCCAGACGAAAGGCTTATGAGTGGGCGGCTGTGTCAGCAGCGACTGTTTGTATATCGCTGTGTTGGTGTCAGATCCCCACCGAGCTTGTCCGAACCAAATGGTTCTCAGAGGCTAATGAGCCTTTTTGAAACGATGCATCCTAGAAATTGTTGCCTCGCTCATGTGTTGCAACTTCTGTAAAAAAAAAAAACGAAACGGCAAAAAAAAGAACAACCCCGATCTGTGTTGTCTGTGTGTTTAGCACGGCTGGGATGGGGATCCACACCGGCCAGTTCTGGTCCTGAGCGGCGGGTCCACAGACTGCTCAGCTTCCAGAGATACCTGCACTCGTCCCGCCTGCTGAGTGGACTCCCCCAGCAGATCCCCCTCCACATCCTCGATGAAGATTACACTGGACAGGCCAGAGTACGTCGGCTATATCTTATACAGCGACGCCACGAGAACACAGAAGTGGACCATCTGTTCAAATTCGACTTTGCAGACGCCGCTTCTCAAACTCTCCTCTTTCCCCTCTCTCTCGCAGTGCATGCTGGAAAAAGTCGGGAACTGGAATTTTGACATTTTCCTCTTTGACAGATTGACAAATGGTTGGTAAAATATGATCTTGGATTGTAGTTTTAAATGTCATGGTACCATAGGGTATGCACTGATAATAGAGGAGTGCAGCTCCGACTCTGCTTCAGATTCAAAGTTTTACCACTAGTGCCATCTGTTGGAAGGCGAAGAAGAGTATTAGAAATCACTTCCAGGGAAACGCTTCCACTGAAGCAGCGAAATAGATCGGAAAACGACACCAAATGCAATTAAAGTTTGACAAAAGTGGAGGAGTTGTGAATATGATGTGGCGGTCTTCATATTTTTCTGATAGGATACAGTTTGAAACATACTATTACATACTTTAGTCTATATATTTAATTTGCCCTTCAACGATAAGGGTCCAACGACAAGCAGATGGTACACTTGTATACAGATGCAGAAAAAAAACTGCTTAGCTGAAAGTGTCAAAGCGAACCCTCAAGGAAAGAATAACAGGGGCTACATTACTGCTTAAAGCTAAATTCTCTTTTGCTAAGACAGTACACAACTTACCAGGGTTATCATGTGATTGTTCCCCTTAAGTGGATTGAGTAGCCACAAAAAGATAAAATGCAACTTAGTCAAATTAAATAAGTTAGAATTCTGTGAGTGGTTTCAGGATAAATAAATATTCTTTAAACCTCATGAATTTAATACCACAAGTATACTCTGTAAATAACCACAGAATAAAATGATATTTTCTTGTTTTTCCTGTTTTTGGAGGATTTCGGGTCCTATTGAAATGTTTAATATTCTAAATTGTAAATGGCTCTTCCCCGAATGAAAGGGGAAAAATAATATTGTGCATTCAAATGTACACCTATGATTTACTACCCTCAATAAACATGTACTTGCTTTAACTTTGAACTATTTACTGTAGTTTAGGAAGAAACAAAAACTAAACAAGTGTGTTCAATACGGATCGTATGAATTCAATGAAGTAAAATAGATGGATGGTATTTTAAAATGTGTCTTCTCCCGCTCAGGAAACAGCCTCATCACCCTGACCTCCCATCTGCTGAACCAGTACGGCCTGATAGAGCTCTTCCAGCTGGACATGGTCAAACTCTGGAGGTTTCTGGTCATGGTTCAGGAAGACTATCACAGTGGCAACCCATATCACAACGCTGTCCATGCTGCAGATGTCACCCAGGCCATGTACTGCTACATGCAGGAGCCCATGGTGAGGCCGGCAGGCGAGGTGTTTTTGCAGCGTTCCGCTCCAGGTTTCTAGCAAGAGCCGACTCACAGTGCAACCTTCTTAAATCCCCAATCTAACCAGTGAAGAGTAATGTTTCATACCTGAATGCATGAATCGGCAGTTCTGAAATGACTCCAAGAAGCCATGTTCGGAATTTGATCAGCTTCGTTCTATTGCTTTGTTCTGAATGCAGCTTGCAAAGTCTCTGACCTCCTACGACATCATACTGGGACTCCTGGCAGCTGCAACACATGACCTGGACCATCCCGGGGTCAACCAGCCATTCCTCATCAAGACTGACCACTATCTCGCCAAACTCTATAGAGTAAGACCACAAACTGTCCTGTGTTACGGCCCCATAAAGTACTGTACTGCAGTCAATGCCTAAGTGGCATTTCTTTTAAAATTGTTTATTTTTCATCCACAGAATACCTCAGTACTGGAAAACCACCACTGGAAGTCGGCAGTGGGTCTGCTCAGAGAGACTGGACTCTTCTCCCATTTGCCTGCTGAGGACAGGTCAGTCTGACGTGCAAATGTTTCACACGTCGCCTAAAAAACGCAAACTGTGTCGCACATTGTTCTGGAGAGCTCATGTTATAGAGTTATTCTGATAGAGCTTTATGGGTCATATTTTGTAAAAAAAAAAAATATATATATATATATATCATTTTGTTAACTGTATGATTCTCTGTCCTCAGCCTGAACTTGGAGAGGGAATTGGGCTCCTTAATCCTGGCCACGGACATCAGCAGACAGAATGATTACCTGTCCAGGTTCCGCATGCACCTGGACCAGGACAACCTGTGTTTGAGCAACGCCAGCCACCGTCACTTCATCCTGCAGGTCGGTCACCTGCTCTGCTGTGCAAACACACGAGGCCAGCGTCTCAACAGAACAGAGGGTTTCTCATTGTCGTTCTCACTGCCGCCCCCTACAGATGGCTCTGAAGTGTGCAGACATCTGTAACCCCTGCAGGCCCTGGGAGCTCAGCAAACAGTGGAGTGAGAAAGTGACGGCAGAGTTCTTCCACCAAGGTGATCCATCCACTGTTTACTCCCTGTCCTTTTGTCAAACACTCAATGTTTCTTCCCCTTTTGTTTATGTTGCGAACATTTTAACTGAACAAATAACAGTGAACATGCAAATTAATTTCTTTGATTCTGGTCCGTTCATGCAGGAGACATTGAGAAGAAGCACAAACTTGAAGTCAGCCCAGTCTGCGACAGAGAGACAAACTCGGTTGGAAACATTCAAATCGGTGAGTGCGACAGCTGCGCTTGGACGTTTGTTGCATTCGCTAATTATTTATAGCCGGTATTTTGAACTCCGCCTATTCTGTGTCTGGCACCTTCTCGCCCCCTTCAGGCTTCATGACCTACGTGGCGGAGCCGCTGTTCGCAGAGTGGGGCCGTTTCTCCGACACGCGTCTGTCCCAGACCATGCTGGGCCACATGGGGCTGAACAAAGCCAGCTGGGGCGGCCTACAGCGCGAACAAACGGCCGCCTCCGAGGAGGCGGAGCCCGGCGTAGCTGGCACCGCCACGGAAGACGCCGCCGTGGCTGCGCGTGGGAATGGTGACACGGCTGCAGGCGCGGGAGGAACCAGCTCCAAAGAAATACCTCAGGGAAGCAGAGAATCCTGACACTCCTCGTGTGCCCTTTCACCTCGACCTCCTGACCCCTGACTCGCGGCCTCGGGGCCTCGTGGACACTGAGGGCCTGCAGCCCCGCCCCGTCTGATCCTAACACCTTGTTTATGTTTTGTTTGCTTTGGCCTCCCATCTTGATAAACCACTGATTTTATTTAATTTATTTAATTTTAATTCCTCTTTTTGGCATAGAGCAATACATAGATACCTCATTTGGCTACTGCTGTATTTTCTTTTATTTGCTTTATTTGTTTTATTTATTGGTCCACTGTAGTTTTGGCATTACTGACTGAAAACACACATCTTTGTTGTGGGCGAACCTAAAGGGGAAAGCAGTATGAGAACTGAAGAAGACATTTATTATTATTTTTTTTCCCTGGTATTTTGAAGTGCCATTTGAAAACAAAGATTTGAAGAATGATCTGAACTGACCGAGACAACTGGAGTATTCAGACCTGACGCCCTCCTCGGACTCTTTGAGTAATGCCGCGTTGCATTTGTATTGAAGATTCTTCCTCATGTAAAAACAAACAAACAAACAAAAAAAAAATGTGACAAGCCCAGTCCTTTTGCTGCCTCTACGAAGACTGTTTACGCATCTTCTCGTTTGTTGTATCTTTTCCCTCGAACTGAAGCGAATCACGTCGGCTCCACGGTTTGCCTTTCGAAGCACAGATGTGAAGAACCACTCGTATGAACTGTCATCCCACTGTTGAAGCCATGAGCAGAACCTTATTCAAACACACCAGATGCCATAAAACGACTCCACCTGTGCAACAACGTGTTCTTGCACTCCCGAATAACGGCGGTGTCGGACATGCAGCTCTTGCCTCGGCGACCTGTCCGAGACACCCTGAGAAGGTATTACTAGGGACGATTACTTATTTTCTAGTGGCGTTTCCGCTTCACCCGGTCCCGGTTGAACTTTGGGTTCCAGCCTCCCTCACCAGACTCGAGACTGTCCAGTCACTGCACATGCATCTCACCTGCAACTCCACTCCACGCAACTCCACTCGCTCAGGGTTTTGCCAGTCTCTTTGTAGAGGGAGGTGGGATAAAGGAAGTGACTGCGGATAACGCAAGGGTGGTTTTTTTTTTTTTTGTTTTTGTCTTTGTTCTTTTTTTTGTTTTGTCAGCTCGGATCTACTGAAGGAGTCTCCCTCCCCACAGAATGTCTCTCACAGCCACATGAAACCTAAAGGACTGCTCAACTGATGCCTTATAACTATGCACAAACTATGCTAAGTGACCAAACCAACTCCTTTTCCCATCAAGTGCATGGTGTGCTTGTCTTTGAATGCACTGTCCGATCCCTTTGCCTTTCTGTCGTGAGGAACAACTCCAGCTGTCCTTTCTTATTTTTTCCTTTCTTTCCTTTCTTTTCTTTTTGTATGGAAACAAAACGATCGAATGAATTTGAACATTCCATTTCTTTGTGTTTGGTTTGTCGACTTTTGATTCTGTATAGTGGCACAAATTGTGTTTTGTGTTTGAAAGATAACAGGTGCTTTTCTTACTTTAGCTGATTTGTATTTTGCTGTAAGTGCTGTAAGACTGTTGATAAAACTGTTTACAATTTGTTGCGACAGCCATTTTTGGGAAGACTTCAGTGTCGAGCCAGATTTTGTAAAGGCTTTGCTGTATTGACCCTTTTTGATACATGCCTGTTGCAGTTACGATTTGAATAATAAAACCTGTTGTTGATGAATGTTTGACTTCTGCATGGGTCAAATATGCAGCGGAGGTGAGAAAAGTCTACATTTAGTAGTTTTTCCACCTCATTTTTTAATTTTTTTATATTCCTTGATGACCTGCTTTGTCCCTGTAAGTCCCTCAATGTGAGCGCGCAAAAAGATTTTTCACTATCAACAACAGTAGTTAAGTCCACATATACACTCTTAAAGTGGTTCATTCAAATAAATCAAGAATAGAGCAAGATAAAAAAGCTAAGCTGTGTGTATGTGTGACTGTTTAAGTCGGTGAGAAACGGTTGAAACAAACCAAAACTATGGTAGAAAGAAAAAGGAGCGGAGTGGTGAGTTTCAGGGCAGCAGCTTTGTGAGTCCTGCTGAAAATCAGTTGATAAGTTAACGGCTCTGCTCAGGTCGAAATGTGGCTATGGGAGGAAATATTTCCCCTTTTAAGGTGATAACTTCATACATCTCACTGAAATATGACGTTGATGGCTGTGTTGATGCTTTTAATCTAGTCCATCACCTGGTTCATTCTCCTTATGCCTAAACCTTCCAATTCTTACCATGTATTCGGCAGGCCTTCCCTGGGCGCCAACAAGCTTAAAATAAATTTTAAAACAATTTATTGTAATCGTTATGAAGACTAAGATGTAAAACATGCTTTTATTGCAAAGCCATAGGTGTAACTGTTACAAGGCTATATATAAAGACTTACTAGATTATTGAAATAAAAATTATTTACCTGGAACAAGAAGAATTCTACATGTTAACTATTACGGATCCCAGCAGTTAATGAAAAGGTACTTTGTGAAAAACAAAGTATAAGTGTGGACATTGGGGGGGTAGAATCTCAGCGAGGTGAGGCTCACTTAACATAATGAACGTGACTCATTTTGGAAAAGGAGTTCAGACGATCATGTTAAAGGGCTCAGATTCAATGGAATGTAGCTTTGTGACTAAAAACATTGTAAGATTTGATAAACTTCTGTACCAGGATTTCCTTTGATTAGTTCCCCCCCCCCCTCCCAAAAAAACACTCGGGTTATCAGATAAACCTTTAGCAGAACACAATAATTATGTTACTAAGACAAATGGAGAAATTCTTATTCTGATGTTTGATTTTTGTTCAGGCAACTTAGAAAATACAAACATGCCCTTAAAGGGACAAATAACTCCAGTTAAAAACAACAAACTGCCAGTGATTCAGCTGAAAGCTGCATCAAATCAGATCAGAACAATGACACACACTAATCCAATGAGAGCAAAGAAACTTTTATTGAAAGATTTGACATATCAAGTTTTTTGTGTAAAACAAGTCTAAAAACTAAATTTGACTAGTGACACACCCAGTCCACCTTCCCTTGAAATTCACAGTCACCTCATAGCAGCAGCTACACGCACAGAAATGACAAACGGGCAGTCGACCACTAAAACCTAAATATTGCCTTCAAATTCATGATTCAAAGGAATCCACGCAGGCTTCTAGATTGAGGCACGGTAACTGAGATGGCTACTGGCACAAATAAAAACACCTTGTATTCCTTTGGGAAAGGGATTATTCCGGGTACCTTAGGACCCATTACGCCTGTTTAAATACAGTTAATGCAGTGTTAACCGACAATGACGCCACACAAGACGTGGTTTTCAACAGAAGGAAACGGAGGTAGGCACTGATAAAGTAACAAAAACATCACCCCCGTACCATCAACAACCTGCAAAATTTGAGTTCATGTTTCTGTGGGGACTCGTAACAAGCAAAAACTTGCAGGATCGTAGTGGAATGTCTTTGGCTTTGAAAAGTGAACCACAGACGAGGAAATCATTAATGAATCACACTTGGATGCATCTTTTTGAACCAGAAAAAGAAAAACGGGGTATGGGGGGGGGGGGAGAGAGACTGGATCTGGGACAACAGGTAAAATACTGTGGGAACGATAATGACAAAAACTAAGAAATAATTAAATCTGTTAAAACTAAATATTCCACTTAAACTTCAACATAAATAGACGGGTCCTCATCATTAACTGGTCTCCCGAGTTCATATATTGCAGCTCATTGGTCCACATGTCAAAGTGCGCTTATCTTCAGAAAGTCTTCGGCTTTAAACATTTAAAAAGGAACAGATGAATGACACAAGTCTAAACTCCCAACTAACGCCTGAATGCAGTAATGACATTAAATAATTATGTAGTGTTCATCAGGGCTGCGATCGGTTCTGAATCACAAACATGAACAACAGAGTTCAGGTTTAGGCAACAAAAATATTATCTCATGCACGTAAAACAGAAAAGCTGATATAAGTTATGAAAGTGCAAAAAAAAAAAAGAGAGACTGGCAGCATGATCGCCACACGAAACGCTGCGAGATGACTGATGATTGGGGCAGCCGGTCGAAATCAGGCAAAATATCCTTCGTTCCTCCACACAAACGAGTCAAAACGGCGCCAGGAGAGCGTCTGCGGACCTCCTTGACCTCGAGTGTGAATTCACCAGCTCACAGCAACTTTCTCTTTCCAGCTGGCTTCAACATGTGCT
This sequence comes from Lipophrys pholis, assembly GCF_963383615.2. Classification (NCBI taxonomy): domain Eukaryota; kingdom Metazoa; phylum Chordata; class Actinopteri; order Blenniiformes; family Blenniidae; genus Lipophrys; species Lipophrys pholis. Next base: position 9,825,520 of record NC_137648.1, read on the forward strand.
GCCCAAACTGGAAGAAACAGTGACAGTTTTAAAAACAGGTCAAAAGTAACTGACAAAAACAGACGTAATTTAATGATATTGTATTGTTGTTGTTTTTTTAGATGCACCGGTAGGTTTTAATCTAGAATAATTCATCAAGCATCTCTCACCAGAGGCGTCTCAGCTCCGGGTTTGGCTTCTGGCTCAGGAAGTGTGAAGTCGTCCTGGTCCTCTTGTCCGCTGTCGTGTCGATAGCGGTGAGCAAACTTGCGTTTCAGAGCTTCAGCTATGAGCGCTGCAGCGTCTGCCGGCTCTTTGGACTTCACTTTGGCGTTGTCTTCAACTGGACGGCTGCAAAAATACACACAGAACAAAGGATTTCATTTGCATTTTATTTACACGAGGCCCAAGCAAGTATTTATTGATTGATTGTTTTGGTACTGTGTAATACTGTGTCTGTCGGGAACTTAAATCTGGTCAATTAAACTTGTAAAGTTTGCTGTAGTTAAGTTGGAACAGTCTTTACAGCAGTATCTGATGTAACTAAATGAGCCTCCTTCACGTCTGATCTTGAGGCCTACCTCTTCACTGATCGCAGTTTAACTTTGCCTATGTCCTTCAGGACATCAAGCATGTTGGGAATCTCCGCTGGCTTCGGATCCACAACCGTTTGGCCCCCGGCCTTTTTCCCTTTGCGCTCTTTGATCAAATCAATGGCTGAAAATGTCCGCTGCAGACTCGGAGGTGGTGGCAGCGGGGGAGGGGGCGGTGGCGGTGGGGGAGGGGGCAGGTTGCCACCGGGTGGAGGAGGAGGAGGCACCCCTGTGGTCGATGTGATGGCAGGTGGTGAAACAAAGAAAGAACAAGCTCAGTAGCTGCGACTCCAAACCACTGCTGCCCTCTAGAGGACACAGTCTATTACTACAGCAAAACGAAAAGGCTGTTTTGCAATATCAAACAGGACAAATATATACATCTCGAAACCTTTTGTTAAAAACGTACCTGGTTGAGCATTCCGTTCCTGAGTGAGTACAATTTGTGCTATTTGAGCTCTGAGTTTTGCAAGTTCAGTCTCCAGTGCGCTGATCTTCTGAATGGCCTCGTCGTTGGCTGCCGTCGGTCCCTGTGGATCCGGAGCCGCCTGATGCAGGCTGGGCAGTGACCGTCGGCGTGTCAGAGGTTTTCTCTGAGAATCAGTTTGTGTCCGAAACATGAGCCCAGGTTGAATTCTGGACCTGTTGTAGAGGAAACATTTAGCAGAGATAAGAAACATGATCACCTCGGTTAGAAACTGTTTTTTTCTTTTGGATTATTTTCTGGTCTTACCTCGGCCTGCCAAACAAGATTCCATCATCATCATCGCCATCGTCCTCATCTCTGTCAATCCAGGCGACATCGGCTAAAGAGGCCACCAGGCCGCCCGGCCTCCTGGTGCTGATTAGGACTCCAGCATCCTCAGTGTATGGAAACAGCTAACATGGAGGGGGAGAAGCCAACATTCAGGACAGATCACACAACACATCAACACGTGTTACAACGTATAAAGTGAGAGCTAGTAGGTAAAACTCAGCAGTTGAGAAGAGAGCAGTCGACACCAAGAAAGGCTACACATCGTTTTAGAAGTGTTCAGGTGACTCAGATCGTCTGTCATGAGCAACAAGCTGTGGAGAGTAGCTGAAAAAAACAAAACTGACCTAAAGCAGACACACTGCATTCCTCATAGCGAGGGAGGGCAGCTGGATATGGAGGAAGAAAAGAGAAGAGACAGCAGAGTGATAAATAGAGAAGGAAGAATAAGGAAAGCAACTGAGTTTATACAATTACATTCCAGTGAAATCAAATATCTCGGATTCCAATTAATACAGAACATGCAAGACACTGGCTGCAGTTACATGGAGCACATGCGATCAGCTTGAAGAGATTAATGATCTGAATGACATAGCATCATGGAAACACTTCTGATTGGATTGTTCCCACGATCAGATGAGGTGGTGTAACCCCGTTACTGATGGGATCAGAACAACACAGACATTTGCAGCTTTGTGCACGTCTTTCTTTGAGGCCCCCTGCCACCATTCCTCTTGTGGGTTGGTCGATGTCAATGAATGTGTGTGTCTGCGTTGTTCTCCATGCTTGCACTACTCCACGTTCTGTTCTATTCAAACAAATGACACCAATGATGATCAATCCCTGATCGGAGATCTTTTTTTTTGAAAATGCTAAATATCAGAAATAATAAACACAGCCTTCAAAGTGCAAAGCATTATGGGATTGTTCCACTGACCAACTCAGATTAGATTCTGTACGTGGAAACGTGCACATCAGCCTGATTACTTCAATAATTCAGACGGCGGCAGTGACTTTCTTCACCGTGTTTATGGTTGAGGAGTGAAAACAGGAGAAGCAAAAGGAAAACAAAAGATGAGGAGTTCACGTGAGCTGTCACATCGCAGTGGCTCCAACGGTGAACGAGCAGAAAAAGAGGAGACGGGACTAAAATCATGCAAGTATTATATATACATTTAAGAAGACAAAGCCGACTTTATGGCATCTTCTCCAAGCATCCAAAACAACACAGTGGTTTGTTATGAATAGAAACAGGCAGACTATAAGTGACGATTGTTTCATTCCCTTACCTGAAAATGAACCCGTGGGCAGGGCTTAATGGGAAGATTAGCAGCTATTCTCCTCACAATACTTCGTGAGGACCCATAGGGCTTCGCTGATCCGAAAGCCTGCCAAACAAGAGTGATCAGCAAACTTTCAAATGCACTTCAAATTCTGTCACTTAAACTTGAAATATTGTTTTCGTGAATAATGTTCACTCAATGGGTTTATGTGCCTTGTGCTTTCTCAAGTTCTCGTAAGGGAGATCAACAAGGCGCTGATATTCATTCAGAATGGCGGTGATAGCTTTCAAATGCAATTCATGTGACCACCTTTTCCAAGAACTCCTATCTCAGTAGAGGCAAGAGAGGTTTGCTCATACAGGAACATTCATACGCAGGTATGAGTCAATTGAAAGTGCTTTGTGAGAAGTTGTAAATATATTGAAAGGAACAGTAAAATCGGGTTTTTCATTAAAAACAAAAAACAAAAAAACCCTTGCATTTAAAAAGCAAACAAAGCAAAAGCTTAATATTGTAATAACAATACCTACAATCCTAGCAATAAGTTAGATATCTATGTCACGATGGCGTTGTAGTGCACAGAAGTGTTTTGGACCTCGGTGTGTGTCAAATGTCCAGAATAAGCAGACAACTAAAAATTGACTAAAGGCCTCGATGGTAAGGTACAGAAAACGCAACAGTAGTTTGCAGGATGTGCAAGAACACAGTGAGAGTTTGTACAATGTGCACACTTTGCAGGTAGCAACATAAAGGGCCAACGTACCAGGTCCATTTCGAGCCGGGCATTGTTTTCACTCATATCTGTCGATGTGTATCAGCAGGGAAGATGGGCAAATGCCTCAACATCATTACCAAATAAGAATCTAGAAAAAATATAAAAAAAAACACAAGTGAGAAAGTCATGTGTGACCAGCTTCTGATGCAAAACTATGATAAACGTGAGATTTACCCTCTAGAATATACCTGTGTAATTTTGCTCTTCGTGAACCATATGACATGGTAATATTGTTTGGAAAATGTGTCCTTCCTCTAATTCTAGGATTATTAATAAAAGATAAAGAGTTTTAGATTTAACCAGCAAAAGATGCATATTACAGACGTAAAAGACGAAACAATGGGACTATTTATTGTGATCATGACACGAGTAACAGAAAGTTAGGCCAAGTATGGTTAATTAAAAAAACAACAAAAGAAAACATATAAACTCGTAATATATTAGGTCAGATAACAGAGGCGGAGAAACTCTTTGTATCAGTAACCAATGTTAATGTTACGCTGTTTGTTTTGCACTTAGTAACTTTGCTACTGTTTCCAAACTAACGTTTAGAGCGGCTTCGGAGTTCGCCTTCCAACATTTACAGAAAATACGCGCAGTTGCGACTAGTTTAAGTCCAAACTTAAAGCTTGCTGACGGATAAACTGGTGAATTTAACCACTAATAACTAGTAACTTTAGATCAGCGCGCAGAGGCTAGCGGGTGCTAGCAACGGTTAGCATTCCAACGTAACCAAAACAAAGTTATTATATTAGTCTGAGGCAGACAATCTACGTGAACAATAATGTTTGATAGCCGGCCCACGCTTCACAAGTTTAAGTTATATTCATGTTCAATAAAAGGCTGTGAGTGACTTCAGAAGATAAACTTACCGGGCGGGCACTAAATGTTTCCACCTTGTCAAGCCGACGCATCCACAGCAGAAGGTGACCACTAAGTGGGCGGAGGCTTGGAATTGTGTTTTTGGGATTACGGCACCGTGTTTTGTGATTGACAAGCAATTTAACCAATTATATTTCGACATGAAAATAAATCTTTGATGTGGTTTGCTTTTCTAACTGTCAATCAAGTTTTCTGGTCCAATCAAATATCAGGAAATCTATGTACGTTTGTTATCTATCACTACACTTCCCGGTGGCGATTGTCACTCGTTTGCTGTCGGAACCCTCGTGGAAAGCCGGGATGTCCCGGATCACAAAACAGCTGCACCTACTGCTGTGCTCCAGAACCCAAACACGGCGCACGGCCGCTAGCTAACGGAGTGTAGTGAAGAAAGGGACACAGGCCCGGCTTTAGGGAGATTAATTGTCTTTAAAGTAATACATAACACGTCTGTTTGTCGTTGCGAAGCTGTTGTAAGTGCTGTCACTGAAGGCGGCCGGGGTTGTCCCGTCATCTTGGTGAAAAGTGCCAATAAGGTATGCCATAACAGTGAAGTAGCGCTCACTAGCCTAGCTTAGCTCCGGAGCGTCTGTACCGCAGGGCGTGATTTAAGGTGAGGCTGGGGGTCGTGGAAACTCTCTTTGTCACAATTCAACATGTTTTGCTTTGTTTACGTCTGTTTGACAGCGTTTGGAGTAAACTATCAGCGTGTTCAGGCATAACATTAACATTTACTAACTCTAGCATGCTAAAGCTATGTGTTAAATAGCCACACTGGTGAAATAAGCCAATTGAATAATAGATTGACATTGTCAGATTGTGCTGTGAATCTCCATATTCTGTGATAAAACATTGACTCTACTTCAAGAGAATGTTGGAATGTAGATGGTAGTAAAACTCCTTTATTGCACATGTCATTGACACCAATTATAGTAAGGTGAAACAGTTTTTTCCCCAGTTAGTTTAGAAAGACTATAGATAATAGATATGATCAGTAAAATTTGCCTCTTTAATTTCGGGTTGGACTACTTTTAACGGCTGTTTTTTAATCTTAAATTGTAATTTTGATTCACATTTTATTTGCATGAAAAAAATCTGACCGTCTTTATGTTTACTATTATTGTTCTTTTCAGTTTCATTTTGTATTTAGTGTACATTCTAACCCATGTCATATTGTTTCTTGCTTATTTCATAATTCTCAGACTTATCCAATCCTATGTTTATTTTTTAATTAAATATATTTCGGTTTATCTTGATATAATCAGACACTGTTATTGAACTTCTTAAGTTAAGTTTATAAATTATATGAGTTTATTTTTACTTGGTTTTGTGGTTACTGGTGTCATTTAAAGAGAAGTTTTCACTGTGTAAAATATGTTTTGGTATTTTTTCTGAATTTACTGATTGTGAGTTTGAATATATTCTACAAGTGCTGCAGGTTTGGTTAAAGCAGATGCCTTATTCAGAGTTTCTACCTTAAAATAAGCTACAGTTTATGTGTAGAAAAACACAAAACTAGACATTTGCTGGTTTCAGCCTGTGAAAATTTGATTTTGTCAAGAGTTTTAAATTTTACAGTGATGAGATTAAATATAGAGATTACTTGTCATGTTTAATTTTTTCTAATATTTCTGTTGAAGGAAGAGGTTGGTTTGATGAGTGTGGCCACAAGAGGAGCGGCACCATGAGTGCGGAGATGGATGCACTGACGGTGGTGAACCAGCTGCGGGATCTTGCCGCTGACCCTTTGAATCGAAGAGCCATCGTAGAAGACCAGGGCTGTCTGCCGGGTCTCATCCTGTTTTTTGACCATCCTAATCCACAGGTTGTCTACTCGGCACTATTGGTAAGCAGCATCTATTGAATTGTTTTTTTTTATGGGTTTTGCTCTTATAGGAGAACTATTCGCAAAATAAAGAGAGTACTTTTGGCTTGAAGACAAATAATCTGTAAATTTCCAACTCTTGTTATTCCGTGAAGACATTTTTCATTCAGTTTCTTTGTCCCTTCATTGCTGTCCAGCAGGATCACAGCAGGTTTTAGTGACAGCTTCAAGGCCATTCTTTTACCTCAACTGACAGGTGGTGCCAGCCACCACATTTTTAAAAAGCACAGTACAATGGTGACATCTGCTGTCTGTTGTGGTACGAACACAATGCATAGTCTTCATATAACTTCCTCTACCGGCTTTCTCCACAGTCACTCTTTTGTCCCGTACACGACTTGTTTTGTCCGTGCACTTTGAAGTGGCTTTATGTAATACTCGCTCCTTGACAGTAATCTATGAAGTGCAAACACCAAGTCACTCCGTGTGTATTTATACTTGTTACGTAATATTTTGCCGTCGCACACACGCGCCCATTTTGAAAGTACTCTCATTTTTAATATCGCAAGGTGTCTTTCAGCTATTAGCAATGGGTAGATAACAGTTACCCTTGTCCTTGCAGGCCGTGCGCTACCTGGCAGAATGTCGAGCCAACAGGGAGAAGATGAAGGGCGAGCTGGGCATGATGCTGAGTTTGCAGAATGTCATGCAGAAGCAAGTTCTTGTTGCACACACACACACGCACACGATGCATTTTTCTTCATATAAAGCCTTAACCTACAGTTTCTATCATTTGCCAGTCTGCAAAATGTCCAGGCCTGATGGCATCTTGTTGGCCCTGTCAGGGTGAATGATATCACTTATTTACAATCCAGTGGCAAGGCCTAAATACCGTTCATGCATGCTGTAGATATTAATGGATGACATTAGCTTCTAATACTCCCAATGAGTTTACTCTTACACTGATTGGCCATAACATTATGACCAACACAATAGGAAGCATCTTATGTTTTTTGGATTCCTCTCACACCTGTAGGGTAATCTATAAAGGAAGAGCAGCGTCATCGTTTGCTTTGTCTTTGTTTCTTTTGACAATCAAGTCAGAAGTCTTCAAAATGATTAATGAAAGAATGAGTTCAACCTTCCAAAACATCACAGACACACAGGAAATCATGTCGCAAACGTAACTGTTAAAAGCTTTGCCTTCTGACCAGTTTGTTCCCTTTCAAGCAAACCTGTCATTGTTTATGGAAGATCCTACGAGCTTAGTAAAATCCTCAAATGGAATAACTTCTCGGTGTCACCTTTCTGACCGGTTGGTTATTAGTGAAGCCACGACTTTATTCAGTGTGTGCGTGCCCATCATAAGACACTGCCATTTCTCTTGGTTTATAAAACGTGGCGCTTTGCAACCAGCAGGTTGTTCCATGTCTGGGATTGGTCAGATATTTATGACGAGCAGAGGGACAGTCTATGTATAAAAACAAAACATTTAACGGCACACTGGTTGTTTCCTTTGCTGAAATGAGTCATGACGGTGTTGATTGTTTTTCTTTCACATGTCTTTTTTCCCCTCTGTAACTCAGAATGTGAGACAACTTTGACTAGAATTTCAGATAACATCCAAACCCTTTGTCAACGGCGAAAGAACAAAAATCACAGACAAGAAAACATTTTTAAGGATGTAAATCAATGTGCGTGTCAAATTTATCAAATCAGATATGTAGAAGTTAAACATGTACTCTGTACTTAAAACACCTTGCTGTATTTTTTTATGCTTGGTGTTTTAACTCTATTATATCATATTAAACATTGCTAATAATTCACACATTCTGCGTCACCCTTAAAGACTCGTACTTGAGACAGCTAATTTCACCAGCAGGTCTTTGTTAAAACTCTTCCTCCTGCGGTGGCTCTTTTTCCAGCGCTGCAGTCAGTCCGTCACTCCAGCCTGTCAGACTTGCTCCTAAGTGGAGCCCTATGGAAGTGGAAACAACTTTTTTTGGCTCACAGTTCAGCCGCCGTGTCTTTGTGTGGAGGTCAAATATAGCTGGACAAAGTGGGAACACATGGCTGAGGGGAAGTGTTTAGTGAAGTTGCACAGAATAGGTGTGAATGTAATTTAGTATCCTTCAAGTGATTAAAAGTATGACAGTTGACGAGCTGCTGCCAGCCTTTCAGCGCACACAGTGTGAAATAATTGGATAAATCAGCCGATTACAGTATTTAGTTTGTCGAAAGGCTGACGAGCTTTCAGTGAGGTGCTGTAGGAAGGTTTCCTGTGGCGCTGTGGTCATTCCGCTCCCAGAGGGCAGCTATGCCAAGCAGCCAATGTCGAATATGTTTAGTAAAGGAGGAGTGACATATAAAACGGTACAGGCCTGCACTAGTAACCCAGATCCCTCTTGAAATATACAATCTTGCAGAACAAATGCAGACGATGTTTTGTAGCTTCTATTGAGAAAAACTGCTGCTGGGATTGTTGCACACAGAAAAAAAAAAAAAACTTGACAGAAGTGAATAGAATTATATTTCTGTTATTTTAATTGGTAGCATATATGTTGAGTTCCACTCAATAGTTTCAGATAATTATTTGCACGTCGAACAGACAGAGAGAGTTGGAGAATAGATGCAGGTGAGGGCAGGGAGGACAAGGCCGGTCAAACTTGTCGATTCAGGTCAAATCCCACAGTTTGACAACATGGAGGCCCAATGAATTCACAGGCAGCGTTCACACCATCTCCTTGTGAGGTCTGCAAGCTGCAGGATGTCCTTCACTTGTTTTTTCTGTCAGATATCCTAACAAGACAAAGTTACAGTTTACAAGCATAAATTGACCTATTTCTGGCTTCACTAGGTTTATGTATGACAATTACAGCGTGTCAGCATTACCAGGTGCTATCGAGAATATTCAGTTGAGTGGCACTGAGAGCCTGCGGGCATAAATCACTTTTTGCAAAAATATGCTGAAGTGTAGGACGTTTCCTTTCTTATGACGGGTTTTAATTTCTTTTCCCCTCACCCACAGGAGCACTTCACCTGGGGAGACCAAACTGCTGGCCTCTGAAATCTATGAGATCTTGCAGTCGGCCGGTAAAGAAGAGGCGGAACAAGCCGAAGCGGCGGCCGCCTCCTGCCGACGTAAAGCCCAGTTTTTCTTGGGATCCAATAACAAGAGGGCCAAAACTGTGGTGCTGCACATCGACGGGCTGGACGACTCGGTAAGCGTTTGCCGGGTTTTGGCACGGGCCTGTCGCTCCTGGACGCACGGCGGACGCCTGTTGATGCAGGAGAATTTCTTTACAGTTGAGCGTGTTTGCAGCTGTCATGATCCAACTGTTGCCAAAGCTTCTTCGGGGTGTCTGTCTGGCATATGATTGGAAGGCAGAGGGGTCAGCTTGTAAATGTCAGCCATTGAACAGCAGGACGCTCAGATTGAACCTGAATGCTGCTCGGCAGGAAGCTTGCACCTAGCCAGATTACATTACAGCAGACAGACGGCCTCTGGTGGGCTGCATCCCCATCACTGTAGGTGAAACACGTAACACTGGCAGCTGGAGACCCTATTTATGTCAACACTGCTTTTCAAAAACATGTAGGTAGAAGGTAAATGTTATGGTGTACGTTTTCTCCCCTTTCAACACTTAATGTTCTCTGCAGTTTCAAACACGGCCTGAACCGTTTCCTACTCCTGACTTACCACTGCTTTTCGTCTGTTGTTAGACCCGAAGGAGCCTGTGTGAGGAGGCTTTGCTAAAGATTCGAGGAGTCATCAGTTTCACCTTCCAGATGGCTGTCAAGAGATGCGTGGTCAGGATCCGCTCGGACCTCAAAGCCGAGGTATGAGTTTACAGATCCAATATTTTTAATCAAGATTCTTTGTAAAAAAAAAAAAAAAGACAATAAATGACATCTGTAATGTTGTATGTAGGTCTTGGTTGTTATCAGCTTATACAGTAAGTTGTGTTTCATTGTTATTTGCACTGATGGTTGTTTTTACTATTGTTTCAACTGTTTTTCATAAATAGAACTTGTATCTTATTTATCAATTTATTATTATTTTTTTTTTAATGTATGTTTCCTATTTACTATTTATTACAAACCACTTCAAGTGTACATGTATTATTTCTGGTAAATATATATAATTTGTCTATAAATCATCTTGTGCCTCAGGGAATGTTTCCTGATTCAAGGTTTTTTGTTGCTTGACCAACAGTAAAAGGCCAAAAACTTCAAACTGAGATTGTTTATGAAGGTTTTAGAACGTACACTGATCTATGCTGTCAGTTCAATATGTAGGCTTTGTTACTCATGTAATCAAAGCACCAATGTCCAGATTGAAAAACATTAAATATTAGTGTTGGTACCAGAGGCACAATATCTGAAGCCAGATATTGTCCAGTACAGAACAGTTGAATGAGTAGAAATACTGTTAAGCATTGCAAGACAATTTTCCCAGAGTTCATGTTTGATATAAAGATACAAACTCAAATAAAAAACAAACTAATTCTTTCCCCACAGGCACTGGGAACGGCAATCAATTCCACCAAAGTAATGACGGCTCAGCAGGTGGTGAAGACAGAGAATGGAGGAGAGGTAAGTGCAGCTTGAAGCAGTGACGGAAGAAAGAGGTGGTCAGATCATTTATGATGGCTGAGAGATGTTAGAAATGCAGGGCAGTGGTTCTTGAGGTGCAGTGTTGTTCACCACTGAGCTGAAGGGAGGCTGTTAATAGGTCAGTGTGCTGCCTGTGTGTTGTGTGTATCTCTATACAACGCTGGCCCCCTGCCTGTGGCTGAGACTTATTCACACTGACGTGATTAGCTAGTCACATCTCTGCCTTCGCCCGCGGGCTAACTGTGTTTGTCAAAGACAAGATCAGGCTTTGCCGCATCTTTTTAACAGCTTCGCCACTGTGGAGCACTTTGCTCAGTTTAAACAGTGGCTTCATTTGTAGAAATTGTACTTGAACTAATATTTGAAGTCCCATACAGGTTGCGTCAATGCTTTCAAGAGACAAAGGGAACATTACTAGTTGTAATGCAATTTGTAGCCAGCAGGGGGCAGGCCTGACTCAGTCATTTATTTTACAAGAAACTGGCCATGATTACAGTAGTGTGAAAAAGCTTTACAATGATGACAGATTCTATTCCTTTATGACAAATTCTATAAGTTTATATTAATAAAGTTTTTTTTTATTATTAATTCCTTGTTTTCATACAGCTGATAGTGCCATTCCAGGAGGGCTCAGCAGTACTGGTAGAGGAGAACACAGACATCCCGGACTACCTGCCTGAGGACGAGAGTCCGTCTCAGGAGCCGGATAAGGCTGTCACACGCGTAGGATCTATCACAGACGGCATGGGTTGGCTCAGCACGGCCGCCAACTTCCTGACACGCTCTTTCTACTGGTGACGACTTTCCACCTTCCTCTCTGTGCTCCCGTTTTGTCAACGATACAATCCAGCTGCAGCCTTAGCTTCTCACAGCCTAGTCCTGGACTAAACCCAGCCTCACGGGGCGACACTAGCCTAGAGCCCTCCACTCTGTGAGGCACACAGAGCACGGTGTGCAACAAGTGCTGGACTGCTGAGCGAAACCTGCAATAACCTCAAACTGTGTGTGTATATATATCTCTCTATATATATATATATATATATATCGAACAACGAATCCACTGCTGGCTGTATGTGCACAACCATATACTAGCTACACTAGTGTCTCCACAGACATAAACAGGGGAGTCAAACAACTGAAACCAAATAGCTTGCCACAAATGTGTACGACTGTTCAGACTGAGCTTTCACGTGGAAGGCGCATTAATTGTGAAGCCCATGAAAATGACAAGATTCTTATTTTGGTGCATGATTTTGGTTTCTTTTTCTTTTTTTTTTCTTCATCATTTGATTTTAATTGATTTTTGACTTGAAATTTTATAATTTCATAATTTGTCTTTGCCCATTCTTTTTCCCTTTTCCCCTCCCTACTTATATTTTTTTTAGCATGCCGTTAATGCTTTTTGTGCCAATTTGCCCAATGCCTACGTCTGTGATTATTGTGCGTGCCTTTTTGACATTTCACCATAATTATTTATTCATTAATCATTCAAATGATTTTGTAGCGAGCTCCAAGCATGTTTGATGTCTGTCCTCAGTTTTTAGCTCAGTGAAGGTTTAGTCGAAATAGTAAATAGACACCAGCAAGAGGCCGCAGCTCACCCACCCACAGGGTCACGTGTGTTGGGACTGCATTGAAATCTAAAAAAACACGACAACTAATAATTGGCTTGTTATCTGATTTATACACAATTCTGCAGTGTGTATAGTTGATTTTGTTGACCATCTTCATGCCTACAATGTAATAACCATGCAGTAATAATCTAATGTGAGCTCTGTCGTGGTTGCGACTGGTCGGGCGGCTCCCTTTGTCGATTGCACAGATTTTAGGCTACCTCTGCTTCCAGCGTCCCGCCTCACATCAGCATTACTGTAGTTTTAGTGAAAGCTCTAGGTCAGCATGGGAAAGACGAAACCAGTTAGCAGCCTGCTTTGTCCAGTGGTTCCCAGTGTTACAAGGAATCTCAATGACATTTCTACGTTGTTGCTGCTGCTGCTGATTCCGTAGGTTAAATTTCAGTTTATCCTGCAGTGTCCTTAAAGCATTTCCTGTTCATTTGGTGCACGCACACACGCATAGAGGACTCACGGATGAGCAGTATTGATTATACTGTAAAAAAGGATGTGGTTATGTACAGCTTGTAAATGGTGCCTGGTTCCCTGAAATGTCACACGTGAAGGATGTTTTCTTTTGCTCTTTTACTGGTTTGCATCGTAGGTCCCAAATTAGAATATGAAGTCGTAGCAGCTGACGCCAAGTCTCTCTGTGAGGGATTTTCTTTTACTTTAGAACTTAATCCTGTGACTCAATCCAGGTTTAATTATTGTGACCCACGTGAGTGTCAGACAATTATTCCACACACTGCTGACCAGGCGACCTTTATTCCTTTGATGGGGCGGAGACGTCACTCTTGGTTGGAGTCAAACAGAGGAATGGCCCAGAATAGCCTGAACAACATGAACTGGTTGTGGTCGTCCCCTCAGAACACCAATAATAATTTTTTAATGTTGTCATCATAGCTCAGCAACAGCGAATGAAATGGAGTTTCTAAACAAAAAGGTATTCTAATTATTCTAGTATTATAATTTCTTTGTGACTTTTTTTTTTTCCATTTGTCAGAGTGAGGAGTCTTTGTGTTGCAGCCTGATTTTAATATTTGTTTTCTCAGCGCATACTGGGAAGAAATACTTGAATATTGTTCAGGCTTATCCTCATGTATTAATCATTGTGTAAATGCCCATGACTTTTAGATTTACCACATCTTTACAACACACACACAGCCGAGGTCTTTAGGCTAGAGCCTCAAAAAATGTAACTTCATATGTACAGCGTGTCAGCAGATGTAAAATAATGTATGCAAATGTTAAAACTGTAGATTCCCTTACACTCTTAAAGCAAATGATCATAAAACTTCAAATTGAAATTGGTTGTGTTTTTTTTTTTTTTTTTTTTCCCTTTTCTTTTTTCCCCTCCCTCTCCTGATTCCTTCATCTTCCTGACGTGTGCAGCGCTCCGGACCTCACTTTGTCAAATCAAATCGCTGAGGGCAGCAAACATTCCTAACAGGGCAGAGAAGAGGGAGAGGCCAAATTCAGTTTTCTTTACTGGTGCATAAGTGAGGTGCCCCAGGGCGATCCTGTGGCCTGCACACCACTTCCCCCAGCCTGGGTGCTGGTAGGCAGGCAGAGGCAGCAGCCAGCCCCAGCTGGAGGCCCTGAAGCCACTGCTGCTGCTGCTGCTGCTGCTGCTGATGCTGAGCCTCCACTGAAATGCTGTGCCAAGCTGAAGAGAGGGGCCTTCACTTAGCTGCTCCATCAGCCAGATGGGTGGTGACAAGAAATTATGTTTAGTGTTTACAGACCACTTTTGATTTTCCCGAGGCCGATTTTACTCCAAGCGGTTGTCCATACTGACAAAGTTCTCCAGAATGAAGGGAAGATTCATTTTAAGATGCCGAAAGTATATGTATAAATAAAATACATTTTAGTGTTTTAATGTTAAATCAACTGAACAAAAGTCATAGAATCTTTGTAGTGAGGTAACCAATGGCAAACGTATTTATTTAGTTTTGTGAAACTTTTCATGATCAGTGTAGTTTTTCACTCATTTGTCATGCAGCGTTTGGCTTTATCATCATCCAGGAGTATGTTTTGGTTGGCATGCAGAGGCTCTACAAATACACGACAATGGCCCTGAACAGTTTTTACTCGGGGACATAAAGTTAAAAGAACATACTATAATTATTATCCATTTTCTGCATTTTCAGGTGACGGCGCTGGAACTGATCACATGTAAATATAGGCGAAGGCGCAGAGCATACCCCTGGCATGCCTGGGACAATGATGTGGGGGTAACTGATGTGCAGACCAGTTTAACCAGCATTTCCTTATCAGAATATTAGATAAAGTCATGAAACAACTGTTTGTCTTCATGAGTACATTAAAAAAAAGTTTGCTTTAGTTTCTTAAATTTATCCCATGAAGGGAATTACAACTGCATAGTTCTGATAAGCATGTTTGTAAAATTCTATTTCTGGATGATGCTCTTGTCCTTTTTATCCTGCAGATGGAGCATTTTGGCAGGTAGTGAAACGTTTTTCTTTTCTTTGTAAAGGTGTTGAATATGTATTATAAATATAAATTTTGAAAAATATAAACAAAATATATACATACCTTTAACCAATACCCAAAATGTACAATAACTGAACAGAATGAAGGTTAGTATTTGGTGACTGTTTGATTTACAAGCTGCCATTTTTTTTTCTCTCTTTAGAATTTTTGATCTTACAGAGACCTTGCTCCATACATATTAAAGAATGAACTGCTCATCCTCTCGAGATAAAATCCTGATGAAATCCCTCCCTCTCTTCCTGTGCCCCAGACACAATCCACCCTATTGGGAGAGACACACACTCCGAGGGCCCACAATCTTTCCCCGAAGTCTTAATTTTACATTTAACAAAATAGACAAAAATGAAGAATGCTGCAGTAGACCGGGGGAAACAAAGCGTATTTGTTTTTAACATTTAATGACAATCTATTCAAAACAAGTATGTAAATGTGTAAAATGCAACAAATGTAAGATCTTAATGCTCTGATATGTCAACATGATTATCATAAATACTGAACGGTCTCCACACTATATATCCTCAAACAAAAATTGTTGACGTTTTAGTATGAAAGTTATTCCTTCTAATGACATATTTGTCTCTTTTGCCCATTAGGTAATAGTTTATGAGAAACTTTCTGCAAATACATTAGCATGCAATAAACTGAGGTCTGTACATATTCTTTCATGTTTATCACAGTTATGCTTGCCTGGGCCGAGCTAATTGCTCACGATGAAGATTGTTTCTAAGAACAATGTTTGGAGTTGTAGAAATCATGAAAGAAGCCAGTGACTGACTCCTCAAGTTCACATTTCTCCCACGTCGCCACTAGAGAGAGACAGTAAGCCTGACAAAGACAACAGATTCTAAAGTGTGCAGTCCACAGTGTAATCTCATCACATCTGATGGAAACACTTGTTTGTAATTAGATGACCTAAGATGATTATTGAGAGCTCGTACTGAAGCCACGTTTCCATCTGGTCGGTTTGAACTTGAACAGCAACCGTCATAACCATCATCAGACCACCGCCATTAACATGCTTTATTCACCTCAGCCTAATCTCTGCAGACCTAACGCGACTAATGCAGCCATAAGGTTGTTTTTACTACTTAATATTGTGTATCCTTCCTTTCAGTGCCCGGACACCAATGTTAAGTGGTTTTCCCTTTTAAATGATTTTCTTCAAGGGTTCATGTGCTGCCCTGTAATGATATTTCGCCTCCATGAAGTAGTTTTGGCACATAAAGGGATATCAACCAGAGAATATACGTGGCATACACGCTTCTCATTTTCAAATTAAAGCTTGAGATAATTTTGCTCTTCTTTCCCTTTTTGATAAGCTGTATTGCAATTGCTCCCTTTTCTCATCTCCACCCATCAGATAGAACATAATCAGACTGTCCTGTGCACACGTCTCTTCCGCATATCAGCCCAGTTGCATATATGTGTATAAATGTGTTGTCACTATCACCCTCCCACCTGTGTGTATTTGCATGGTTAATCTCCATTGGGGGAGGGGCCGCTGATAGAGGGGGGGAGATAGGTGCATCTCGCGGCCCTATAGGCCCTTGAGGAATTTTATTGGAGGTTCGGCTCCTAGTCAATGGGATCAGCAGTAAATCCCGCTCAGAGTGTGGCAGGAAATGATGTGACTCCGGCAATTTATGTCAAATAACTTTTGAGGATGTGTGAGTGTAGCGATCAGCGCTACCGGGATAACAATAACTCTTCTGCAGGGGGCCCCAGTGAAGATTTAATTGAGACATTTTTCTTTATCTGGAGCGAAGCGCTGGAGCCGTGTTGTTGTGTAACGAGATGTAATGTCTCTCTTTATACGGGGGTCAACATCCAGGATGAGGGAAGGTCACGGACTGACTGTTTGAGCATCCAATTTGCTCACGTAATACCCGCCCCACAGGGAGCTGGGTAAAGACACAGAGTATTAACTTACACAGTTCACATATCACAGACACTACGAGTCCCCGTGTGCCAAAGGTATATAATGCATCTGTGTTAGTTCACATGTGTCCTTTGTGAGTGTGTGGGGCAACAAACATATATAGAGAGAGAGAGGTACATCTTCATCATAGGAGCCTCTTTTTATGTTTCATAAAACCTTTGTTTTTATAGATGGAATAAATACTTTACTTCTTTAGACATCAGCTGGAGCAGACTATTAGTGTGAACAAATATGTGGTTAATGATGTCATTTTGCTTTCCGTAAATACCAATTTACACCAATTTACAACTTCACATGTGAGTTACAACCCGGCAGCTCTTGTCGTTCAAAGCTTGTAGGGAAGTGATAGCACGGAAACACTGTAGATAAAGATATTTAGCTGTTACACATTAATTTGCAAGTTGTCTTATTACAAGTGTCTGGATCATTTCCTGAAATAAAATTACAATCAGACCAAATGTTTTCCAGGAAAAGAAAGCAGCACAATCAGACCTTATTAAACCCACTTGTGATCACAAGACAGACTGACCACAGAAAACATACAGCCAATAATTTTTTGTTTATTACTGCAGAAGCAAGCACAAAAAGGTCATAGGATTAAAATGTTCCTGTAAACAGCACAATCACATTATGCAAGTCACCATATTAAAAGTGTATTTCCATGCACAGATATAAGAAATGCTCTGATCTTATTTCATATAAGAATAAAAAAAAATTACATAGTGAATTCACATTTTTTTTCAACAATTTAAAATGACATACACATCCCCAGTATGTACCTCATGCAACAAAGAGACAGATGAACCATAGTGATGCTCAAGTGTTATTATTATTATTATATTGATAGTTGAATTGCATATGATGCATTCATTATCATTAATTATCATGTTATCACAGTGTTACTTGGCCTAATGTATAACAATGTAACAAATTTCAAACCGACATCAGGTTTTGCATGTGACATTAATTCACACAAATAGTCTTAGCAGTTTTGAATGTGGTGGATCTTAAATGTTATATTTAAACTACAAAACAGTATGCTATTAAGACAGTGGAGACTGTATTTTACTGCATGTAATGGATCACCTCTGTACACTTGCTGCAGTCAATGTGTAGAATCATTTGATTATATTCAATCTGTGGAAAAAAACACAAGTGCTGATCACTTTATCTTTGACTATGTTCTGCTTTGATTTGGACATATTCCATGCGCAGTGTATAGGATGTGCATTGTGTCCCTTTGCGTGCCTCCTCTCCTGCAGCAGCTTGCATGGGGCCCTTGATGAGATGCATGCACACACAGGCGGCTCATAATTGTGGCCATAGCTCATTATTGTCCCCCGGATGATTTGGATCTGCCGGGGGGAGGCTCGTCCTCTGACACTGCCGCGTCCGCCCGACCACAGCCACTCCAACCGCTGATTGGTGGGATGAAATATTGCCGGCGAAAATTAAAAGGTCCCAGTGTCAAAATAATTCATGATATGCATATCTTCCCGGCTTGATGAAATCGCTGATATCTGGATTAGACGGATAATAAAAGCGATCGGGGCTACAGTGGGACTGTATGAGGTGTCAGGGGATTCTGGATTAAAGGGTCAAGACACAACAAGTGTGGGCGTGCGTGCGTGCGTGTGCACGCGCAGCCACCCCTGTCAGGTTGTGCACGGTGCAGTTCACACAACCCAGACCTGTGATTTGAATATCCGCTGTAATTGTCCCAAAACGGCTCATCAGTGGATCTGCCTGCTGCCATTAGGGCCCAACAAAATGGTGTGACATTCAAATTCCCCTCAATGACAGGTTATTAGAAGCCCCAAGCAGCAGGCACATAATTAAGCACCGTAACGTTGACCTGTAATATGAAGTGATGGCTCAGTGGTGGAGTGGGCAAAGAAAGAAAAAAGGTGCTTTGTTCAATCACAAGAGATCTGGCATTTTTTGTGTTTTTTTTTCCACGTGTGGAGCAAAGTAATCGTAAAAAGAAGACAGCTGTCAGTGTAAAACCCAACTCAAGATTATAGAAGCAAATAACACAGACTATGATTTTACAACAAGGGACAAAAAAACTGTAAGCCAGATGCCATGGCAACTGCTGTCACACATTAGAAACTGTGGCATTACTCATCAAAACTGATCAAAAGAAGTGATGAATCCCATCATTTCTGCCTGAAAGTCCCCTCTCCTGTGAGATCATAGTGGTTGTACAATTTACTTATATTTTTTTTGTGATGTTAGGCAGTGTGAACAAGTCGCTCGGTCCAAAAAAGGGAAAAACAAACAACCTGACAAAAAAAAAAAAAAAAAAAGCAAATGTGTGACTTTCATTAGTGACACCAAAAGCCTATTACACAACTTAAGACATGCTGTCTGAGGCCCCCGCTTTCCCCTTTAGAACAAGTGGACGTTGTGATGAGCAATTGGACCCATCTGCTCTGCCCTCTCCTCCAACTGGTGTGTGAATATGATGTAGTCTGTAGGTGCCACTTCCAAGGCGTAATATAATACCAGTGGTACCTGGAAGATTTCGCAGCAAGGGATAAAGTAAATTTTTTTTGCATATCTGACTGTGCTTCTGAGGTCAGTAGTTATCATGTGTCTTTATAACACCTCAGAGCTTTCTCCTCTGCTGTTATAATTATGCATTTAATGAGCTGTTGAATCTTGTAAAACAATAAGTGCACAAGTTTTATGACCCACTTCTGCTTCTTTAATTGAACTCACCTTCACTGCTGAGGCAAAGCGAGTCTTCATGTTAAAGTGTAGGCCAGAGGCCTGTGTAATAGTGGGTCTGTGGCAGGGTTGTTGAACAGAAGGTCTGCACTTCCCTCCCTCCTGCCTCCCTCTATCTCGCTGCCTTTCTCTCTCTCTATCTCTCTGCGAGCCCCCCTACATGCCCCCCTTCATAACGGTGGCAGATGGCTGCAGATGAATCCCTCATAATCATGTCAGGACGGCTCCTCCGATCCCAATTCATCTCTTTAAACACATTTCATCAGACGGAGAATTACACAAAGATAAAGGCGGCCGGCAGACAACAAAAGCACACAAAGATTGTCCTTGCAAACAAGTGTTCCTAGTCCCTAACACCACTTAATCATTTGTGCTCCTGTTATTGCTCCTCACCCTGTGTGCATTCAACTCTACCCCATTTTCCTCCTCCGTCTCTTCACTCTTTATTTATGTTTTTCCATACTGTTAATTGTCTCCATTCCCAGCAACTGTCTGTCCTTATTAAGTGTAAATCTCTGCTCTCATCCCTGTCGCTGTCATTTTTTAAAAAAGAGACAGGTGTGTAAAATCCGTTTCTCTCCTCATTGAGTCTCGGTTTCTGATGGCTGCCCCTTTTGGAGGAGTGATAATTTGCCACAAAGTGAATTGTGCTCCCCCCCCTCTCCCTTCCCTCCCCTGCTGTGACTCTTTGTCACCCATCCGCATGATGCCGTTAATTGTGGATCAGGTGAAGTTTGTCTCACCTCATTTCAGGGCCATGCTCTGCTAGGGCCATTCTCCCCACTCAAAGGCCACATAATTTCACAGCCTCCTACTTCTCATTAATCCCTCCTGAGTGGCTGCTCTCCGAGTTCCAGATCACAGATTTGTTTTGCTCTTGTTTTCTGACTCGCTGCCCTCTCCGCCCCACCCTCTCCTCTCCTCCGCCTTCATATTAACCCCTTTAGAGCGACCCCCTCCTCGACGGCGTGCCAGGATCTTCACTGTTCACTCCTTCCTCCCAAAAATTCTTGCGTTTGTCAAACATTCGAGAGCCAATTGTACATTTGTCTACTCTCTCATGCCAGGTTGCCTGGATTTTTTCTCTATACAACACTCTTCTTCTGTACCTTTTGGGATAGACTGTGCTTTTTGAATAAAGTGCATGAACAGGCGTCTGATTGCGATGCCAATATCACCTCTTCTTCCAAACAACTCGACACCCGTCTGCATGGTAATTCAACTGACAAAAACCTGCCATCTCCAACCTAATAAATATCCAGTGACAATTTGAAGAAAACAATAGGAACTGTAGGAAAAGCTGTGTGTTTGTGTGTCTCGGCACATGTGCATGTGTGTGATCAACACGACTTCCTCATTCTTTTCCCGCTAAACTTTTTTTTTGTTGGTTTATAAATTATTCATGAGAAAAAGCTGAAGATCTCTCATTATCATAAAATAACAATTTGCTAATTTATGGAAACTCCTAATTACTTGCCTTATTTGCCATGACCATATTAAATATTCATAAATATGTGATTATTTCTTTGATTTGACTGTCGTTCAGTTTAATCTACTATTTTTCCCCAACAATAGCCGTGTGCCGGCTTGTGCTGTGCGTACCAACCAAAACAAAAACCCAGGAGGGAACAATGAGTAATATTCTGCATTCATACCAGGAGCCTTTTTTTTTTCACACTCTTTAATTTCAGTACACCTTAATGATACATTATCCATATGCTAATTTCATAGCTTTACAGTTGATAATGAATTCAATCTCTTTATATATGGAAAAGGTTTCTGGATATTGATGTTTTATGTCACATTGTGAAGTGATCCTTTAGGGACCGATGGTGCCAAAATTAAAAGTTTCAGCAATGAATTATGATTGAAACCTAAGAAAAGGAAATGCTTCCAACTGGTGTGTTTGCCTGAAAGTGCCGGAAAAAAACACGTAACACAAAAATGAACAACAGGGTATAATGTGAAATGACAAAAATGCCTCGTAATGCACAAAACATTGCCTATAGCAAGCATTCTTGCTGAGTACAAAGAGCTGAAGCACAGACTATACAAGTTCATAAATGATTTTGTGGATGCAGCTTCATTTTGTTGCAAGTCAAAATCAGAAATGCATTCATTCATTTGGCTCCCATCCAGAACTAATCATTTCATTTTCCATTCTGTTGCCTGGAAAGCCAACGTTCACTCCAATTCATTTTGATTCACTCAAAACTGAAAAAGACTGAGAGATTCTATCTGTGGTTATCTCCTCTTTTCATTGCAGCAAACAGTTGTCAGAGGAAGTCTCAGCCAAGTTCTTGGGAGAAAGCAGAGTCTTGGATCCCATCTGGGACGACTAGATGAGGTCTCTCGCTGTCATCGCGTCTGTTGTCAAGGCTGGATTTAACCTCAAATTTATGGCTTTGTTATATCAGAATTAATTACAGATATTTCCCCCCAAAGTGAGTGACGTTGACAAAAACGCTAAGCACAGGCAATTTAGCTCTATTTGCAGATTAATTTGGGCCCACCTGTGATGCTTGGTGTGCTAAGTAGGTACATCAGTTTTAATTACAGACCTCACAGAGTGGGTTTAGTTAAATTACAGTATTAATTATCACATTTACCAGATATCAGAGTGACAAACGGTTTAGGAGGCACACTTCCCTCGAACCTCCTGTTTCTCCAGACAATAGCTTCACTTTTGTCCTTCAAGCAACCTTCACACAGGTGGATGTGATGAGCGGCTTTGTTTCTGAGAGACAAGTGTTTGCATCGAATTACCACAAGTGGATGGAACGTCTGGAGAGCCAAAATAAAACGTCACGCTGTCTCACCATGTGCTTAAAATTAGGCTCAATATTTGGAAAACGAGGCGAATGCCTCGCAGCTATCAAAGTACTTACTCCCATTATAAAAAGAGAATAAGTGGCCTTTGTCCACATCATTACCCTCTTCATTCACTCGGCTACATTAATCTCTTCAAGGATAATATGATTCATGCTTGACTGCCACTTCACCAGTCTACGTCTAAAAGAGAAAATGGTAACC
Organism: Lipophrys pholis; assembly: GCF_963383615.2. Taxonomy (NCBI): domain Eukaryota; kingdom Metazoa; phylum Chordata; class Actinopteri; order Blenniiformes; family Blenniidae; genus Lipophrys; species Lipophrys pholis. The sequence goes on from NC_137648.1 coordinate 9,848,063, forward strand.
TTTGACCCTTGGGATCATTACAAAAAGAAGATATATAGAATATGACTGAACCGTTTGAGACATAAATCTGCGTGTTTATATGAGGCTGACATTATAGCTCAAACAACGAAATAAAACTGGAAGCGGCTTTTTCCATTGGCTACATCGCCTCGGCAGGAAATATCTCACCTCGTAACCTCTTTCAACACCACTATAAACCTTGTTTGGCTCATTTTAAAGTACAGAATAAATGATGATGTGTTCTTAACAAAATACAAGTCAAATTCATACAGGTATTTGACACTGTGTGTACATTGTATATATTACTGCTCGACGCTTCAGTTCTTAGTTGCGTAGTAGAGCTTTATAATGTCTTTGAACTTGTCTGGTTTTGTTTGGTTGTCAGTAACAGATTCTTCTTGTCTCTGACCTTGCTGACATTTTCTTGAACTGCAAAAACTCAGCTCTATTCGAGCATCAAATGGTAGAGAAAGTGAAAAAATGGTTAAAGCATCCAACGATACATTACGTTGCCCTTCAGGTGGCAAATTTCTAGAAAAGGAAGTGAGTTGACAACTGATTAAGCTTCTACATATCTGCTAATAATGAGTGGTGTGCCATAAGGCGACCCTAAAAAAAAGGTAATATGAGAAAATCTGTGCTCCCCGGACTTACATGGGTTTGAGCCTACCACGTACAACTTGCAATTATTTTCAAGCTTTAGATGAGTTTGTTGGTAATTGATGGTTTTTAAGTAAAGTCAGCCTCATAATATTCTGCCAACAGATTTGCACTAAAATGCAATAACAGATATGAGCGATATTGATAAATCCATCAAATTGCCACCATGAAACTTGAGAAAACAGTAAAGCATAGCGTGTTCATTAAAATCTGGAGTCACTTCCTCTGCTCAGTGACACCAGCGCTGTACAGAGGTTCAGGGGAGAGCTGAAACGGGTCCAAGACTGGAACTGGAGAGAGAAGGTCCTCATTTAGCCCTTGGCTGATGTTCTCTTCCACCACAGCACTATATTAATCATAATCACGCAACACCATTAGACTATGTCATTCTATTAAAGAAATCACATTATCATACATTTCATTAATTAAACTCAAACCCGGTCCATCTACAGGCAGAGACGGAGGTGGGAGCTATGTGGGGGAGTCAGAGGGCAGGACACTTCACCACCCCTCTCACCATCTCTCCAAAGTGAAATCAAGGGGACAGATTTGCATGTCACGGGTTCCTTGGGAGGGGTGCGATATGGGCTCAGACAATAGCAGCTGATGATGGAGGCGGAGGCAGAGTGGGGAGTCCTGGAAATGGCAAGATCCTTCTGACAAGTGTCTCCACATTGAAAGAAAGCAAGAGGAGGAGATGGAGGAGAGGAGAGGGATGACCTACTCTCTCCTCAGATGATAATCACTGCCCGGGTCACAAGGCGATCTTGAATGATGCGATGAGGATGCAGGCGATTTGTTGCCTCGGTGCTAATACAAACACACTTTGAGTGGCTCTGAAGAGACACTGGCGCATCTGATACCTCTTGGAAAAAGTAATGCAGACTCTTTTCCATATCTAGATCATGCACAGACTCACTATTGTTCATCCTCTGTAAGCAATGAGACACATATCTGTTGTTTAATGTGTATTTAATGCGTCACGCACATAAGTACACACACCACATGGGCTTTTAAGACAGCGGCAACACAGCTGGGATGGTGAAACAACTCAATGATAAAAACTGTTTATTATACGGCCTCTTGTGAGGGTCACCTGACAACTTCAGGTAGGAGGCGGCAGATATTTCAAATTGAAATCATCTGTTTTTAAATGCTCACTGATCAAAAGACAAGTTAGCGGCAATGTGTTATTATTATTAAAAAAACACATACGAGGAAGTCAGACATTCAACCAAAAATGACTCCTTGAAGCAAGATGAAGCAGTTGAAGCTCTGTGAGTGGGGCTTTCATTGTCACACACGTTAAGATCCTCTGCTTAAAAAACTTCTTTGCTTCAATTTGTTATGAAATTGTACGTTTTTCGAGCAGACTAAGCCAGTTAAATGAAATGTTTAGTGCAGCTTTCCAGATTTGTTTTAACAGTTCACCTTAAATCTGTAGCTAATTAAAAAAAAAACCCAACACTCTTTAACTTCATTCTGTTTTTTTCCTTTTTGTTGTTTCTGCCTTTTATTCTCGAGAACCCTCTTCCCTCTTTTTTACTCCATCTCTTCCACCCTTCCTCCATCTGCCCGTCTCTCCCTCTGCCTCTCCCTCTCTCCGTCTCTCCGGGTCTGATTAGCATGTGTAGTGTATGTTCCGTCACGCTGTAGTGTTGACCTGTGCTGTCATCTCCCTGATTACCTCCCTGATTCACTTTCCTTGTTTAGTAATGTGCAATCAATCATAATCAATTAGCCAAAATGTTGAATCATTAAAACCATTATCATTAATTAAAATAATTATCACTTTCTGCCAATGCTTCATTACCAGTGTTGTCTAACGTGTCTGCCACACACCAGACTTTTCAGCTCCAGCTTTTATTTTCTTCTTTCAGAAGTCAGATTTATAAAGTTCTTTTTAAAGCTCTGTTGATGATGTGTGCAAACAACTACTGATTGCTTTCATTTGTTAATAATAATTGGACAGTTTCTATTATTCTGGAAAAGCTGAAAATGATATGGCTAATAATACAATGCAAAATTGTTAGTTTTACACTTTTTGAACAGCTTTTAGGGTTTTCCTGAAAGTTGGAACGTCAAGTCAGTCTGAAAACTTTCTAACAGCACAGAAGCAGCTCCTCCTGACATGAACTGAAGTGTTTTCTCACTGTCTGCAGGAATGTGCTGTCTCTTCTGCAGCATTTTTTTTTTCTTCCTCTCATGCTTGACCAGAAACTGTCTTTCCTTGAACCTCAAACTGACTGCAGCCCTGCTCTTTAAAGGACAGAGCAGAGATGAGACAGGGAAGCCTTAATGATGTGTAAACATCCTGGGAGTAGCACTGAGCTCGTCTAAAAAGCCCTGAGGGGGAGAGAGAGAGCGAGAGAGAGATAGTCAGACAGACACGCAGCTCACTTAGTTCAGCACAATGCTGCTACCCGAGCGGTAATTCCAGACGATTGTCAGCCTGCTTCTCCTCCGCGTGCCTGTTGAAACCTGGAATAGACCTGTCACTTACTAACCCTCAATAATTGCTCATGTCGAGAATTCCTTGAAAGCGGGCTGAAGACCCTGAGGGTGTGAAGGGTGCAAGTGAGTGTATGTGTGCGTAAGGGGATGTGCAAGTCCGTGTGGGCGTCTGTTTTTTTCCAGCCCAACCCACTGGGCAAAGGAGGGTCTCCTCGCTCCCCTGCCCCTACACTGTGGAGGAGCATCGCTCACTGCCACCTGGGGAAAGCAGGCGTCTCATTGGGGTCATGCCACCCACAGTGGAATGTGAGTCAAAAGGAAATGGGCCTGAACATTGCACAGTATCCCCAGTCTGAGCTCCATTAAGCTAGGCACGCTCACTCTGGGATGGATGTCCATTATTACGCGGAGCACAAGGACCATCCATTGAGCCTGTAGTTACACTGCCTCATGTCCTACATCACTACACAGGAGAGGAGAATAATGAACTTTTAGGGGCCATAAAGAAGTTTTGTATTCCGTGTGCATATTTCAGTGGTTAAATAAGGCTTGACTCCTTGGTCAATTAAAATAATCAGAAGAAATCATGCAACGATCCTTCAAAGCTTCACCCTGAACCGATGTCACTCTCAGTAGAGATGTCAGTCTTTCTCGGCTCTGTCGATGCCCATGGCACTGCCCATGGCACTGCCTGGCGTGAAGCGGGTCCTGCAGAGAGGAACCAAGGAAAACAGGCTGCGAGTCAGGAGGGGTCTCAGAACATGTGGCATCCATTTTTTTTTTCTCCACCAAAAGGATCCATGATCCTTCAGCGAGGCCCATCATGCCCACCTGATTACATTATTCGCAAATGGTCTCCAGGAATGAAAGTAATTGTGTCTCATTAGGAGCCATGTGGTGTGACAGGAAGCAATGGAATCAGGTTCACTAAAGGAGGGCGGAAGAAATATCTTCAAAAGCAACACATGTAGTGAGTTTATTAGCACATACTCATAGAATTAACCCCAGAATGATATTCAGGATTGAAAATATTTGAAGAATTTCTGTCTGTTACAGTAAAAAGGCATACAAGTGATACAGTATCCCTGCAGTGTAACAACAGCACTCACTACATGGCTTCTTGAGAAATAGTTTAACAAGAACAAGCAGACAGAAAAAGACAAAAAGACATCCTACTCGGTCCTGGTTGCCTCCATCTCAGCCTGTTTATGATGAAGGGCTCTTTTTGGTGTGAGAGTGAAAGAGACAGGCTGGGCTGGCTGTCATGTCATAAAGGATGCAGTCAGAGAGAGCAGACATGATTTCATGGCTAATGATTCCTGCACTAATATCAGTGTGGGCTGCAGAGGGGATAACCAAGTTGAGCTGTCTTAGCTCAAATGATTCAATTAGGCCAGCTGTCCCTATTTGTCATGGCTCAACTGGCTTCTAGATTACCTTTCCAGAGTGCAAACGTGCCTCTGCATTGAACTTACCAGCTCGACAGTTTCACTGAAAAAAAAAGAGCAAGAGAAATAGAGAAAGGGGGGAAAAGAGCAATGGAGGGGAAGAAATGAAACAAAGAATGCAGTAATAACCACATTATCCACTTAAATGCTGAGGCCAATTACAGAGATAAATGTGACTTTTTGTTTTGAGGAGGAATCCTGTGAAATCAGAGTCTCAGGGCATGCTAGAGTGACCGGAGAGACGCTGCATATGGATATATGATCCACTAAAAGCCCAACGGCACAGACAACGTGAAGGTCAACAGAGCAAGAGGCATGGCTGAAGGGTGGTAAAAATACACCGCTGAACTTCTCAAGTAGCAACAACCACACAATTTCTCTTTCCCTGTTTGTCCAGAAGACTTCGCTGTCATTAATTTGACAATATTCTTGGCCTGACTCCATGACGGAAATGTTCAACGACACTGAAAACTGCAGCTGAAATCACGCAGCGCTGCTTCCTCTCGACATCTCTGATTTTTGTGGCTCGGGTCTCAATTAGGACTGTGATAAGTATTAAATTCAAAGAAGCATTAGAGTCATTAGTGTTGATTGAGCTGATGACTCCAAGGGCCATGTCTTCTTCCTCTCACTTTCATGTAGTTAATTTTAAATTTGTGTCAACTAACCTCATCAGATGTAATTAACACAATTGTCAGTTTGGGGTCAGGGAATAGAAGACAAGGTTCAGTGTACTAAAATGGTAAAATATCTCATTTATTAAAGGTAATTAGTTATGTTATCTTTATTAGTGCTGTCACTTTTGCCTTATTATGGCACCTATAAAGCAAAAGAGCCACTGTATCTCAGCACCGCTCGCAGCGTAATGATAGGTAGAGTTCAATTAGACATGCCTATTTACAATTCAAATAAATATCATCCCATTAAAAGCACAGGCATTACATGCTTTGCGGAGAGTGTGCTCAATGCTTATGTGACCATGAAAGCACAAATGATGTTTCATTTTCCAGTCTGTCATGGCTAAACAACAATAACACATTACTGCTCTTCACAGAGGCAACAGTAATACAAGAAAGAAAAGGTTTTATCTATGTGGGAGACGCCTCAGCAGCCTAATGGGACAATACTCCTTAAAGATGCTCTGTGTACTTCCACTCTACTTATGCTCTGATAACAGTGACAGTGGAGATAATGAGATAGCACTGCTGTGTACATCAGAGCAGCTTCCTATCCAAGAAACTAAGAAATATGAGGAAAACAACATTCTTCATTTGTTAAGCTTCCCATTAGTTGAGTATGATTTTAAATTCCCTGTGAAAACTGATACAAAAAATATTTATTTTACTTTTTGTCAGTGATGTACAAACCACAAAAAACCACAATATGAAATTTGCATAATGTGGGAACAAACTACTAAAAAAGATTAAGCATCCACTTCTGAGTTTTTGAGTTTCTATCATTAAATGAGACTAAAAAGCTTTTAAGACACCTATTACATCTGTCTTCTATACTGCTTTATGTAGTTCAGGGTACTAGTTCACTGTACCTGGAGAAAAATATGTAAAATTCACACATGAAAGCCCCAAAGCCCAACCTGAACTTGGACTGAGAAACGTTCCCTATGAACTGAGAGCGCCAACCACTTCACCACTGTGTGTCACACGCAAGTCACAGTTTTCTTTTCTGTAAAATCATTTAAAATTTGACACACAGAAAACATTGTAGCTGCAACTTCTTGCTATGCTACACAGGCGAGAAAACCATCTGACCTTTTTTTTTTTATTTTTTTTTTTTAACATCCATCTACATTTTACTTTTAAATGTTTATATCTTTCCTTGTGATATTTTCTGTCATCTCTAAAATCTGAACGGTGAGTTGGTTCCTCTTATAATTAGTTTTTTGCATTTTGACTATGTGTTACGCCTGCATATCTGAATCTGAATCTACCTGATGAGTTTCAGCCCTCAGACTTCTGCATTATATTAATGACACATTTTATTTTTTTTTTAATTAGGGGAAAAGACAAAAATTGAGGTGATTTTGAAATACACTATTCCAGGGATCCCAGAGAATGCATTGCTGTTCACAGTTTGCTGTGCATTTATAGAGAGACGGCAGTTTGTTAGTCCAATCATTTTTGTCTCTTCTTGAACGAAGGCGGCCTCATCTCCGAACTGTCACGGCTCTGACTGGGATCAGCCTTATTACTGTGATTGAGAGAACAGGCCTTTGTGGCAAAAAGACCATCCAAAGGGTGTAGAACGATCACATTCATACAAGCCAGTTCACACATTTGTCTTCGTTAATCCAATTCGGTCGTCTTTTGTCAGTTTTTCAGCTGAACAGTTACACTGTTGTACAGTCAGTGAAGACATAAAAGGACCAGAAATAGCCAGAGGTCACAGAAGTGATGCAGTAAATAGGAAAGCTTTATGTTGGTAGCGACAGAAGTCACCGGGGTGCTGGTGCTTTTGACCCTGTTTACACCAAGAAAGTGACAATAGTGGCATTTATTTAATGAATTATAAATTCCTGCAGCCACAATCACAAGAGTTATTTATTTGAACATTTGTGGGTTGTTGTTTTTTCCCTTAATGTAATTTAATGAGAAAATCTAATTTTCACTTTTTGGTTTTCCAATTTAACCTTTTTACCTCTTTTATATAAAAGGTAGATTGCTCAGAAATTACCGATTTCAGATTAATTTAGCATATGCTGTCAGCATGCTATTTTGCTGTTTAGATCTTTACCACTTGGGCCAAATAGTGACTAACACCCAGACTTGTCAAGCCCAAGAATACAGAACGTCATTACTGCCTTATCTTTAGAGATGGAGCGAGGTGTCGATGACACTTCTGCTGCAGGCAGGCAGCAGCTGAGCTGTGAGATGTCCTGGCACGCTGCACAGTCTTCCTGGCCAGAGCTGTGGAGCCGAACACCCAGAATCTTTACCTTTTAATTGCAGGAAAATTTGTCATTATACTGATTTCTCCAGTTGCACTTAGAGAGGAAAAAAACCATCACATATATTTTTGACTTTCTTGTTTGAATGCATGATAGTTTCTCATTCAGCTAACCTTTCAGGAAAAATATTTATTTGCTTTCTTGCCAAGAGTTTGAACTAATATTGAACTCTTCAGGTGTGTTCAGTGAGAAAGCAAAACAAATTTCCTCCTCGTATCATTTGAATGATTGCTTGATTGGAGGTGTCGTCGGTGTTGATTCACCCTCTAACATCTCCATGTGTACTTGAAGCTGATTTATTTCTCCAGGGGACACTGCAACATTTTCAGATGGGTCTTTTTGTCAGTCCGAGCCTCGCTGAGCAAATATGCATCCAGCTACTGATTTATTTCAATCAAACTGCCACTAGATTTTGTGATTTGCCTGAGCCCACAGCCAGAAACATTGGAAAACATGTAGACCAAAGTCTCTATATGCAAGAATGTGCAAATTTTAATCATTGTGACCGCCACAAAAATGCCCTCATCACTATCTGAGAGACGTACTATAACGTAGCAGTCCTAATAAAACGCTGTAAAACGAAGAAAACTTTAAAGAAAGACATTTCTTTATTATCACATAAAAGTATAGTGAGATTTCTCTTTTGCATTTAGGGCATCCCAAAAGAGCAGCGGCTACCCACTGAATTCAAAGGTTCAGGGGCCATTTGATATTTTACATCTTAAAACACAATGTCAAATATTTGGAAAATATTCATCCTCCACTAATTTATCTTGGTTCACAGGCTGGAAAGAATGAGAACGAGAGCCACAAGTAAACTTGCAGACTTCAAATAATTTATTTCCCTTTAAAGTGCTGTATGACCACCTTGGACTATTTTGATTCAAACTGAGTTTTTAAAGCAGGGCGGTCAAAGTCATTTGACTGTAGTAGCTGCATTCAGCTTAATTCAATCTGGAACATAAGAATGCAATAACAATACACACAACTGCCTCATTTTCTTAATTTCAGTGCGACAAATAATAGTCTATGTCCTTCTGCATGCAATTTAAAAAAACAACTAAATCTATTATGATCAACCTAAAAAAAACCTTGAATATTTCCCGGCTGGTTTTTTTCAGTAAGATTCATTGTTGACCTTTGACCTTTGATGCTTATTTGAAACCATTCATATTCAGAATCATTTTGAAATTCAAGCACTGAATATATTTTGTTATAAAATAATATATTATGTAAAATAATCACACTTTATGAATTTAGAATTTTCAAACTAAAATATTAGATTTATTCCTTTGCTCCTATAGTCCTCAAATACTGTTTGGAAGGAGTAAATCATACGATGTTATAAAATCACTGCATCCCGCTCTTCACAAAAAATGTTCTCATATTTTATTCTCGTCTTTGTACCGTTCTTCCAGAAATCATCCACCATCCCGTTTGCTCTGCCCGGCTGGAGAGCAGAGAGACAGAGAGCTCGCTGAAACCTCTTCACCTGCTTCCTTCACCCCTCCTTCTCTCCTCCATGTGTACCTGCAATACGGGGCTGCACTGCATCATGGGTGCAGCTGAGGCCATGCCAAAACCCAATTTGGAACGTGTCCAGCACTTCATTGGAAAGTAATGGTTTTCACTGAACTGAGTTATGACCAGCTGTTTGCAGACAGTCTGTGACATACTGATGGAGCAGAACACCGTATGTTGCTTTCCAAATCAAATGATACAAGGAGTGTGACAGTGTGGAGAAACATCTGTCATTAGCAATTTTCAGCACGCTCCACTAATTCTGGACAAAATACGCCTAATGAAGTTACTGCAGGAAACTTCAAATATTGTCAACGCAACAAGGCCACAAGAAGCCAGTGCTCACCAAGGCCTGTAATCTGATTCATTTGTGGTGAGAAAAATACAGAAGGAGGAGGGTAATTGTTTTTGATCATGACATTTTAAAATGCAAATCGCAAATGTTCTTCTTTAATCCCAGAACAAAAACCACAGAAATCAAGGACGAGAGGGTGGCTGGCTCTTCCTTATTGATGTCGCCTCCCTTGTACTGGCACTTTATAGATGGAGTTTTTGTACTGGGAGACACAAAGGCTTTGATGAGCCTGGTTATTAAGTTCAGTCACCATATATACATGAAACCAATGCGGTTCTGTATCTTCTCATTTGCACAATGGAAGTCAGTGGTCATAACAAGGATCAGATATCATTCCAAGTTATCTCACAGGTTGTTCCTTGGATCTCCAAATTAAAAAAAAAAAAAATATATATATATATATATAAATTGTGTACATTTCAATCATATGTTAACGATAATACATTTGGGCGCTGAGACAAAACATTAAATAGGATTTAATCTCCAGTGCCTAAATGGTTCAATATTGAGTTGAAATATAGACGATAAGCATAGCACTAACAATATTCATTTGGCTTCTGTGTGTTTGTAATTTGCCAGTTTCCAAGAACTGTTCTCAATTTATGCAGACTTTGCTGTGAGGATGAGAGGGTTTGTGACAGGCAGCTCTGCTGAAAGTGGTCCTCTCCTACAGAACAGTTGTTGTAGTGAGAAGTGTTAGAGACGGGTGGGCGTCTGGACCCAAGTATGCTGCTCAAACACGAGGCCTGTGTCTATCTGGCAGCCATCTCCTGGCGGCAGAAGGGCCATAAACCCGCCTGTGTTAATTCTGCCGTAATTATCATGGGTGCCACATGTTATGCAGGATGTCCTACCACTGCAGATCCACTCAAAAGTTTGCAGTCAAATCCTTCCACACTGCTGCTTAAAGCCGTGGCAGACAAGCGGATGCAGAGGGTGACAGTTGGCCATTGTGATTAGAAAGGGCTGCTCCTGGAGCCCTGCCCCACATCTCATTTCCTGCCGTGGCCCTTTGTAATGATGTGTTTTATGCGGTGCATGTTGGTGAATAACTGGCTGCATTGAGATGACAATAATCACCCATAATGCCCCCAGGGAGGAGGTGGCCTCTCTCAGGGACAACATTAGTCATAAATATGCAAAACGGCTGCTGTCCTTTACTGTGTGCAATCTCACAAACACACTCTGTTTCAATTCAAGGTTGCTTTCATTCTATACTTTATAAAACTGCTATTTACTCAAAGGTTGATCTTTGAGATACGAGATGTATTTTTTCCACTGCTAAAGAGACTGAGACACATAACCAGATAACGAAATGTCTTCAATTGATTGAGCATTTAAACATTTCTTAAATAACCCAACTATTGGTAATGTTACTATTACCCATACTCACAACCCCAGTTCTCCTCTTCCTGTCAGAGCCTATACATAGACCTCTCCAATGCCTCATCATGAGTCTCTGTCTCCCCCAGGAGAGCCACAAGCGGCCCCTCTCAGGCTGCCTGGGCCGTGCTTTGGCAGGACTGCGTGCTTTAGCACCCTGAGAAATCGCACACTCTCTCTCAGTCAGTGCAGAAGGCTTTGTGTGTCTCCCATCTTGACCTTCTCCCACTCCTGCACTCCTATCGTCCATCTGTCATAGAAGGCTCTCTTCCTGTTGTCCTGTGATTCTGACAAGATCACCCACATGCTTGCATCTCGTTGTCTCTTCACAGGAGGACGAACGGCACGCAAACAACGCACTCAGCCATTGTTTCAAAATCTATCCAGTGAACTGAATATCAACATTAAACAGGCACATAATCATACTGTATAGGCTTCTGTCGGGGCAGTAATAGCGTGCACTTTGCATCATCTGTTGGAGTCAAATACATCGCTTTGTTTTAACCTCTCATTGCTGTAATCAGTGTTAACACACTGTTGTGTTTTCTAGGCTTGAAGCGGTTACAACAGAGCAGTGACACCCAGACATGTCTGTCAGGTTAGTGGATGTCTCCTTGCCTAAATCTGCTGACGTTGATTTGTGAGCATAATGCCTGATTATAGGATGGTTGACAGATAAATTTTATCAAAATTAAGGCACAATTAAACATTTCATCTCTGCTAATTACTGGCTGTAGATTTGGCGAGATGACCATGTGCTGTAGGAAATCAGCAACCATAACACATTTTAATGGGGCACAGCTGTCTTACAGCTTGGTAATATTTGCACAGTGCACCAGAACTGTAATTTATGACACACAAAGAGGGAGAAAATCTGCATTGGATTGAGTGCCAGAATAGATTTTGAATTTATATTCTTTAATGAGATTTGGATTTGTTGCTGATGGTAGCTCTGCATTGGAGATGGACGAGGATTCGGTGGAGTTCCGAAATAGAGATTGCTGTTGTTTGTGCAGACAGAGGCAATGTTAATTTTGTATCTTACAACTATACACTGACGGCATTTACATTTTCTTGAGGTGCTCTCTGCAAGAAGCGGAAGGTAGGTAGTCATTGAGCATGGAGACTGGACAGATTTGATGGGTTCACGCTAAAGTAATCAGCCCCAGTACACACTTCTGCCAAGGAATAAGCCTGGGAAATTCACCAAAATGTGGGAACAGCTTGGGAACAGATTGATGCAGAAGGGTGAAAAAGGCTGAGAGTGAGAGTGTGCTGAAATGGGTGTGTATGTGTGTCTGTGCTCTCGAAGCTAATTCCAACGCAAACAAGGAGAAGCTTCTTCTAAGTAACTCAGCTCTGGTGTGCTCCGATGGTATGTCTCCAGTGGGGTCTAGCAATGCCTCTTCAATTACATGGAAGTTTGGCCACCAAATCCCCTATAAAACATGGCTGATGCATTGTGAGGAATATAAATTATTAGTTTCACAATGACTCGATCTCTCTGTGAAAATGTCTATTTTATGTAGGAATTTTTACTTTAACAGTGCCTGGGGGTTAGAGGTTCACAAACAATGCTTAAAGAAATAAACAAAACGCAGATTGTATCTAGTTTCATAACTTTTTCTCTATCGTGGCGTCCAACACCTATTAGGCCTAATATATAAAAAACTAAACAAAATACTCTTTGTCGGAGAGGTATAGCTTCTCTAATCACATTTGTCTGACGAATGTCCTTCCAAAGCAAAACATCGTCACCTCATTCTACCCCTCCTGCAGGTTTATTGGGCAAAAAAAAAAAAAAAAGGCTCGGTTGGAACGCACTGGCATGCTGCAGGCTGTTTTTGGTTGGAGCCCATAGAGGTTAATTTAACTGCTGTTTTCTGGGTGACACCTTCAGTCTGTGACAGACCCACAAGGCTGTGTGCTTGTGGCACTTTCCATGATGCCCCACTGGTCAGCATTTGGGTCCCGTTCAGGTGAGGCTCAGTAAAGTCCAACCCCTGAAGGCCTCACTGACCTTCTTTCATGGTCCTGTTTAAATTTAGTGTAGTAACGTGATGGTGCAACGTTTAAGCCTGTCAGGCACTCTCTCGTTTTGATGAATTTGTGGCGTGCAGTGGCAGCAGTCCGTGATCTAAACTTTCTTTGGGTATGGCATTGCAGTAGATAACGTTGTAGTACATTGAGATGTAATACTTCTGTATGCAAATGGATGTAGAAATGGGACATACGAGTTTGAACATTATTGCAATTGGATTTGTTCTCCATCAATGGATATTGAAATACATATACGAGGCTTCTTCAGCCTGCCTGGTCTGTGTTGTAGTCTGTGTTGATATAATGTTTCTGCTTTGCTCTGAGCCGAAATATGACCACAGGCTGGCATACAGTATGTCAGTTTGTGCACCGTGCTGGAGACTGACGAGGAGGCTCACCCTCACAGATAGCCGGCTGTCGTCCTAAAAGTACAGCACATTGCTGCATTGCTCCAGGACAGGAAATCAGGGGCAGCAAAGGACAATAAAGAGCATACAGCAAGTTCTCCTGACATCAGCTGGCTTTGCTTTTAACAAACAGCAATTTCAAGTTTTTCTTTAACTGTGAAAGAAACATGAAGATTTTCTGTGTCTGTGGCTTTCCTACAATGATGGTTTTGAGAGATTATCTATGCAAGTTAGTGTTATTTTCACTCATTAGGTCAGCTATGTGCCCGAATAGTGCATCTTTACTGAGGGAACCCAAACATTAGATTAGATGTAATTGAGAGAAATGAAGCCATACTTCGAGCAGTTAAGCCTTTTGCATTAAAGCGCACAGTGAAATGCTCTTTGTTAATCTCTGATCAAGTGGGATATTACCTCTCATGAAGAGCTTAGTAATGCCCATTAAGGCATTACACAGTAAATGCTTGAATCATTGTGAGTTCCATTGTGCCTCTCAATAAAATCACACAGTTTACCAAACGGGGAATAGCTTTATAGTGAATGAACTTTGGGCATGACAAATGTGTGGTGACGTTACACATGTCAGTTTTTAATCCTGAACATACTCTTCACCCTCCTGGTCATGCAGTACATATGTCAGGGATAGGGACAACAGCCTCTTGCCAATGTCTCATACCAGGCTGAATCTGTTTGAATCAGACTCACGCATGAACAGACATTTGTGCACACAGACTCTATTGCACAGCATAGTGCTCTGATTATTTTATTATGACAATTTCCAGGCACACACTGATGCCTCTTTAGAGGCACTTATTAGTGTTGATCATTGGCCCATGTGGTCACACAGCCTTTGCCATGATCCCGCACCAGGCTGTCAACATATTATGTAAAGGTGTGACATTGACGGCATATGTCAATAATCCTAGATGTCACACATCAAATGGCAATCTCCATTAAATGACAGCGTGTTACCATGACAACAAATGTCACCAATGCACATCCCCACCTAACATTTTGCCACGTGCCATATTTCCCCATTATTCAGGATTAGAAACAGGTGTGTGTGTGTGTGTGTGTGTGTGTGTGTGTGTGTGTGTGTGTGTGTGTGTGTGTGTGTGTGTGTGTGTGTGTGTGTGTGTGTGTGTGTGTGTGTGTGTGTGTGTGTGTGTGTGTGTGTGTGTGTGTGTGTGTGTTTGTGCAGGAGCACTAACCCTCACATGCCCCGAGAATATCCATGTTTGTTTTTTGACAAGTGGTCGTGTGTGCCGTGTGTGTGCGTGTGCGTGCGTCTGTGTATTGTCGTAGGCCAGTGACAGCTGAAGAAGAGGACTGTATTTGTGGAGGAACAGCATGGCTGCAGAGAGGAGTGGAGATCCTGAGGGAGGCCTAATGGTTCCACTCCTTCCTGCACAGAGATAAAGACTCATAATAAGCGTGTATGCTCACCATCTGGCCCTGTGCATGTGGCCCTTATGGAGGCGAAAGCAGCACAATCTGTAAACGATCAGGAGCCATGGCGCTCCCCCTAGAGAGGCCGCCATGCAATCAAGGTGACAGATGGCAGCACCACTGCTGTGGCCTCATGGAGGAGATCAAAATCACCTTCAATAAACTCTGACTGGAATGGGCACAGGCCCCTCAAAAAGTCAGTTTGTCAGTCAAACTGTGGCAGCTTGCTGAAACAGGGGGAACACACAGCGGTCCGTCCGTCCACCGCCTGATTTCCATATTTTCCATCTGACTGAGCCTGAACTGTGATCTTTCTCCAGTTGTCCTCTCGACTCGTGCCGGCGTGGGCAAGCTGGCTGCCAGGACGAGCAATGGTACTGGGGGAAAATTGGAAACATGATGCTGCTAATGTGGGGCAATATCAGTGGAGGGTGGTAGAAAGACATTAGATAACTGACTGGTTCTCTGTTTTTGATGCGACAGGACCCCCATGATTTGCATCTCTTTGTTTATTTAATTACACATTTACATGCACGTGTGCAGTCACACAAACCCAGCATCGTTGTACAGCATACAATATAGCTCATTACTATAAAAGAGCTCTACATTCAGAGGATGGTTTGTACTGATTTTGCTGCCTCTGTTATTTTTTTGTTTTAACATCTGATAGAGCAGCATGGTCCGGCCTCCGCACCGTGTCTGTGTCTGAGTGTTTGTGTCCTGAGCATGGAGACAGAAATGCTTGGGAATGCTATTTCACACATCCCCTTCATCTGATGCGCAGCTTCTGTCAATGATGTGAGAAAAACAGCCTGACTCTCCAAGCTTTTTTTGCACCAGTGCAAAAGTTCAAAATTGAAATGCCATCTGTTCAATAAAACCAATCTAGGCAGGGAGAGCTGCTTCCAAGGCTGTCCTGATTGGATGTCTTTCTTGTCTTTGAACTCCCTGCCACAAGGTTCAGAATCAGCCCAGGATATTGTCATTTACAAAAGACGGCACATTTATGTTGATGTTGGACAGAAATCGAGCCAGCCAACATGCTTTCCTAACATTTGAATGTTTCATTTGCTTTTAAGGTGCAGATATGAACATTTCTATCACACTTTCGATTTTCCTTTTATAATAAAAATTCAGCTGTAGGCACTTTTATTGTTCACTGTATATGTGGATTAAGCCTCTTGACCATCTTCAGTCCGTATTGCCAATAAAATGAGCGACCCTGAGTACTTTCACAGAAAATCAATTGTCCCCTCTTCCACTGCAGCCCTTAAGCACTCACTTAGTTAATTGCCACACTTATTTGATTAATTGGACAAGTTCCATTGTAGTCTCGCTTTACTTCTCATGTTTTATAGAGGTGTTACAGAGTGCTCTTAATCATCCACTTTTAAACATTTTTACAAATGTTAAATATGTGCACTTTAACTAATAATTAGATCAATTACACTAATTAGTTTCATAGGTTGAATTGAAAACCACTAAAGTGGCTTTTAGGTGTGATATCCAGGGTGTGCTGTCTCTGTGACTCCTGTCTTAAATCTGTGCATTGAAGCCGCCTGCATGTTCTGCAAAGACAGCAGTACCATTACCGGCCATTACATTTAAGGTTAAAAGAAATGTGCTTAAAATTCACCCAAATAAAATTGGCTTTATTTTGCCAATAGATTTATGGCTTTTAACACCGGGGAGCATAACACTAGATCTGAATCATAGAGGGTTTTTAACTATTAGATTAAGTTGTATATCACCCATATCTGTGTGGTTATTTTAACATGTTCATTTCTTTCCAAATATTATCTATCAGAAAACCACACGGAACATAATGTAATTTGCAAGGCAAGCTCCTTCTATTTAGGAACATTAGTATTCCTCTTTTTTGTTTTAAAAGTAAAAGCCATTCATAATTCTCATAACAAAGATGTGCGATAACTATCACTGAGTTATATACAGTACTGTGAACGCTTCTTCTTGTTTCACGCTGAGTAAAAAATGATGGGTGTGCCATTATTAAACATGTAAAGAATCAGTTACATCTCGTATCTCACTGTATTTCTAATTAGGTGGTCTATATTAATTCAAAACAAATGCTACCGCGACAAGACGTTATCAGACTACATCAACATTATTGTCTTCGAGGCCACAGTGTTAACATTTTGTTCATGGTTGTTTATGGTTTTAACTAATATTGTATACCAGTTAGATGATTTCAATTGTGTTATTTTACAATGAAAGCTGTTCTATAACTTAACAACCATTCTAAAGTAGTGTGATTGAAAATTTTTTTTAAACTTTCACTCCAACCTTTTTCTTTTTTTCAAGTCTTTCTTTCAATTCATGGAAAAAGGAAGATCCATTGCCCTCAGATTATTCTTGCTCTCTGGAGCCCCTGAGGATAAACTGGCCACACAGGTAGGTTAACCTTAATGCAGGCTCACAGGTAGCACTCTGACCTCAGAGCAAGAAGGTCGTGACCTTGAGTCTGTGTGAAATTGGCGCGTTCGTCCCCGGGGTTGCTTAAATCGGTATAGAAGATGGATCGATGGATTCACCACTACTCTTTTCAAGTAGAAGACACTGTGATGAGTGAAGTCCAATTTCCATCTGAGAGCTTTGCAATATCTGCAGCTTTTGGACACATTTCTCAACACTCAAAACTGAAAGATTTCCTAGTTTCCAATTACTCGTGAACGCATCAGTTTAAAATAAGGCGGGGCGGAAAGTGGGAGGGGCTTGGTGCGTGCACGCAGTGACGCTTTGAGGGAAGCTGCAGTGATATTTGGCGGATGTTTACAAACTTAAAGCGTCTACATCGTGACACTTCAATAACAAAACAACAAATATCTCCTGTGGTAGGTTTCCAATTACACCTATATGCTGTTTTCCTACCGAAGCTGTACTTTCTTTGCCTTGGAACCTCTGGACACTGTTTTCCTCTGTGACATGAAAATCATCAGGCCTAAAAATGAGAAAATATCAATTTTAGAAGTCAGGGCTGTGTTAAGGAGTTGCTGAAGCAATATTGAAAGTGTCTTCAGCATGTAGGCCCACGCCACAGCAGCAGATATATGCATCCTATTCAAACTCCACAGAAAGTTAAAGTAACAGTGAGTATGCCACAGTTAGGCCTGACACGGCTGGATTATGTAATATCTACACTTCACTTACTGTATTCCCTATAATTTATTGTATTATAGCATGTAAGATTGGCACAATATTTTCCAAAAGAGATCATTTGTTTGGGTAAGATGACATGACATAATGATTTCTTTGTGACTGCCTTTGAACTCAGCTGAACTTTAAGAACAAATATTCCCCCTAAGACCCGGTGATAGCAGGTGAAGAAGGACACTTCAGTGATCTTTAGTGGGAATTTTGGCTTTAGGGTCTTACAAGATTGGATTAAATCACACTGATTCATGAGTGAGCTCACACATTTCACATTGCTTTGTCAGATGAGGATTTTAATTTGAGCCCCACCTGATGGATGCTGGTAATTTATGCTGATTAGAAAAAAAGCATCATATTTTCCTTTATCTCCCCCCCCTTCCCATCTGAACAGAAGATTTTTTTTTCTGGAAGGGTATGGGGAGAGGAGTTGATTAGTTGTAATGTGACCGCTGTACCCCACAGGCTGGAATTTATGTCCTCCATTTGAACTGTGGCTGCGTGTGCTGTATACATCAGGTTTGTTAATGAAATTTGTCGCCAGGAGGGAATCAGTGACTGCGGTGACACATAATTGTGTGGAATCTAACCTTTCAAACTTCAAGTCAGCACAACTTTAATTGTAGTATTAATATTATCCGGACCAAAACATTTTGGTTTGTATTACTTTGTATTCTGCAAATTAAATTGCTACACCTTTATTTACTTATCTCCTGAGTGGCTGCAAGCGAGTTCACTGTTGTTCTGGTCTAACATGTGGACCTGTGTACGCTGCTGTCCTCTCCATCCTGTTTGTGAGTGTATGACTGACAGGTGTCAGGCTTGTCAAAGCTTCCCAGGCTGCTGTGGGTGAGATGTTTGGGGACAGGAAGAGAGATGGAGGCAGTGGAGGAGAGCAATGGTGGGAGAGTCTGTCATTTCATTCAGCTTTTTCTCTCCGTGACATGCATCCTCACCCACGTATTGTCTATCAGTATGAACACATGACTGACAAAGGAGCCGCTCAGCTACAGACAGATCAGGACTGTGTGCGTGCGTGCATGCATGCATGTTTTTTTTTTGCACTTGCATAAATGAATGCATGACTTGACACACTAGCCAATGCCACGCTTCCACTTTGCAAGATCAGCATTTACTCACACTTACGATCAGGCCTTGCAGTATGCCGCAACTGAGCCTGCTGCCTCTTTTCTCGCCCTCTCCCCTCTACACTCTCTCAGTCACTTCACTTGGACCATCAAAATGCTGACTGCTTTCCAAAAACTTGATTTCACAAATGGAGAAACAGCATCTGCTTTCCTACAGCTTCACATATGGTGGCCATAGCTGCTCATATGAACTGATGCAGGTAAGCAGGGGAGGGGGTTGGCCCCCGAGGACCTCAAACAGAGGGTTTGGCCTTGGGGACTTGGTCGGGCCACTCTGCAGCAAGGCCTCGTCATCTCGATCCAGATGAACCTGCATACGAAATAAGGCCACAGAGAGCTGGGGACCATGAACATGTACACAAGTAGTGGAGAGGCATCTGTTATGTGACTGTTTTTAAAAGATAAACACTTATTAGAACAGGTTGATTATAGTCAGTGGTTGCAGTGTGTGTGAGTTCACTCTGTGGGGCACCAGCATGGAACACAGTGGCTTGGTTACATCAAGAGATCTGATTCACACATCATACTAGTGCCTGTATAAGTAAAGTGAAAAGTTAAACTGACAAATATTATTGTGTAGTAAAAGAAAGGCTCTTGAATATCATTAAGCTCTGAGACAGGAGGGGATAGTTTATTTTTTTACCACTGTCAATAAAGCTTTTGCTTATGTTTGTCTGTCAATAGTTGCGTGAATCTTCAGGAGTATTTTTCAAATTCGATATTAGGTTTGGCTGACCATCAAGAAACAAATAATAATGAGTGACTTACTTGAATGTGTTCTTACTAGTTTTCTTCTTTAAAAAAAATAAAATAAAAAATTGTATTATTCAGGTCTCTCATGTCACTTAGTGTTTTTATTTTAATTTCAAGTGTCAGTTAGTGCAGCTTGTCAATATTTTTCAGATGTGGCGATAGAAATGGGCGAGCCGATTCCAGTCCATTCCACGCACGCACGCACCTATGGACAGTTTAGAGAGACCAATTCGCCTCAAACACATATTTTTGGATTGTGGGAGTAAAGCGATGCACACATCTAATTCAAGATAGACTAGTCAGTATTTAGTGCTTGTGCCTCATAGTGAGAAGGTCTTGGGTTCAAATACGACCCTGGACATCCTGTATGGAGTTTACATTTTCTCTCTATTCATGCGTGAGTTCTCTCCGGATATTCTGGTCATTCTACACAGTCTGAAACCATGCAAGCAACTTCAATCTGTTAGCCTAAATTAAGTGTAATGGACTGGCAAGCTGTCAAGTCAAAATTTTAAAGTAGTTTAAAGAAATGTATTTTGTTTAGCCATAAGAGCGATAGATGTTTTCAAACTCAATACTTAACAGTCAGTGTGTTCTCACATGCATGTGAGTGCAATGCAGGTCGAACTCGAATTTTTTTTGTGAGTTGCCATAAAGCCTTACTGTCTCAGCTGTGACCAAGGTTTAAGTTGTAGTTTTATTATCCCTTTTTTCCTCTCCTCTCGTTCCCTCAGTCCTCTGATAGTGACACACTGTCCTTGGGGAGACAGGAGTACTGTTTACAGCTCCTTTGGTGTCAATGCCTCCTGTCTGCTGTAATTTCTACCTCCCTGTTTTTACCTCCTGTACTTGCCCCATGCTCGTTGTGACTCAGGCTATCCACATATGCTACGCAAAGAGTAACAAGTGGAGAGTGAGTGAAAAACAAATGCATATAGTCAGGGTAAAAACCTTTCATGTATTTTTCACTCTCTTTCTAACAAGCGTACAGATTTACACATGCATAAATTGGAGAATAAATTCATTTGATAAATCATTACCATTATCTGCCTGTGGGCAACCCACAGTCGAAATTTGTAATGATTGCTAATTGCCTTGTTAGTATGAAAACAAAGCAGGATTTTTTTTTTTCGGCGTGCTGAAGGGCTAAATTACCAGGAAACAAACAAGTGGAGGGGAACATGTGAATAAGGATGTTTTTACATGAGCATCTGTGGATACAGCTGCTGCTTGCTCTGACCATGCTGCCTTCTCCTCTCTGTTTCTCTCAGGCTCAAACAAACAAAGCCAAACAAGACAGCATCCTCATGTGCCTGTTCCGGGTAAGTGTTGTAATCTAGAGGCCGGGTTGTTTATGCCATCAGCTCATGTCTTCTTTTTTTTTTTGTTCTACTGAGTGTATTTTTCCACCTTTGAGGATTTTGGAGCTGCTTTCCTCTTTGTCAGTAGTTTGTTGTTATGTTGCCTCGAGCAATAAGCAACAGCAACTTTGCACATATGCAAGTGTGTTAAGGTGACATTGCCCCTCGTGTATCCTCTGGTTATAATAGAGACAAATAGCACCCCAGGGTTCTTGTGCCTTCGACAGTGGAACAGAAGTTTAGGAGCAGCTGCAGCGATGAGATGCGTTCTCAGTTGCCTTTACGGTCTATCTTTTACCCCGTCTCGTGTTCGCACCTTACCTCATCCCCAGAGACGTGTGTTTACCTTGGAAGTCACCTGCCACCGCGGGAGCCAGAATGAGATTCAGGAGCCTTTTGTCCCAATCAGCTTTTCCTATCAGGCTAAATGCTCTCTGGAGATGCGGCTTATTACCTGACATGATTCTCAGAGTAGATAAATGGCCGCCCGTGTCATGAGCCGGACCCTGTTTGTGGGGGCTTGCGGTGGTGGTTGTGGGGGCGAGGAGACGGACAGCTTGGGTCCCAAGAGATGAAAGGAGCCCACAGCCTTATTGACGTTTTAATCAAAAACAGTTAGCAGTGAATCAGTCCGCTTTCCGGCAGCAATGCAGGGAGGCTTCTCATCTGTCTATTGGAAATATGCAAGGATTGAAATGCAGACCTTCCTGACATACAATCTACCTGCTGTCAGACTGTATGGGCCTGTTTTGTCACATGAGTGCTTGTTACGATGCCCCCCCCCCCCCCCCCCCCCAACTTCAACTCACCCCCACCAACAGAAAAACCCTGCCTCCCCTCCACTGCGTTGTGTCGGCCACCTGTTTCAGTCTCAGCTCAGTGAGGCTGCAGTTTTGTGAGTATACTACTGACAAATTGTCTTTAAGGCTGATGAGTTATCAGCGAAGCCGAGATGAGCGAGTGTGAATGCGATACGCAGAAATGTCTCGGCACAGTTTCATTGTCCGGCTGGAGATGGCTTTGTCGCATTGATTTGTTCTTGTGGCGACACAATAGGATTTGGTTTATTGAAATAGCAATTCAGCTGATCACACACATGCCTAAATTAAAGTTGGGTGGATTTCTGCTGTGTCTGACTTGATATCATGTTATTAATCCCTGGAGGAATTTCATGTAGTAGTGAACAATGGCAGTATTCCCTTGGTGGATAGCATTTTAAGTTCAACGTATTTTGGTCTGACACTGGTAACCAAATATTTGTGTGTTTCTGTCTCACTGTGTGAAATGTACATAAATGAGATGTAACTGGATGCCACAGTGCTGCTGTAAAATTTGTAGTGAAAAAAACAAAACATGTTCCCACTATTTGGCTGGACTATCAGATAATTCAGTGTGCTGAAAGATGAGTTCTAAAATGATATGATACTATTACAATTCACTTAATCTGCACTTTAGGTTCAGAATAATCAAACTAAGGTAATTTAGGAGACGATGATTATAATGCAGGTGAAAGACTTCAAGTCATTTCAACTTGATTAAAATTAATTTTATAATTATTTGTTCATCGCTAGATTTACTGTTACTTTTATTATTTCAACAGCCTATTATCACCACAGTAACTAACTTGTCTCAAGACAGTTAAACCTTCTTAAATCTCATATTTCTTCACGCTGCAGTTCCGCCCAGACTGACGTCTGCTTCACAATGATCAAGCCAACATCCACAACTGAGGGATTGGAAAATTTAAGTGTAAATGGTTTTCACTTATATAGTGTATTATTACCACTCCAGTAGTTTCAAAGTGAGCCTCTCAAGTTCTCTTTTGCAGAGCTTGTATGTTCTACTTCTGCTTAAACAGGTTTTTGTTTGGATATTCTGGTTTTCTCAGTCCAAAAACATGTACAGTATGTGAGGTTAATTCGGGACCCTAAATTGCCCCCAAGTGTGAATGGATGAAGTGCTATAGAAGATGGATGGCAGGATGGATATACTATAATCTACTAAGTTTGCTATAGTTTATTTATAAGTTTCATTTTTTTTTTTTCCTTTCA
This sequence comes from Lipophrys pholis, assembly GCF_963383615.2. Classification (NCBI taxonomy): domain Eukaryota; kingdom Metazoa; phylum Chordata; class Actinopteri; order Blenniiformes; family Blenniidae; genus Lipophrys; species Lipophrys pholis. The sequence continues at coordinate 9,871,226 of NC_137648.1, forward strand.
CAGCTTTGAGTGAATGCAATATTAATGTACGATCGGTTGTTGTTTTAAATAAACGTAGTTTTCAAAGCTGTTACAGTTAGCAGTGTTCCTCTTCGAACAATAGAACTGTTTGCAAAATTTATATCCAGTGTATGTACAATTCGAGTATTTCTACTGCAACACAGCATGAAATATGTATTATAACATGTTGGTGTTGACTGAGTCAAGTCACCTTCCAGTAGTTATGAAGGTTACCTCTGTTTGCCTCCGTCACATCCGATTTCTCCCGCAGGATTTCAATGTTTAGAGAACGTTATACACGGAGAATCTCAAACGCTTGCATTTCTGCTAAATTATTTATTTTGCATGCTTTAATCTGAGTCAGAGAATGCAGCAAGCAATTTTCCCCACGCAGAACTACACAACTAATTGTTAAACACACTCCACTGGGTTTTAAAGATGTTGTCACAGACATTTCATCAAACATTAACACGTGGCACCAACGATTTCATGCAGGTCGCTCTTAACATCTCCCTTTTAATGATGCTCAAAAAAAAAAAAAAAGAAAAAAAGAAAAAAAAAAACGAAGCCTTAAAACTAATCATAAATTACAAAACGATAATGTGTGGAGGGAGAGTAGGCAAAGGCTCTGCTCCCCGACCGGTCATAAGTTGATCATCTTAAGCTCCGAGCTGCAGGTAGGCGGTGACAGCTGCTTAATTTGGTTTTGTCACCGGGGTGACTTAATCCTGTAGCGGGCCCCTGTGACAGCGGCCTCACAGACGGCTGAGAGACGGAACGGCACTCTGGTTGCCCGTTTACAGATGCAGCAATAGAAACCAAGGTCACTTTAATTAACTGCCAAATTACAATTTAAACGATAATACTAATCACTCACTTTTGCGGTAGCAAGAAGCCACTGGCTGTCATGTTAATTTAAGGCTGCGGGGGAAAATGGACATTTCCACCTCTGCCTCTCAGTAGGGTCTGAGTCTTTGCTGCCCTGTTTTCATTTGCTCTGTCTGTGTTGCCACTTTTCCGGATGAGGAGCAGGGTGACCTCACTTGTCTCTACAGCTTTCTCTCACTTTAATGTCCGTCCCAACATCAAATCCTCTGTCTGTCTCTGTTAGTTTTTCCTTCTCTATTGTATTCAGTTCTTTTTTTTTCCCCTTTCCACCCTCCCTGGAGGATTTCAATTACAAGCCACTGCCACTGTTATCTGTGTTTTCTCTGTCATTGGGATAGGGATTTAAAGATCTGCTTCCTTTATTTTTATTCCCACATGTACCTTATATCAAATCTAGTGGTGCACATTGGACTTTGAAGGGACTTCCTCTTTATAGAACTGTGAGACATTTTCTAAATTTGTCCCGGTTTTCTTTAAAAAGAGAAGTCATATAATACAATATTATCCCAGTGGAATAGCTCCATCATATTAAGCTTACCTCTCCAGAGGGATGGCTTCCAGTTTCAGTTTGAGAAGATGCTACTCTTCAGATGAGGGTTTTGGTCTGTCCGGAGAAACCGGGGTACCCAAACCTCACAGCCTTCTGTGACTGGATTTGACCTCATTGTGAGGCTCGAGTGCTCACCACTGCACCGCTGTGCAGCCCCAACTTTATGAAGTCAGATGAGAACTAACTCACTTGACATGTCCTTCAACAGTTTTTGTTTTTTCTTCAACATTCAAGGATTTTAATGTCCAAGGCTAATGTTTAAGGCTAATACATGCACTGAACACTTCTCCAATGTTCGTCCTTGATTCACACTGTTGCCACTACTAGAATGCCACTACTTCTTCACTGTGCAGAAGTTTGTGCTTCTTTCTTTCTTTGGTCTCTCTATTTATGTGGAGGTCTATTTGTTTTATCCGAACCTCGTCATGTGCTTGCTGGCTACTCCAACCTGCCCAGTGTTTATATTGTATTCATGTAATATTCTGGGGGAGAAAAAAAAAAATGTTTCTCAACAAAATCTTTTTTCCACCTCAGCTCTGTTTATGTAGTCAGAATATAGAAACAAGATGGACGCTATAAAAAATTTAAACATTTGCATTACAAGATAGTCTCATTTGTACACTACCAATTGGTCTCAGTTGGTTCTGAGAGAAGAATAAGCTATTTCTTCCTCATCCAGGTTGTTGCACATGGTCTACACAACTGACTGTTACTGTTCCATGTCTGCAAGTGATATAAAATCGATCATTTCTTTTGCACTGTTCAAACATTTTTTAACCATCAGCCAAACTTTTACTGTCATCTGCTGCGCTCTGGCATGTAGTGCTACAACAGCTTGGTAAAAATGTTTCTGATTTTATGAGTTATTGTTTCAAATTGAAGAATTGTCCATGTGAATTTCAATTTTTCTGATTATTTTGAAACCAAATCAAGCCTATGTTATTGTGGTTTTGCAGTGCTCAGGTTTCTACAGATCCCTTATCTTCACTGCTGAGGTAGACTGTTGCGACTATTTGATCTTTTTTACCGTTCAAAGGAATTTTTCCTGCTCAGAGCAGCTGAGGAGGGAGCAAGTCGGTTTCTCTCTGTAATGATGTAATGTCTCCACTTTACTAGGGGCCTGACATTGACTTTGTTGTGATTGGGTGTCTTATAAATTCAATTTAATTGAATTAGAGGTGCAGCTTTAAGCAAATCTTCTCCATTTTGTAAAATTGGGCCTATTTCCTTTATGACTGAGACTTGATGAGAATAATGATATCGTTGTAATGTGTCTTAGTTAAATACGAAGCAGCAGCCAGCAGCCACATAGCTTAGCTTACACAAAGACTTTAAATAGGGAAGATGATTGCTTGGTTTTGTCCAAAGGCAACTGTCTTTTAGCACCTTTAAAGCTGGCAATTTAACACATTATATCTCATTAGATACTTTCATCTATCTATCTATCTATCTATCTATCTATCTATCTATCTATCTATCTATCTATCTATCTATCTATCTATCTATCTATCTATCTATCTATCTATCTATCTATCTATCTATCTATCTATCTATCTATCTATCTATCTATCTATCTATCTATCTGTCTGTCTGTCTGTCTGTCTGTCTGTCTGTCTGTCTGTCTGTCTGTCTGTCTGTCTGTCTGTCTGTCTGTCTGTCTGTCTGTCTGTCTGTCTGTCTGTCTGTCTGTCTGTCTGTCTGTCTGTCTGTCTGTCTGTCTGTCTGTCTGTCTGTCTGTCTGTCTGTCTATCTATCTATCTATCTATCTATCTATCTATCTATCTATCTATCTATCTATCTATCTATCTATCTATCTATCTATCTATCTATCTATCTATCTATCTATCTATCTATCTATCTATCTATCTATCTATCTATCTATCTATCTATCTATCTATGCCAATCTCAGAAACTGAATCCATGATTTTGATTGTTTTGATTTACTTTTTTGGGAACGCATGAAACAAATACTGGCCATTTATTTTCAGTTGTACTTTCTCAGTGACTTTGGATTCAGCAGTTGTAACCTTTCTTTTGTGGTGGACTCTGTCATGAAGCCTAGTTGGGCACTGTAGACAGTAGGTAAGCTCCAGACTATGGGATATTTATTCAAGCCAACCTCCAACCCATTACAGTTACTGCCCATCTGCCACTGCTGCCACTCGGAGCCCTCCTAAAGGTTACTCATTTACATACGGGGAGGGTGGAAGGGTGAGGGTGGGAGTGGGGGCGTCCACTGATAACAGTGTTTCGATCAATCAATGCTTCATGATTAGTCCCATGTATAAAATCCCGGCAGTTGGTTAAAACTCTGTCTGCTTGTCTCATTGCCACTTTTCAAATGAGGTCCCGGAAAGCCACAACAACTGACTGGAAACAACTGAATAGAAAAAAAAAAAATCATAATTTCTTAGATAAATTATGACTGGGTGCTGAAATTGATTTATTATTGTGATCGTTAGCCATATGGCACAGACTGCTTTCCCCCCTCCTAACACACAACACTCTGCGATTACGGGGCTAGGTCAGTTCAACCTTTACCATTGCAGAAATGAATCTCAGTCTAATCAAAGGCGAAGGACAACAGAGAAATTTATGTGTACTTCTTAAAAATGCATTCACGTCAAACAGTGGAGACACAGGCTGTAGACGGCGGCCTGCTGGATTATAAGATGCAAACAAAATGTTATTTCTTTTATTCAATGGAGTCTGACCTATTATCTTAGTTAAGTCTAAATTATTGTTTACATCATCCCATGGCTGATTTTGGGATCAATAAATTACAGCAACTCTGATATTTTATCTCCTTTCAAAGTGGAATATACTTGATTGCTGTCACAATTGTCCATATGCTGTGCAGATCTATCTAATAAGGGTTCACTTTTAAGAGTTGAAATTTAGAAAATGTCATTTTCTACGCATTAATACTCAACGGGGGGTTTTAAGGGATTCTGACGGGATCATATTCTCAAACTGTATGAGTGCAATAAACCACAAAGCAATTTTAATTTTGTATTTGGAAATTACTTAAACATCCACTTTTATTCAAAAAGACATCCATCTGTGAGTAAATGCAACACAAAGTGAAATCCAGTGTGACTGCAATCAGAGTATCATGGTGCTCCACAGAAGTATGTTCCTTAGCTCAAACCCATTTAAAAAAAGCTTACAATATAAACAATTGAACCTACATTGGACAGACAAATTATACAAGGTGTACCCTGCATTTCACTGTTTTAAGTTGGAGAGACTCCTGCCGCAACCCCGGAGTTGATAATGCAAGTAAAGAAGATTAATGAGTAATAATTAATTGAAGCAAATACACATTTTATGTTGATAAACCAGGATGTACAATGTTGTGAGTAATTGGTTACTTATACACTATGTAGCCCTTAGGTTATTTTAACTTGTAGAAAGAATATACCAATATAAAGAACATATAATTCTAAAATGAAGACACATCTTGTTCCTAAGGCAACCAAAGCCAACCTTAGATGATGTCTTCTATTCAGTCAATACCATTACTTCATACTAGACAAGCAATCGTTCCAAAAGCTACACCTTTAGGAAGAAATACTCCATGTTTAATCATTTGGATGTGGCCTAACAACGATTACATTATCATCTCTGTCTCATAATAATTGCCTAGTCCTCTGATTTGCTCAGGGCATTGTTGCATTAGATTGTAATCTTCAACACTGTTTCCTGACACAAACTTGATGTGTCACTGTGATTGGCATGGAGGAGATGACATGACAGAGCTGGTTTTGGGGGACTGACAGATAGTTGGCAGGTTAAGGCTCCCCTGTTGGGTGCTGTGCTGCCTCAGGACAGTCACCTGTCAACTCAGGTGAAGGCTCGTCATAGCTGATGACTGGGAGCAGCAGAGTGGATATAATGGGATGAGCAGACTGACGCAGACGTAGTGCAGGACTCCCTTTGTCTGCTGGCGAAGGAGTAGACCTTGCTTCAGTCAAGTGTGCCACCATGCTGAATAAAGAGTATAAAGAGTTATGGCCCAGCCAGTGATGTGTTGGCAGTTATGCTCTGAATGCACAATTGACCCAAGTTATGTTCAGCCATTTGATGATAAACGCTTAGTTTGCTGTAGACTGACTGTTATAACAAACACGATTATGAATTTGCAGTAAATATCACATTATTCATCGTGAAGTGTTGTAGCAGTCTATAAACAACTCATTTTTTGTTATTTTTTATAGCATCTACAGATTTATTTTGCTTCATTTTTGGCTGTTAACTTAAAGTAACCTTGGCTGTTACCTTAAACGCAACCTCAAGAAGACTAATTTAAATTTCTATCACAACAACCTCTGTTTTAACGAGCAGAATCAAGGTTTTGACCAAATAACTTTTGGGTGTTAATGTGTGTGTCGACCCCATCACTGGTGCCATTTTTTGTTGAGTTTCCTCAAAAGACCGTCCTGCCATGCACGGAGGGAGCATGTGTCTATCAAAGTCAGGCTGATATGAGCCGTGAGGGCTGAGGCCTGCTCCAGAGATGGAAGGGTGGGACTGACTCATGCAGACGCTCAGGAATCAGGATGTCACTGTCAGCGCAGCACACTGACATAGCGCACCGGCCCATACTGACTCTATGGAGAAACTTCTGGATCGCAGTCAGATGCAGTATGTAAGAGCAGCTAGTCATGAGCAGGAAAATATAGAGCTGCATATTATTTAAACTCTTACAGACTGTCTTGGATAGAATTAAGTTTTTCTTTCTTCTTTTTTTTTGACAGATGTAAAAGTTCCCTATATAAGTATTTTTGACCTTGTACTCAGAATTACAATTGGCTGATATGTTTTTGTGTCGTATGTGCATTACTGTGCGATAACAAACAATCTTCTCCCGAAGCAATTGCTTTAAAACCCAAAAAACTCAATTTCCCTGTCTACTGAAGATTGATATCTCATTCATTAATGTCTGACTGGCTATGTTAAGGGTTTGGCTAAGTCTAATATACAGTAATGCAATGTGTGATGTTGAGTCTTAAGACCCAGAGTCCCTGGAGCTGTTTTAACAGCAGATAATCTGTGTGCCAAGTCCAGTGAAGGTTTAAATGTGTTTCATTTGATCGAGTGATGATTCACGTGTGCATTTAGTCAAGCACCAGAACCCCTACTTTTATTCTCTTAAAAGGCTTGAGTTTGATTTGACTTTATTGTGTATTATAAGGTCTGACTTTCTAAACAGTGGGAGTTTTTCAGCTGGATCCCAAGACAGCAGCTGCGTATCGGTTTTATTGAGACACAATATCAGCCTGAAACAATACAAAGTCTATCATATAATTTGCTGCCAGACCTGAGCCAATTCAGTTAACAGTAGGCAAATGATTTTACCGCTTCCATGTACACAAATGTACAGTCTCATTTTCTCCTGCACATTTTAATTAAAGTCATAGGAGATACTCCTACAAGCAGCTGTTGGTAAACACAACTTAAGCTCATGATAACATCTTGCAAAACCCACATAATGGATGTGGTGAACCATCCAAGGCCTGCTTGCACTTTATTCTTTATCCTTAAAACAACAAGAAACCACTCACCCATTATTTTAGACACACCTTCAATGTTATCCTCACCTATGGTATTGGCATTGATCAATTAGCAGTTTTCCCCCACAACAATCTGTTGTCAGATCACTTCCTGATGTCATTTGAATTTACATTATCTGACTTTACAGCACATTAGAAAAATGTTTTTATTTACAAGATGCCTGTCAGACAATGCTATGTCGAAAGGTAATTTGGAAATAATCCCATCAGTTAATACTTCAGTTCCATCTATGGATCCAATGGAAAGCACTTGTCATAGCATTAGCCCCACTCCAGTTGATTTTGTTGTAGATGGTGCAGCAGCCTCTCTTTGCTCCACTCTTGCTTCTATTGTCCCCTGCAGAGAAAAGCAACAACTCAGAGGAGCAAAGTTCCATGGTATAATCATGTTTGATCAATTGTGAACATTAAAGATATCGGCATGAAAACCAGTGAAGGAATGACATGTAACTCAATTATAAGTGTCTCTTACTGCTTGGAGAGATAGTTTGTTAATCTATAGAAAAACAGTCTGCAGAAGTCGAACTACTATTCCTCGTTAAAAGAAGAAAACAAGAACAACCCTTTGGTTTCTCTTGAGCACTATAGCCAAGCTGACAAAAAGTCACAGCTCTGTCGAACCTCATGTCCTTTTAACTTTCAGCAGTGATGAATTTAGTGAACTTTTTATAAGGGATTAAATTAAAGACACTGTCCATAGCTGTCGCAGACCAATTTACCACACCTTCAGACCTGTCAATAGAAACTGAATTACAGTTTTCCAGCTTCTATCCTATAGAGCTCTCTGAGTTGTCCTCAGTTGTTGCTTCATTCAAACCAACAATATGTCTATTAGGTCCAATCCAGTTTAGACTGTTTAAATACATTTCCCCCCGATTAGTACATCAATATGAGATAGATCAACCTCTCTTTAGTAACAGGTTATGTACTATAGGCCTTTACAGTTGCTGTTATCAAATAATATAGGTTGGTATAAGTGCCTACAGTCTGATTTTCCATATACTGGATTTAGATGGGACATAAATTAGATTTGTCAGACTGGTAAATACAACCGTAGACTAATACTAACAGATCAATATTTTGATCATCACATTAGAGGAACCCTCACCTTATCCCCCTGTTTATACACAGACTGCACAACACAATTGTCTGACACTCACCTGTCCACTGCCCACCTTTTCCTCTTGCTGCAGCCTCATATCTGTCATTTCATCAGACCCAGAGGCCCTTGGCATCCGTCATCGAAGCCTGTCAGTTATGAGGACAAATCTGTATTCGTATCTCCTGTCAAAGCAGAGCCACTCACTCTGCGCCGCCAGCCACCACAAGCAACTGCAGTAGCAACTTCACAGATTTTGCGGCTTCATAGTCAGATACCGAGATGTGTCATTTGTGGGTCGCTGCTTGACCAAACCATCCTGAGTCAAGAATTGCATTAATGTTTTGGCCTAACTTACGAAATATCCCAATAACATTGTCACTTTGAAGGGAAGATACAGTTCGGGTGTCCCCTTTTGGGAAGAGAGTTCTTACCAGACCAATGATAAATGCAGGGGTCACTCAAATGCGGTATGATAATAACAACAAAATGGTGGATTATGTCACACGTTTGCTTTCATCATGTTTCTTTCAACCTGCGTTGATATAGGTCAATTTCCTGTCCTGTTGTCCAAAAAAAAAAGAAGAATAAATAAAAATAAATAAATTAAAAAAAATCATGATTCTCTTTATAAAAGAGCAATCCATATTTTACATTTTCCTCTGAGAGGTGCATTTCATCAGTGTGCGGTCAACAAACCTCTTGTTAATTAATGAGACCTTCATGAGACGTCCACATCGAACACGCCAAAGCCTTGCAGATTAAGAACGGGAAAACATAACAGTTTGGAGGAGAGCGGTCAAAAGTAGATGCCTCCAGGCTGTACAGAGGACTTATTTGGCATTTTATTCATTGTCTTTTTTCCCCCTCCTCATTGCAATCCCAACTGGGGGCATCTTAATTCACTAAATGACTTTTTAAGTAGTGCCCCTGCTCTGCGTGACCCTGCTGAGTGACAGGCCATTCTAATCCTTTTTCACGAGGGGGGGAACAGCCTTTATTGCTGCCTCTGGTCAGTTTGTTGTGCCCCAGCCCACAACATACGGCATTTAACACTCTCATAATTAAGTAGCTGAAGCCAGAGTGCCCTGTCTAATTTGAGGCCGTCAACTGGCACTCAATGACATGAACTGGGGATTGTTGAGGTCTTGGTAATGTTTTAAACTCACCTTTTTGATAGTACAAATTAAAAATAGCAGCAACAGCGGTGAACAGGTCTGAAATAACTGGGAATGTGGCTCAACTCGTCCTATAAATAACAAAATGATTTTATAAATGATGTTTGCAGGCCAGTTTTCATCAGACATAGCTGAATAACATAACTCACGATATTACATGGAATATCTGGGATTCTAGTCAGTGTCCCGGCTTGCCGTTTATCCTCGTCTTTTCTAGCCAACTGGGTGAAGGATACTCTGCCTGTTTCCCCACCCAAACTCTAGGTCCCATCTGCTCACCGAAAGGCACAACATTTGTCAAAGTAGACTGGATAATGGCTTTGGCATCCTTATTATAATCTCAGCATAATCTTCATTTGTCCACTTTTGGCATGGGGACACTTCTGTGTTTGGGAAATCGGTCAGGACTCTTAAGTGTCCTCGTTTCTTTTTCATTAGCTCAAATCTCGGCTTGAAAGCTCATTTAATTCCAGTTTAAAACATGGTGGACCTGTGTTTTCAGAGGCTCACAAGGAGCTCAAGTTGTTTTCCACTCTACTGTGATAAGCCTGAGTAAAACTCTCCAAATTAAAGTTATTATATAAATCAAGCTTCATCAGTCTGTAGCTGTGATTGTCAGGGTTCTCCTGACCGAGGCGACTTTCTTCACACATTTTAGGCATCAACCGTAGCATCATGAGTCAGACATTAGATTGAAATTGAGATTCCCATAGTAACAATTATGATTAAAAACCAACAGGCATCCATTTTGATGGTATAGGCTACTATCAGTGAATCATTGCAATAGTGGAAAAAAACCCAACAAGCAACACTGCTTAAAATGGCTCCAACAAACTTAATTTCGACTTCATGGTTGTAAAGACAATAGAGGGACAAACTTCATATTATGTCTTGCTATTCTCCATTAAGGTTGTGGCTCTCGGTTGACTACTGCTCCCCCTGTATGTGGGTCACACATACCGTTCCCAGCTGTGAGGCCCAGTCAGCTGTGCCTTTTGCCATGCCCGCCAACATCTGCTCCACAAAAACAATATCCAGCTTTTAGCACTCAAATGGAGGTTACACCATATGCCAGCAAGCCACTTAGTTTCTGCCAGGGGAGCTGGGGCCTGGCCGCTCTCGTCGAGGTAACAATGAAGGAGAGTGGTGCCGGGATGTGAAGGAGAACTCATCTTCTTTTTTCTTCTCTTTACTTTACCTTAGGCTCTATTTCTTTTAATTTTTTTTAACCTCTGATTTAAAAAAAAAAAAGCCATCCTCCCTTTCGATTGTACTTTTTTTTTTTAATCAAACATTTTTGTTCTTCTTTGCTTTTTTTTTCCCCCTGCAGCTTTGCACTCAGGCCATCAATGTGTGCCAGTGTGCATCTGCTCAAGGTGCTTTGGCAGCATCACCTTTTGAATATTAATGCACCACCTAAACAACAGTTTGCCTGCAAGGTCTGCCACAAGGTCTATAGCAGTGTGTGTGTGTGTGTGTGTGTGTGTGTGTGTGTGTGTGTGTGTGTGTGTGTGTGTGTGTGTGTGTGTGTGTGTGTGTGTGTGTGTGTGTGTGTGTGTGTGTGTGTGTGTGTGTGTGTGTGTGTGTGTGTGTGTGTGTGTGTGTGTGTACACTCAAATGGGTAAGAATCATTTGTTGCAACACTGATTACTCTTTAGTGTACACTTTGCAGATGGTGGAGATTATTTTTAACAAGAACCCAAACTGCTTCCAACTCTTTCTTAACTTCTCTTTTTGCGAAACCTAGAAGACGGATTGCACAAAAAGCAGTCGAGCCATTTAAGACCAATTAGGAGTGCAGATCTGGATAGTATGGGCTGAAGTGCTGCTCACTATGCTGAGAGGTGATAATGGATTTTTAATTAAATGTGGGAACCAAAGGTCCCAAAATGGAGCTTACAGCTAACCAAGCAGTAGCCATTTGGTGACTGTACAGACAAGGTCCATTATTGTCTCTCTTTCCTTGAGTTTCCTCATGTGTTTTTTTGCGGTCAAGCCGAGGTCCAGTCCTTCACGGCTTCTTTGTAATGAGCAAAACTATGCAGTGAAAAATGAAGGGACAGCTTGTAGGATAAATGATGTCAGTGTGAAGTAAACAGTTTGAAGGTGTTGTTTTGTTAACGATGACATTGCATTTTTTATTCTCACAACCGCTGAATATGCTATTGTTTACCATAATGTATATCAATTTAGTCTAACGGTCTATTTTTGTGCTGACATCCTTACAAACAAACCCACACTTTAACATATCGTGCCAGTGATTATCTTCTTCATCTTGAGTGAGATTGTGTCCTTGCCGAGTCTTCAGGGGGTGGGAAGACGAGGGGAAGGCAGACAGAGCCATGTGCACAGGGGGTGGATCCAGAGAGAGGCTGCGGGACAGCAGGTCGGGGCTGCCTTCTGCAGGTCACGGTTTCACTTGTGGGTATTAATTTTGGAGGGAGAAGCACACGGCAGCTGTGTGTGAGTGTGTGTGTGTGATGGCCATCGTGAGAGGTGTTGGAGGGGCTGGTGATCAGTGAGAAATCACCTTGACAGGCCCTGTACTGTATATCATAACTTAGAGCTGCCGCCACTCATGAATGCTGATTAGAGTCGACTTGAGGTTTAATTACTTTCTGCGGAAATGCTGAAGAGCAGTTTGTACAATCTTTTAAAAAGATGGAAAATGTATCTTCTTTTTGGCGAGAATGCAACTTTGAGTATCATCAAGTTACCAGCTGGTTGAGCTTAAAATTACAACAACACCAATAAAAGTTGAACCAAAAGGCTTCGCTGGCAACAAGGGTGTATTTCTTACTGTAGAGAGATAAATTTGTTCCTCAAGTAACAACATACTGTGCTGTACTTATTTTCCAAGTTGTTTATACCCACCTCTAACTTGTATTTATTTAATCCGATTGCTATTTTTTATCCAAATTCACACATTTATCACATTTATTTGATCAAATCACTTCCGTCTCAGAGTCACTGCTTGTGTCCTAGAAATGCCAGTGCTTTTGGCAACGGCGGCAGATTTCTGTCAGTGTCTATCTTTAAACACCTCCCACATCATGTTCGGAGGAATTGGTGCCAAAGGGGTGCAGTCCAACAACAAATGGCACTGGATGGGGGGCTACAGCGAGACGGGGAGGGGTCTTCTCCACACCTACCAAACTCTACACAGGCTATGTAATTATTTTGAAGATATTCTTTTCTTTTGAGATGGGACTGACATAGAGCAGTGGTGAGGAGTTGTGTCTGTGTTGAGTGTATGCACTTCCTTGGACAGTCAGAGGAGGGCAGTGCTTAAGTGGAAACAAAGCACAAGCTGTCATGGCACAACCATGTGTGAAGTTGTGAGTGCTTACTGGGAGATGTGGCATGTATCCTTTATGTTCTGTGAGTAGTGTGGGTCTCTCACAGGTCAATGGGAATGTGTGCTTTGCTATTATCTCCAGTGTAACATGCTGTTGGGTGTCTCTGTTGCACTATACATTACAGTAAGTAACACCGACAAAGTAGCACAGAAATTATGCTAATGATGACAATAATTATGTTAATTTGACTCTACCAGTCCAGTGTAATGCTGCTGTGCCTACATGATTATTAATAGGATCACAACATGTTAGATCACAAAATGGTTAAGATATGCTTGAAGTCTTCATATAAATTGTCTCTGACGCACAACACACACACACACACACACACACACACACACACACACACACACACACACACACACACACACACACACACACACACACACATTTTATGGTTTCATATATGAGGTTAATATTTTATTGTGGCTATTTTTGAAATTCATTTTGATTTCACAAATACAGCTGATAAATGCCATTATTATATCATATATTTAAATGGCCCTGCACTCGCAATCCCATGCTCAAATACCATTTGAGATCTTTTTTTTTCTTCTTCTTTTTTTTTTAAAGCAAACTTCACCTTTGATCCAATTACAGCGTGACATGATGTCTCTGTCACTTTCAAGGTAAGACGCTCAGAAGCGAGGGGCTTTTATCCCTGCTCCAGCTGGAGCTTCTCTCCCAGACAACTTTTAAGGCCATCGCATGACTACAAGGAGTGAGAGTGATACCTCAACAAATGTGGTCAGTCAGCAACCACATCTGGGTGTGATGCATCACGAAGACACGTCAAAAAACTGTGATCCTGATCAGTGTAAAAAGTGTAGACAAGGATGTAATATTGAACGTCCAGATGGTTTCCAGGCGGAGACAGACGTGCGGTGGCTTGGCATTATCTTTAATTCATATCTGCTCAGCCGTTCTCCGTGCGTTGTTAGGTCCTGTCTCTGGGCGCTGGGAGATGTGCAACTAATTTAATACGGAGGAACAAACAAACTAAGTTTAGTCAGTGTCACTTTGGCTGGCACTTTGGCTAATTTGTGTAAATAGTGTTGCGTATGATATAGTGCAACATGCTGAATGCTTTCTCTTACAATTGAAGATGACTTTTTGGGGTGTGTTGCCAAGAGGTTGATGATGATGCTCAGAAGCCCAGTATGGCTCACGCCTCACTGCTTTAAAGCAATTGTTAAGCTCTTTTTAATGATATGACACACACCATTATTGTGGTTGACTTAGTCTCATATACCTGTTTATGTCTTGTCATTTCATTTCTTGCTCATTTGTACGTTAACCAAAAATAAAGTTGTGAAAAAATATCAAAGATTAAAGTTTTTTATTTTCTGATTTATCTTGTCTGAATTTAATAGACCCTCTTGAGGGCGTGAAATGCATATAAACTGCAGCTGTCTGGTCATATTTTATACCTTCAAACAAAGGGTTTCGGGACAGAGAAACAAAGCTTTATGTACCCAGGACGGAGACACTCAGGGCAGAAAATGCCAGAGTCAAGTGCCCCTTTTCTTTGGGCTATGATTTGTTTATCTGGCTCTCAATGAGCTTAGGAAAGAAGAGATTCTGAGCTTGGTCACAGTCTTCTGCAGCTGATTAAGGTGCAGATGTGCCTGTATGTGTTGTACAGTGAGCGACAGAAGAAAAGAGAGTCCAGTCACAGCCAGAGCACATTGTATTTAATGCAATAAGGTGAAATTACCGAAATAAATGCATTCACAGTGCAGGCTGTACATGTCTTGAATATCTACCAGCGTTAGAGAGAATTTCACTGAGATATAACAGTCTCAATGTCAATATTGATCAGATGTTGAGATGATGAACTTTCTCTCCTTGGAGGATAGTTGGCTTTCAAAATTCAATGCATCTGCTTTTCAGAAGCAACTGACAAATGTATGTTAATGTGCTGGCAGGATTTAAAAAGTGAAATGAGGCAGCCCATCTTTTCAGATCAGTCATGTGTCACAAAGCCAGAGCCCCAGCTCTTTCCTCTCTTCTCCATGGGGCCGCGATGACCTCAATAATTAAGGGACAATTTTAAAATGCATTTCTAATTTTCTACCAGACTGAAAAGCTTTATCATGGAATGGCTGACAAAAACCCTCCCCTTGAATGGGGGTGACTCCTGGGCTTCCACTAAACTGGTCATGAATGCACAAACCATCTGTTTTTCTGGCCGTTTGTCAGTGTGAGCGTGGCGGAGGCAGCTGTCGGAGTGGCCCCGGTTTGAATGATGGAGCACACAACCTTTGTTTCACTCGGTAGTGGCTTTGTGAGCTCTGGCTCGTCCCGCTCGCGCTGCCCTGCACTGGAGCAAGGCGGGAGACGGTCTCTGTTGTCGGCCCACCAGTCACTACCAAGTTGCCAAAAAGACTGAGTCGGAGCACAAGAAACAGACTTGGAGAGAACTTGGGGAAAATAAATGAACGAGGAGAATGAATGAGAATGATGGGGGGAAAATGAGTAAATTGACAAAAGGAATGTGGGGAGGGAGAGAGTTAAAGAGAAGGGAAGGTGTATGGCCGGTGAGCGCATTGTGTTGGTGAATGAGGATCTGGGGCATTGTGTGCAGGCCAATCTGTAGCTCAGTGGGAGAGGTTGTCAGGAGCCAGAGCCAAGGATGAGGGCCAGAGGGCCAGGAGAGAGAGGTGAGAGCATCCAGCAGGGCTGAGGCAGGAGAAAGTGCAAGTATGGAAGAAAAAAAAAAATGTTTGCAAAGAAAAAGCAAGAAATATTGGCTCATGGAATTGAAACAAGAAGAAAAAATGTAGATTTGTGTTTTCTCCTGGCAATGGCAGTGGAAAAAAGCAGCGAAGTCTGCTTGAAAAAGAGGCTGTGCTCATTGTTACATAATTAAAACATAAAACCAAATTAAAGACAAACACGAGGCAAGCATAGTACATTAGGATCTATCAAGTCATATTAATGCACAGGTAGAACACAGCTCTCCTCGTTTTATTTATCTGGTTGTTTTTATTACAGTGATTCCCTTGTACAATTGCCTCACTCCACAATGATAGGTTATTACCTCAATATTAAATTGACACTGACTGTTATCCCCTGTGCGGGTCACACTGGCCAGCATGACCTAATTGCATATATTGGCCTGGCTGATGCATTTGACCGGAACAGAGAGGCTGTGATTTTTAGGATACAGGGTCAATCCTCATTGAGTGAGTAAACGATGCGCAATATGTGTGTCTTATATAACTCAACATTACACCAACATATGTCAGTAATGTAAGAATATTAGCATGAATGTCTTGTGCAGAGATAGACTTTGACATTATTTATGATATTCTACCAAACTTGTGAAACTTGTGGTCAACGTGGATGACAGAGTCAATGACAGAAGTTGCCTTGAGGCTCCAAAGGGAAAATTTGGCCTGCTCTGCATTTGTGTGGGTGACAGATGAATGAACAAGGAGCTGATGGGGTCTGCTCTTTGTGTCACAGTGGAAAGCTTATTTCACATGATTTACTGATGGTCACGGGCTTATTGTGTCTGCTTGCTTAAAAAAAAAATCTATCCTTATGCACTAAATACTTTGAAGTGGCATGTGTTGTCCTGTGGACGTTCCTCTCATTGGGAGGACTTCGAAAGCTCAATTGATATTCAGGAATTTTGTGAGAGTTTATGAACAACAATAGAGTAGTTTTTTTAATTTCATAGGTTTACGTGTGATACTTTAGGCCGCATGTATATATATATAAGTGTAATCCATAATATTACATGTGTTTGTCTGATTGTGCCCCGTTCCTTTGTGGAGGTCCAGTGACGTGGGCTGTGCGCTGGTAGAACTTATGGTGGTGAAGCTGGGTTTAGCAGGAAGCAGTTGTGTTCTCTCACACGCCAGTCTGAGCATGGCGTTTTTCTGTAGCCCCGGGGCAGACAGGCACCCAGCGCTAGCACTGCCCGTGCCCGGCCCCTCCCCATCTGTGTGTCACGAGTCAGATCTAGTTAGAGATGACGGCTCTCTGATGTGGACAAATTGTCACTAAGGGGGGACCTGGAGACTGAGAGACACCGCTTTGGGTATGTTGAAGGGAAAAAGTGTTGGGGAAATGTGTGTTCGCTGAAGCCCTCTAGGTTTGGTAGAAGGGTAAATCTGGAGCCTTCTCCCCCGATGTGAGGTGTAGAGGGTCTCTAGGGTTTCATCCAGCTCCTCTTGTAGCTTGTCTGTCCGGGTGCCCACAGTCGCCAGGAGATCTGGTTAGGTATTTAGCTGCAGTTAGTACAAGACAGTAAGAGAGAAACCATATGCAAATCCCGCATGCTCATGGCACTGCCCATATGGGCTTGTCCTTTGCAAGGATGTTGATAGTCAATGTGCCAGTTGCTTGAAAACAACGAAATGCTCCTCTTTATTTAATGGGGCACTCTAGCAATCAAAGTAAACCCTTGAATTGTGTCAGGTGCAGATTCTCATTTTGCTTGTGTGGCAACCTCCAATAGACTGCCAGGCACTCATTCATGATCTCACACTTTTGTCCCTTAACCTCGAAGGCCCACAATAGGCAGTGTGGTGACAGAATGGCCCCTCTTTTAATGGTTAACGGGCCAAGAGGGGCCAAGCATCAACACCGTGCTTTGAGAGAAGGCTGGAGAAGCATATGGAGCTCTAAATAAAATTCAGATCAAGCACAATGATAGCCAAGCTCTGCTTTGTGCCTGGACAGACTGGTGAAAAAAAGGGGGTGGAGTGGAAAGTTAGATCCTCATAATAAGATCGTCAAGCATGAGCAAATGAATGTATGGCTCTGTAAAGCGGCATGCTTCTGAGTCTGGAGGAAAATTGCAGCCGCCCTATTATTGTTGGGGGCCAGATCTTCAAACTCTGCCCTTTACAGCTTTTCAACGGTTGGCTTCAATGAAACCTCATCACCCGCCCAGAGTTCTGCTCCTAATCAATGAAACTGACAGTTGACAGATTTTCCAGGCTTGCAGGCTTTGTCAGAGGCTGACGACCTGAAAGAGCTTGAGTGGTAGGCCAATGAATAAGATGTTTAAAGCCAATAAATAAACCCTGCAAAAGCTACTGTGGTGTGTGTTTCTATGTCTATCTGCTCGCAGACCAAACGGTGTGTGTGTGTGTGTGTGTGTGTGTGTGTGTGTGTGTGTGTGTGTGTGTGTGTGTGTGTGTGTGTGTGTGTGTGTGTGTGTGTGTGTGTGTGTGTGTGTGTGTGTGTGTGTGTGTGTGTGTGTGTGTGTGTGTGTGTGTGTGTGTGTGTGTGTGTGTGTGTGTGTTTGTGTGTGCGCGTGCGTGCGGGTTTTCTCTTTTCCTTTTTTCCTCCCTCTTTTTTTCACACTTGCAAAATCTGCGGCCTTTGAAGGACTTGTGAAGCCGAAGGCGTCCCGTTGCTCAATCAAACAGATTAAGTCAGTCAGACAAGCAGCGATCTGTCCCATTCAATAAAGTTACTTTTGTCATGCTGGATCTCAGAGGCCCTCATATATGCATAACACTGAGCTTGTACATGTCACTGCTTCATCACAGTGTTCTTGTGGTCTTTGAATGGATTTTAGCTTTTTTGTTTTTCTCTTTCTGTCTTTTATAAAATGTTTAGGAAATGAGGCAGTTTATGGTAAGCACTGTGAGTCTGTTTTGATAAGTCACTGTTTTCATGAATTAATTCCAGATATTTCACTGCAGATTAAATTAGAAATGAAGCAGCCGAAGCGCGAGACTTTTCTTAATTTGCTCATCAATAAAAAAGTTGAGAATGTGTTATTTTTAAAGCACGGGCGACCCAGTAATGAGGACATCTGTTTTCATATGGTCCTTGACACGTAGCACCAGAAATTTGATGTCATCCTGTCCAAACTGGTACATTGCTGGCAGACAGCATGGCATCCTGTGATTGGTTCTGACAAGCCAGTGACAGCTCTGGAGGTGAGGAGGGTGCATGACAAAGGGCAAGCAGAGGAAGAGGGAGAAAGGCGTCAGGCTACAGGCCTGGTTGTCTCTCTGTGTATTTCCTGCTTTTTCTAACTCCCACCTCATAACCTTCATTACTCCATACATTCCCAGTCTCAACCTTCTACAGCAGGTTACTGATACCATATTTATGTTGCCTCATTTGGCCTTTTTTTTTTTTTTTTTTAACTTTTTACTATTTTGTTAGTATTTGGAACCCAAGAGGATGCAAATCTGTTAGAATGTTCTGTTATCAGCTACACTGGTAAATATGCCACCCGCTGTGGTTTATGGCTGGTATTATATGTAGATCTCTTATTTAAAGATGGCCACCTGTCATAATGAAAATCAGAGGCTGCTCTGCTTTTGCACACAGCTGAGCTCTGTGGGAGCCAGCGAAGCCTCCTTGACACAGAGTGTACAACAGATTTTTGGCAGAGACATCCCCTTATCTTTTTTTCTCCTCTTCCAGACATAAAAGGGAATCCTCTATTTCATCCAAGTGTCATTTATTAGAGCTGCTAATGTAAAAAGGGTCCTGTTTAACACACTGACATTTCATTGTAGGGCATGATGACTACATCAGGAGTTTGTGTCTGCTGGGCTCACAAAGCAAATTGGATGGCTGTTTTCTCCTCATGTGGCCAGTCTCCAGTGTGACCTTGCATTAGTGCATATGCTCACAGCAGGGTCACTGGTTGAGGGCATGATCTGTCAGCCTTTGTTTATGAAACGCAGACAGCATAAGCCTGTAAGATAACATATTTCATGCAATTAGTGCTCTGCTGCTCTGCATTTCTGTACACAGACCACAGTAAACAACACGTATTAAAGTGTAAGTATAGACTTTATTTATGCTGCATTTGTTGATGTAAAATCATATTTCATATTTTAATGTTAGAATGAATTTGACTTTGAACAATCCAGGGCACACACGGACTATAAAAGGCTCTGATGGCTGGTTTAGGAAGAGTAAGTGTAGCCTGCACAATCTTCTGATAAAGACACTTCTAGGAGAGCCCGGCGCTCACATGATTGAGACGGTTTCGATATGATAGAGATAGGTTGACAGACTCTGTCAGTGCAGAGTTGGCAGCAGCTCTGACAACAGGCGCCCTCTGACAGTCGCTCTATACGGCTTGGTAACCAGCCTTTTTCCTGGGAGGTGTTCACTGTCACTGTGCATTGTGGGTGCCTGGCAGCAGTTTTTCTCCAGGCTGTCAATCTCCACAGACACTAACCTGCCATGTTAGATTTGACCTCCACAGGGGAGATTACTGTCTCCAAGCTTTGGAGGGATCCTTCATTTTTGCCCCCCCCCCCCCCCCCCCCCCGCTCTGTAGGGATACCTAGGAGAGATGAGACGGGAATGCACGCAATATTTAAAACGCTGAGATTCAAACAGAACATCCGTTTTTAAAATTGGTGCCACTTTTAAAAGAGTGAGGGAAAATGATATTAATTTCAAAGTTGTCATTTGACAACGTTAGAAACCTCGTTATATTTCATTTATTGATTCCAAGAATGTTGTTCTTTAGTATGCAGTGTTACAAATATGCTAAGTTGCATAGTAGCGCTGCATATTCTAGTATTTTTTTCGAGCCGGGATGAGTTTTGGATAAGGACATTGGCTGTGACTTTGATGCAGTTTGTGTGTGGGTGGCCTTACAAATGTCTGCTAATTAATGGCGTTGCACGATTACTCTCAGGGTAACTAGTACGAGGACTAGAATGAATGAGCCATCACTAGGTATATTTTTGGATGTGATATGTTTCGTAACTCTTCTATGTGTGCACACATGAGATGTGGGGGCTTCTGAAGATGGCGTCTTATTTTTAAGTTTGGCCACGGAAGAAACCCCCATTGGTTGTACAAAATAGGTTTTCAAACATGTGCGTTCATACTGTGATTTGATTCCAAACCAACAGACGTTCTTTAGTGTAGATTAAACGGACAGTGTACCGTTTAAATGTCTTGCTATTCATTATGATTAAATGAGTAGTTCTTCTATACATCAAATCTGCCCCAGGAAACATTTTTATGGCTACTCTATTCATACAAATTCATGCAAGATACTGTTCAATTAGTTTAGTCAAAAATGTTAAGGTTATTAGAAATAGCATGTAATGGGGGCACAAGACTCCTGTTGACTTCTATCATGTAAAACAGTTGTAAACAAAGGCCTGATTCTGATTAACTAAGACATTATGGGTTCCTTATGGGTGTATTGGATGCTTAAATTGTTGTGTTACATTCATTCTTTCTGAAATTATTTTAAAATTTTTGGACTGATTTTAACAATGTTGGGTTCTTCCATTTAATGCTGGATAGTCTTTTTTTTTTTAACAAATACAAAGGTGTAGTCTTCAAAACTTACACCAAAACACAAATTCATCTCATTTCCACAAACCATGACTGTCTCCCTTTGAAACACTTACATTTGTTTTGAATAGGAAAAAAACATAATCCAATATATATATTAACATTTTATATGCATGTTGGGATGATGTAATGTTCATACAGCAAACTTGTAGTTTAAGTTGAAGTAAATGCAGACGTTCAGATTGAGCTGCCGGCTAGATTTTTTTTCCTCAAAGACACAAGTGACTCGAAAATCTGCCGCATGGTGACTGTGTCAATGTTGAAACTCCTCACTCCCCTCTCCTCTGTAAATAATTACATATAGACATGATGAGCTACAAGTCAGTGATTCATACAGTCTGCTATTACTCTTAATTTGAGTAATTTGCTTGAGATTGGAGTTTTTCACTCTCATTCTCAAAGCCATTTTTTTTCCACAAACTTCATTTGATTCCGAAGTAAAATTTGATATTGTGGGTTAATGTTTGGAATACTGAAACTCGGATATCCTCTTTAAGCAGGTTCAGCTGTGCTATCAAATACTAGTTCAGAACATAATCATGTTGTTTGAGATGGGCCATCACACATAAATTTACTGCTCTCTCTATTCTTATCATAAATTGACTGGTGCAGTGTGAACGGGCGGTTATACAGTCACATAAAACCTCCAGTTATGGCCTGTGTTCTGTTTAGCTCTTGATAGAAACGTGCCGTTGCTTTGTGGTGTATTTCTGACCATGAAAATTATAATATGGAACAAAGATTAGAATGAAATTATCGTGGCCGGAAGGCATTTACTCGCCTTGTTGAGGCACACCGTACAGGGTTAGAGGAGGGGGAAAAAACCCTGGTCCCCAAGAATAATGATAATACATTAGGCTGTGAGCGTGCTGGTATTATTGCTGTACATTATGTATGTTCCATTTATACTACCTCACACAGCCCAACCACTGCTGACGGATAGGTCATTACTCCCCGCACCGATGAACACTTATCAGGCCCCACTGCTGTTTATGGCCAGAATGAAGAGCACTTGTCAGTCAAGGTCACTGCTTTGTGTGTCCTCTTTAATAGTTCCTTCTTCACAGTTGTTGAACTTTGTATGCGAGCTCGGGCCCCCTTCTAAGTGGTGAGGGAGATGGCCCAGCTTTAACGGGGAGATTTGTTCTTTTATGTTGTGTGGAGGGACGTCTCCGCCGCCAGTGTTAACAGCCTGTGCGTGTGTGTGTGTGTGTGTGTGTGTGTGTGTGTGTGTGTGTGTGTGTGTGTGTGTGTGTGTGTGTGTGTGTGTGTGTGTGTGTGTGTGTGTGTGTGTGTGTGTGTGTGTGTGTGTGTGTGTGTGTGTGTGTGTGTGTGTGTGTGTGTGTGTGTGTGTGTGTGTGTGTGTGTGTGTGTGTGTGTGTGTGTGTGTGTGCGTGCGTGGTCAGAGTAGATTTCTGGGAAGAATTCACTGACCTGAGCAGGTTCAAATACTGTTTGATATAGGAACAAAAAAAAACCCACCAAACATATCTGAGCATCTGAAAAAGAATGGGATGCTATAAGGACACTCCGTGTTCTATGAAGCAGACCTTCAGCAGCAAACACGCTGCTCCTCTGTGTTTGCATGCGTGTGTGTGTGTCTGGCCTGTGTGTGTATGCGTGTGAGAGTGTATGATAAGTTTGGGTGACAGGATCCTAAGAGCCTACTCTAACTGGAGGGCCAATGCTAATGCATGGCTGGTTGCGTTACACCAGCTAGCACAGAAATCAGAAGTGGCCCACAGTGCAGCGGAGAGTTTGGCCCGGGGACAACAACAGATTTCGGTTGCCTTGGTTTTCCTTTAGCCTGAAGTCTCGCATATTTGTCATCCCCGCACAAGTTGTATCTGTGTATCTTGTAGCAGTGTGAATCTCCACAAGCAAAGACACTCACTTGTTTATTCAGACTGCTTAGGTAAAAAGGCTTGCCCCATGGTAACTGTCAATGTTATTTTGTGTTTAGCTCTGATCGTGTTTTTTTTTTTGTTGTTTTTTTCTGCTGATGTTGCTCTCCTCCTCAGAAAATTCGCCGCCATCCATCTTTTACACCTAAAAAATATCAGTATTTCAGGATGTTGTAAAATTTACAGCACACACATTACAAGTAGTGTCAGTTAACCCTGGGATTTTTGCTATACATATATTTATTGAGTCAAATTTCTAATCAGAACGCACAGAAGGAAATACACAGAAGGAAAAGAAAGCAAAAACCAAATAGCAAATTTTGATTGCCTCGAGCAATGAATGAGCTGAAATCACAGGTGTTTCCACTGTGTTGCATCATGCAGGCAACACATCTACGATCACATTTCACATGGATGCTGGAGCCCTTTGACATAACATGACCAGATCTCTGAAAATCACTCTGAATCTTTGTTTCTAAAGGGAAAGTTAACCCTCATGTCACCGCCTTACTTTCACTCCGCTGTCATAAATCTGAATGGCTGATGGGTGACAAGGTGCTTTTCATTGTCATCATTTTTCCTGTAAGTCACCTGGGATAATTTACGGCACTCACCTTCCCATCCCCCTTTCTTCAGAAGCCCCTCCACGATCCCACTCTTAGCTGCAAAAATGAACAGTTCCTGTTTCTCTGCTTTGATGCAATGCTGACAGGAGTCACTTTGATATACTTGGGAGTATGAAATTTAGAT
This sequence comes from Lipophrys pholis, assembly GCF_963383615.2. Taxonomy (NCBI): domain Eukaryota; kingdom Metazoa; phylum Chordata; class Actinopteri; order Blenniiformes; family Blenniidae; genus Lipophrys; species Lipophrys pholis. The sequence goes on from NC_137648.1 coordinate 9,894,846, forward strand.
CTGTCCTGTTTTTTTTTTTTGTTTTTTTTTCCTCCTCCCGAGGCTTCATCTTTGCAGACATTGGGAGCTGTCATTTCACAACACCCTGTGATGTGGGTGACACTCAGCTGTTATGACAGGTGCTGGACAGCAGACGCACTCCTAGGAGAGCTGGCAATATTTCTTCAGGTAAAGTGCCCAAATGTGTAAAGGAATTATTGATAAATTTGTCACACTGGGAGCGTTTTCGAAACACATTTACCATGAAACAACCACCTATAAAACCATGTCATTGTGAGAAGGCTGGTTTTGAATTGACATTTCTGTAGATTTTATTTCTTCCTGCTTGTTAATGTTGGTAAAAAACAGGAAAAAAAAAAAGTTTTGTACAGGCATCGGCGTCTTTCACAGATATTATTCTAAGAATCACCACTTTGAAAATACATACAGAATCTATTTATCAATGGTTATCTCCTAAGTGTAGTTCTTATAAATATCGCTTTGAATGACAAAATAATAATAATGATTCATAGATATTGCTTCATATACAAGTGATGATAGCTGCTAATATATCTTATATTTGATACCTTATTAGCGAGATATTTTCTAACGATTTGGCAAGAAGTAAAGTGGCAGCTTTTAGTCAAGAAAACCCTTTTCTGTATATTCTTCATTCCACTCAAAGATTCAACACTTAAGTGCACAAGCTAACTGAGATGAGAGATTTGTTGCATTTGTACACTTGAGAGTCTGGGCTATGTAGTGCACAGTGGGAGCCCACAGGGTGTGTGTTCACAGTGTTTCCTGGATTAGACACCTTGGTATGGCCTGTGGAGAGATGTTCATAGTCTGCTGTTCACACAATCTGCCTTCTACAGCTGAGCTGCCCTTTGCCAACAGGCCTGGAGACAGGACGGACAGATTTAGATCCACATGTCGCAGTTCTCTTTTAGTCATCATTATTTTCTTCTTAGTTTAGGGTGTGATATAGTAGATTAGGATGATTTCTCGCTGCACGGATAAGCTTTTTGTCAGCCGAGAGAGAATTTGTGAAAAGTTTCAATGTTTATACTTTTTGTTTTTTTTGTTAGTATTATCAAATGGAAGATGTAGTCATTTGCACCGAGAGGTAATTGTATTGTAATTGTAATTCCACTCACATTATTAGAAATTATACTTACCAGGGTGCATTTACATTCACTTATTGAATTGAATATAAAAATGTTGGTCATCAACACAATCATACGTGAGTCGGGCAAAATATTACAAACACCTATTAATACAATCTAGACCAGCATCACGTCTACGCAACTTAAAATACAAACACGAAGTTGAATTACGACCTCCTTAATGATGGCAAGCAAAAACTGACCGATATTAGCTTTGTAAAGTCTGGATTACTGGCCATGCTCCTGCAGTGAATCACATTTGAATGTGCCAACGGATCTAATAAAGTGTCCAGCGTGTGTGTATTCGACATATCGTCGGGTACTGCACATAGTCCGGCAGCTCGGTTCACAATCATGCAGTTCACAGCTTAGCAGACCTATTGTTTCAACACGCACGCACGCACGCACGCACGCACGCACGCACGCACGCACGCACGCACGCACGCACGCACGCACGCACGCACGCACGCTCATCCGCGTACGCGTGCGCGCTGACATGCTCATCTGTCAGTAGGAAAAACTGCCACAGGCTGCGGCCTTGGCACAAAGACATTCTCTGAGCTGAGTGAAGATGCTTGGAGCCAAGATGCACCCAGTCAAAATGTTAAGAATCTGAGATGCCAGAATCGACAAGCGCAAGCATTGATTTGAGGAGAAATGATGTTGAAGCAATTGCAACACCAGAGATGCATTTTACTGAGATGCCGCGTTGGTTTGTGACGACTACATATCCTCACAACTTTTAGGAAAAAAAAAAGAATAAAATTCATTCCTGTTTTGTTTAATATTTTTTTTTTGAAGTAGTATAATAAGCTTTCTAATAATACTGTTGGAAAACATGAAGTCTTTTTAAATGGTTTCTTTCCTCTGACCGTGCCTGCCAAAAACACTTCCTGCCTCTTAAAATAAATCCGCCAAAAGAGCCACAGCAACGCAGAGCTAATGAGACACCATGTGCACTGGGTGTGGTCAAGGAGGATTGTTTACGTCCAAGCAGGAGCTGTAAGTAGGGATTATTATCATTATTTTGCATCTGCATTCGTTCAAGAAACAGCTGTTGAATTTTGAATGAGATTTAAAGTGGCAGGGCCTGGAGTTGTTCTTGTTCATTCAGCTAACTTAGCTTTGACATGATGGCTTCTGGCAGAGTTTTGTGCTGAACTCAACATCTGTGACAACCGTCAGCACCACTGACCAGTCCGCTCTCCGTCTCTCTCTCCCTCTCTGTTTACATATTTCCTTTCCTCTGTCCTCCATCTTTCCCTGCCTTCCAGGATTGCCCAGTTTGGGGGGTAAAGACCATTGCAGAAAAAGTGGGAAAAATGGGAACCTTTGATGCCACTAGATCAGTTTCTTCTGCCAGTACTCATCTCCATCACTGCCACATCAGCTGGTCCCAAGGTTGTGAGGTCGTCCAAACATCTGGCCCCTCCGCCATGTTTTCTAAGGTCAGTGGGTAGCATCTGTTATAGACCCCACCACCTTCAGTGTCTCTGACAACGAACATCACGCTGAGCAAACCAGACAAAACACTTTGATCACTTATAATTGTTGACAGGCTGGAGATCTCCTGTAAGTAAACCTCCCACAGTCTCTACAACCCTTCTGCCTGTTACGTGTTCATTGTTTTAAGCAGAAATCGACAAATGTATAACAATCACTTATTTAGTTCAAACAAAAAAACATTTGACTTAATGTGTTGCCAATATATATATTTCTTATCATATATATTATTATAAGAAAAGATCTAAACCAACAAATAATCTATGCCGTTTTAAATTATTTGTTGTTCAAGACATCCCATTCACCATAATGTAGGAACACTCGTCATTTAAATGTTGGTTCATAGTTTGTTACAATGGCCTGGTTTCTTTTAAACAGCTTATTATTATTTGCATTTGTTTGACAATGTACATTATGGTGCTGGGAATAAGAATATAGAACTGAATAAAGGTTCATACTCAATCCACAAGAACAGACATTTCTTACCTCTCCCAGGGCTGCGAGAAAAGAATAACATCATTCTTTCAAGGCAGCCCCGGTTTGGGAGTTTTCACAAGTTTTTCTTGACACAAAGTGACCACGCCACCAAAATGCTGTCATTTTGAATTTCTTGTGAAGTATGAAATATCCTGAACAGGACAAACTTTTCTTGCTCATCACCTTAAGACAAAAAATAAAAAATAAAGTCTCTAGTCTTGCGGACAATTGATCCAAATTATTCAATCAGCATACTGACTGATGTGTTTGAGGCTTAACAAAAATAAGTCTAACGATGAAAACTGTCGACGTGTGGCCAAAATGATCAGTCCTGCTAATAAATGCATTGCTTTATCTGAACTAGGTTGAAACTGAAAAGCTGTTTGGTATCCAGTAATTTAGATGCACGAGTCCAACTGCAATATAATCTGATGCAATATTCCAACTTTATATACAGTAGATTGTTCATTGAACGTTATAGCAAAAGTAATTGTCTGGATCAAAGTACATGAAAGCCAAATCTTTTTTGATTTCGTGAAATTGCTACAATCCAGCTGATTTCATATTGTCCCAGACGTCTCTACCAGATGCAGCAAAGCCTCCCGATGAAAAAACTGACTTTCCTCTGTTTTCACAGTGGAGCCGCGACGCTATGAAAGCCTCCTTTTTATTATAATCTGAAGAAACAAAGCAAGCAAAGTGTTTTCTGCAGTTATTCATGTGACATGTGTGACACAATTTTGCACATCACGGTTTAGATTTTTTTAGATTTTACTTGCAGGATGGAGGTCTTAGAAAATAAAAGATTTTATTGTAGGTGAACGTGATGAAAAAAAGTTTTTATCTAATTCATTTTTTTTAAATTAGGGGCTTTGTAATTAATTAAAATTAAATGCACTTTAATCACATCTTAGTATTTGACACAACAAACCATTTTTTTCAAGTCACACTGAGTTTAGTAAATTAGTAAATCACACTGTGTGTCTGTGTGTGTGTGTGTGTGTGTGTGTGTGTGTACACATATAGACATATATATAGACATAAATAGGTAGATGTCTCATTGACAGGCGGTCAGTGTGTCGCCATCTTGGATGAGGACCTGCTTCACTTCCAGTGCATTCACTGTGATTGAGGAAGGAGCTCTTCACTCAGTTAAAATAGTCACACGTCCCTGAATATCCAACCAATTTTGTCATGATCTGGTTTATCCCAAGCAGCAGACCAGATATGTAGTTATGGTCCAGGAGGTTTTTATACATTAAAATGTGGCTTTTCATGCTCAAATTGATTAACAGTAATCATACTCAGAAATGTTCCCATTTGCATTGTGACAGTAAGGCACGTTTAAAAGTGTCATTTTTTTCTGTAACTGATTAATCAAAACAAACTCAATGAAATGCCTGAAATACATTGCATATTATCATATTATATATGGTATTGCGAATTGCCATTTTGCATGGTGAATTAAAACAAGTCAGTTTAAAACAACATTATATGCACAAAACTCTCTCTCTCTCTCTCTCTCTTCTCTCTCGCTCACACACACACAAACTCAAATATCATGTTTGTATAGATAATAAAACACAATAACGTGAATATTATGGCACTTGCTGTGTTATGGAACTCTGTGCATTATTACGATTAGTTCAGAAATGTGTACTAACAATGAATTAGAGAGTTCTTATTTATTAGGTTCAGTTTAATTATTAAAATACCACAAAGTGATTCCTGACAGTGTTGTGCTTGATATTGGACATCAGATACATTTTTTGTATCAATTTTTTCTCCTTTTTTTTTTTTTTTTTTCAATCTTTCTCTTCAAATGTGATCGGGTTTCTTCATCCAGGCTACAGTCCTTCCAAATACTTTTAACAGCTGTGATCACATGAACATCGGGCTCCTTGGAGAAGCTTTTTTAACCTTGTTTGGTAATTATTTTTCTCCTGTTTACCTTTTCATCCTCCATATGGTGCGGAGAGTGATACCAAACATTTAAACAGGCTGAATGAGTGATGCAATAAAACCTTCCTCTTTATGTCCCCATTCAGCCGTTACAGTGAGGACAGAAAGAAGAGCTCGGAGTTCACTTGTTTTGCTCTCAGGTACCAGAGCCACTGATCTTCACAGGTGAAGCAGGTTTTGAGCCAGATGATGTGGTAGCATGTAGCACCTGTCCCTTTGTGTCTGGTTTCAGTGAAGTTTTGAACAGCAGCCGGTCCTGTGATGTCAGGTGCTCTTAGGGGTCAGGACAGAAATTATTGAACAGAGGGTGGCTGACAGAGGGAGCTGGCACTGGGAGCAAACAGATGTTGCAATCATAAAGAAATACACAACCGCTGAATTAAATATGAAGAGTGGGGGCAGCAAGAATGGAGGATGGTCTTGACTTTTTCTCTGCTTCTCACCCAGTAACAATGAGCTTGTTATTGAGTTTGAGGAACAGCGTTTGGTTCCTGGTGAGAACCAGGTGAATCACTCAAATGAAGCCGGTTCCTGTGGAAGAAAATCGAGAGATGTGACCAAACATCTTGAAAACTACAAAAAAAAAAACGAAAGAAGTCTTGCAAGAAGACAGCTGTTCAGAACATACTGCAGATTCATTATTCACAAGCAGAGGGTCTCTGGACACAGCATGTTATGTCAAAGTGTTTTAAAGCATTTACGCTACAGCAGCTCAGTGATGAAATCTGTAAAAAAGAGAGGAATCTGACAGACTGTCCTCAGAACATTGTTCCACCATGAGTGTTTTGTTTCCCAGTCACTTTTACAGGGCTTCACACTCACAAGGAATCACAACTCTGTCTGAATATTTGATGGCAGGAGAGGCCTGTTTTCACTGAGAGAATGAGGCTTCGGCCAGATACCACCATGTCCCTCTATCAAACAAATACTGTGCTTTATTTGTTTAGTGCAGCTATTTGATACAATTTAAAGTAAGTCAGAAGGTTTGTCTGACGACATTTGAACGATCAGACTAAAAATTTACAGAACTCTCTGAGCCATATATTAATTATAAATAATAATATTAAAGTATTCTGATATGTTGCACTTGAGTCACATCAGTCAAAAAATGGGTTATGAAAATGAAAAAAAAAAAAATAGAATTCAAACTGGTATAAAGGATTGTTACATCATTTTTGATGACTAATGTCGAGCTTATCTTTGACCGCGGCTTGAAATCTGTGGTTCTGTGTTATAAAGTGAAACAATTCCAATATTTCTCTGCTGGGATTTAGTCAAAATCACCATTGTTTTAACAAGTTTGGCTTTTTTTTTTGAATTCCGCCAGGAAGGATTTGTCACTGAAGTCCGTGTTTCATCAATTCATGCTACTGCCCAATAATAGATTTCATTAAGCTATAGAAGTTATTTTTCAATATAGATCATATGAACAGCCAAACAGCTAAAAGTTTGACTCATCCAACCAGTTGATCACTTTTCAGTCAGTTATGCTGCAAATTAGAAATCGGATGTAGAGACACGTACAGACAAAATGTAGTATGATTTCTTCATTTTCATGAATTGGAAAATATATTTTCAATTGCAGTATTGCCCTTTTCTACGTCTCAAACATAAGAAGCTGTATATACTAAAGGGAAAATATTTTTCATGCTGTATATAATTGTGATGCCCTCCCATCATTTCATGCACATTGAGCTCACACTAAAATCGAGTGAGCATCTGCTGTTATATTTTTTTAATCTTGCTTCACTTGTGTTGTAGTTTGTACACAGTGAAAACCACATCAACTGACAGCAGTGGCATTTTTCAGAAACCCAGCAGGTGCCACCTGAAAACCCCGATCTTCGTCTCCATGTAAATAAACCCCAACCTTGTAAATACAGCTCTTCCAACTGCAGGCCTGATGCATTTCAGCTTTAAATCTGCTGCTCGCTGCATATCTCTGTGTATTTATCTGTAAAGTGGATGGCCTCCTGCCAGTTGGGCCTGGCTCAGACTGCTGCCGTGTCAACACTAAAGAGAGAGGGCCAGAGGGGTGATGCAAGTATTGATACACTCCTTGAAATCACTTTGTCACCACCAGAGATACGGAGCGGGCTGAAGCAACACAAAGGCAGCGAGATGATTGTGAATTCTTGGCAGAGGCTTGAGATATGCCATTAAAAAGGCAAATGTGATTAATTTTTAGTGAGAACGCTCTCGTGTTGGCGATTGTCAGCGAGGTCGGGCTAAAGGGATGTGACACCGAAATTACTCTTCCTCCTGGCGTCTAATGCGACTCGTCACTCTGAGGAAATATCTTGGAGACGGAGAGAGTGACAAAAACACTCTCGTCTAATAGACTATTTGTCCAGGCTTTGTGTGGCAGAAATTTAGCTGAATGGCGCTAAATGATCTATTGTTCAAACACCTCAGATTGCTTGCGATTTAACACTAAAGTGTTTCATCACAAATAGCCACTGAGGGCCTCCTCATATTTCTGTGGACAAGGGTGGGATTTAATGCAACTTTACACTTATCTCTATTTCCTCTCCTCTTTGTCACTAGTGTCATTGTTTTTATTTAAACCCGCTCAAACTGTGACCTGCCCCCCCTCCTGTGGAGTGACATTTTCCAGGTGACAAAAAATGGCGTAGGCCACGCTTCTATCTCGACCCCTTCATAAACGCGGCGGGGCTGCAGGACGTCCACCAATGCCTCTCTTTCTGCAGACGCGCTAACAACAAAAGACAGGACACAGGTCATGCTAAAGGTTGTGTCATTATCCATTTCATATAACTTTAGTCAAATACTCTTTACAGTTAATTACAGGTGTTATGCTGGTAACAAAAATATGTTATTTATTGTTTCGGGAACTTCAGTTCCACAATTTTTTAAAGTTATGTCATTGAGCAAAACATGATAATCATTAGTATTTACTTTTTTAATGTAACAGTTTCAAAGTGCACAAAAAATACGGATATTTCTGTTTGTTCGTTTATTTTTTTGTTGTAAATTCTTGGCAATAAATCTTACACCACTGGAAATCCTGATTATTTTCATTTTAAATTATGCCACATTTGTAATCAAATTACATTTCCCCCAATATTCCCCACTAATTTCTTTATTTTTTTGTGCACAGTTTATATGGAAAACAAACATGCATTATCAAACAGTCCAACATACACACACACACACAGACACACACAGAAATGTGTGTTGGTCCTGTATATAGAACATGGTCCAGTAAAAGAAAGGAGTCAAAATGGCACACAGAAGAGTGACACGGCTCATTCTGGTGGGATCCATCAGTTCATTATAGTGTGACCAACTTCACTCATGTGAAGTGTGCATGTGAGCATTCATTAGACATGCATGGGAAAACAGTCACCGGAGCCCAGAGTTGGTGCCTCGCCCAACAGGATCAGTTCGCCACACTTCTTCAATGAATTCACACCTTTTTTTTTTTTTCTTCTTACAGGATTAAACTGAAGTTAATTCATGTGTATTGCTAAATGTATACTAAACATATAAAGGTTTAACTAAAAAGCTTGCAATACTTGCTTTTTTTTTTTTTTTAACCCTATATACTGTTTAGCGCCGATAGGGAATTGATAATAGGTTGTTATCCTGATTGTCCTGCACAGATAAGTCAGGCAGGTCTGCAGCCGGACCTTCAACCCGCAGGACAAACAACTTTTTGCGTCGGTGCAAATTCAAGAACGGGGCGTAGCCTCAAATTCACACAGCAAAGCGGTGATGTGCAGTCCAATTGTTTAAAGTTATTAACAAAACATCAATTTAAAGTAAAAAAAAAAACAACAACACAATGAGCTGAAAGACATTCCAAACTTAATGAAAGCTGAGGGCATCTGTGGAATCTGTTGAGAACATCTGTAAAGTATTTTCTAGGTAATATATGTTTACATTTACAGTTGTTTGAACTGTTGTTTTTAGATATAAAACGTATATATAATATAGAAATTAAAAAAAATCTATCTGCTTAAAGCAGGTTTGAATTAGTTGATATTGGAACTGTTTTATCGCTTTCATTGAAACCTTCATGAAAAGAAAACCTGTGTGTATTTCTGTAAACGTGACCGGAGCTGTAGTGGATCCCCACACATCCATGAACGAAGCACCCGGGTGTATGCGGAGACATAAAAATGACAGCTTGAATCTTGGAAAGAGAAAACTGTAAAAAAAAAAAATTCCCTTATAAAATTGCCAGCTGTCCTTTCTGAAAACGAACTATCTTCTGAGTTTTAAATCCATTATAAAATTCATAATACAAGCCGCCAGAGATCACAATTGCATAATCCCTCTCCCCTTGTAATCATGGATTAGTCCTTGGTTTACATTGCCTCCTCAGGAAATAACAATCCCACTGCTGCTGGCTGGCAGGACAGGCAACTGCACACAATGCTGTAGTTTACTTAGCGGGGAAACGGCTCACGTTCTTGTATCCCATTACCATGACCACCTTGAGATAAATGGCTCTTTCTCCCCTCTGCCATAAGGTTTTATATCAAACGACATGTGTTGAGTATCTGACTGCAGGTTATATTGTTGCAGCGGAAGTAAAACAATCACTTTTGGAGCCATTTCAAGGTGGCTGCCGTGGTGTGTAACTGCGGACACACACACACACACACACACACACACACACACACACACACACACACACACACACACACACACACACACACACACACACACACACACACACACACACACAGAGTTTATAGATGTAAGGAAGAGGACAGTGGCAGGTGACAGGTTAACTCTGCTGTGTAAATTCCTGGGCCGTGTATGATGTAGCCTGTGATCCTGCGGTCCTTGATTAGATCTGAGCTAGTAAATATCCTGTGATTAATCAAAAGGGCTTGTTCGGTGTGTAGCGTCCCTGTGTCACCTTCACAGCTGGGGAGCAGGGCCGCCTTGTTTACCGCACTCCACTTCCATCTCTTCAGATCTTGTCCTTATTTCAGCGCCAGGCTGACTTAAAGGCTCCTGCAAACATAATGCTGGTTGGCCATGAAATCCAATCTAAAATATATTATGATAGAGATGTGTTATTGGGTGGATAAAAACAGCAGACTAATAGTCCTTATATTAATTTATTAATCCAATTACTTATTTAACTTCTTAAACAATTTGTCTTTTAAATGTGTATTGAAACATTTGAGAATGTTTTAATGGACAGTATTTTATCCATTATTAATAGAAAATACCTCAAAATTACATATCCAGCTTCTAAATGCTGTCTACTGATGTTCCTAAATTAGCTCAGATTTTAATCAAATAATTTCTTTTAAAATAGATATATTTTGAAGTCATTCTATAAGTTTGTATCGTGAGAAACAAGGTCCAAACTAAGTGACACTGAGCGGGAAAGGAGTCACTAAGTTGCATTTGATGTTTTTTTTTTGTCAATAGGAAATTTAAAATAACACTATATTATATCCTTTAATTAGAAAATAATTAGCGCTCACACCGAGAATATTCCCTGGAAACAGCTCGACTACAGGCTCGTTACAACCATGAAACATGTTCAAATGAAGGCCAACATGATAATGGGTGATTATAGTAATTAATAGACTGAACTAATTACTTTAGCCAGTTGATTCATTTAATGCTGGAGAGTAAGTGGTGTGTGTTTGAGTAGAGCTTGCCCAACTGAAACTGAATCATTTCTAATTAACCATCATGCGCTGTTTCCTTACAGTAGTTTACAGCCTTGTCTGATCGCTAGTGTTAAAAAAAATAAAAAAATTCAGTTTTTTTTTTTTTTTTTACTTCACGGTCCAAGAGCAACTCACTTGGAAAATACATTCTGATGTCCCGACTTGTCCATAGAGCATGATCTAGCTGATTGCTACCCCGTTTTGATGATGACCCTTTGATTGTCGTCTGAAGATGGTCTATGGGACAAGCATGTCATGTTAATAAAGGCTTTAAAACGCACATATCCCTCCACCACGGAGCAAAGTCCGGACCTGTCCGAGAATATAGATCTCTAATTGTTTTTGCATGGTGGTGCAGCAGAATTGTGCTTCCCAGATGTCACGTCTGCCAAAGCCCAGTGCACATCACTGTCAACAGGCCTGAGAAATCTCCCTAACAAGCTTGCGATTACATAAATCTATAGCTGTGCTGGCTGCAAAGAGACCAAGCAACTTTCAAGGAGACTTCATGTTTGATGTTCCGGGGCTTGATTGCATTTTGAGAAAAAAAAAGAAACCCTCTCTGTTGTGACTGTGTCCAAACAGTCTAGGTTTGCTAATTTTGTCATAGTCAATTTCCCAGCACGGCCGTGAGGACGGGTGGCGATGGAATGAAGTTTCTGAGTGCTTTGTAAAGGGGCGTGAGTGGGTTTGACAGGCCCAGTGAAATATGCTGCGCTCTACCTTTTTTCATTACAGGAGCAGGGACCACAAATGCAAATCCGGGATCCTTTCTCAAGGGGTCATTAGACGAATGACATATCAAACAACTGGCACCAAGAGGCAGACAAAGTCTTCATGTTTTAATTTTCCATTATTTGAATGGCTTTTCAAAGTTATATTATCGATGAAGCCCTTGTTTTCCTTCGTGCAGTTCACTAAAGTCATTGTTTAGATGGCCTCACCATTCACTTCTGTGTTTAATATGGCAGAAATCCTTGATTGTCAAAGCAGTAACAACATCCTAAAGAGAGTGACTGATTGACTGGATCTGTCTCGTAGCCTTCTCTTAAGAGGTGATGAATTGGCTTAATGTGAGTAGACTGCAGAGGCCCACCGAGGGAGGAGTGAGAGCATGTATTAAATGACATGGTTTTATAGCCTATCAGCATTGTCATACCCCCACTGTAATTTTAGCCTCTTTTTTCTGCTCCATAAGACGAGCTGGATATTGGCCCCAAGCTTGGTTAAACACACCGTCATCGCTAGTAAAGAAAGCTAAAAGACCTTATTAGTATGTTTACATATGCTTATTGTAATGATTTTATTGATGGTGTGTCAGGTGGCCGGTCTGTCTTTTCGAAGGTTATCGAGTCCCTCCAATAAAATGTCCCAACAAGTATTGGGTGTTCATGAGCCTCTAATGTTATCATTACAAGGGTGACATTTTTACCTGTTTGTGGTGTTTATTTCTTAAACGGTTGAGCTTTGAAAGATGCTGTGGCCTCTTGTTGGTCCACATAGTTGATGATCTCCATCCCCAGTCTTTGCTTTAACCACAGCCAAATGCCTGCCAAACCAATAAGATTTGCTTCAGCGCTGTTGTACAGTGTCTTAATTGTAACTGGGCACATTAAAGTCAGAAGCTGAACAGGGTTAACAATACACCTGCTTAACATCAGACTGTTTGTATTGTAGCGGTGAGCATTTAAGTGCTGTGCCTCACAGAGCAACTCTGCAATAAAATATGGAGATTTGTCCATAGCGGTGTGAAGATGCATACAACAGAATCATGTTTATTTGAACCCACTCCAACATGAACACAGAGGCTGTAAACAAAGAGACAGGTGAAGCCCATTAGGGTGATATTCTCCTTGAGTATTTACCAGCCTGTTTTCCACACAACTCATTATTTGTGATAAATTAGCAGGCTGATTATAGTGATATGTTGTAATTTGTAAATGAGTGGGGTGCACCTGTCAGTAAGACTCATTTGCTAATAACGACCATCCACTGAATAAGTAACGACCTTTCTAATTTCAGTTGACTCCTTAACCGTCTGCTTTGTATTATTCTGCCATTTTCTTTTTGCAGCAGATTAATTCCCTCTTTTAAACTGTGTTTACCGTCATCGCTCCTCCTGGATGTGGTTGGTCATCCAACAGGTCACTGAAACTGTACTGACTAGTTGGTTATTTGACCAGTTGTTATTTGTCGTCAGCGACTGGTTCCAGGCTCCATTTTTAGTAAATGTGAAACATTCGCAGTTTCCCACCTGAAGCAGCCCATTCATACATCTTCACCTCTTCAACCACGAGCTGACTATTAACAAAGACAAAAAACAACATTTCTTAATAGAAATTCTACAGTTATCCAAAATGTGACACTTTTAACTCATAAAACCCTTCACAAGAAAACTTTACCAGAGGAGCAGAGTGGTGTGATGACGAGCTTCTCATTAAAAGATATTACCCAGTCGCTTTACAAAGACTTTATCGTGAGACAAGACAAGGAGGCATGTGACCTTCAGCCATTAAACCAGGAAGTTAATTGTCTAATAATAAAATGTTTTTATTGTGGAAGCCCTCTTTTAGTGTAATTGAATTTCTGCTTTCACTCATCGTATTTTTATTCCTGTCTTTTTGCTGAGGCTGTGGATCCTTACCATTAGTGATTGTAATGACTGTATAGGATTGGTTTTCCACCATCGTTGCTTCATATCCATATCTATCTATCCATCCGCCGCCCCGCTCGTCTCCCTGCAAACTTTACATTTAAACCTTTCTCATTATAGCGGATATTGGTCCTCATTAGCGCCCACTGATCCTTAGCTGGGCCCATGTCCTAACATCTTCTTTTAATTAGCATTCTGGAAATCTAATCAATGTAATAACTCAAATTAATCTCCCCTTTTGCACTTATTTTCTCCCACTCTTTTATTTCAGGATGTTCTTGGCTCGAAGGCTCAAAGACTGATGGAACTGTGCCGGGCTGTTTTCTGCGGCTGCCAGGTATGTAACATCAAGTCCTTAAAGTAGTCATATTTGAAGGGCAAACTGGGATTTGACTGCATAGAAGTACCGTTATCAAACCAATGCAAAATAAAAAAATAAAAAGGATTCATATGTGGAAGTAGTTGTATTTTTAATCATTGTGTACAGACATGCTGTTGTGTTAGTGTGAGAGAACACGAAAAGCTTTGTATACCTGTTAGTGACAGATGTAGACAGAAGGCTGTGGGTTTCTCTCTAAATGTGCGGTAAAGCTTTCAGTCCCCAGCCAAGATCTGTGGTGTGATATGAAGTGAAAGCCAAGGCGGGGTTTGGCACTGGACGGCCATTTTGTGTCTGGTCAGATGCATGGTTTCACTGGGTGTCACTTTGGCTACATATCACAGTCAGTGGTGGTGGCGAGGTCGGCAGGTCTCATTAAAGCATGTTTTACTTTTGCAGGGTGGGCAAAAGAAAATGTTTGGATTATAAGAGTCAAATATTAAAGCATTTGGATATTTTGGAGAAAGAATATCTTCCAAATCGACTCCAACTTTCATTTTATTTGCTCATAATACAGTGAATGATTTGTGGAATGAAGTCATAGTGACTGCAAGAGAAATCCAGTCTCCAACAGCCCAGAATTTACACACCTTAGTGTACAGTAAAGTGCTGTTTCTGTGCCAGGTATCCGGGGCAGACATTTTGGCGCAACGTTGACCATACAGACAAAGACGCCAGGGTGTGATGGGACACAGACCTGCCATTTCCCAGCAGTACTGGCATGCCTTTCACTGTGGAATGATGAATGATTACATGCATGGCACACATTTCCTCATGCACGCGCGCCCGCTCTCACGCGCACGCAAGCTACCCTCCTGGTCAGGTCAGGCATGCTTTGGCTCAGCCTCACTCCCAGAGACACACAATCATACAGAGACAGACAGGCATCCTTACTGTAGCGCTGCGATATCCAGAGCCAGGTGTAGGACGAAGGGGAAATAAGGTTGTGTTTATTAGCAGCTCCCTTGGTGTTTCTCTAAATTGCCTTGTTTGCTCGGCACAAGCACACAAACAGATGCTGTCCTCTCTGCTCTGGATAATTCTTGGGGTCTCTTGGTATTTACTGAAAGGCCTACCCGTACCACACACGCGGCCTCATTTGTGCATGTGCAAATGGTTACTGCATATAAACACACACACACAAGACGGAGCACCTTGAAAGCACATTTGTGTGCTAATTTTGAGTTGACATCCTGAAGTACAGTTTGATTCATGCAATGGAGAAGACACAGTCTCTCCTGATAAGTAATTGGAGTATCCCCCATACAGCAAACCTCACAGTCCCTAACCCTCTCAGCGACACAATTTCACTCTTATTAAGAAAATCTGCATTTAGGAGGGACCAATGCTATCAGTCGAAATTAATCTGCTTTGACTGATCCCTAATGTGACCACAGTCATCGAGTAATTATTGCCTGGATGGCTGTGCACCAGCCTCATAACCACCATCCTCCTCCTTCTCCTGCCCCCACGAAATGGCTAGTCTTGGTGTGTGAATCCCTCTGCAGAAGGCTGGTTACAGTGGGTACGGCAGGCATGTCATTAAGCGCTTGATCAGTGAGTCGTGATTAGCCTGCCCTGTATTATTGTGATTAACATCCACCCAGCGGACGACTGTCCTGTTGTCACCAGTGATACCATCTGAGATGTTGAGACTCTGGGATGAAGTCCAGTGGAAGAACCTGGTAGTGTGGCAGCACGCTACAATGATGGCCGCTTCTCTAAAATACACACACACACACATACACACACTTCCACTTCTTTACTGTCACTCACACAATCTAATGCTTGTAACGAGTGCCGTGCTCTTTCCCGATGTGGCGATGTTTTGGCTGAGTGTCTGCTCCGATTAGTTAACCTACTAGCATTTATGTAGCCCATGTGCTGTATAGCATTTCCATCAGGCCACATGTCTTTTGTCTCCACATGCAGTGAAATCCCAAACCTTGTATTTCTATTGTGCTCCATTTCTCTGTTTCATCTCACACCTCCTCGACCAACAAAGTCGATTTGACCGCGGCTGATTATTGTAATGAAGGCAGTCCAAGAGAATATGTGCATTCTCACTGTACGTCAGATTAGATCACAGCAAGGGGGAAGCCTTGTGCTGACCCCCCGTCTCTTCTCCTCAGACAATTGGTTGGCCACACAGAAGGAGCCTTAGAAAACTAGCCCGTGGACCAAACTGTGGTCGACGTGTCTCTACTGCGACAATCAGTACACGCAAAGAGGCTGAGTGAAACTCTGGGGTTTGGTTGAAATTGCCTTTTAGTGCACGTTATGGAGGAGAATAGGACCGAATTTGTGAGAAAATACTGGTAACCGTATTAGTTGCGCTTTGTGTGTGGGCTTCCGCTAAACTGTCACACTGGAGAAGTGAAGATGAATCTATTTCAGCCTCTGTGCTTCAGTGCCATCGTTTAAAAACAAGTAAATTAAGAGATTCACAATGTTTTTTACTGGCATGATTCTCTTATTAAGTATTCAATCTGATTTTATGTTTTCTCTTTTTCAAAAGTGGTTATTTTTATTGAGCGCTTTTGGTGTGAGTCTCTGTTATGTGTGCTTCATTCCTTTGTAATTACTCACCTAAACTCAGACCCCCTTCTCGTGGCTCTTGTGCATTTGCCAGTGGAAAAGAGTCAGTTTTGATTACAAAGTAAACGCTGCTGCATCAGACAGGGGGGGTTACATGCTGATATGCATTCTATCAGGATGATTTATGCAAATTATGCACATTATTCCCGCAGGAATCTCTCTTCTGAAAGTGCCAGGATAAATTGCCGGAAATTAGCCATAAAATTCACTGTGCAGGGAGTGTGAGGTGAAGGCCGCCAAGGAGCCAAGGACATTGGGCCGCCATGGTTACGCTTGGCCTGGCCTGCCTCCCCCATGCTTGGCATTCATGGCTGTTAAAGACCTCTGCTCAGACAGATACACTGAAGCCTCGAGTAGCACTCAGCACATCAGGAAGATCAGCCAAGCAAGTGTTACACTAACGGCGGGGTTTCATGCTCTAGTAACATGACAGATTTTCAACAGAGGGAAGCAGATCGTTGGTTTTTTTCTTTCCATGTTTTTGACCCAACTGCACTTCATAAATTCTTGTGTTTGTAGAAAGCTCATCAACATTCAGTAACAGACATCAGATCCTGTCCCTGTTTGGACGTTTTTTTATGTCTCTTTTTTTTTTATGCTTTTGTTTACAAAACAGTTGACCTTGCTCATAGTACATCTTAATCTTCAGATTACATTCTAATCAGAAACATGTCCAGCAATCAGGTAATGAAATGTTGTTGAGCAACACATAAATAAGTAGTATGACAACGCAGAACTGAGGCTGTGCTTCTTTATTGCTCTACCCACCTCACTATTGGTTAGGCCTTTCATTTGTCTTGTGATCTGTGTGTGTGTGTGTGTGTGCGTGTGTGTGTGTGTTTGTGTGTGTGTGTGTGTGTGTGTGTGTGTGTGTGTGTGTGTGTGTGTGTGTGTGTGTGTGTGTGTGTGTGTGTGTGTGTGTGTGTGTGTGTGTGTGTGTGTGTGTGTGTGTGTGTGTGTGTGTGTGTGTGTGTGTGTGTGTGTGTGTGTGGGTGCGTGTGCGCGCGCATGCAAGTGAAACAAAGCAGTGTGTATGCACAGAATGAGTGGTGAGTGATTTTCGCTGCTATTGTGTCATCTTTATGTCTTTATGTCAGCGTGGAAGCTGGAGTTAATGACTATCAGGGACAGAAGATGAAACCCAACTCAGCCTCACTTTAATGAACCCTGAGAGTGGTCAAATCTGCATATTGATCACGACAACGGGGCTCTCATCCTCTCTTCCAAAGAAGACAAATGAATCCTTACTGAGCAATATAGACATCCTGACGAGACAAATTTAGAAGCTGTAGTTTTTAACTTTAATTACCCTTTTTAATCCGTCTGTCCAGATGTGGTTGCAGGTCGGACTTCCTGTTTGCAGGATCTAGAGCAGTTCCTGGATCACTGTGCGTAAACATCCACTTCAGTCGGAGACTTACACTTTGTTTTTGTATTGGGTCAATAGAATAGGTTCATCACTACTCCGGAAAGCTGCAACTACCAGGCAACTATTGAGTATCGACACTAAAGTTATTTTTGGAGCAAATTTGGTGATCTAATGAAAAACCAAACAATTGTATAGTGACTTCTCGACAGAATTTGATTCTGCAAATCAGAAATCTTCCAATAAATCTAACTTGAAATCTTTAAATAAGAAATAAAACGAACTGGAACAAAGAAATTGTCTCGTCACAGCGTTCATAATTCTATTTGGCTGGAATATTTGCACAGTGAAAATACTTGACATGATTGCACCTGTTTTTGTCTGTTCAGATTGAGAGTGAATTGTTGTTTTTCAGCAGAGCCCGCGCTGTCCACAACACCACCACAAATTACTGCGCTCTGCCATGACACAATTTAATCCCGGAGTAATAAAAGAACATCAGATTACGGCACAAAGACGAGTCCATAAGTAAACATGGATTAGGGGATTGGGACCTTAATCTGATTAATATGGAGGCAGTTGGAATATTAGAGATGTCACTCCACAGTTGTACTCCAGATGAGGAGATAATCACACTTTACTACGTCATTTATTGTATCCTGTTAGACCTTTCAGAGGTAAACACGCTGCCATATGTTTCCCTGACCTCCTGGCTGCCTCAGAGAGAGAGAGAGAGAGAGAAAAACACATTCCCTATGTAATAAATTAGGAGCTTGTTTGGCAAATGGGAAAGCTTACAGTCTGAGGCGTACATGCAGTATCATTAGGTGTATTTTTTTATTTTTTAAGAAAAACTGCCCTAAATTAATCCAAAGTGCATTGTTTTTCATTGTGGATTTGATAACCTGCACAGAAAGACAACACCACAACAAGATTATACATTTTTTTCTCAATTCAACAAAAAAATTAAAGAGAAAGTTTCTTTTCATAAAAGCTTACTGATTTTCACAGCTTAGTCATTCGTGTCTAAATAGATTATTTTATGTGGGTATTGTTCATCATTTAAATAGAACAAAAGTATGGGGAATAAGTAAAAAACAGTTGCTTCAAGCATCAAGTTTGAATATAGAAAATTTGGAAAATCATTTCATCTAGTAAAATCTGCCAAAGGTTTTCTTGTCGGGTTTTTTTTTTTTCAAGACAACTTTGATAAAGGAGAGATTGATTTTCTTTCCTCAAACAGCATCGGCACCAGGTTGTAAACTCTTCCACTTCAATAAAATAACCTTATTATAAATACTGTAATCACTTGGCTGCTTTTAATTGGCTGTTCTGACTTGAAATGAAAAACGTATTTTACATGTAGATTTAAAAGTTCTATTGGAGGATTGAGCAAGTGTTACCACAGAGCGTACTGGTGAAAATCGGCTCAAATATTGTCAAAGAGAATAAAAAACTCTCAGGCAGCTTAAAGAAAACTGACCTAATGCAGGTAAAAAGTACTTTGACTTTGTTTACATGTCAACTCTATAGTACTGCTTGAGATTAAACTGTCAAAAAGTTAACAGTTGTATGTTTAACGTCACTTCTGATGACCTCTTCAGTTGGTTGCAGTTTTATTAGCCTGCACTGAGTGTGTGCACAACACAAAGACAACATTATGTGTTGCTATCAATGGCCTGACAAAAATGAATTACCACCCAGCAGGTGATTTGGTGCCTGAGCCTGTGCAGCACATATATCTTTATGCACAATGTATGACACAGCAGGGATGGATCCACTGCCAGAGTTTTGCCTGTGATATGAACAGGACATTTCAATTCACTGTGCTTATGTATATTTTGACTTTAATGTTTATCATCCTTAGCATACATCACATCCGCGTTATGAATAAGCGCCCTGCTGGCCCTTGATATGGTAAATTGGACATTTTATGGTTTATGAAAGGGGTGTTTTTTATCTTCCACTTTTATTCATGAGCCCTGAATCTGGCTGTAAACGCTTTTAAGACAGATTCAGCTTTATTAGACTCATGAATAAAAACGATGTTCGCTCCTATGACTAGTGGCCACGAGGTTAAAAAAAAAAAAAAGGTTGAGCCTCTTTGTTGTTTTTTTTTGTGTTGTTGCTTTTACTGGACTTCTCAGGGCTCTGTCACTGCTCAGTCTAAAGTTACATTTCAGAAACATTTGTGTGTACCTGACATATCACCAGCTTGCAAAAAAGACTGAAATACCACCAAGTGTCCAGCAGCCCCCCTACATGCTGAATGTGATGCCATTTGATTTTGATCGTCTTACTTTGCTTAAACATGATGCGCCCTGTGGCAGTTGTAAAATTCTCTCTGCCTGGGCTCTAATATTTCTCTGCTGTTTTCTGTTTTCCCTCGGATACTGTGTTCTGTTTTCCACACACATATGGCTTTGTCTCACCCCTGGGGAATTTCCTCTTCTGGGCTAATGTGAATATTAGTATGGGTTAAATGCTCCAGTCATTTGTGCATTAATGCATATTGCATAATTAATGTTTTTTGTGAACTCTCCGTTTTGAACAGCAGGAGAGAGAAAATTAACTGCATCTCTCTGTTTCAAGCTGAAATAACCAGTATTAGTCCCTTAAACGCAGTTGCAGAGCAGATTTTTATACCCAAGCTGTTTTTGATGTCTCCTGATTATTTCCATTCTTGATTAAGGGCTGTTCTGTGAAGACTCAAGGCATTCAAGAGTGTGATGGGATTAAATTGGACACTGTAATGACCCTGTTGTCGGAATGGCTTATCATATAGACACAAAGCTGAGATCGGAGACTGGCAAAAATTGTAAACTGAGAACAAACACAGTTAAGTGTTGTTCACTTTTATGTGCAAAAATAGATAAATATAAAGTGTTTTATCTGGAATTACAAGAACAATTATTCAGTATATAGAATCATATTAAAAAAGTTATTTTCTTAACAGCTGTAAAAGCTTCAAGTCTTTTCAGTGCTGTGAAATTATTATATTCGGATAAAAGATCTGTTCTCAAATCTCTGATATATTTATTCAGCAGCTAATGTTTCTAAATCCTGATTAAATACATCTAAAAGAAAACCCCACACATTTTAGCTTTAAATCTAAGTGCTCTTAGAAGTTATGCTTAGTGTGCATGTGCAAGGAAAATATGCATTGCTCTTTTCCACTGACATTGTTAAAAAAAACACACAAAAAAACTAACAAACTAATTATACTCCAGTTTTCCTACTCCTATCAAGCATCTTAGTCTCATCAGAGTTAAAAATGAATGTTAATGCGCAGAAAAGATGAGGTGGCTCTTCGCAATACGTGGCCTCTGTCCATGGTGCTGAAATCTTCAGAACACACACGTCCACATTTGGAAGTACTCAGATTTCGTACCATTGCAGAAATCAAATGTAGATTTGGATTAGTTGAACAGAAAAAATAAATAAAAATTCATAAATTGGCTTCCTGAGTAATTAACAATATTGTGACTTATGTTTTGCGGTCTCATTATATCTAAATGGAAATCCAATTTCACTTCTGTAAATGTTGCGGAGTGTGCTCCTTAAAGATGGCTCATGCAGTAAGATATTTGTAGGAATGTAAGTCTTTTTTTTTCTTTTTTAGTGTAGACACTAAAACGAGGGGTTGCAAAGGGTGAGTCGGTCTTAGATCAGCTGATTGCTGCGTTGTGATTAAAGACACCAAATTGCGGCGATGAGCGGTGTCGTAATTACATTTCTTAATCACATTCTGCAGGTGTAATTGCCTTAACGATGTGTTTCATTAGCAGAAGCCAGGTATTACAGTCGACAGTTTACCCACACGCTTGTTTTTGAATTATCATATTATTGCATACTGTATAGAAATAATAACAATAAAGGTCACCAGAGGGTTTGTTTTTTGTTTTTTTGTTTTGTTTTTTTCTCGTGGGGCATCAACATGTTAATGTTGCCCCTCAGGCTGTGTGGGACCACCTCGTCTGGCCTCCATAGATTTAAAGCTCAAATCGGTACTGATGGAGCAGAAATTTACTGGATGTTGTCTTTTCCTGTACTTTGGCTTCCAGAGATTAAAACAGGGGTCCACTGTCACCCCTTACATAGTACCAAACACGTGGAAACGTTTCAATAAAAACCTAATTCTTGTTTGAATAAATATTAAGTTAAAAGTTAGTCAATTTTACTACCACTTCAACTCCACTTCAAAAATATATATATAAAAAAAATCAGAAATATTTTTTCTGTTGTTCAAAATATTTTAATAAAGCTTTTCAACACTGGAATACATACAAACGGCCCCCTTTGCTCATATAATAACTAATGTATCTACAATAATCAACAGCCATGACCTGACAACGCGATCTGAAGACCTCGAATTATTTTAGAATTACAGCAACTGAGGAAAAAAAAGGACGACAATGTGCAATGCAAGCAAAAGTATCAATTATAAATATCCAAATTAATAAATTACAAAGACACACCGAGAGACCTGATGAAGCTGGATTCAGGTTTTCTAAGCTTTTCTGGAGTTTTATTATCTCACAGTGCCCCCAAAATGAATTGTGTTAGGCGTGCGCAACTATTAACAAGTGTCTGGATCAGCACATAAAAATCAGACTGAATAAACCACAGAAGTTGGCGTCTATTTAGGTGAACTTTCCTTGTTCGTGACATTCCAGGTGCTCAATAGAAAAGTTCATGAACCAAAAAAATCTCTGAGGTGAGTGAAAAGAAAAGAAAAGCAATACAAATGAAGAAGAAAGCAGCAGAAAGTGGAGCTGGACTAATGCTCCGTGCAGGTGTCCATATAGTCAAGTGAAAACTTCGCAGGTTGTCAGGTCACCCAAATCTCCAAAAGGGTCCATCACAGAGTAAAGTCATCAACAATTCACTCAACACTTGCAGCCACTCTCACAGGCCTAACTGTACGTCTGTTTGGTCATCATTGCCATTCACACCAGCACTTAAAGTATGATTTATATACACAATCAAGTATTGTTTCAACAAAAAAGCGCGTTTTAATGCATTTTGTAAATATTATAAAAGTATTCGTCGGCTTTACTTTTTTTTTTTTTTTTTGTCTCTAGCCTACTGACTTCAACAAACAGTAGCTTCGCAGATTTTTTTTTTTTTTTCCATCCCAAAAGTGTCCTTAAAAATGTTCTCTCGTGTGCTTCTCGGAGTCTTTGTCAGGCGGAGTTAAGGCTTGTCAGTGCAATGTTTGCAGAGGCTGGAGCTGCCGTTGTTGAACAGGGCACATTTATCGGGGCAGGAGGAACCAGCCACTCCGGTGGGGAACGGGTAACCGGGCGGCTGCTCGTAAGCGCCCAAGCCGGGGGTCGCCAGGGCAGTGGTGGCGGGTATCGAGGCTGCAGAGATGGCTTGGCCCTGGTTGAGATACGCCACTAGCCTCCTCATCTCCTCCAGAGCCTGCGCCTGCATGAGGATGAAGTTTTTGGCGAGCAGCAAAGTGGCAATTTTGGAGAGTTTCCGCACGGACGGGCTGTGCGCGTAAGGGATGACCGCCCGGAGCTCGTCCAGCGCGTCGTTCAGATCGTGCATCCGTCGTCTTTCTCTGGCATTGATGTTTAGCCTCAGTATTTTTTGCTCTTTGCTTTTCTTACCTCCTTCACCTTTCCCCGTGCTCACGGTCCTCCCATCAGTCAGCAGGACCATGTCACACCTGTCGTCACTGTCGTCGTCGGGGCTCTGCTCCCCGCCGCTGCTCTCGGCCGCCGAGGTCCTGTTGGCGCTCTCCCCGTACTTCACACACAAAGATCCGGTCGGCAGACCCAACGCCCCCCCTCGACCCCCAGCCAGTCCTCCCGGCTGAATCTGGTCGGGGTCGGGCTGGTCAAAGCAACTGATCGGTGACTGGCGTTCTCTGGCTGGTAGTTCGATGCCGGCCGATCTGAAAGGGTCCATTTTTTTCGTTGACACAGCGCTCAGAGTTTTGTGAAAAATGTCCCCTGCACTGCTGTTCAAGTTCATCCTCCGGTCCATAGCCTGGTGGGGTCCGCGTGGTTGCAGGCTATGGTCGCGTCTGGAAACTCTTTGACGGCTCTCTGTAAGTTTCTTCCTTTGCGACTTTTGTTGTGTGACAGCGGTGAAGTTGCGCGCTTCCTCCACTTGTCAGCTGAGGTGTAGAGACGAGGAGGGGACTCGTGTAATAAGTGCCTCTCTCTCCCGCCTCTCTCTATCTCCCTCTCTCCCTCTCTCTTTCTGTGTCTGATTCACCTTCACCGGATCTTCAGGACGATTCGCGTTACGCACAAGACGCTCCCGTCTTTTTACATCATTATCTCGAGGCGGGTTATTAAAAAGGATTCGCCTATTGGGACGGAGACTCCCCCTCCCTTTCTCCCCCTCTCCCCCTTTCACTTTCTACCCAATCAGGTTAACCTTTTAATTAATTGCCTTAAAACGATGACAAACAATACAGCGTGCGCTCCCTTTCTTTCTTACACTGGGCGCTTTTTGGACAAATGTTTAAAATATAGAATTATTAAAGATAAAACCCTGCTACTCTGCGCATCTCAGTTTGATCAAGCGCTTCTCTGCCTGGAAGGAACGTCTTTCATCGAGTCTAATAGATTATTTGTCTTTAGTTTGTTAGATATTTCTTTCCACTCGATCGTCCCTAACTGTTTTGTTGGTTCCCGTAACAAATCTTAACTCGAGGTAAAGTTCAGCAAAATATTCATCTGGTTGACGTTGAGTTATTGTCATAGAAAACTAAGAAAAAACAACTTCTTTTAATCTTGCCCCCATGCCCGTTTTTATCCCAAATATAATCTCCCTGTAGTATGTGCCATGACTTTGCCTCATTACAAGATTTACTTGTGCTCATACTGCCATCTTCTGGACTATATGCTGTAATACAACTATAATAAACGAGCACAGATATCTCCAACTATTAAAAACACTTTTTGCCATCAATCCTCTGGACTGGCATAAATTCCAGGTGTCTGTGTTTTACTAGTAGGTTCAGTTCTCCCCAAACAGGTCACCAATCTTTCACAGCGACAAAGACAATAACGTCTATATGAGTAGAAATAGACTGTATGAGACACAGGATAGGCCCCCAACCGCCGGACCTGTAGATACACTCGCTGTGAAGGGAGAACGCTGACCACTCCACCACCGTGCAGCCCTCTCGTCTCATACCGCCAAATAAAATTTGTGTTCAGAATGAGAGTTGTTATTCCCTCTAAATTGCCTATAGGGGTGAGTGTGTGCGTGTCTGTCTTTGTGTGTTTTTGGACTGCGACGTTCGTACCCATTCACCCACTGGAATTATCTCCAGCCGCCTCCAGACTACAACTAAAGCTGTCGATGGATGGATTTTACTCTGAGATTTTGGGGGTTTATCTATTGTTAGCATTCTTGGGTTTAAATTAAATCACCTGAATACAAAAGTGAGATACAAGGTGACATAGAATATGACACCTATTTAGTTGATTAAATCAAGAAACAAATTAGTCAGGCAACTTATTTGTCTCCCTGAATTGGAAGACAAGAGTTCCTTTATTTACATGTTGTGAACGCTACCAGGAGCTACAGAGACTAGAGAGGCTCATGTGGCTTTAGAGGTCAGGCAACCCAGTGAGATACAGTATCATCGTTTTATTTAGTTTTAGTAAATCTCTAAACTCCATCTTGCATTCAATTTCTTAACCAATTACACTTTTACACACATAATAATTTCATTGCTGTTTTCAGATCTTATACCCAATTTAGATAGCACTTCTATTTAAATGAAGAATTCTGTTTTGTATACAGAATTATCAGGCCTTGAATGCTCAATCACGAAGTATAAGATCTATGTCAAAGTCCCTGATTCTTCTACTTCTTCTTTTTTTTTTTTTTTTTAATAAATTATCACAATTTGTTTTACATCGCCAGCATGTGTTTCTGTTGGTTTTATGTAATTTAAAAGGACATTTGTACTGTTTGGCACTAACAGACTGAATGTATCTGAAAACATCAACGGTTTGGCCTCAAAATATGAGAAATACTGACCATTCTAAACGTGAACTTTATTTTCTGATAGAAGCATGTTCGCTACAGAGTTTACAATTCTTATAAAAGTATTTCTAATGACTTTTGTGATCACTTCAGTTAACATTTTCAGGCGTATGCCTTCTTACATTCACAAAAAATAGTTTGAATGCATTTTTATAATCGATCAAATGCTCACATGTATAAGCTGATGAACTGTATTGAGATGTGAGACATCCGCTTAACTGCCACTGTTCAATATTATGGACAGTTGATATTTGAAATCGAGACGAGAGGTGTGGAGACAACAGCATGAGGGAGACAAAGTCTTACTGACTGTTGAGCGCCCTTATAACATTTGCAGCATGCCGAAACTGTGGTGGTCAGTGTTTAACCTGCACTTCAGGCCCCGTTGAAATCATTTTCTTCTCATGCAAGTGCAAAGTGTCAGAGCGCTTTTAATAAAATCAGGTGTTTTTTTGGGAGATAATATTTTCCATAAAAGGCAGCCGGTGGGTGACAGTGTGTCGTCACTGTGTCGGCTCCACAGTTTGGATCTGAGTTACTAACCTTTCTTCCCTGAACTTTGCAGGTGCTGTTAGAATATCTGTAGCCCAGGGGAACCCCACACTGCATGAAGACTCAACATGACCCGCTCTGGCTCATTCTTGTTCACCTCAGAAATGTCAGGAATACACTAATAGCTATTTTCTTTGTAATTACTCATCCCAAGAACCCATTTGTCGACTCCCAGTGCCATGTGTTAAAGGACAAAATTTCCCTCCTTGTCCTCCCAAGTTGCCATGGCTAGTTACCATGGCATGTGTCCTGCACACAAGTGACCTTCAGCCATGATGGTGTCGTCTGGTGTCTTTCAGTTGAATCCATAGTAAATACGCTGTGGATTTTTTCACCCTCTAAGTTAGGTGTCTTGGCAGCTCCGTGTTGTGTAACTGGAATGGAGCGAAATAGAAAACTCTAGTCATGATTTCATGTTTGTGCTTTTCATAAGCTTGATTGGAAAAAAATAAAACCCCACATATAACAGGAGACATAATTGAGATAGCTTAATATATAAACTGTGATGTAAGAAGTGTTAAAAGAGCATGTTTCAGCAAGTTTTCCATAATCTGCGACTGTTTCACAAATTGTATTCAGGAGTACAACTTCACTGATTATCTTAATACGACTTTAATCTCATTAGTGTTGGAAAGGTACTTTGCTTTCACAATGAAAACATAAGTGGTCACATTACAAGGGGGGTTTGTAATTATAGCCATACTGCTGTGGTTTGTGTGATTTGACAAGTCTCTTGCCATTTTTTATGATAATATTTAAAGTGATGAAAAGGCTTTACTAAAACTTCTTGAGTCTTCATAATGGAAGATGTCAGTATGAGCTGACCCACACAAGTCTTAGCATAATATTTGCTGATTAAATGTTTCACCTGGAGTACCAAGAACTGTGCACATGTATAATTTAACGGCTACACGACTGTGGCCAAAAACTGCTTGAACTACACTTAAAGCAGACAGAAAACATTTCCCTGCTGGACCTTAATGCATGTGTCAATATTGCTTTTTTTTCTTTAGCCGCGTCACAAACACTCATATCCAACACTTTGTTCCTCCCATTCAAGGTCAATGTTTTAGCTCATTTCTAACATATTTCAATTAGCTTATGTCCCTCTCGGGAGCAGAATACTTGAGGAGTTATGATCTAATGAATGGCACAGACAGTCGCTTTATCCTGAGATGGCAAGAGAACACCTTCATGGCCAATCAGGTCTGGCTAATGAGACAAGATGGGCAAGGACGGTGCCACAGCCATTACAGTCGCCGTACGTCAGCACTTTGGTAATGAGGAGACCATGAAGGCAAAACTGCGAAAGTAAAGAGAACGAGCATCAATTTTGATTGGAGCAAAAGATAAGTTTAGACACAGGTGCATTGACTGGAAGTCCGACCCTCCAACACCACAGTGGGGAGAATCACAGACGTAGTGCAAGATTGAATGACCCTATTTAATTGTGATGTCGGAATTTCTCTTGTTGCAACTTCTCTGATAGACTTCTTGTGGTATTCATATTTTTTGGTATCTCATGTAATGAATCATTAGAAATGCAAGTTGTGTGGCAATTAGGCTTATCGGTCCCTGTCGCATACACATTCACAAGTTGAGCTTATTTTCAGTTCATCTGACTGAATGTTTAACAGATATATTCTTTAGAATTGACCTAAAACTTAACAAACTAAGTGTAACCCTATTGTATTAATGTTATGTAGTGGTTAGCACCCCCACCTCACACTGAGAACAACCCTTGTTTGATTCCGGGGTCTTTCTGTGTCAAGTTTGCACATTTCCATTTACTGTGGTTTAATCTAGTTGTGCGTGTTACCTGTACTGTTGTTGTAACATTGTGAGACTTTAAAGGTATACCTACTTGCAGAGGTAACTCAGCGCATTGTAAGTCTGTGTCCAAGTACGTCTCTTTGTTTACTCTGTAATAGACTAGTGACTTTGTCCAGGACGTATCCTGCCTTTCACCACAGCCCTGCTACTCTGACATGGATAAAGTGTATACTGTATATAAGTAGTCAAAGATGGATTCACCATAAAAACTCATCTCAAGCATTCTGAAACAGGCTGAACCTAAAAAAAAACAACTAACAACATAAAAACGAGTGTCAAATCCAAATTATTCGGCAGGGGGGGGGGGGGGGGGGCTTACATATGTTTGAAATAGTCTCTGAGGTATTGTTAAAAACTGGTACATCAGTCTTCTGCATACTGTTTAACAGTCATTATCAATATCCACCACAAGAGGGCAGGAAAGGACTTATAATGCCAGTTCTTGCAAGAAAGCCTGAAAGCAAATCGGGAGCATGATGAATATACTTTGCGGCAGCCTTGTGGATTTCGTTCAACTTTGAAGATTTTGGTTATCAGTGTGAGCCAGGCTCCGGGGCTGTTGAGTTCTGATATGAAATTTCAATTTTGTAATGTGGTGCTCTACATTAAGACACACCCGTGTACCATATCCACGTACTTGGCGCGTAGGCTGAACTTTTATTTTATACTATTATTATTATTATGGAGGCGGCCAAGTTGCTGCTCAATTTATAATCAATTTAGCCCCTGGATCAGGTAAATATTGAAGCTGACTTTTGTTCCTATTTCAGTCACTCATGTATTCTAAAAGACTGCAACAATTAATCATGCAGATTAAAGACTTCAGGCGCTTTAGTTGTATTTGGTGTCATTTGTGCGTAAATCACGTTCGCTCTCTTAACCAAATATTGCATCGTGATTGCGAACTTATTTTTTATTTAAAGGAGTAAAGGAATAAGTGAATTTGGTCAAATTTTTAGAAACCTTCTTGCACACCAGGCCTCCATCCACCCATCCTCACACCCCCTCTTGCTGATGATGTGCAGAGGCTCTTGTTATTCTGCTCTCAAATTGCACCAAATGGAGTCCATGTCGTTTTGTGTAAAGACACGTGCAATACGAGAGGAAAGTGTCGGTAAATGCACTGAATTTGATTCGTCTCAGATAACTTGGATACAAACGAAGTGTTGCTTCATGAATCTCGTTCTCACGTCGTCTGTTGTATGTTAAATTCTTCAAGTCCGGGAGAAACCGCCTCCATCCTGGTTTGAGCGCAGTTGCGTGCCGCGCTCCTGAACGCCGCTAGGCGACAGACTAAGATCGCGGGATATCACTTTATCAGGCACACATACCACAAGACTCCGTCAATCATTGGTCTGTAGTCTGCTGGTGCGTCCAGGGAATTGTTGGGCCGCATTTTCAAACCTCATATTTGTACTTTAATCGGACTTATTAGGCTGTACCCCCATAGGTTCACAGCCCCCCGTTCTCATTTACATTCCATGCAGACACAGTCCATATGGAAATTAATATGCAGATCAAATAAATCATAGCTTAATATTCTTCTCGTGCGAGGAATTTTAGGTCATTTGTGGGAGATGCAATGAACCTGTTTTACTGCGAAAATGGTCTTTTGAGGGGAAAAAAATGCGATTTGTCTCAGTGTAAAGACGAAAATGCAGCGTTGGAACAAGATGTTCATTTTGTCCCACCGTCAGACTTAGACAAATCAAATGAACATAATTTAGTGGGAGCTGATTTATGGTCTCATTTTATTGTTAGATATTAAATTATCTCACCTTCATTCGGTTTGCAGAATACATTGGAAAATATTAATGTTGCTTATGCAAAACGCAGGCTGTCCTTGAGTTTTTAGTTATGCTCTCAAGTATACCCGCTCGTGTATGCGTGTATCGGTGTGTAGAAACAGGGTTTTTATTGTCCGGGAGCCAGCGACGTAAACCCGTGCTTCAATAAAACAGTTGAGCCATTTCCGCTTCTGCAGACGAGTGGAACAAAAGGCTGATCGGTGGTGCGCAGATTTCAGCACCACAGAAGGTGGACAGCGCTCCAGGCAGCCTGTGTGTGTGGATGGACAGCTCCCACACGAACACGCACACACACACACACACGCACACACACACACACACACACACACACAAGCGTGTGTGTTAACATAAAACCAGGGCTCTAAAATCATTGTGTGCGTTCACTTTATTGTTAAAAGCAACATAAAAATGAAACAGTACATTTGTGTTACAGAGGAAAACCGTGCATCATAGAATACTCAAGCTTTTGAGAACCTATATGGTAAACCCTTCAAAATATACCCTACATGTGTGTTTCTTTTGAATGTAAATATGTGAAGAAATGAGGATCATCTCTTGGCATTCACCGCGTGCCTTAATTGTAAGACATTAAATCAAGGTCCGCTGTGAACACGGAGAGACACAACCCGTTCGTTTATGTGCGTATCTGGGTGTATTTGCATTCCAGTAGGAGTGTGTGTCCGTCGACAAGCTGCATTCACTTTACTTGGGAAGAGGGTAGACACCTTGACCCTTTCTGTGAAATCTACAATTATAGACTATTTTGCAGCCTCCAAGGCCTGTGTTTTATGACTACGAAAATGTTTTAGGTCGGCAACTTTGGCCAAAATAGTAAGAAAAAAATTCCCAAGGATCCCACAAGGGTCAAAAAAGATTCAATCCTCTCAGGCCTACCTTATAAATACATAAAAACCGTATTCAAAAAAGGTATGGTTACATGAATGATTACAACGCACGACGCAATTAGTTCTATGGGCAAAACGATACGTCCCAGGCCACTTGTGCAGGCGGAAAAGGTCTCCGTTTGATCTGTTCCTCTCGACTTCTTTGTCCAAAACAGCACAAAGCCTAAAAGTCCTCCATTATCCCATAACGTACCTAGAAAAAAAGAAAAAGGAAACAGAATGCGTCATGAAGTTAATGTTGAATCGCAAAGGACAAATTCGTATATTCCACAATGGCTTGTCTAAAAACATTACTTGGAATCCAAAAATGGTGGGAAAAGTCACCATCCATGTGAAAATGATTGATTTCCTTCATACACAAGCACGCGCCTGCAGACTACATTTGCGGGTCACAGGTTAAAAAAAAAATGCCGCAAACTGGGCAGCTGAAGAGCCTTGAAAACTGCGGGCGTCCTGACAACAGTGTGCGTGCGTCCACGCACGTCCGGCAGCAAACTCACCCGGGACCCGGAGCCCAAGCACCGACACCGCCTAACTGGGACTGATCTCTCTCCGTCCCGTCTTTTCCTCTGACTTTGGGATTAATGTTGCTCCAGCCAAACAAATGAGGCATCTGCCTTCAGCACAAGAGGATTGGGATGAGGGGGGGGGGGGGGGGGGGGGGGGGGGGGTGTTGACGTCACCAGCCAAACAGATGTTCCTCTATATTACCCAGCGTCCTGCTCATCACTATCCCGTGTCCTTGAATCCGGAAAGGAAAATTGACGACTTCACAATCTGAGTATTAACGTTTATCACAGAAAACGGTATGGGGGGGATGTCGTTGCGCTATGAGTGGACGCGTGCGTGCGTGTGTGTGTGCGTGCGTGTGTGTGTGTGTGTGTGTGTGTGTGTGTGTGTGTGTGTGTGTGTGTGTGTGTGTGTGTGTGTGTTGGTGTGTGTTGGTGTGTGTGTGCTTGCGCGCGGGCCGGCAGAGGAAATGCCAACAATGGCCCCGCAAATTTTGAAGCCCCAAATCTGGCATTGGCTGTGAACGGTTATGCAACATTGCACTACCCGCCCCCCCCCCCCCTCAAAAAAAGAAGAAAAAAAAGAGGGCGCGAGAGAGGGAGAGAAGACACGTGCGCAGTGAAATACAGACTCACATGGGCATGCGCACGCGCACTCTAACGTGCACACGCTTCATACACCGAGCTGAGGGAGGGATGCTCGTGTCATCCTGAACCTGCTAGTTAATTCGAATTTAAGAAATGCTGAATTTATGTTGATGTGATGAGCCACAGCTAAGAAAAGAGAATTTAAATCAGGAAAAATGACTTTATCGTGGACTATGTCGCATCTGTCAGAACGAGATTATATAACCTGGATTCTCAATGTAATGTAAAAGTGTCGTACATTCTGTGCTCGTGGATACATAATTGTGTTTTTAATGGTATTGCGAGAGTGTGACAGATTACCAGGATCTGGCTATAATCTGCAATGCAGACAACACAGACACCACTGATTTGCATATTGACTAATGTAAAAACTGCTTGAATTCAAATGAACTCAGTCATCTCCATAATGAGGAGCTGCAGAGCTACCTGCCCTCTAACGTGAGCCTGACAGAGCCCAGTTAATGGCTTCTCCAACTAACAGCCCACATTTTACCCTTAAAGAGCAAAAATCTGCTACGTGAACAGCAGTGCGGTGGGAAAGGAGAGGCGCAGGCTCGCAGATATGGTAATTGCAATGCATTACCCACTCGGCAGAATACAGAGAGGAGAGGGACTCAGAAACAAAGGGAATCGCCATTTTAGACGGAAACGTCCCCATCCTCTGAAGACCGGGCGACTCTCAGTGCGGCCAACGTTAAGAGCTTCAGCACGGCTTGTCAGTACATCAGCACATTTAACGGACTGTGTCTACTCTCCGGTCACCGAGGAGAAAACGACCCCTATTGTCCTGAAGCATCGTGCAGCGAACAAACGATGTGGCTCCAAAATCCACCATCTCCGTTACACTCATTTTTTTTTTTTTTTTGGGATTATGCAACCCTCGACATAAAACGACTTGCGCAGTGTGCGCAGATTTTGTGGCTCCTTTCAGTCGCCTTTTTTGTTCGGTTTTTCCCTTGACGCGGTTTATTCCCTGAAGCCCGCAATAACAATGGCAAGTGCAGCGTGCAGAGGGAAGCGTACCGGACCGTTATCTCTCTAAAGATGCAGCATGATCACATTATTCCCCTTTAATCTACTGAAATGCGTTTATATTTTACAGACTACTGGTTCATGAACTCCACATTTACTTCATGGATGTGCGATCATAAAGCAGGAGATACTCACCATGATTTGGTCCACGCCATATGGTGGTTCCCAGTATGCTGGACTCTAATAGTGTTTATCCGACCTCATTTAAGCATCATTGCCTTTTTGTAGATTGTTATGGAGGCAGTAGCTTGTATTCCCGATTCCTTTCGGTGTAGCGACGAACAAGCAAAGACTCCGTTTGTCGAGAAGCTGATACGACCAGTGAGAGCGATGCTGAAGCCTCTGCAAAGCATGGCTGCGCTTTCTGGCTTTTTTTCAAAAGAGGGCAGGTCGTTCCGTGCATTACAATGAGTAAAACCTCTCTCTCTCTCTCTCTCTCTCTCTCTCTCTCTCTCTCTCTCTCTCTCTCTCTCTCTCTCTCTCTCTCTCGTCACGCACACACACACACACACACACACACGCCTTAATACTGACAAATCTGCGCGCGCTCACGCCGACATGCAAATAATGCGCGCTCTGGAAGTCATATATAGCAATCAATTAGCTCTATTTATTAAATCTATTTCATATTAAAAAAAAAATGTTGTGCATATTGCAGAAGAAGTTAAAGCACTTTGTGAACCTGATGTGTTATCTCACAAATGATAGTTGTACACTAGAACTGGGTTGTCGGATCACCTCCTTGTCGGCCACAATTAATCATGTTTAATGCCGTTTGTCCTGGAAGCTCCATTAGTGCATTGCAGTTTAACGTATTCCAGCCAAATGGCTTGCAACTCACTTTCTATAGGCTGTTAGGCAAAATTGTATCTTGTATTTGTCTAGATAAAACTGCGTTTAATTTACACCAAGAAGCAACAATCCCGAATGTGTCACAGTTTCTTTAAAGGTTCAAATTGTTTAAAATGTTCATTTCCCTTGTTTTTGTTCGCGCACCAACATGTAGACTGTTTCATTGTCATGCACTTTGACGCGCAAAAGCTCACACTCCATTGATGGACTCTTGGTTTTTGTATTCAGCATTCAGGCAGTAATTGATTGAAGCAAGTGGCAGTCCTGCGCTGCTCGTTTGTATCCCCTTCACTTCCTGCAGTGATTGACTCCCAGGAAAAGATCCAATCGAAACAAGGGCCCCATGGATGATGTCATTTGAGTAACCTCACTAACCCTGTAGCCAAGGCATAGCACACAAGCCCTCTAATGCCTACTTAGCTCCAACCTATTTATATATATCTGATTCCAGCATTAGAAATAGCCTGCAGGCGTTGTTCACGGTCTATTTCTTGGAGATCTTTCCTTCTGTCATCTCATCTCTTGAACATCCTCTCGCTATTTCACAGTTTCTCCCCGCTTGTGTTTCATTGTTTCACTCTGTTACAATGTTGGCCTTTGACGGCTGCAAGAATCCAGTCGGTGCCATGACGCAACGCTGGCGTGTGATGCAACTTTGGTGAACACACCACTAACATCGTTAACGTTTTGTCAACATTTTTATTCTTTATTTAAAGCTTTAAGAAGAAAATCTGCCGGGGCTTGCATCAGGCGGCATATAGAGGGAAGTTTGGAAGGCGCTTTTTCCCTGGCTGAGAGGGGGTAAAGCTATTGTTCCTGCTGAAACAATGGGAGCTGCGGGGCGACATGCAGCGGTGCGCACATGAATGGCAGGGCTCTGGGATGTGTGTGGGTCAGTGGCCTGGGGTCTCCGTCCCAAAGACCTTTTCCCAGCGCCTCACAATGAACCTGCACAAGGTTGGGGCTCCGAGGGGTCACAGGGCACCCCCCTTTTGTCCTGCACTTCAACACACATAAACATTTATTAATCAAGATCCAGGCACTGGGCCTCTCAGTTGAAAAAAAAAAAAGACAACGGGGGTGGGGGGGTCATGAAGGGGGAACAAAGTGGGGGAAACAGAAATAAGTAACTAGTGCCTGCAGATGCACATTCCATCATTTGGACAGAGGTGGAAGTTTGTGAAAGTTGCAGCTCATTGTAGAAGTTTGGACTCGGTGTAGGAAGCCAGTCGGCGAATTCAAGCACGAGGAACGACTGGATGTGGACTTATTAAACCCGACCCGTCCTTCTCTGTTGCACTTGTGTTGGATATGCGTTCAGCATCTTTGGAATGGGATTTCTGTTGCCCAGTGACACGTTGTTCTCCACACCTAAGGACTTGAAAGGACAAAAAACGGGTAAATACCCGCCTGCGCAGCGTTCTGCCGACGCGACCAAGACGCACAGAATAATGTGGCGAGAGGACGCGCGTTGCCACAATGCAGCTCGTTAACGTCAAAACTCACAGCGTCTGCAGGATCGAAACGCCCTGCACATGCACAGCTTTTCCACACGCAAAGTGGACGTGGATAGGTGTAAAACTAGAATTAAGGTGACGTCGAAATGTTCTGATCCTGCAGCTTCGATCGAGGTTATTCCATTTACTGTGCAACGAAAAAGGCCTTTCTGCAGATTTCCCTCCTTTAGCCCAACGATTTGAGAATCCATTTAAAGAAACACCCTTTTTATTCTCCTTGTAAACAAGCAATATGTCGTGCAATGAAAAAAAATAACCTATTTTAATTTAATGTGCAACGTACTTCCCGGCGTTAAAGCTCCATAATTAGGCTCGCTGTGATCCTTCTGGGGAGTCATTGTAACGAATCTGAAACCAAATGGAAACGAAAATGTTTCTCTGTGCAGTCTGGGGCGTGCAGGCTGGTGCAGGCGCTGTGCTCTGCAGCAGTAAATGTTGGAGTTGCATCAGTTTTAAAAACGAGATGCCTTAGTAACTGCTGCCTTTCCATCAGCCCCCACTTTCTATTTTGCATCATGCACCAGGCCTTCACCATAAAATCCTGCACGGTGCTGTTCAGATTGTGCGAGAATAATCCGCACGAAATGCACATCAAAGCTGGTTTGATATTTAGTTTTTCACCTTCGCAAAATATTGGCATTCATCATTAATGAGTCGTTGTTAATAATCATTGTATATCCCGTTTGCTCAAGCTGATTTTACTACTTTTGTAAAATCAATTGTATATTCCAAATTGCACATTGTTTTGAACCTATTTTTGGGTTCAGTTGATTTTTCTTGTATTGAAACCTGTTAATTTCTGCTGCTGATGGCTGTGATGCTGCAAATGTCATAAATAAATTTGATATAATTGTGTTAACTAATTGCAATTAATTCTTGTGGTGGTAATTATTTTTTTCATGATTTGAAATGTAGTTAATTGTGAATCGTCTTAATTATCAGAATTCATATGCAGAAGTGTTTGAAAATATTAGTGTTGCTTGTTTTGAGTGACATCAAGAATAGAATAAACTGGAATAGTGCATCAGCAACTCAGAAAGGTACCTACAATATAGAAGCTACCTGCAGTACCACATATAAAAGAAGGGGCATACTGATTATTCCTATAGTTCAATCGAAATGGTTTTGAAACTTTAGTGGTAAAATATTCAAGCAATGTGTGCTTTGAATTATTTCAATGTTTCCGTTATCTCACTTTAATCCTCAGCATAGCTGCAGCAATAAAAGTCTTGTTTATTTTTTGCAAATTTTGATTTTAGATGTGGGTTCAAATCAGCACTTTAGTCAATTGCATTTCACCTCATAAACTAAGTTCATGTGTGTGTTCTTTGAATTAATATGTCAAAAAATTGCTTAAGGTCACGACGAGTGCCATACACAACACTGACAAAAGACTCCAATTTGAAATGTCATAAAATATGCACATTAATAAAAAAAAAAAAAAGAGGTTCAGTAAAATAGGAGATATATTGTGACTGTTTTCTTCAACAGCAATGTATTTGTGCTGATCAGACTCCACAATTAGAGAATAACCCAGTAGATGTAGATGCCGCCTTGTTTCAGGACATGACCTCAATGCAACTTTTTCCTCCCATTTTTTATTTATTTATGTTTTTTCCTCCAAACAAATCCTGAAGGTACCGTTCGCCTGCTCAGCCCGAGCAGGGACAGCACGCTGCCCAAGCTAACATCAAACACTAAACAGCAGTTGTTATTTCATGGTTGCGTGCAGGCAGAACCAGGTCATCTGCACTGGGTTACAGGCCTGCTGGCTGTGTTTGCTGTGTCCTTTCAACGTGTGCATCTTCCCTCATGCTACAGACATTGTACTTCGGTCTCAGAAGGAAAAACTGGTCTTTTACAGCTTTGCCTCAGCTGTTGTAAAATCTACTCTCAAGAATGTCTGCGATTTCAGAATCTGCTGGTGAGAAGAAGCGGAGTATGTTGTATATACTCTTGAGTCTTTTGTTTTGTTTTTTTAGTTTAGTTTAAAAAATAATAATAATTTTCCCTGTTCGGCAAGGACATTTAACTTTATGTTTTTTTTACTGCAGTGAAAAACCTAAAGTTGAATTCCAGCTGTGCCAGATCATGACATATAGAACATTTTCTTCCCTGTTTATTAACATTAAGAGGAAGCTTAATTCACTCTGTAATTACTGAGATAGATACTGTGTGGTCTGCACTCTGGTAGTGTTTGGTGTGAGTGAAGCAAGTAGGAGTGTGTGGGACCTTCCCCCTCTGACATTAGCAGGGGGTCAAATGTGCATGTAGGGCACCTGGCTCTCCACCTCTCCTCTCTCTGTGATGTTAAATGTCAACCAGCAGCTTCCAGAGAAAGCAACGAGCCTCCAGTCTCATGCTTATGCCCGGAGATCATCACGTCTGACTCTCAAAGCCATGTTCCTCTTATGTAGAGCAATTAGGCTGCAAGAGAGGAGGAATTTACAGAACCGGTAAACCTGGGGATTTCTTTTTAGTGAAGTCGATCATGTGCTTGTCGTTCTGCGGGAAGAAAAAAGCTGGACTATAATGTAAATTTCAGATGTGTGATTTCAACTTGATTTGTTTCAGAAATATTTGCGGTAACAAGATTAAATGTTGTGAATCCTTTCACCTGCCAGTTGTGAACATAAAGCAGTAATTGAGTTAAACAAATGAATTCATTTATTTTGGACACAGGTGCTCATCCTCCTGGAATTCTTTTTGCTCCAATAACTTGTATTTCCCTGCTGCTGCTTCACTCTGCTCAGCCATGGATGCAGCAGTAGTGATACGATCAGATTGCTGATTCTACAAGGCGTGGTGTGTATTAATGTATAGTTCAAACACTGCGCTGCATGCTTATTCAATTGTCTCTCTGATTTGAGATACAGTTCAGTGTCAGCATCTTGCCCAGAGTGTACAAAAGGTTAGATGTAAATCTGCACCAGCATCAGAAGCAGCCTTGCTAAGAAATCGCAATAGTCAGGACCTTCCACTGCACTTCCACTGTTCCCTAATAGAAAGCCCATTGAGGCCCAATCAGCAGGTCTGTTCCAGTCTTTGGAAGTGGATTTCTCCCATACCCTCAAGGTTTGTGAAATGGGGGTCAATGGGTCTGTTATTGTTTTTCTCTGCCTCTTTATCCCCACATAACTCTGTGATGTCAACAGTGAAGTGACAGGGAGAGCTCAGTCCTGGGGAAAAAAGGAAAAAAAAAAACCTGAGTGTGGAAACAACTGTTATTATGATTTCAGTGTGTTTCTACTCTCAACAGGGCTACAATTGTTCCAGTGGGCATGAACGCGTACCCACATGAAGAATGGAAGGAGGTAAATATCACTTATCCCCCAACAGGTCGAAATGAAACAGCAGCAGCTGGCAGAGAGCAGCTGAAAATATTGAGTTTAGTCTGAAATTTATCACAAAGCATCGCCCTTACTGTCTCTCAGATGGTGCACACTTTACCGTGCAATAGTGCTCCTCAGAAAATGATTTAAAATGTAAACACTATTGTCAAACGTGCCATTCGCTAATGTTGCTTTTACATTCCTCAGCAGGGACACCATTGTCTTGTTATTTTTAACACTCACTGAGGCGGGGTGTGCAACGCTTTTCACTCTTTCTTTTTTTGTTATGCTTTCAAAGAAATATGGAAACAAATCTTCGATCTCTAATGGCGACTCTAAATACAGATGTTTTAAAGAGATTTGTTGCTCATGTCGGCGACAAAATTGCATTGTTTTCTCACAGTTACAGCCTGGTGCCATTCATTAAACGAAAGTGGGGATATGTTATGAGGTGGAATTTTATGCCTCTGCCTGCAATGTGATCATTGCACCAAAGCACGGCCATAAATTTCTTTTTGATATAATTGTATTAATGCAGCGAGTAATGGATGAGCATATGTTTCACACCGATTACTATCCCTCTCTGACTGTGTGTCCTAGTTGCCTTCCCATCGCCTGACTATCGGTATGAGAATGTGTGCCTTGAGTTAATGCTGATTGCAGCAGCTGCCAACACATGAATCTCCATGGCAACAATAATGGTTGCCAGGCAACCATGCTCTTTTAGGGACACTGAAAGAAGCCCAAAGGCTTACTAAAAATATATATATGGGTATAGTACTTCTTGAACGCCTCGGCCGTATGCATGTTGTGCACAGACGGATATGGAGTTAAATGCTTAATCAATTAAGCTTTATTGGTGGAAGCACATTTCAGATGGATACATGTGATTCCAAGTACTGCACAAGACGTGGACTGATAAACTAAACGCAGCACTAATAAATGCACATGCACACAGACATACATTTATATGTATCTGAGCATACACCTACACACACACACACACACACACACACACACACACACACACACACACACACACACACACACACACACACGCATATGAACACAAAGCCTTATGAATATGTGTATTAACATATAGACTGATAA
The DNA here is from genome assembly GCF_963383615.2 of Lipophrys pholis. Lineage (NCBI taxonomy): Eukaryota > Metazoa > Chordata > Actinopteri > Blenniiformes > Blenniidae > Lipophrys > Lipophrys pholis. The sequence continues at coordinate 9,934,721 of NC_137648.1, forward strand.
ACAAACCAGTAAGAGGTGAAAAGAAATGTACCAAATGAGACGTATTGTAAATAGTAGTATAATGAAATGAATCTTTTAAAAAAGTAGAACAAATAAAAGGAGAAGGTATAGTAAAAGAGTGTAAACAAAAAAAAGAATAGAATCTTTAACAAACCATCAATCACATATAACAAAGTCAAAATTAGAGGGTAATGACAAAATGAATTGATAAGATATGAAACCATACAAAGTACTGTATAAAAGCCAGACTAATAAGACGAGTCTTACGTTGAGAAATAATATTATCGTCTTCTCTCAGATCCTCTGGAGGACTGTTCCAGCAGCTTAACACTGTGCATGTTATTTCCTTCTTTTCATCTGCAGTGTGTGGTTTACCCTGATGGTACCCTACTTTGGCATGACTGCTTCTCTTTAAACGGCAGCCACAAATACTGATACTCTTCACGACATTAACACACGGAGCCATGACAGGGGAATGAATTCATTTATAAGGTTATGTTGTGAATTCGAGGCCGCAGACGGTCTGCTTCAAGGAGATAGTGACGGTTTTTTAACACTTGAAAAATGGGGCAACTGTCAGCCATCTTGGCTCCTGCATCGAGCTTTCCCTCGCAGCTCGCACAGACCCAGGTGGCATGCGCACACGCTGTGGAACAAAGCATTCCATCAGCGCAAGTGACATCACTGCAGTCAGCTCAGCTGTTTCTGCCTGCGCTATAAATAGTGTGGTGGAAGGAGCGGATTGCCTATGCAGAAAATATTTAACTTCTGACCCCGAGCCTTGAGAGATGTTTTTTTTCTTTTTTGCACTGAAGTGGTGAACTGGAGCCTTGCCAGTGCATCCATCATGAAATATGAGTGTTTGTTCATGCCTGGTTGTGTGCCTAAGTCCTTGCACAGTGTTTCATAGCAGGCAGCTGTATTCTCTTGTTCCCTGTGCTGAATATGTGATCAATGAGGTTTGGAGATGGCGGGCAGAAACTGAGGCTGCATTAAGAAGTCGTCATGTTTAATTTTTGTAGATCTAACAGCATCAATTCTGATCACATGAACACCAACTGATTATTAAATTTTTTTAAAAAAAGCTATTTTTTTACTAATTGCAAAGAAATCCAAACAATTTGACTCTCGCCTCTCATTTAGTTGTGAACTGGGTGCAGTTTTTAAATGTTTTGGGTCTGTTGACAATCTTTTTTCTTGTAAGAACAGACATCATTGAAAAGCATGAAATTAAACAAATCAGTGACCTTTTGAATTTATTGCAATGCTCCTCACTATATAGGTCAGAGCTGCACCTTGGTTGATAAAGCCACTTGCATCACAGGCACGGATCATGGTTGTGTCATGCTATTTGACAAGACTTCAGTCTTTACGTCACACTACTTGCAGACATGTGCTAATTGTTATCTTGGAGTTATTTCAGGCGTTTCGCTCTATAAGTGAGGGAGAAGAAAAGCGAGGGGAAAAGCTCAGTCACGCACACCCGGAGTGTGGCTGAGCCAAATGCAGTCATCGATAATGTAGCTTGTCTGCTTGCGTCCTGCAGCAGCTCCAGCGTGCGCTGTGCCCTCTTAAAAACACACACAGCAAGTCTCCCGTCACCGAGTCCAGCCAGCCGGGCTCTGGGTCGCAGTGTTGCTGGCCGGGCGCCAGGACGTGTGCAGGGGGCTATGCCATGGCGTTGGCCCTCACAGGCTGGCAGCATTGAGAAGCGTAAAGGCATTCAGCGGCGTGAATGTCCCTTTGTCTCAGAGCAGCGTGCCAGGCTAGCTCTAATGAGACGGCTCTTTGTGGCAGGCCTCTCAACATCAAGTGGGCTGGTGGACTCATTAACCTGACTACTGCAAATAAAGCAGGCAGGCACAAGAGACGCCTATGATAGCACACTTAAGGCCCCGCTGAATCCCCCCACCCCACCACCACTACCATCACCCCTCCACCACCTCCCCCTCCTCTTTTCCCTCCAGTCTCTCAGGCTTCCCAGGGCTCTTCTGATAGGAGGAAACCAGCCTCTGGCCTATTTCAGGTGTCCCAAATAAGGAGGGGGTGATTTCCACTTTTCCTATTCTGTCTCCTTCACACCTTGAGCTTTAATCAGTTTTGGCTCTGCACTGCAACCTGGTTTTTGCTGAAAAATTAATGAACTCGGATTGCTTGGCCTCATGGAACAGATGCATTAAGTTGATACAAACATCCACTCAATTTCAACAAAATTAAAATAGAAATATCTACAAATGTGTTTCTTCTTGTAGATTTTCTTCATCGATCTGATTAAACTCCTTGATAATTACTTCAAATATTTTTGTGAACTAATGTAATGTTAGTCTCCAAACTTATGGATCTGTATTGAGAGCTTTTATTTTGTTCCTCTCAAAAATATGCAGTTTGTTGGACTTGTGTAGCATTTAATTTAATATTCGGGTGTATCAGCAGCAGCATAACAGTACTACTCAGAGTTGCGTTGCGTTGGGAGAAAAGAAATAACATAAGATAAAAAACAATCTGGTCTTCTTTTAATGATTTGGTAAACAACATTTTCACATTCCCATTGCACAGTTTCCTCTTCTACTATGTTACAATGTTTTGATTGATGTGTTTTAGGAGAAGTGTGACTCGCAAACATATTTTGACTGTCAAGGTTCTCTCCTCTCTTGGTGCTACATTACTTTCCATCCTGACTGAGCGGCTGTCAGCTTGATTTCGGTTTAATGGTTAATGAGTCACGTCCTTTTATGGAGTCTTGAATGTTTTAAACTTATCAACTTGTTCAATGCGTTGATCAACTTGACTTATTTAGGTCAGCGAAGCCTTTATGAGTTGTTCCTCCAACTAATGAAGCAGTTGTAATGGTGGATTGTAAGCGAGTCTGCTGAAATGGATTTGCTAAGTTGTTTTGATGAACATTTTTATGGCGGTGTGGAAGTCATATAGCTCGCCGCTGAATTATGTATCCGAGTGAAATCAGGTCACGGGCAGCTGTTCTCTGCATGCTGACAAGGACAGGTCAGAAACTCATCTCACATTATGATAGTGTGTTGTTTTATATATTTCCTTTTTTTATTTATCTCTCATAACCCTGCTGGTTATTAACGCTCAGCGTTATTGCTTATGGGTGTGGACCTCCCAGATATTGATTCGATGTTAATGTCATGTACCGTTTGATATATGGCCTTTGAAATTGCTCAAGCATTTGATCAGGTTGCTTGTATGTAGATTAGATTCATTAGATATTCCCCCCACTATTTTTCATGATGTTTCTCCGCACTCATTTTACAGCATCCCATTGTCCTCCCTGCACAGTAAATGATTTTAATCTGGCGATGCTGTGTACTCTTGATAAGCCCTGCGCAAATTCAGCCTGCAAAGCAGAAGGTAGGAAAAGGCTAACGCCACAATAAGCACTAATCGTGCGAGCGCCTCATTTTCTGAAAAGGAATATTCATACCAACATCAAAGGGGTTAGCACTCCTGACACTGACAAATTGCAGATGAGGTTTCATTAATTAAGTAGGCCACTAATGTTTATTTAAATGAAATTTACGGTTGCATTATTGATTTGCTACCACAAAATCATCTGACACGATGCACGGGGATTGTGAGCAGTGGTTCTCTGCAGGAGCAGACAGACAGTGGGGGTGTGAATGGGGGCGATGGATGGAAATTTGGAGGGGGTCTAAAGATTGGAGTAGAAACACACGGGAGATGGTTAGAAATCTTTATAGCTGCCAGCATGGGGATGTCCCGACCTGTGCTTTCTGAGAATGAAGCCAGTGCCAACTGAGAAACGATGACAGGATGGAAGAGATTTGCTGACAGCATTTCTGGTTTTTCACTCCGGTTTGAATTGGTGGCTAAAAGTGGAAAACAAATCCACCTTGAATGTGTTTTTCAGAGACCTCATACATTTTCGTGACATTTTTTTTCCCCCCCAAGTCTGGAGCAATTAAGCTAAGTCAGGTCAGCAAATGTGTTCATTTACACACACATGCACATTTTAGTGTGCTGAACATGCGTGCATTAACATACAGGCACCATTTGTCAACAAAACGCATGTAGACGAATCGCTATTGACAAGTACACAATACACCAAGGGCTACTGAGAAGGCTCAATAAAATTGAAGGATAGGCTTGTTGAGATCCAAGCCCTTTCTAATTTCCTATAATAGACTCCACTATGCTTTGAAATGTGATTTAGGTCGGAGTAGTGGGTTTTGGTAGTCTGTTAGAATCACCATCCATCGCTCCTCCTCGTAATGGAGATCAACAGAGTCACGGACAGCTTTTTACCCGGCAGAGACGCACGCGCATGCACCACAGCAACCGAGCAACCGCCACAGCCTCGCGTCCCACAGTAAAACATTTGGCTGAGCAAAAATCAATCTTAATTAGATCGGATGAAATTAATCCAGGTGTCAGAGTTCAAGCTGATAATAATAAACCAAACTGTCTGCTCTCTGGATTTGTAATGTGATTTATCTGGGATACCGAGTAGAATACTTTTGATGTTTTAAGAGTGCTGCTCCGTGTCATGTTTGTTTGAGTTTATTATTGCTATGTTTTATTATCTGGTGACTATAAAAACTGCTGCAGTAGGAGTGTGTTGTCAGTGTTTTCATCACAGTAATAAATGACCTACCGCAGATGGCAATGCACAGGCATCGTCGTGTCATCGCAGCAGTCATAGCGTGTGCCATTATTGCAGAAACACATTTGAGTTTGAGAGTGAGAGATAAAAAAAAAAAAAAAGGAAAAACAAGTGAGCAGAGCAGATGAAACTGTTTCTCTTCTCCTCTTCCTCTCAGGCAGTGCTCTGATAGGAGGTCCAACGGGATGACTGCCTGCCATCTGTCCAGGTATCCTGCTCCACACGCCTTCACCACACAGCTCCACTCAAGTGTACACTGAATTTGCACACTTTCCTTTTTTTGTTTTCTTTCATTTTTTGTGTGTGTGTGTGTGTGTGTGTGTGTGTGTGTGTGTGTGTGTGTGTGTGTGTGTGTGTGTGTGTGTGTGTGTGTGTGTGTGTGTGTGTGTGTGTGTGTGTGTCTTTCAAAGATTTTGCATGATTGTCCTCTCACACAAATCTGTCACCCAGTAACTCAATTCCCCAACAATTTCATCTCAACTTTTTTGGGGGATATTATTATTATTTTTTTATATATTCACATTTACACAGTGGCACTGAGTCTGACACATTAGTACATCATACTGCATGTACGAGACCTGTCTTCAGAAAATAGACCTGTGTGTGTGGGGACAGAAAAAGATATGTAGAGGTGGTGTGTGTGTGTGTGTGTGTGTGTGTGTGTGTGTGTGTGTGTGTGTGTGTGTGTGTGTGTGTGTGTGTGTGTGTGTGTGTGTGTGTGTGTGTGTGTGTGTGTGTGTGTGTGTGTGTGTGTGTGGCAGGTGGTAAATGACATTGCGAGCCAACAGGCTGAGGTCAACCTCGCCGGGCAGAAGCCCAAGCCATATTATCAACCGGGTAGCTGGCAGCTCGCTCTGCTGTACTGACGTACAGCCCACACCCACTGCTCTCCACACCTTGGATCAACACAAAAACACACACAGGCACCGTGGTAAAATATTGATTTTTAAAGAGCATGCAATTCTGTAGAAATGTAATGATTTTGTTGTTTTAAGCTGCAGCATCGCCACCAATTTTAGCACAAATAATTTTGATGACACAGGAATGGAGATTGAAAAATAGAGACACAGTATTCATTTTGATAATATAATTTTTGTTAGATTGTTTATTTGCAAAATCTATGTGAGCGTAAATACTTTGCTAAACAATATTCATTTGTTGATACATTTTTTTTCTTTTTTTTTTAAAGACATGTCTTATCAGGACTTCCTGTCATATGAAATGTTGTAAGATTGAACTGAGGACATTCTAAATGTTCAAAATAGATCAAGTGCTCCTGCTTCGCCGCGCATCGCTCTGCCCTATCTACATCATTCTCTCAAAGTGAAAGAAAAATCATCTGACATGCTCTCATTTTTTTTTTTTGCAGCAGCAAGTCATGCTTCATCAGAGCGGCGTGCTGTTTGACCCATTTTACTTCAACATTTCATCCTCTGTTGTCTCAGAAGAAAAACCAAATACCACGGTGCATTTACAGTAGTTGTGAAAATGAAAAGAGTGTATTTCTCAAGCGCTAGTACAGCAAATACCAGTGTTACTTTACATAATGTCTATACTGACACATAGCAGCTTATTGAAGAAGATATCTTTACATTTGTCGGTCGTGCGGTTGTGTGATCACCGTCGCTCTCAACTCAGATCTCTGAATGTGCACATGACACAGTTTCTTCCTTGCGTGTGATAAAGTATTCCCAACACCGGTGGCAACATTGCAACGATAAAGAAGGATGAATTTCCTGCAGCCGTTATCTGTTTTCATATCAAATGTGTGTTTGTGGAAGGAGTTGAGGTCACAAAATGTAATAGCAGCGTTTTGTGATTTCACCCCCTGCTGGGACCTTTTCCGTGCATACCAGCAGCCTCGTCTGCCATAGGAAATATTCCAAATTCACACCTGAGGATAGGAGGAAGGGATGGATAGAGAGATGCTGTGGAAAGGAGGAAGGGATGAGATGGAGGCATGGGGGGGGGGGGGGGGCACAGCAGCTGGCTTCTTTTTTCCCTGTCATTATCCCCAGTCGCTGTTTCAGTCAGCCCCGTTTGATGAAAGTCAAATAGTACACTAGCCCTGATTATACGACAACTGGAATTCACCTACTTAGTTAATCCTGCATCGGGGTTTAGATTTCAATTAATTTCTCTCTGGTTGCTCTATCTTCCCCTGGGAAGATGGAGCGGGGTGGGGGAGGGGAGCCCGCTGTGTGGGTGAGGAGGATACAGTATGATGGAGAGGGCGGGGGGAGGGGAAGCCATACATAGAGAACCGAGATGGCGAAAATGCCTGCACAGCACATTCAGCTATACCACGCAGAGCGGGGAAATAGTACCTGTCTGGCTTTCTTACTCCGACTGTGTCGTCGGGGAGCAATCAGCAGAATGTTTCCCGAGGTTTTTACTTCCGTAGCACGAGATCTGGAGTGCGCGTACCACTGCAGTGTATGCACACACCTCTTTGTGCTTTTCCTGCACCGCACTGAGCGAGCTGTCTAATATTTCATCTACATGCCTACGAGGGCGCGCTGGATGTTTTTGTTCAGGTGCCCGTGTGTAAATCTGAGCACATGCGACACACATTTCAGAGCATGTCTGTGTTTCGCACAAAAAAAAGCTGCATATTAATAAGGTCTCAGAGGCCCTTTAGAGGATCAAACCCCCCAGGTTGTGATTTTCCGCCATTAGTCTTACGAGGCTGAGGGGACTGGGACTGTTTAGGCCAGCTGAGCCTGCTGCGCTCAGGGAACAATGCTACTGTATTTCCTTTCTCCCTCTGCTCCGCTCGTCGTCGTCGTCGTCTCCTCTCTCATTGACATTCCTTGACATTCGGATGAAGGTTTGAGTTAGAGCCTCCTGGCCGTGTCGCCATGGTAAATCTTCCGCCATATGGCGTCCAGTCGCATTGGGCGTCTGTGATGGGGGAGGGAAGGCAGAGCGCCTGGTACGATGTTGCTGCACATCCATATGAGAAATAAGCAGGTACATTTCAAAAATGGCTGTGGGGGGAATTCGACATCTAAATTTACAGACATATTGAGATTTTTGTTATTGTGTTGAAGTGAAATAAAGAAAAAATACAGTGCCTGTATTTATTTTGCATGTAAACAGCAACAATAAATACACTCCAATACAAGGCATGAACAAAGACACAATTTCAGTTGTTTTATGTGGCGGCTACATACAGAAAATGTCTGTGGAGCGACGTTAGCTGTGCCGTAATTCACTGAACTCTTTAGAAAAAAGCTCAATGTGAATAATTTAAAATCAAATTAAAACACTCAGGCTAAAGTGCAGGATCTGTTATATTTTTAATGCTTTCATCTCTGACGATTGCATTGAAACTCACATGGAGGTTTTAACTGAAACCAGTGAAGACGTGGAAATACAATTTGTGGAAAAGAAAACCTTTCAAATCCTGTTTACTGAGAGCACTTTGTTAACAGACTCTACATCAATTTTATTGTCTTTTTTTCTCTATTTTCTTTTTTACAAACACGTATTTCAAATTTCTTCAACATTTGCTTGGTAAGCTCACATTTATTTTTGTCATACTATGTAAGTTTCGCTTTAAAATGACACTGTTCTTTGAATTTTATGTGTGTAACTCCTTTTATGTCGCCATGCCACCTTTTTGAAAACTTCAGAACGAGCCTGTACTAATGTGGAGGCTAATGACAAAGCCACTGCGAGGAAGTGGCGACGGTAGCTAAAGATAATCCCGTGTAGGGCTCCTGCAGGGAGTCCTTGCTCTCCATCAGGTCTCATTAATAAAGATGGTGCTGTGGTGTGAAACCAGGCTGACTCTTAATGCACTGCCAACCCGCCGCACTCTGCTCTCTCTCTCGCCGCTGCAGCCTGACAGTGTAGCCGGGTAGTTAGCACAGCTGCCTCTCCTCACTTCACCTCCGCCCGGGCCCTCGTACCCTGTCGTCTCTCACCTGTCCGATCTACGTTTGGTTCTGCTCTGCTGTCGCCTTCCTGCTCCGAGTGAAACCCTCGGAGCAGAGGATGCTGGGACACTAATGGAGCTTGGCATCCAAGCTTACTAACAGCATTTCCAGACTACTTGGGATACAACCAGAAACCTCATAATGACACCCTGAAACGATGTAGGATGAGAGGAAGAGGACTGCTTCCTTAAAAATATGACGATGAGGAGTTGGAGCGTTCCATTTGGTGTTTTAACAGAACAGTTGGACATTTTCACAAATATTCTCACTTTTTTCCAAGAGTTCAGGAGAATATTAACACCACTCCTATGACTATATAATAAACTTTAAACTCCGGCCAACATGATTGTTTCTTGTCTCAGAGCTCAAAAGTATCCTGGTCCTACCGGAAAATGCGGAACATGGTAACATCCAGCACCACGAAAACTTTCAAATCATTTATTATCTAAAATCAGAAACGTTAGAATTGCACACAGCTGTTTTAAGCTGTGGATTCTTCCTATAAACAGCCAATTCATGAATGTATAAAATCAGCTGGATGCTGTCAGGCAAAAAAAGATTAAATTCGACCATGGACTGTTGTTTTTAACACAAATATAAATCAAAGTAGTAAATCCTAATGCAGATGCTATTTTGATCACAGTGAAAGCCACAAAAGTGTCCTCCTCCGCACCAGCGGGCCAAATTGAAGCCGATTATTACCGATGTGTGAGAGCTACAACTTTAATGTAAAGATTCTGCTCATTAAATAAATAACGTGCAAATTTGATCATTCTTTCTTTAAAATGTATTTAATTCTGTAACAATGATTAAAATGTTGAATTCAAGGATTGCTAAGAAGACAGATGTGTGCAGCATGCGGCCCGCGGGCCACTACTTATCCACGCCATTCCTGCTCTGTAAATGTGAGCAAAATATTTAATGGGTTTCATTATGCAAAGTCCTTATTTAAACTTTTTCAGTTCTTGTAACGTTAACTGAGATTTCTTGAACTGTTTTCACAATAAAATTAATAGAAGTGAGACAAATGTACAGTTTTGAAATTAAAAAACAAAACTTTTGGATAACGAGGGTGCGCTCTATATTTTGTTTGCTCCAACTTATCAGGATTTAATGCGCTTTCATATGCCCGATGTCATGTGTATGTAAAATTTACAGGCCAACAGAGACAGGCAAGGGGCTAACATGTACTTCCAATAATATATTCATGAATCCAACACGCAACTCTGCCTTAAAAGCTCATCTTGTTTTTCTTTTTCCTGACTGTTTTATATCTTCATACATCTCACACAAAGAGATGGGATCGATCTTTTTTTTTTTATCTGAACCTCACTAAGAGAGCAGAATCTCCCTAAATGCCCAACTCTTACTTTAATGTTTGCACATTAATGTCCTAGACATGATGAAATATATGAAACATCAAATACTGCATCAGTCAGAGAGAACGCTTTTGTGATACAGAGAGCCATATACAAAGAGTTTTCCTGGCTCTGTAATGGCTGCCATCCTCCCTCCTCCTCCTCCTCCTCCTCCTCCTCCTCCTTCTCCTCTTCCTCTCACGGCTGTGGGTCTGCGGATCCTCTGTGCCCAGGCATGCTGTACTGAACATGCATGGCAGCATGTTTCCTCCTGTAGCAAGCTACCTTCTGCACCGCTCTTCTCGCTATTTAAAGGAAAGTGCAACCTTTGCCTTGGGCCTTAATTATGTTCAATTTGCCAAGCTGGGCCTGAAACCATTGGGGGGTGGAAAAGCTCTCTGACCTATTTATCAATGCAGCTTTTTCCTTCCACTGACTGAGACCGAACTGAAAAGACACGGACGGACGGAGAGAGAGAGAGAGAGAGAGAGAGAGAGAGAGAGAGAGAGAGAGAGAGAGAGAGAGAGAGAGAGAGAGAGAGAGAGAGAGAGAGAGAGAGGCTTTACTCAGTTTTCACACAAGCAGACTATAGTCACAATAATGTCTGATGGGTCAAACAAACAGGGTAACAATCTTGTGACTGTGTGTTTGTGTGTGTTTCACCGCACGTCATTACATTTCTATCGTTAAGGACGCTTTAAATTGTACACTTTTCTGTCATGAGCATCCAAACCAAACCAGACCTTTTCATTTTTTGCGAACATACTCTCAAGGCGTGTCTTATTCAGAAACACAATGGTCGTGCGTGTTCCACCTGCAGCCAACGGCGCCGCGTTATCTCCCCGCGCACTGCTATTTCAGTAGACACTGGAGAAGCTTCTTCAGACCACATGATTGGAGGTAAACACTGAGGAGGCCATTGACCTTTCATTATAGCTTCTGATAAGGCCAACTATCTCCTCTCTCTACACTGTGCCCTAAATGTCAAGTCACTGTATGTGTTGTAATTACCCTGAGTTGGTATTTTCCTCCTCTTTACATTTCAATGCATGGAGAGCAAATCCTGCTTGTCGAGGTTGGCTCAGGACATGTCAGACCATATTAGGCATGTGCGGTTAATTTAGCTGTTCACAGGATAATCAATTTTCAGTTTTTCCATAACTTAGCATTTTTTTTCAACGATGGAAGGCATTCGGAACACTGAGAATTTACCTCCCCAGAGTCGAGAGCTTGTTAATACATTCTCATTAAGAGGTTTTATGCATGGACAAATAAACAAATGCTAATAAACTCCTAATTATTTTCTCACAACAAATTCAAGGATTTTGAATATTCATGTTTGACCGGAAACTAGTGCAATTATTTTCCCTTTGCCTGAATGTTACTGAGCATACTGAGCACACAGTTCCTGAAAAAAGCAGCTTATTAAAACTATTTGACTGGCTGCAATGTTTTTCAAGAACGAGTAGGTAACTCTTGAAGTGAAGATTTCACGCATGGTTTTACAAGGAGTATTAAATCTAAGTGACTGTTGAAAGAATAATTTGATTGCGCCACTAAAGGAAAAATAGTTAAGGTATTATTGGACTGTGCTTTTCTGCAAATTTATATTTAGGCTGGTTGATTAATAATTTTCTGCCTGCAAACAGTTTTAGTGTTTTCTCCCGCAGCTGTGCAATTTGCAGTTGTGAAAGATGTCGGACTATTTCCTGTGTGTTTTTTCTGAAACAGACGCTCGCCCTCCAAACATCGACTCGGTACAATGTACCATAATTCAACTCCATTGTGACTTTTTTTTTCTTTTTTTTTTTCTTGTGAAAACATTGTGCATCACTAATGCAATTTGACTTGCTGGTGCAATTGTGTGGAAGAAGGTAGGCCCATTTTGCTGAGTGTCAGGGAAGGCTTTTAAACTGTCACCCCACTTTCTCCTCCTTCCTTCATACAGAAACCTTTTAGATGTCCTCTTCGCTGGGTTGGACAATAGAGTGTCAACGCAGTTTTGCTGTTGAGTTATTTGGTAGTCCGGTGACTGATTGGCTCTCTGGTGCCTTGTCTTTTTTTCTTTTCTTTCTTTTTTTTTTTTTAGTGGATGCATTTGGAGACTTGATGCTGTAAACAAATTGAGTTTGGCGTATACAGACATACCATATCAGGAGTCCAAGTCTAGTTTGCATGTTGACAGACTGCCATGATTCAAGATGGCACCTGTCTTACTGATGTCCTTAGTGTTGCAGCTCTGAGCCTTCTGCAGCTTAGTGACAGCCCGAGTCCTGCGAGAACCACAGGCTGAATCTCAGAGCAGGAATGTTGTTGTTTGCATTAAAAAGCACAAACCTCCCTGTCAAGGACAGGGATCCACATTCATTGTTAGATTAAAATCTGTGGGGTGCTAAAAAACATTGGTCCGCACTGTGATTTGCTCTATGCCTTTAACAAGTGCAGCCATCACTTGCACATGGCAGAGAATGAAGTGAGGAGAAAATGAAATTATGACTTGCGATGACAAATCTGAGACGTGTGCGAGCTACCACAAAAACAGCAACAACCCATGAATAATGCATGGCTGCCGTGGGCTATAGATTAAGTGTGAATATTCATTAATTTGCTTGCCCTTTGGGAGGTGATGCAAATTCATTCAAAGGCATGCTATCAGCCGGGTTATCCACCACTCATATTAGTAAATAAGAGTAACTATGGATAGCTCTGGTTATTTCTTCATGAATACATGATCCGCGTCAAACCGGAAGACAGCGTCGTTGCTATTAAGACGTTTTAACAGGGTTTTCCTGAAGTAGTGACCCCCACCTCTTAAGTGCTAAGTCACCAGAGCAGGGAAAGCCCATTAGCGTAAAGAAGGTGGGGGAAGGCAAGAGTTTGAGTGATTAGACTGATTGGATGTAGCAACACTAGGTTGCTCAGGTCACGACTAATCAGCTTCAGAATAAAAGGAAGGTCCCTAATGAGTGAAGCACAAGGAGACAGAAAGATGCAACCGCCGTCCAGTGTGAGCGAATAGCATGTCACACACATAAACAATAACGGTCTCATGCAGCCTCTGGGCAAACTGCACTGTTACTGAGTCAGCATGGAGGTTGATGATCCACCGCTGAGAATAGAGCAAAGCTGATAATATTTGATTTTTCACTGTAATCGCGCTTGTTTGTGTTTTCGGACGGGGCCAAGTTTGGGGTCAAGCCTTCTGGTAACTAGAAAAGAGGAGCAGAAATTGAGGAACCAGCGTGTTCTTCAGTCCACATCAGCCAATTTCACTGATATCAGAACTTCAAACACATCAGAGGAAGTCGTCACACTGTACCTGCACCAGCTTCCTGCTATGCCTCCTTTTCTACGCTTACCCCCTCTCTCTCTCTCTCTCTCTCTCTCTCTCTCTCTCTCTCTCTCTCTCTCTCTCTCTCTCACTCTCTTTTATTTTTATTTCAACCATAAAGAAGAACAACTGTGCAGGATAAATTGATTTTGTTTAGGAGATCATTTGCCCATTAATCCACACTCTGTATAGGATGCCACCGTGTAGATTTCCCCCTGCAGCAGGCACGGGCAGGAGGAAGAGCAGGGATTGGACGGAGATAAACGACTCATTAACCCCAAATTGATCATGAGCTGCACACTTGTGAGGACATTTCATCATTAATATTTCAACTTAATTATTTGTGCGCACGTTGACTCCGAGGTCCTAATTTACACGTCACCGTGTGATGTATGAATTATTATAATGGACAATATTTGAGCAGTAATTTCTCCTGCTGCCACCATTTTTCTTTTTTCCCCCTCCGCTTATTGTTTCTCACCTCTCTCGCCTCATATTTTCTCTGTGAGCTAAAATCATTACCTCCATGATAAACTCATGTAGCGGAGGTTTAAATCTCTTGGATTGTCACTTGTAAATCAAACTTTGCTGGCTGGGGGAACTGCAGGTGCCAACTTTTTAGATTCTGCTTTGTTTGTCTCCTCAAATATTTTCTTGCCACAGAAGAAGCGTTTGTGAAATGCTGTCAGTAGAGATTGAATTTCTTTTGAGTGGCAGAGAGTTTGGCAAAACATGTCGATGAAGTTTTATGTTTGTCTCGCTTCGGCTGGTTCCTGTGTTGTCCGCACTTTCATTCTGTATGACACGCACTAGGTATCAGCGTGGTGATTTGCCATCCCTCAGAGGTGGAGTGTCTGCTTTGGTTTGTTTGCCACTTCTTCTGTTGTCCCTGTCACTTGTGCTCAGTGAGATAGTGGCGACAAAGAGAAACTTTCATTTCCGCCAACCCGTTCCTGTCGATGCGGCAACTATTCAGAGCATCGCCGCACCACAAATCATCCTGTACCATAACATCAGACAGCTACGAAACATCTAAACCCAGACCGCAGGTGTGCTCTGAGTGGCTCACATCAACGCCGCCCAACTCTTTTGACAAGATGTCTCATTTGAGGCACCGGCGTTACCACGGCTTCAACTTTAATAGGTTTCCCTCACTGAGGTTTGAGGTTCACAGCAGAGAGCCAGATTGAGAGGTCTAGAGATTGGAGGTGAGTGCAAACCTGTGCATCAGCATGTCTTAATCCCAAAGAGCCATAATCTGGGATTAGTGATCCTCTTCTCACTGGATCCAGATTAGAGCATCCGCTCATGCAGCAGCCTCTGCACCAACGGCTGGCGCCACCTCCCCTCAATTCCTGTGGGAGGAGCTTGGAAACGCTGTGGTGCCTCCTGATTGGAGGGAGTACCAGATAAACTATGTGGTGACAGGGGTTGCCAAGGCGATCACGCTGGCTTTGCGATGATTGGTTGTGTCAGAGCTCAGGATGTCTGCTTGTCCTCAGACAAGCATTAGATCGCTCACTGGAGGGGCACTTGTGTACACGAATCCATACGCACTCGCTGTTCAACATGTATGTGAAGTAAATGATTGAAAGCTTTTCACTCTTCATACCAACAAATTTAACAACGTGCTCATTATGATAGAGAGACGTGGATTTATGGATCCACAAGTGAGCAGTGCAAGCAGTATTTCAATCTGTGCATGAGTGTCAGTTGGAGGTGGATCCGGCGAGCTGTCAGCTATCTGTAATATATACTCACGCACGGCAGTCGCAGCAGCAGCAGAAGCACACATAGGTCAATCTCATCACCCTGCTCACTGGCACATGCTGGAGCCATAATCCTAAGGGTCAGAGGTCAGCTTCATGCTGTTCGCCTGGCTGAAAGGGCAGATGGGACATACACACACACATGGACACACATAGGTCAGCCCCATGCTGCTGGGTTGGTTTGAAGGGCAGATGGGTGCATTGTGTCATTATGGCGGCCAGGCTGCAGCTTGTGGAGGCGGCCATATTGTCATTGAGAGGACACGAACTGGTCAGTTTTAGAGTGGACACCAAACGCAATTTTTTTTTTTTCATGTGGCTTTTCTGTGGATGGTTTGTTCAGTTTTGTTTGTTTTTCCCTTGTCTAGGACATTTTGTAAATACCATTGAAATATTCAGTTTGAATTGCGCTTAATTGAGTAGAATATTGTGGATCATCCTTTTTTTTTCTTGAAAAGCCATCAGTACAAAAATTAACTAATTCATTTGTGTGCAGGAAGCCTGAGGGGCAAAAGCTGAATTGTTCTTCCTGCTCACTCCCATGTTTTCATTTGGAAAATCCACTTGAGGTTTATGAGCAGAAATCTGGTGCTTATAAAATGACTGTGGAAAATCGGAACATGATATTATATTGATTTGGTTAAATAACATAAGGAGAGTCAAAAAAAAACCTTTTAGTTTTTTAGTACAACCATTTGGGTCACAGAGAACAATCAATTACACACACACACACACACACGCACGCACGCACGCACACGCACACGCACACGCACACACACTCAAGACAGCACGTCCACAGTCAGCAATTGCAAACTCTTTTCGTCTGGTTTAGCGAGCATTTTCTTCTTGCTGCTTCACAAAAACATCAATATCTTTTTTGAAAACATCATCTACATGTATTATTTTGCATACATGTCCTAAAGACCTTTATTGCTGTAGAGACACAGTTTGGGCGGTTTATGGTTTGTAAGCTGCTTCAATTGCATTTCCACTGCAAATGTGGTATTAAAAATACTTCAATTTTAAGGAATTTAATACATGTATAATCTGCTTTTGCAGGATTAGGATCCCACATTAAAACAAATCAGGGAGACACAAAGGGCAGGGACTCAGGGATCTAAATATACTCCCTTTATCCGTCACTGCATCAGCCCCATTTTAGTGGGCGATGCGCTTCTGGTGATGAGGACTGTTGCTGTGTTTTTACTCAAGGAGCATTAGGACGTCTAAAAAGAAGACAATGCTGTCATTTCGCTCAGTTTCCACAAAGCAAAATAATGCCCTAATACACTGACAAGTCTTGATAAGATATCAGATATTCAAATTTGATGCTGTTGTTGAGTTGAAGATGATGTTGAAGTCTGTCAGGTGTGTCACTGATTGTATTGTTTTTCCAGTGCTCAGTAGATTTTCATCTATTGGCAGGCTGCAGATAGTTAATAGTGGTTGAGTATTGGTGTGAGTACAGTATGAGTGTGCGTGTGTGTAAGAGCACCAGCTAGAAATGAAGGCGGTGTGGTGGGAGAGAGAGTTAGGCAGAGGGTGACAGCCCTCAGTTAGGTCCGTCAGACCTGCCGCTCTGCAGGCTGTCAGTCCCAGGATAGCAGAAAGAAAATGGAATACATTTTATCCCCGGTCTCCTGCAGGTCAACTGTGACAGGGTTGCCCCTCAATTACTGAGTATCACCACCTCTCCTCTCCACCCCTCTCCCCTTTCTTCCTCGTCCTCTTCCTCCCGCTCGCTGCAGTGTGTCTGTGTGTGCTCTGCAAGAAGCATGCAGAGAAGAAAAATAGAGAGGAGAGTGGGGGCAGGGTGGCAAGCACCTACAATAGGCTGCCTGGAGATTCCATAGAGCACAACGAATTTCCAGAGGCGTTTATACCTTGGTTGATTGTTTGAATATGTCTTTCACCTACACCGAGGATTCGCTTGCTTTCAGCCAACATAACAGCAGACTGTATGTTTTATTGATCGCTCTATGAATACCGAGCATCACCTTAGCTATCGCAGTTTTATATATCCGCTGTCAAGTGTCATGTTTTTAAGTGAACCTCATATATCTAATGATCCTAAACTTCATGTTTTATGTATCCACCTTAGCTAATAAGGTCAACTAGCAGTGAAATGGTTGACGGGAATCTATGCATTTTAATGCTGCAGCAGAACAATGGACACGCGCCAAACACAATAGGGTGAATGTGGAATCAGTCAATGAGGTGGTAGTATGACCAGCTGGAGCCCTCTGCCCTTTGACCCCGAGGTTACCAACAGCTACGCTTCTTTCATCCACCTCTCCGGTTTGACTCATGAAAATGCATGGGATAGGAAAGTTGCTTTGTCATACAGATAACCTCGACGCGTGGAGGTCTGATAGGGCACCATTATGAAATCGCTGCCCTTTCTTTGGAAGAAGTGATTACGCAGACGCCACGCGACGTGTCATTTTCTGTGCGTTTGTGATGGAAAGCAAGGTCAGGCCCATCGCAGATGTACTGGGAACTTGTGCAGCACAACTGGACACCTTTGCTTAACCTTGACCTTATATCAACCCAGATTGTGCTGCCTTGAGGACTTTTGGGATTTTAATTTCTTTAGAGTGAGCCCGGGAAACATTTGACAGCCCCCATTAAGCAGGCTGATCTTACAGCAGCTACCCTCCTTTCTTTATTCCAGCCCTCTGAAAAGCTGCAGGCCAAACAGAGTGGGACTCTAACTGCCTTCTCTGTTGCCTGCTCCCTTTCAGAGCAGTGACCCAAGCTTTGTGCTCAGAGACTAAAGAGCTCTTTCCTTCTCCCCTGTCCTCTTTAGTATCATGGTGAACGGACCTCTCCGCCTCCAGCTCTCCACTTGCACATCACTGAGGCCCACGGACAGTCAAAGACAAAACAGTGAAACAATTCAACCTGCAGAGCGCCCGATGCACCACCCTTGTGCCCCTGCGCTTTAATGGCCATGTCAACCGTTATTGCGAGATGGGTCTGTCACAGAGATTGGGCCTTGAAGCCTTTGAGTGCCGGGACACTGTCAGCCTGGAAATGCAGCTTGGAGTTTGTGCACAGTGACGCCAATGACTCGCACCTCCATTTAAGCTTCACTTAGAGGCGGCTTCTGACAGGTGTATGAGGCTTCTCCACTTTTTGATTTGTTTATTTGTGTGTCTGGAGCATAGATCAGACTTGACATGAAAAGCCTTTGGATGTAAGTCAAACCATCAGTTTCAACAGTCGTGTGAGCACAGCCTCAGTTGGGTGTGTGTTTCATTGCTCTGGAATCAGTGGACACAGTAAAAATATTTCATTTTCCCCATGCTGGATCCAAGGTCTATCTTTTCAATCTGGTGTCATGACTGGAAAGCTCAGCCTGTGCGTTAGCAATGTATTGTCAGTCAATTGAGAGAGCATTGGCTTGCTCACGCTCCCAGGAAGAAGGCAGAGACCAGGGGGAGGCACAGATAACCAACCCAAACATCCATGGATATCTCTGTGCCCGACTTCCCTGCTCTTATATTTCCAGGGTTAAAAATCAATAGGGCGACTGCTGATGAAATTTACCGCATGAGTGCGCTTCGGAGTCTGCAAAGTAGTCCTGGACCAGGGCATTTCTTTGCACCTACCCTTTTCTCACTTTTGTTCCATTCTGTTTTCAAATGCAAAGGGGATTTCATTTCATTCTCCTTTTGCCATTTTGCTTTTTTTTCTTGCGTTAAATCCAGCTTTTGGAAGGCCCGGGGGCTGAGTAAATGTGATCGATTTCTGGAGAGTGTGTCATCTAGGCCGCCCTTTTAGGAGTGGTTTTGTAACAGAGGCACAAAGGCGCGTGGAGCCATCATTCAGCCAGCTCTTCCATTGTTCACTTAATTCATGCTGAAGGATCCAGGTCAGGCCAGTGAGAACCCTTCACAGGTTAGAAGTCAGGACTCCACTCCTGTAAACCATGGCCAAGAACATAACCACTTCTGTCCAGAGGCATGATATAATATTATCCAGTAGAAATACATTTCCACAGCTGTTTCCCCGCTATTTGTAACACGGGTGCGAAACTAATGAGAACAGAATGTCTCTGAAATTATATTTGCTCAACAGGGTTTGCAGAACAGCAGCTGATATGAGATCGAATCAGAACATGAAGCGTTGTTATTAGTTGGACTGTGTTTACTGGAGGAGTTTGGAGATGATTCTGAATATATAGTGGGCTGTTTGATCAAAGATGTCTGTCTTCAATTGGATGATAATACCAACTTGAGTTGATCTAAATTAACCACAGCAGCATGCCTTTATTCTATATTAGATATGGATGTGGCTAGTTTATTTAGCTTTTATCTATTCACATAGTCCTTCCTCCTGCCTGGGTAAGTCTCTAACAATGAGCTCCTCCTGTCTGAGAATAACCAAAACAAGCTATCTTCTCCCTGTCACTGGGGGAAGAATGCACGTGGCAGCCTTGCAGCCAGGCTCTCCTGTGAAGGAGAATTAATCTGCTCCAAACAACCTTTTATTTTCTCTACACAACTACTTGTCAGCCTCCACTAAAAGCAATTTGTTTTTGGCTCGCTTCTTCGGGCTCATGTAGCAGGACTGAGAGAGCAGTGTGGCATGTTGTTTCAAAAAGGAGAAGGGGGGGCCAGTGCTTTAATCTGATTAGACCTGGCTAAAATCCCAAACCGGGGCTGAAGTGCAGTGCTTGTGGTTTCTGAACAGCTTACGCTAAGTCTGTACCATGGAAATAATCTACTCTTAAAACCCAGGAAACAAATCAACTATGGTAAGGACATAAGTCGCTGTCATTACGGAGTCATTAGGAAAAACATTTCTGTGCACCATGCAGGCCAGTAGAGCCAACAGAAGGGGGCAGTGTGTGTGTGTGTGTGTGTGTGTGTGTGTGTGTGTGTGTGTGTGTGTGTGTGTGTGTGTGTGTGTGTGTGTGTGTGTGTGTGTGTGTGTGTGTGTGTGTGTGTGTGTGTGTGTGTGTGTGTGTGTGTGTGTGTGTGTGTGTGTGTGTGTGTGTGTCCATTCATGCTCCTAATACTCAGTAACAGCACTGATTTCCAAATTCCTATATCTCATCAAGTATATTTGCATTCACATTCAGTTTGTTTATACATGCATTTATCTTTTATTGCATGTCTTTGCTGTGTGTGCGTGTGTGTGCTTGTATGCACGCATGCCTCTCTGTGCTGCTGTGGGATTGCAGGACGACTTCTCGGGTGCTGAATAATGAATCAAAGCATGGGAGAGGAGCAAAGTCACACTGCAGCAGCTTGTCTCTCTCTGCACTGCTTTCACTGGAGCCTGGAAGATGCTCTCTCTAATAGGGCCAAGACCCTGCTATCACCTCCACAGCCACACGGCAGTCAAGCACACATTTCCCTTTGATATGGAGTTAAATACAAGGTAGACAACCAAGTAAAACTGCCATGTCTTTAATGAATAATAAAATATAGATATTTGTGTTTATTATAAAATAGTATCATTCATTAGTTGGAGGTGCACTACACTCAATAAGAAAGGAGGAAGTGGCCATTTAGAAGGATCAATAGCGAACCCTCATAAACATGCACTCCAACAGATGGATTTAGCCGTCAATACCATGTAAAAAAAAAAAAAACAGTTGGTGATCAATATTCAGTCAATATTGGAAAAGCAAGGAGCGCTGAGACAGAGGAAGCCTTGGGAAGCAGAGGACAGAAGGGAATATAAGCTTTCCCTGCAACCTTGTAGGCTTGCAGCAATAACACAAAGAAAGATCTTCCTAATGACACTATTAAAGTGTTTTACCACAGTATACCATGTTGTCAGCTGCAGTGTTTCATTGTCTCATTAATAGCCTCCCAACACAGTGCAGATTTCAATATCAGTTTGCTCTCATTATCTCTCTTCTCTGATACCGTTTCATTTTGCGCGGGCTAAATTAAATGTAAAAAACCGTAATGCAATTTTGCTGGAGGAGAACATGGCAGCTAATTGCATTAGGCTGAACTGTTGGTGGAGTCTGCAGTGGCTGGGTCCCCATCACTCTCCCACAATTAGCGCTGGCTACTCCCCTCAGCAGCAGGTGTTGTGCTGCCCGTGCCAGCATTCCAGCTGATTACCTGAGCAGAGCGCTGCGAGTTGCTCTCCATCCATCTCGGTTAGCGCTCCACCACAGCTCTGCACAGATACTCGAAGAGCTGCAATTACATTACTGTAGAGCCCACAGCTTCAGATGGCGCATCACACGGTCACACCGGAGGCAGGGAAGGCTCCTGGGTTGCAGGAAGGGTGCTGTCATGTTGCCGGCACGGGCAAGCCGTTAGGTTGCAACCTTGGGCTTGAAGGTTGCGGCGTGTCATTGTGAGGAGCCATGAGGATGAAGAGGCGCGCAGGCTGTGGGTGAACGTTAGGGGCTCAGGGTAGTGCGGACGCCAGAGAATTCACACACGGCTCACACATACACACACTGCATGAGATTGGCAGGGTTCCAAGAGACTCTGAGAGCAGTTGGACGAACCAAATTATAAATTTACAAGGACTAAATTACATAGCTAGTGTACACACACATACTGTCACATCAGAGACACACACTCACACACACACACACACACACACACACACACACACACACACACACACACACACACACACACACACACACACACACACACACACACACACACACACACACACACACACATGCACACACACCAGGGACACCGAGCCAACATCAAACAGCCGAACTTGAACTTTGGACAGGTAGTGAAGGTTCTGTGCATGATATGAATAAAAAATCTCGGGCCCAACGAGAGCTCAAAGAGCAGAGCTTTTTGATGCCGTTTATTCATTGGAGATTTTCCCCTGCACCCTCCCATGTCGAAATTATCATGTGTCTGAAGTGCATCAGTGTGAAACAAATCTCAAATTGATCAGGTAATAAATTAAAGGTTAAATATTCTCATTATAATACCCAGATGGCTAATAATTAACTTGTGAATTTTTACAGTAGATGGCCAACCCTATTAGCAACTTCTCAAAGATTCTCTTTGAATATCTGTCCGCTCAATTAGATGTGACTAATTTCTTGAATTTTCCCTTACACATACAGTGAATATGTTTCCCACCAAAACATATTCACCGTATCCTATGGCGCATACTGCATATCATCACAAAGAAAGATAATGTGATTGGTGTTAATGAAATACTTCAATCTATGTATTATCATACCGAAACATTCATGTACCCAATTTTGAATTCCAAACTATGATTCCATGCCTTGTTTTTAATCAGATTGTCTGTTTTCATGTGCAAACAGTAGTTTTAAATATATAAATATGATTTAATATAAAAGCATGTTTGTCAACTTAGTGATATCTGGATATTACTGTATTCCCACACTCTGTAAGGAAGCACCTGTCAACATCTGCAAGGCTTATCACACCGAGATGAAGCTGCCTTGTGCGTGAAGTTCACAATACATTAACTCATTTACACACAATTATATTAATCCACTTTAATGCTTAAACGTTTTCACACAGTTGTACCCTTGTTTGCGATGATCAGAATGCTTCACAGAAATGTTTGTTGAACACCTTCAAGAAAGCCTGTCCTCTCGCAGCTTTCCACCAAACAACGGCAAAGTTTCCGTGTACGAACAGGTGCAGAACAATGAATGCAGCTGCAACATCTCAGGCTAAAGCGTCAGTACATTTACATGCACAGCTACAGTACTGTCTTTCTCTGGTATACATGTTGAAACCATGTGGCCTCCGTGACAATAGGTGGCGACACTCTTTCAGCTTCTCCGTATTGCTTCTGACATCAGACTACGACGACAGTCAATGGCGAGCTACCATTTGAAAAACACAGAGCCGAGACAAAGTATGCACTATACTTGCAGGACAAGCTTGACCATCAATGACTTCATCTGGGTGTGTTCGTACAACATTAAAAACTTTAAATTCAGTTGAGCTAAAATGTGTACATGTGTACTTTTAAGCTGCTCTGATCCAATGCTTTGTTGTTTCAGTTGTCATGTAAGTGTAGTTTAGGACGGCTGTAAACTGTTTGAACTTTCAGCTTCCTTCTTTCCCTCTCGGCTCAAATCTTACAAATATTCAAATATGCAAATAGAAACATTTTGTTGCGTTATTATTCCAGTTATTTATATTTTGTCTTCTGCTCTCCTCACAGTGTCCTCCTGGGATTTCATATCTGGATAAAATAGTTGTTCGCGGCACAGGATTTTGATTCGGGAAGATTTCAGATTTTCATTTATCATCCATTCATCATCAAAGTGGACTGATTTTAAGTGAGATATGGAAAGATTCAGTGATGACAAAAAGGAGAGAGAAAAAGAAACAAGTTGGCTGAAGTCCCAAAATATTGGCTATTATCCAACATCAATTCACCTATGTATTAGTTTCTTTCAAGATTTGTCATCAGACTGACAGTTGATGGATTTCTGCATTGATTGAACGGCAAACAACAATCGTCGCACCACAGACGGAGTTTGAGTCCAGCTATTTGTTGTCTGAATATCAGTTACAACAGAATGACTAAATAATCATCAGACTAAAGGGTAATGGCTTACAAAATTGAGGGATTCCTGGCTTCAAATTCCAAGCAAACACATAATAAAAAAAACAGAAAAAAAACAAATGTAATGCACAGTTGTATTTCACCTGACATTTTGCTATCCATGGAGAGGTTGGCTGTTTATTGACTGCCGTGGCGGTATTGCTGTGCCACCGCTCACAGCCTCGAGTATTAAAGAGCCACTGCACTCAGACGTGACTCACTCATTGAATTCCCACACTTACATGGCCTCAGTGCAGCTTCAGTCCACCGGAGATGTTACATAAGTTAGACGGAAGTTGGCTTATTCACTCTATTAGATGAGAAAATGAAATGAACAGTGTTTTTGATCGCCATGAACCTTGTTTGACCTCCATTACAGACCAGTGTTTGTTTATTTATTTATTTTCTTTTCTTTCTTTTTGAGGATGAAATTTTCCTCTAGATCTCTGCCTGAGTTGCAGCGAGTGCACAGCTCTCTTACAGTGGTAATAGGGAGCCACAGTTAGTGACAGGCCGCACAGTTCAAGAATGGCCCTGCCAGGCCTGCCGCCAATTACACCCGGAACAAGGAGAGGAAAGTAAACATACAAACACTTAACACACTTGTGCATGTCTACACACCCTTCTTGCACAAACCTTCATTTTCTTTCCCACTGTTTCTTTCTTTTTTTGTGATGTAGTTTGCACAAAGAGGCAATTGACTCCACCAAGTCCCATTAAGTCTGCAGCGGATTTTGCAAACATCACAAATTTTAGGTTAGATGCCCAATAGACACAAACAATGTGAAGCCTTGAACTTGTCAGTACTGAGTGGGATACTGTGAATACCATTCATAAATTATACTGGCATTTGCATGTGTGTCTTGTCATTTACTAGACCGGCAGTAATTTAGTGGGCGGTCGAATTATTTCTTTTTGAAGCTGTTGCTAATGCATGGAAAATATCACATCTGAATTTAAAGTAAGTGTCCCTTTAAGCCTTTATAAGTGTATGCCGGAGATGTAAATTTTAAATTATTGTTTGAGCAAAATGATTGCTTTTGAGCAGCCAGCTATGAGCGCTAAATAACAACACACCAGCACCAGTTTTGACAGTGAAGAAGCGTCAGTGGCTTCAGTCTGGACTCGCCCTGGTCAGGTTTCTTTTTTTTCTTTTCTTTTCTTTTGCTTTCGTTGCTTGCTTTCGTTTTTTTGATGATAATGTCGTGGTTGATGGGGAAGCTTGAGCTCACATCCATAGAGACAATGCACACTCATCTCACCCATGGTTAATTGCTGTTCATGTTTCTGCAAGTGAGGCAACCCTCCCCTATATCAGCCCTCAGCCAATTTACATCTTATTATGTCTATCTGTGCCGGGACCTAGTATCTCAAATAGAGAGAAAATTACTCTCCATTTCTGGGGGAAATAGTGACTCGTCCTAGTCAACCCAACGTTGACGTGCTCTGTCACTGTGTCAGAGGTGCCTGTGAGGATATTGTATGAAATCTGGCCATTGTTCCATATTCTTACCCCATTATTAAAATCCTGATGTCAGTCTTGACTGCAGGAACAAACTGATGGTTTACAAAATGAATGGGTGATGCAAGAAGAATGTTGCTGCTGAAGAGGAAACCCACATAGATAAGCTATGATTATGTCAATGTTTACCTTTAATTACTTGAATACATTTGTTCAGTGCATGTGTGCTTAAGTAAATTATATTGAGATCTCACGTTGACTTAAAATATGTTTTGTTCTCTTTCATTGTGAAAAAAACAAAACAATTATATGAATATGTATAATAATGTTGAACGTGCAGTTACCTCTGGGACACATTTCTTACTTTTTTAAATTACGTGTTGTAACATTGGCACGTGTATTTAGTTTTTTTTAGCTTGAGGAAAAGTACAACATATCATCGATCTACTCTTTGATAATTATAACATCATTCAACAGGAATTACAAGCAAACTGAAACACCCGACAATGTAAATACCAACACTATGTGTCAGATAACTTACGATTAGATAAATTCACCAAGGCTCTGTGTTTAAGTCATGTTTTGCGAAGAAATGGTGTATTAATAAACCTGACTGAGAGAGGAAAAACTATCATCCGTGTGTGGGTACGATTAAAGGGGTGGCTTCAGTGAATGACAGAATATAATCTCCTGATGTCATCATAAAGTTGTAAGTTGTATTTTATTC
This sequence comes from Lipophrys pholis, assembly GCF_963383615.2. Taxonomy (NCBI): domain Eukaryota; kingdom Metazoa; phylum Chordata; class Actinopteri; order Blenniiformes; family Blenniidae; genus Lipophrys; species Lipophrys pholis. The sequence goes on from NC_137648.1 coordinate 9,960,507, forward strand.
TTGCTTTCAGTGAGACAACAAACATAATTTCCATTTAAAATCAAGCGTTTGACTGCCAGTGACGTCCCAATCAGCCTTTTAATGCCGACACTGCTCTAGATTAATGTCATAAAAACAAACATGACTGTTGGAGATGCTGTAATTGTTTCCGACTATGCAATGCAATCATAAACATTTAAAGACATGAATATAGATGAGGACTTTGGATCGTAAACAATAGAGCAGAATTAGGCTTTTTCAGGTTTCTGAGGTATCCATATCAGTGCATGGTATTATAATGTAGTGATCGTGTTCATCAGCAAATGATCATGAGTATCTATGTCATGCTTATACACTTTGTTCTTATTCACGTGTACTGTCTTTGTTTTACACTGATCTCTTAACTTCATTAATTAGAGAAAACTTATTGAGATTTGTATGAAAACAGGAGTTCTATTTAAATCAAAAAAAGTGTCGCTGCATTGATTTTTATAAGCAGCCATTAGCTTGCATGTATTCACCCTGTCTCTCTCTCTCATCTACATGTTCACACACTCGGGGGTGGTGAGATGAGATCCTCTGATTCAGCAAATCAAAGGCCTCTACTCCTGTCCATATTATCGATGCTGCTGGAGGGCCGTGGAGGATGCCGGGGCACAAGGCAGGGTGGGGGTGGGAAGAGCTGGCGGATCTGTGGGGGGCAGGGCAGGCAGGACTGGAGCTGCAGATTATTCTGGAAATTGCCAGCTGCAGTGTCTGCAATCAGGATCAAACCGGTTCCGGGTGGGGGAGGAGGAAGTCACTGTCGATTTTTGTCAAACCAGCCTGTGCCTGTGTGTCTCCCGGCTGAGTGGGATGACATTCGCGAGGGCGATGGTGGAAACGTCCCACCACCTCATCCTCTCCTTAATAATTCATCCGCCTGCCCGTGTTCTCTTGCAGTGGCCGCGCTGCCTGCCTTTTAATAGAGCCCATGATTACCAACACTGACATCCTAACATTCAAATAATACACAGACACCACGCTGGAGCAAAATCAATAGCACATAGACGAAGCATAATGAAGAGCACGGCATATCCAGCAGCCATTTTGCCTTTGACAGAGTGTATAGAGCACGTAGATGCAAAACCACACCAGCACTCCTCTTGCTCTGCGTGTTGCCTCCCCCACACTATTCCCAATGATATTACGGGGCCTTCTTTTTCCTTCTGCTTCTTTTTTCCTCTCCTGTATGCCTTGCCTGTCTTCCATCCTTTACACTCCTCTTTCAGTTTGTTCCTCTGCCTCATTCTTTCTGTCTCTCCCGCTCTCTGAGGACTGCAGGGCTCCTGAGGCAGGCAGCGGAGCCTTGGGACAGACCCTGATTAAAACTGCCTGCTAATGACAAAGGCCCCAACGCTGCAACTCGCGCTCTAATCCTAATCTGTATGTATCCACAAGAGCACGTATTTCTTCCCTTGCTCAGCCCTCTGACACCAGATAAACAGAAAACACAGAGGCAGCCATTTTGAAACAGCTGTACGGAGCTTCGTGTAATGGAGTTCAGCACAGGACACCAACAGGGACGAAAACCCGCCGCACTTGTCTGCTTGTCTTTGACACTGCGGCGCGCCTCCTTATTCATACATTCACGTCCAATACATTTCAAATGCATTGCTGATCAAAGTAGTGCGAGCTGAGATGAAAACACAATTTTCAGCAGTTTCTGCCATTGACACGTTAGCTGCCATTTCATTCCTGTTGATTTCAAATAACCCAAGGGGGCAAAGCCTGGGAGCACGAGAGATGCAACCCATCCACCTGAAAGCGAGACTGATGGGCCAACAATACAGGGAGAAGGTGAGCAGTTTATTTTAGCAGTGATAAGGGGGGTGTCTGCATGTCTCCAGTGATGCGGGGTTGATTTCTTTGGGCAGGCCTGTGAATGCCCCGCGGCAAGGGGGATAAGGGCCGTAGAGGAGAGGGGAAGAGAAAGAATCTGGCCTGGAGAGACTTTGCAACATGAGTGCACTGGAGCCATTAAAAATATAACAAGAGATGAGTGTAACAGTGTATATTTAGCTGCAGCGAACGCCTGCTACACCGCGCTGTGCTACGCTGCTTCTTCAAATCTTTCGGTCACTACAGGAGCTCGAATCAAAGCCGGAAAAAAACAGGGAAGGATGAAAAAGAGCAACGAAGGCAAACTGAGGTGTTTACCATTTTGCTGCTGCTGGTGTGTAAAAGAAGCGCGCCACATCTGTGCAGCAATGTCTTCCAGTGTAATAAGAAACAAAGGAGTTTTAAAACGGGCAGGGGGTGGGTTCAGTGCTGAGAATCATGAATGCTGGGAAAAGATCTTTGCTGTGGGAAAGAAAAGAGAGGATAATGAATTTCAGTGAATCACACAAAGGCATGTGAAGAAATTTCAGCATCGCTGTCCATACTTCTCTCTCGTCATCCCCATTTCTTCTCTCCTTAATCTTCTCTCCCCATCTTCTGTCTGTATTTTGAGCTCCTTTCATTCTCTTTGATATCGTGGGTTTTACACCCATTTTTCTGTTGACATTTGCCTACGTTTTCGCTCTCTAATGTACCCTTATTATATTTTCCAAAAATCTCAACTGCATAAGCAGCTTTTTGTCCCAGAAATATTATCATTGTAGACCTGTAATATTTCTGCAAACATTTTTATTCCAGTCCTCCAAAAAAAAAAAAATCAATGAGTCTCTTCTTGAAAATGGAAAATGTCACATAGTGAAACTGCTTTCATTCCCTCTTGTATCATTGGCCTTAATTGAGAGACTTTTCAGTCAGAACAAATTGCTAAATCTCAATTAGATCTTCTCTTTTTTGTCCTTCAGCTGCTGAGCTTAAAAAAATACAAAAATAAATAAAATATTTAAAATACGATAAAGGGGGAGAATTTGCCTAAAGAAGTAGTTTGACATTTTGGGGAAATATTCACTTTGTCTCAACAGTTAGAGAAGTAGATTAATGCAGCTCATATTTTCTGTCCGTTAGTGTAGCTCAAAATATTGAAAATGAAGCTCCAAGCTAGAGTAGAAATGTGCGTTTTCTATGCAAACGTTTTTCTTTTTAAAAATACAGCATCTGTCTCAGTAACACAATTTTTGAAATTGTTTAACTTATAAAGTACATGATGAATAATGTAGTTTTACAGGGGGAGGCATGATTGGCATTAACGACTCTGCAACCAGACTCCCAGCTATAACGTTTCCCTTTTATTACCTCAACTTGCCACATTTTGTAAACAAATGGCACATAAACTGATATGTCGTTTTAGGTCTGTGCATTTTGTGGGACTAACTGGTGCAGAGCCAGACAAGCAGATTTCTTTTACTGCTACTATTCATGCCAGCTAACCATTGGAAACCCTGAGCAGGGAGCTCACACTGTTTTCTTTTGATTTTGTGGATGTGGAATTGTAAAAAAAAAGTGTAATAAATGAATGCTTCTACTTTCTTTCGTGATGACTTCAACTTTCAACAAGTGAAGTATGGATGAAGCTTCTCTAATTATACTGTTGGTGATTGATGGTAATGTGTAGCTTATGTCACAAAATGAGTGTTAGCAGTTGAAAATATGTGCGATTGGATAAGGTCACTGTGGTGACTAGTATAAGAACACAAAGCTCTCTTCCTTTGTGCTCTGGTAGGTTTTGAAAGTGTGAAATCATGAACATTCTTCAACTTGCAGTGGTGAGAAGTATGCATCTCGAATCCCATCACCGATGGGATGATGGGGTGAAAGGGTTAACGTCTGACATGAATAACATAAATGGTCTTTAAGAATTGTAATTGATCCTCAGCGCAATTTTACTTTATTTGATTCCTTGTGGACTCTACAAACAATCCTTTTTTTTTTTCTGTGACTGACCTTTTATTGGTATTTAATTGAAGATGAAATCAGCACTTTACTTTCAGTCATGCCTTACAGAAAGAAGTCCGTTTTATTCACCAGCATTTTCACTTGTGTCCACTGATGAATAGGACATGGTGCTTGTAATTACACAGTGCTTTGCAGAGTGTGATTGCAGTGCGAAAAGGGTCAGCCAGAGCAAAGGTCAAGCTTCTTGATATTTCTCCTTTAAATAAATATAACCGAGAGGTGTGTCTGGGCTCCTGTGGATCACAAAGTTGACGTCCCCTTTGCGTGGCCACATCTGGCTCCAGAGACTCATGAGAATTATTTAACATTCTTTTATGGCTTTGCCATGCGAGAAGGGAAGTGACAATCATAGGGAAATTACAGAGCCTCTTTAATCCATGCCATCAGCAGAATCTGTGCGAGAAAAAAAAGTGCTGCTGCCTCGGTTCAGAAGAGTTTGGGTCTCTTTCTCTGTCACTGGTTGAACGAAGAGAAAGGGCTTTCCTCTGAACCAGCACAGTGAAGCTCTTATATGTGGATCATGACATGTCTACCTCTAAAAGGAAGACTTCCTACCCCAAGAGCTGCATTATTCTCTCAACTTCAATGAAGCTAATGGCTGTTCTTGAAAAGTCTGCCTTCCAAATATTGAAATGACTTGCCTGTTAGTGCCGTGCCTCTGCAGATAATAGAAGAGTTTGGTGCATATTGGAATCTCCATTTCTATAAAAGAAAAAAGCACAAGTGGATCTCATAACCCTCTCAACGGCAATCCCGGAAACATCAAATATTGAACTTAATAATTTGATGTTTAAATTGCACCAACTTCCAGGTGGAGACAAAAGAGAAGTCCTCATCCCGTCTCTTCACGTGTGTAATTTGAATCAGTGGTTGCCATTCTCTGACTCTCAATCTGTAATCAAGGCTGAGGGTTGGGAAATATTTTCAGCTTTAACCTGACCATTTGAATATGAATAATACACAAGGTGGAGTGCATTATGGTAATACCTTTCAATTACACAAGATATCTGCATTTCTATCTCCTTTACTTATTGAATGTCATCAAGTAGAGTATTCCACATCTGAGGACGCTCTGTACATGAGAACGCCGGATCGCGGCGTCCTCTCACAGTCTCTCAGTCCGTATCAGCATTCACAGCTCATTGCAATCAATATCAATTAATTATCACTAGTACTCCAAAATGATAAATGCTTTTTATCTATCACTTCACAAATCAATGGCATTACGCTTGCCATGCTAACATTTCTCTCATTATCTGACTCAATCAATTGAGAAGTCGCAGTGGACAATTTACATTGAAGATATATGATGAAGGGGGAATCAATATGATTAGTGGTGGGAGTGAAGGGGAGTATGATGGCTCTGGCAAACATCAAAAAACCCAAATGACATCAACACCTCTGATCATATCACAATGAATCAAAAAACAAAGTGGCCAGAGTTTATTTTAAGACGCCAAGCGTTTGCATGCTGCCTGTGCAGCCATATATTAAAGCTACTGTAATTCTTGAGGCGGAGCCCTCGGCAGGATGTTTAGTCGGAGGTTAATCTTTACACACTGGCCATGTTTTCTGGTCATACTGTGGTTGTAGCTCATGTCTCGTGTGGAGTCCACACAGGACCTGTGTGACCGGGCAGGCAGGAACCCACTGACCCGCTGTGGATGGAGTCTGACCCCCAAGGTCAGGGCACACAGGGCGAGCGTGACAGGCAACGCCTCTCCATGACGCTATACGGCCGACCTTTGACTTTTTTTTTTTCTTTTTTTCGAAGCTTCACTTTCCAAATAGCAACATAAATCTTCAAAAGAAATGCTAATGCTCACTCTAACGTTCAGTATAAGCTTTGTACGGAGTGTGTCGCCAAATTTATTTGTATCGTGTTGGCCTGAGTTTTCTTTTACTGCAAAAAAATAAATAAAAAATGATGCACAGATTATAAGTGGAAGTAGAATGTACACAACCTGTAAAGTATAAGATGTATCCATCCCCAGTCCATCACAAGGAAAACACACAATTACACACGATCATATTTCTGTACAAGGGCAATTTAGGGTCGCCAGTGAACCTCATGCAGAGGTTTAGTGGATTGTGGGATGAAATGAGAGTACATGGAGAAAACCCACTCATATACTCAGAAAAGCCCTCGTCCAAAGTGTGTCCAAAGTGAAAGAGCTTAGTGTATGATACATTAAAGACTGTTGTTATTATCAAAATATATATATATAATTTTTATGATTTGTACCATGTTTGTCAGCTTTCACTTTTTAAAAACAGTTAAGTTTAGCCACCGAGTAGTTATCAACGTTGATGATAACTACTGTAAAAGAGAGACTGAAGGATGCTCAGGTGTCACAACATGACTAATCAAGAGTGGAAAAAGGAAGTACAGTATGTTTTAGCACAGTTGGAGTTTATTTTTGGCACAATTGTTCTCGTTTTTATTGTTTGCGTTTTAGGAAATGTGAAATATGAGCTTACACTTTATGGGAAATAGTATTAATCATCCTGTTTGGTAGGTTTATGGTACACTTTAAAAAAATAAATGAAAGAAAGCATTACTGAAAAGTGGCTGTGTCATAAAAAATGTCTACTCAGCTGTCACAGTTATTTCGACTTACACTGTAGAACTGGCTAGTTTAATGCCAGATGCATTTACTGCCGCATCTGGTGTTTGAATCTGGTCCCGTAGTTTCAAAATCAAAACTTCACCCGACGCCCCGCCGGGTGGGACTGGGGATGTTTATCTCACAAAGATGCAGAAGAAGAAAACAGTACTTTCCCTGTGTACCACACGGGAGATTGTAAATGTGTAGCTGATGTTGTGCTGTACAGTTTCAAGTTGTTTCAATGCAACAAGGTTCTGCTGTGTCACATTTACAGTGTGTTTCATATTGATGAAAACAAAAGCCGTGGAAATAAGTAGAGAATATTATCACTTTTGTCACGTCAGTGTTACAAAGGACTCCTTATCTGTTGAATTTGCTTGAAAGAGCTCTTGCATTAGTCTAAATTCCAGCAGATATAATAATTAAGCATCAAATAAAATGTAGACTCTAATATGCAGTCTTCTGTTTGTATCAAACACTGTGGCCTACACATGCAAATAGTGAGTAATGTTTGTTATAATTACCCCTCTGACTGTATTCTCCCTCCTGTTTTAGAGTCATTAGGGATGGCGAGAGCTCCTTTCTTATACTCTAATAAATGTCATGATGCCTGAGGGGGCCAAAAGTTTTCCTTTGGCTTTTAATGTCAAGAACACTGTTGTTTCTACATTTTCCCGACAGAACACGTTTAGGTCTCTCTGCACATTTTCTTAATTCGGACAGACTAGATTGCTCACAATGGTCTAATTACCATAATTATACACGTTACTATGGAAACCTACAAGCCTACTTTTGATTCATTGTACTTTACCTTCCAGACAGTTTTAATTGTTGTGATGTGAGATAAGAAATGGCCGCTGGCATTTTCAAAACTACCCCACCGATGCCTTTTTAACAGCCGCTTTAGAAAATCACTTTGTGACGACCACAGCCTGGCTCGGCGTGCACTGTAACACCCACACACCTGTCGAGGAGCGGCCTCTCATTACTCCAGCAGTAGTGGAATATGTAAACTTTGCCCGACGTAATCTGACTTTGTGACAGACCCTTCCATTCAAAGGGATTTAGTTCAATTTATATGTCAGTAAGCTCACAAGCAGTAAACATATGGTGTGTCTATGTGCAGGTATACGTAGTTATGGTTAGCTGTTCTAGTATCCACACATTGTATACTAGTTATTAGAACTCTTTCAAGTCATTTTAAAGGTGTATTTATTTGGTTATGATGTCAAAGTTCTGTATAGTGCCCACATGTATTCAGAAATAATTCTATTAGAACAGAACTGTGTTTCCAATTACAGCCGTTTTCATCTGAATGGGGAAAAAAAGTCATTAAATTAATCAAATGGAGAGAAAAAAATGTAACATTCTGCATAATAACTGTTGGTGTTTCTCAGTCAACTTTTTGAAAAGTGGGCACAGTCTGCATCTCCCAAGCGTCTCTTTCACACGGCTTTCTGCTGACTGTCCTTGGAATTTTTTTTCCTTGTATCTCAGGGCCGCAGAGGACACAGGTCTGGTCCACGCGTCTAAGACAACAGATCTCAATCAGTCACGGTCGCTGGAGTTTAGAGCTGGACACATCCCTCACTATTATAGAGTTATTGATCGTTTAATTACACAATACGGGTCAAATTTCCCATGATAGATGACACTGTACAAAAAGAAAAAATAGAGACATAACTGCGAAAAAGTTTGGGAGTCTACAGTGTGATGCGTGGCTGCATTATTTATATATAAACTCACCTTAAATGAGTTAAAATGTTCATTCAGATTATATTTTAATTTCCAACAATTTTTCAAACTTATTTAATCATACTATTCAGTTGTACTCAAGCCATGGCAGGGAATCGAGGGAGGCATTTACCATATTATAGTTTCAAAGTACTAAGAATATGTATTTACTTTTTTTGATATTTTAGAACTCATCCCTGTGTTTTTATGGGAAATGACCTGCTGATACATCAGTCTTCTGGAATAAAATACAGTTCTGGTGTTAAAACAACTGAAGTAATGGCATAGTGATCAAATATGACATTATAATTTGTGCAGTATGAGTGAGATTGAAGTTTTATTTGTAGTACTTTATTTCTCTTGTTGGAACCCTAAATTGTTAAATGATATATAATACACTTCAAGATTTTGAAATCAGTATGAAGATACACCATTACATGCAATTATACCATCAAATCTCTTGCAAAGTAGCAAAGAATGAACCTTTTTATCTTGTTGCGATATTTTTTGAAAGGGCTTTAGCCCATCTGAAAGGTTTTCTACACAGTATTGAGTACTGCTGTCTGCAATATGTGATACGTCCCAATAATCTCTAAAGGTGAGTTTCGCAAGTTAAGGGTGTACATTTAAAATAGATCACTTGCTGTAGTTTTCTGTGTACAGTACAGCTGTTAAAGCACAAAAATCTTTTTTTTTTTTAAAGATAATTGCATCGACCACTTTCACTAACTGAGAATAGGAGATTCTTTATTTAAAGCGAGTATGCCAAAAACTGTTTATGTTTTTACTATATCAGAAATAGTACAAGTAGAAGGTCGTTCTCAATAATCTGAACAATGTTTTGCTAAATGTCAATATTTTCTTCAATTTGCCATTGTTTATTTAGACGAAAACACAAAGAGATGCACAAAAGACCAAATATAGTCTTTTGACATTAAAGAGTTTTGAACGCGGGACCTAGACTATTCATATTTATCAACACATGCAAACCTTTTCTGTGTAAAGCAAATACATTGAAGCACCTGCACACACAATACTGAGGATTCATGTATGAAGTAACTAAGTAACTAAGTCTAGTGTTGTTCTGCAACGTATCATTCGCTGTTTATACAAACTCCTCGCTGTTTATTTGTGCGGTGGTTTGACTGTAGGCCTTGATGCTACCTGCTCCATATCCCACCTCTGTTGGACCGCCACTGAAAAGCTTTCAGGCAAAACAAATTCGGGGTGGCTCGTCACAGCGTGGTACCTGTGAAGCAAAAGTGACGGAGTTTGAAGAGAACACTGAAATCTTAGCCCCTTTATTTATGTGCCCTGTCTCTCTGTCTCCCTCAGCTGTGATATTTTCTGCTCTCCCTCCGCAGCGCGGCCCTCGCGCAGGCAGGCAGGCAGGCAGGCAGGCAGGCAAGCAGGCAGGCAGGCAGGCAGGCAGGCAGGCAGGCTTGCGCTCCCAGCTCTGATTCTGCAGCACTCGCTGCCGTCCTTCATCTGACCTTGGCGCGCAGCGATGCCCTCTGTCGCCATGCTGCTACAGCCCCGCCATGCCCCCTGTGGCTACCCTAACGCTTTATTACAGCACATGCTCAAACACACACACACCCACACATACACACACACACACACACACACACACACACACACACACACACACACACACACACACATTGCTAGCCTGCTAATCAATAGTGCATCATGCTTTAGGTCAACAGAGGGAATCAACTGAGCATGCCCAGTCATGTGGAGGGGACCTCTGGCAGGAATCATTGGCTTTGCGGCATTTCGACTGGTCACACATGGAGAGCTGTTTGTGTGTGTGTGTGTGTGTGTGTGTGTGTGTGTGTGTGTGTGTGTGTGTGTGTGTGTGTGTGTGTGTGTGTGTGTGTGTGTGTGTGTGTGTGTGTGTGTGTGTGTGTGTGTGTGTGTGTGTGTGTGTGCGTGCGCCCTTTTTCGCAGAGTGTTTTTGACAATGAGTAGGGTGCACATGTAAAAACAGATATTTTGAAGTTGGCCTGTTGTTGGTTGTGTTTATGTATGTGGGTTGTTAGATCCTATGTAACACGGTTGCACTGTGCGGGCTCCTGAACCTCCTCTATAGAGGTTACACTTGTATCATTTCATCCACCCCCTCCACCTCGCTGCACCCTGCTATTGAACAGGAATACTGAACACACGTGTATGTGTCTACCTACCTCAACTACAAAAACAGACTTTTTCATACGGTGTATAACTGCTTGGCAGTTGCATGTGATGTTGCATTTTTGTTTATCTCTGCTTTTGTATTAATTAACTCTTGCTCATACTTGTACACATGAAGTGTGGGCCTCTCTGCTGCCAATTCAAATAGACAGAATCATGATTAGATTTACCAGTGCAATGAAATTTGCACTTCAAGTTGCAATGATCTGTTTTAATGCTTGTTTGATTTCTAAAAGGACCCATGCTCGTGTAGCTCGAGTGCAGCATGTTATGTAGAACATGACAAAAATCTCTGATATTAATATAACAGAACATGAGTCTACATTATAGCAGTGCTCATTTTAGACCTGCATCTGTATAAAAGGCTAACCAGTGAGATAGAAAGAGTGCGTGGCATTCTGCTCTATCTCTACCGCTCCATTCCACTCATCTGTCCCCAGGGCCAGAGTCAGAGCGGCGGGATCAAAAGTAAAATCAGAGCGAAGAGCTGTATCCAATCATGTCAGTCGGCGAGGTCTCTCCCTCTACTGTAGTCTGGCAACGTCCAGGGCTGAGGGCACTGATCTCTATCAACGAGGATAAATTCAGTCAAGCCTCTAAAATGTGTGGCGGTGGACCTCAAGTGATTTAAATCATTAAAATGAGGCCAGCTGCATCATGCAGTCAGAGCACACAGTGGGGGCATCCAGCAGCCCGGTATAGAGAGAAGACTGCCATCATCTGGCCCCTGCTGATACATCCATCCCTCTGCAGAGTCTCTGTGTGGAGGGGTGCAGCAGGAGATCTGTGTGCAAGCTCCACTGTAGGTATTTGTGTGTTTGGTCAGAACTTGACTGTGCGGTGGCAAATTATGTGACCAATTGACCCAATGAAGTCTGTTCCTTTGTGTCTGCACGTATCTCACACTGAAGAGTGCTGCACTATGGAAAGCATACCGCCGTCATTTGAGGGCTTTTTTTGCGTGTGAAGCACGTTCCCAGTAGTCCATGTAATATCGCAATTATCAGTGCAGATTGAGCGAGGAACATGTGTTCAAAGGTCCTTTAGCTTGACAGCATCTTTAGGAGGAACCGAAAGCTTTTTAACAGAGACAGATAACAATCACACATGAACCGTTCCATCTCGCAAATAACAGAGCAGCACCTCCTGCATTCATTATATGGGCCAAAGAGGGGAGAGGAGTGTGTATGAGTGTGTGTGTGTGTGTGTGTGTGTGTGTGTGTGTGTGTATGTGCGTTGTATAATTGCAGGGTTACAGGCATATGTTTGTATTCCTTCTGCACGTTGTAAAAAAAAAAAGATGGATGAAAATTGCTAGAAGTCTCTTATGGTTCTGGTCTCTAAGGAATAAATGCTTTTGGCAGATGAAATGAGCTGACTTACATTTGTGCTAAAAGTTGGCAGGTTTTTGAGCTGTATATATATATATATATATATATATATATATATATATATATATATATATATATGTATTTTTATTTTTTTCTTTGCTTTTGTTTGTTTGTTTGTTTGTTTTTTTAAATCCAAATGCATGTTGGCACGTTTTCCCTCTTACATTCTTGCATCTCTTCCTTGTGCATCTATACCACATACACACATAAAGCAAAGACAAACTGAACTCACAAAACTCAATTGTCCTGCTAACAACACAAAAGCAACAAACAGGTGGCATTAACTGTGACACATACCAGACATCAAAAACACACAGGAGCTTCTCAGTCAATCAGCAATCACGTCTGTCCTGAGCGTAAACACACCTATTATACACGCCGAGTGGTGTCAGTGTAAACAATGCAGAACAATACACTCTGCATTTCTAGCTGCAGCGGCTCCTCTGATTGGCTGAATCGATCCTCAGAGGCATTTGATGTTATAGGAGGAGAGGCAGGGCATATTGATTCCAGGATAATCAGAGTCAAGCTGGCTTGGTCTTCTTCAATAATTCAAAGGAAGGATTTTGGTGAGATTCCCTCAGATCGGAGGTGTGATGTACATTTCATAGGCTGAGAGTTGGGGAAGCACGGGAACGGCATACGTGTGTGTGCGTGCGTGCGTGCGTGCGTGCGTGCGTGCGTGCGTGCGTGCGTGCGTGCGTGCGTGCGTGTGAGAAAGAGAGAGAGCTGAAGCATGAGTATGGAGGTCAGATGGGTTAAAAGATGAGATATCTTTTGAATGAATCACACCACAACCAACACACCTAATGCCACTCCTCATCTGGTAGAAATACACAAACTGGAAAAAGCTTCTAATAATGCTTCATTGAGTCTGATTTTAACTGCTTTTGTTCTGGTGTTTAATGCACGCGTTTTCCTCTCTCGAGTCTTTTTGTACCATTCCTGGGGCAGAATGTATAGCAAACTGTGTTTACCTCACCCAGAGGACCTTACGCTGCAATCCAACCATTGATTTTCCTCTAACACCTTCAGCTCTGGATGTGTGACTAAGCCGGTTTTACCGGCCGTGACATTGCTGTGAAAAACGGAGCGAGCATAAACATTTTACTTTTTCTTTCTGTCTTCACTGTATGCAACGAAGTCTGGCTCAAAATGCTGTCGGCTTCAAGTTGTTGTTGATTTTAGTACATCAGGCCACATTAGATGACGTCAGGTCAAATAAACCTTGTCTCGCTGCTTGAAAGGCGTCGTGCTTTAGTTTTTGTTCAGCTTTATCTTACCTATGACCTTTGTCGCTGGCTTTTTTTCTCTCTCTCACTGTAAAGCTTTAAGTTTGTGTTTCTGTGCCTAACAGAGAATCTCTAAACAATAAATTTACATTTTTAAACTAACTTAATCAAAACGTTATTAATTTAATTTCAAAGGTTTAAAAGACTTGTTACACAACAATAATTACACAGTGTGCAGATTATTTTTCTGCCACATAAGGAAATCAGTGGCAGTGAACTCAGTTAATAGTTGCTTCAATTTCCTCCACAGTGTTGCTTTGTAGACGAGGTTCATTTAAACAGTTTTTCATAGTTAAGGAGCTCAAATAACTTTTCACATATTATCTATATACACCAGTGTGAACCATTAATCCTATGCATTTTTAATCAGACAATTAAAAGGTTGTTAGCCATGCTGGATATACTCCTTATTGCTGAACACAACCACAGAAATCCATGCAGAGGTCCAACAGTGCAACTCTTTTCCAGCAGGCATTGTGTAAATTAAATTGTATACAAAGGGAGAATCGTGGGAGTTGTGTGAAAAATCCAAGCCAAGAGGCTTTATAAAGAGCAGACATGATTTATGAAAAATAATTTTGGGGGGAGGTTGATAGCAGTCATGTGGAAAGTTGCGAACCACCCTCTGCTGAGAGTCTTAAAAATATCTGGCCTGAGACCATTGTTGTGAAAATATCAGTTTCAGGCTGTTGCTTGGAAATACCTTTTGAAGACAGGCTCAAGGTGTTTATTTTGTGGGTTGAAGCGTCTGCAGAGGCTTCCATGCCTCTATATTTCAACGTCGGTGACCTGTCCTGTGGATCTATGTGTCGCTGTCACGCGCCTCTGGAAACAGGCTGCAGCGCCGCTTCTGCAGCCTGGCGAAAGGTCACATAGGGGCTTCCTCTGTAAAGTGTGGTTTGCTCGCATCCCTTATCTCCTAATCACTGCAATTACTACGGCAGCACTTGGTTGTTTGTTTGTTTGCTGAAATGGTGCATTAGTGTGTTTGTATCCCGCTGACCAGTGCAGACATATCAGGCGGGTGTCTGGGGAGGAACACTGCAGCTACAGAGGCGATGCTGACTGCCAATGTGGGATGTAAACAGCAGTGAAGCTGTTGTATCCATCTTGATTTTTTATTTTATTTTTTATTTTTTTAATGGGACAGTATAGATGTACATAGGACACAGGGAAACAGGTGCAATGACATGCAACACAGATGAAGAGACATTTCAATTATGTGCCTTCACCATTAGATGAGATTATCACATCATCCACATCATCATCATCATCATCTTGATTATGTTTTCTCTCTCTCTCTCTCTCTCTCTCTCTCTCTCTCTCTGAGCCTGCCTTCTTTGCTATATCAAAGTGATTCTCACACCACCGGGGAATAACTGCACCGGGTCATCTGTCAGTGTCTCCATACAGCACCACACTCTATACATCCTTTTCTCTACACAGTGAAGATGTCTCTTAAGTGTATTGAGCTGTCGAGGTGAAACGTTCCTGTTTCCCATACAGTCCACCTCTTTTTTTAAATGTGAGAATCCTATCTTTGAATATTACCCATTTCACAGACATTAAATCCTTTATATTCTTTTTATTCTTTGTACTCTCTCTCTCTCTCTCTCTCTCTCTCTCTCTCTCTCTCTCTCTCTCTCTCTCTCTCTATATATATATATATATATATATATATATATATATAGCTGCATCAGAGCCTTGTGATATCATGTTCTTTACTGCTGCCCTTGTCTCACTCAACTTGTCAACCCCCGCTCACTGTACACTGTATGAGAAAAGGAGCTGAACGTGTCGACAAAATTCCTCTCCTCTGCTCCGTGTCACCTCTTACCTGGAATCACATCTCCATGCACGGCCTAATTATCCCGTTTGATGAGAAACGGGGCTCGCACACTGCTGCTGCTGCTCTGACTCCTCCACCCCTTGCTGGTAAGATGCAGGGCTGCTCTTCCGCTCATCATTACTAAAGGAGATACCTGGCTAATTATAGACCCATACTGCTGTAATAAAGACGGCGCTGGATACTGGGGTGACTGGGAGGAGCAGACATGGGTGGAAAAGAAGGATTTGAATTAACAAAGGAATGTGGCTGCATACACAACACCAGAGGACAGTCTGCTGAAGAAAGTCTCGTATGTAACAGTATTCAAAATGGTAATGGTTTTATCTTTCACACACTGGTAGCAGTACTTTTTTATATGACTTTTTTTTTTTTATCAAGAATATGTCAGTATTGCTTCCTGTTGTATGCCTTATGAAGAAAATATGCTCAGTTCTTGCGTTTTCATAACACATTGTGAGGTAAATATTTTAAATAGCAAAGTTTGTGGTGTTTTGGATAAACAAGGCGGTGCCAATATTAACTCCAACCCCGCTGTATTTCAACCTACACAGTGCAAAGAATCTGGTTCAATATAGACTGACCTTGATCTGAAAACTGGAGGTGAGCTGCGCGGCAGGTTGAGCGCACGCGCACACACACACACACACACACACACACACACACACACACACACACTGTACTGTGTGCCTATGTGATGATACGTGTGTGTGCACGGCCTCTCTGACCCAACATGTCCTCGTTCCATGAGCTCCAGGTTTTTTTTCCTCACATCATCGTAACGGTTCTATGTGCTGCTTCTGTGGGTTTATGCAGCATCATTCACAACATCATGCAGTCCTCTTTCTCCCCCTCCTCCTTCTCCTCCTCCTCCTTCTTCTGTCCTTTCAATCTTTTGAAGTCCTTGATTCACATATATTCTGCTGAAGAGCTCCTATATGTCAGCCAACCAGCCAGAGAGACAAAGACGGGCCTGAGTTAATTACCTATCATTTAGAGCAGATGGCTGCAGATGATATGTAAATGTGTGTGTGTGTGTGTGTGTGTGTGTGTGTGTGTGTGTGTGTGTGTGTGTGTGTGTGTGTGTGTGTGTGTGTGTGTGTGTGTGTGTGTGTGTGTGTGTGTGTGTGTGTGTGTGTGTGTGTGTGTGTGTGTGTGTGTGTGTGTGTGTGTGCAGACGTGCATGCTTGCGCACATGCGTGCATGTGTGCATACATTACCAAGCCCTCTATCTGTACATTTGTGTATCCTGAACATTTATTAATACACACACATATAGAAATACATGTAGATGTTGATTATTTATTTTTTTTAAATGTAGTTTTGCAGAGAGTTTTGCAATTTAAATGGCAATATGGATTGTTGGAGTCCAACCAGATAAAGTGTTAATGACTGGGACCATAATTATGGGTTGTAATTTTTCTGCAATTACTCGCAGCCTCCTTTAAGCTGCCTGCATGTTCATACAGATAAATGTTTAACAATCTGTTTCTTCATCTTAGAATTAAACTACTGTGCTGTGCATTTTGTTTTAATCACTGGAGGGGCATAGCTGATCGTTTTACTTACAACCAATAAAAGATAATGCACGTGTATTTTTTTTTAAGAAAGTATAGGCTGTAAATTCTTTCACTCTTTGCCAAGAAAATCATCTGACATGAATCTAGGCCACAGTGTGTCAATTGAGACGTTTGTTTTTTTGTCTTCATTTGACAGATCCTCAAGAGAATCTTCTCATTATCTAAAGAGATTTTTTATTTTTTTTTAATCTCACAAGCTCACTTGACACCAATCATATGCTGGTATTTTCTATCTCCTCACATGGAGCAAGAAGCATGATAAATCAATGATGAATGCTCTGTGAGTCTGTGATATATGTTACAGTGCACCCTGTGACACAGGGAGAAATGTAACCATGGCGGGAGGGCAGCAGTAAGGGAGAGAAGAGAGTAGGAGAGGTGGGTGGTGTATGGAGTCACATAGCACAGCCAGAAAGACCTATCCCTGCTATTTTTTTTTTGGGAGGGGGTTTAATTTCGCACTATAAATTAGTTGTTCCCTGTGCCAACATTGTCACAGCAGTGATTGTGTGAATTACAGTGTATATGCAGGCTATATCGCACCCTTTTGTGCATTGTACTGTAACTGCTATAGTCTGTGTGAAATAATCTGTGTATGTTTATTCCCTACCAACACACCCAGCGGGGGTTTGTGAATATAGTCAGCATGTGCCACTGTAAGTTTGCAATGCCACAGATGGAGACCCACTAATTTACTCATTATGGAGATTTAATATGAGCGAATACTGGTGCAACTATCAGAAGTCCCTGATACTTCGCATCATAATTTCAGTGTGTTTCGGTTTCGGTTTGAGCTTGAAACATATCGCTGCTACCTTCTTATTTTACCCCCACCCTCAAAACACTGCTCGGAATTATTTTTAATGTTTAGATGACATGATCAGTGCAGCAGCAGCAAATGGAGCCCATTCGCATGCCAGTAATTCCCTGGTGAGCACAGCTCGCAGAAGTTATCACTGCTTTAGGCCTTTTAATGCAAGACATGAAAGAGATTGGCTTTGCTTCACATAAATAAAGAACTATTTACTTATTCAACTGGTCTTCCGTTAAAGTATCATGTAGCTCAGTTAAGTAATATGTAGCAAAATTATACAAGAGGAGCTGTACCACCCCCCTCAGTGACTCAAAAGCAGCCTTATAAATCTATAAACATTCAACAAAATATTGGAATTACAAGATAAATCAGTTTTAAACCGTTGGATCGAGTATCAAATTAATTTAGAAAATTCAGAGACACTGAATCAGCATTGTCTCTGCTCAGGCTTTTCGTCAGGCTTCTAGAAAATGGAACCAACCTTCTTTGGAGTATTATGTTATAACAATGAGGCCCTCTACTGGCAGCACAGGCCACTATACTAATACCATGTCAATGCATGGTAAGGGAAATAAAGCTAAATATTAATCCATCCATCTTCTAGACCACTGCAACCAGCTTATGGCTGTGGGACTGTGCTACCCAGCGACCAGTGGATGAGTACACGGTGAATGTTGGACAGATCGCCAGTCCACCACATTGCCAATAAGGAAATACCGACATACGAGACATTTTATAGTCACAAGGTAACCAGTTAACCTTAAATGCATTACCCAGAGAAAGGCTTCACGCTCACCCGACCTGCACCTGGACCAGGGCCATTGAGTGCTGCTAACCGCCATTTTGGGTGATTGTCTTCGGGACTTTTTTGTTTGGGTTTCAAATTTTGTCTAATTTTGGACTCGTCAGAATGTAGGATGAAGAGATGGTATTTCACATTCTGAAAACATGTCATAGGCCTGCGGTGCAGAAAAAATGACTGACTGTGTGAGAGGCGGCAGGTTAAACCCTGGACAGGTCGGCAGTCCATCGCGTATATTTCAGTCCTTGAAAATAAAAAGTTTAAGCATGCATAAATCTTAACAACCCCATCACAAATGTAATTGAACAGACATCACTAGCGGAGGGTTGCGATTACCCTTTGGCTTTGGTTCACCACCAAATCGGTTACATGTTTTTGAGACTGTCTACACATGGGAGCTCATTTTCATGCTTTTTTATTTTTCCTCACACAAACACAGTATCTCTCATTCCCCTGCAGAGAAAAAAGTGTGCGCACCTCTGATCTGCTCTCGCTCGTGGTCTATATCTCTACTCAAGCAGAGAAACGTTACATACATTTTGTGTCCAGATACACTTGTCATGCAATGGAGAGCTCAGATCCCGAGCAATCAAAGGTGTGGGTGATGTCTCCAGAACCTGCATTAATATGCATGACAGCAGGAGTTGCCCTATGATGTAATTGCAGTAGCGGCGAAGGTCAGTGCCTTTACCCAGCTCATACCAGTATCAAAGCCCAGATAAACACTTCAAGTCAGGTTTTTATTTGGTGATTTCCATGCTTTTTAGAGACGGGGGATATGTCTCTTCTTAAGAGGTGTAAATAGATGAAAATCAACTTCATTCACTCCGGTATTATTTTTATTCATTCATTTATTTATTTATTTATTCTTGCTCTCGGGGGTCTCACTATCACATTACAATGTTGCGCTCTCATGTTCTCTCCTTGGACACACATCACAGTGGGCCTTTCATCCAGGGAGTGAAGCTGTTTACAAGCCTGCCATCCAGCCGTGTGGTCCTATTCTTAAGGCTCTGTTGCTCCTGGATATAATGGATCTTCCCTTTATTCATTTTCCAGCTCTGGCCCTGATTTGGCCCTAAGGATTTTACTATATATCAAAGAAAGGCATCCATATAATGAGAATCTCTGAAAAAACAAATATTTCTTTCAATAAATAGAGCCTTACTTCTATTAAAATGCATATTCTTTCTTGTAAGAGCAATGTTGCCTGTGAGTGAATCTTCCCAAGTTGACTTGATGTGGTTTCAGTTATTCTCTCTGTATTGTTATTGAATTGTTTTGGGTCCCGTAAATCCCGCACTGCTGCCGCTGATTGATAGAACCAGGACAGAGGAACAATTCCTATGACTGCCACATTAGACCCAGTTCTGTCACTGCTTATGGCTTTACTCTAAAAGCGTAACAATATGCATTACAGTATTTAACATGGAATCGAACTCGTCTCTAGTGTGTGGAGAGCATCAGTCAGTCTCCATCAAAAAGACACTTGAAATGGCATTTATATGATCTCCAAAGACACGGTCTTGATGACCAACATGTAAAACAGTTGAATACGAACACCATGCAAAGCCGCAACTCTAGACTCAAAGTATGTTTGGTGTAAAGTTTCCTTTTTACAACTTTTCTTGGCGGAGTAGTAACTAGTAAGACCCAAGTCTACAGCGACGCTGGCAGCTCGGTGACACAGCACTCAAATTGAACTCAGTTCTAAAATAATTGCTGATATTAACCTGCTGAGATGCTCATAGTCACGTCAATATCCTAATTTATTGCAGATAACCATCACAGTAGTTTAAGCATCAACTTGCTGTTTTTCATATGTTTGGAATGGATGTCTTTCTTTAAGTTTCACACAAAAAAAGAAGCCTACTGGGCAGTTTCATGCAGTTATTTTCTACCCAAAGTGTATCATTAAGATCCATTATTCAGTCATAAATCTTCAAGATCTATGACTGAATAATTAAAATATGACTACTTGGTGTTGTCAATTTGATTCAAGTAAGTCAAATATCTTAATGGATAAACTATCTGGGGAATGTCATCAATCTAACTCTCGTTGGCTCATTTCAGGTCCAGAATAGAGGTCAGTCAACATTTTCAGAGGTGGCAAATGTAAACACGTCATTCATTTAAGAAGAAGGATAAACAAATGAAATACATCGTTCACTAAGAAAATAAATGAGACTAGTGAGAGCAGAACTATACTCAATCCAAGTTTTCTTTTAATTACACTTTCTTCTGTTGTCAAGTCTTATCTCGTCACATTTAACAAAGGTTTCATCGTTTCATGTTTGGTGTCAATGAAATGCACTAAAACACACACATTGAGGATCTCTGCTGTGTTGTACATCATTACGTCTGTACATGTTTACTTCACTCTTAATGTTGAGAGGGAATGTAATGATTTATAAACCAAATCCGTCATCTGAGATCTGTGCGGAAATAAAAATAAATAAATAAATAAATAAGCACAAAGCCTGTTTTGTAAATAGAAAGGCTCAGATTCAGAGACATTTGTGTCGAAATGTACTAAGTCAAAGTAAAAAGGCAAACATAAGAACATTTTGATTCTCGGGCACAGTACAGAACATTACAGATGTACAGCATTATGACTTGTGTGCTTTTATGCTTTTATTAACCTCCAAGGCCTGGTGGTTTCAACTCGTAGAGAAATACGTACATTGTGGAAACATTCTTCTGATTGCCATCACTTTGAAGACTAACAACCACTGAAATGCATTAGTGGATTTGAAACACGTGAAAAGGTGGAATAACTGAAAATGCAGCTCTGAACACTGCAAACAATCATAAAAGGAGGGGTGCGTATTTGTCCTCAGGCCTTGTAAGGTTAAGATAAGTTTCTGAGAGGGAGTAAGTATCCTGTTCTCTGGGAACCCCCCCCCCCGACTTAGTAGCACAGTGAGACACTTCCTATACAGTACAAACTAAGAAGATTTCCGTGAGCTCCTGTCAGTACTAATAACCCGTGTGGTCTCACTGAGAGCTCCCCCAGGGCCATTTGACCATGCAAGCAATGGGAGGGGTGGGGGTGCTGATGCCTCTCAGACTGTCTGAACTCATTTAGCTCCTCACTCCACATTCCCTCCATCTTTCTCAAGTAGAAATAAGGTTAATCATAACACTCCTGTGTGTGTAGATGACTGGAGGTGGTGAGAGCACAGAAGCAACGGATGGGTAAAATGCACAAAGTGGGCACCGAGGCCAAAAGACAAAAATACAGACAGACGCGTAAGCAAATATTCAGAGGCTCGCTTAGAGGGGCTCGGGGCCTTCTGGGCATGCCCCAGTGCTGACATCAGCAGAGGCAGAACAACCACCACGAAGGGTGGGCGAAAATGGAGGAAGAGAAGGGAGTGCCAAGGAGGAGAGAAAAAAAGAGGGGGAGGGGAGAAGAACGGGGGTACAACACTTGTAATCGGATCATTGGCTACAGTGGGTTGAGTCGATGTGATCAATAGAAACTGCACATGAAGCAGAGAGCCTTTAATGGCCCTTAATCTCCATCAGGCCTGAACCAGAGGGCGGAAGAAGTCACAGGAGCAAAGGCAGCCTGCATCACATTACACTGTGAAACTACAATTCTCTCTCTCTCTCTCCCTCTCTCTCTCTCTCTCTCTCTCTCTCTCTCTCTCTCTCTCTCTCTCTCTCTCTCTCGCTCTCTCTCTCTCTCTCTATATATATATATATATATATATATATATATATATATATATATATATATATATATAGCTAAGTATAGAAGTATAGTATAGTGGGGGGGGGGCTCCCCTGACCCCAAGCTTCAGTGGCCGGCATGTCATATTTTATTCCTTGGTACCTTTTCATTTCATTTCAAATGCATTACATTTCAGACCTTTCCATTCTGCAGTACCCCCTGCAATGCAAAACCCCAGTTTGAACACGCCATCTTCGCACAGGACATATTCCAACCTTTGAATTCAATAAGCAGCCTGCCCACAGCTTGTGACACACAGTCCACAGTCATCATCTGCCCAGCACAGGAGCATAGTATGAGGTGTATATGTGGTTATAAACCTTTGGATGCCAGGCTTCTTCACATTCCTCCACTTCATAGATTTCACTCATCTGCTGCATAGATGAAATATTTATGAGGCCCGGTGCTGTTAAATTCAAGTGTCCTCAAACACCAGCAAAACATACAGGACATTAGTGCATGAAAACTGCAGCAGAAGTTCTCAGTATATTCTTTTCTTACTTTCTCTTTCCCCATCTGTCCCCTGGGCACTTTAACATTTTAAAGCTGTTTTTACTTGTCTATGTATTGTGAGCAACGGTGGAGAAGCTGATGTGATCTGATGCCCGCTGGTTTGATTCCCACAGCCGGCTGGTCATTACTACGGCCATCCTAGAAATAGGATGGGTAAACGCAGAGGATTAATAAAGTATGAATCATTTTAGTTTGAAAGAGTGTGTCGACAATAACCTGGAACCTCGGGGCAGAAGCAAGACCATGTATGACCTACTCTAAAATTAATGACGATGGCCAGATATGCCATGATGATGTTCGATAAGAGAGACCTTTGGAATCTGTGTGTGCACGCTATTGTTCCTCCTGTTTGCCCTCTTATGTGCCTGTCTTCATCTTTTATCAGCCAGTTGCACTCACCGTACAGTCAGTCACCACAAAGCACAATTATTCCGTACATTATAGAAAATAGAATATGTTCTTTACATCCAGATATAAAAGGGAAGGTTTTTACACTGAGTACTTTCCACAACTATACCACAGACACTCAACCAAAGTATTTTTCTCTCGAAGGAGCTGCATTAACACTGATAGATTTGATTGTTGCTGGGAAACATTTAAAGATTAATGGCCTTGAATTATTCCCCGTTGCTTTGAAACCTGCCTATATGCATTACATAAACATTTCATTTGCCCAGCAAATACAGAGTTGTGAAGAGTGCTCTTAGAGGTTGCTGACTGAAACACACTACATTATTCAGAGTAGAGTCTGAATCGCTTCATAAATCAGATTTAACACAGAAAATCTGGTTCAACCTGATTTGGGGCGTTTTGATTTTTATGGAATATAAATCTAAAACAGACATTCTAACAGTATTAACAATACGACATTTTTAATCTAGTTTGTTATTTACTTCAATGATAGTCACAGAAATACAGCAGGGTGTAAATTGTATGTATCTTTTGAGTACACATAGAGTTCACGCACACAAAGTAGATACATATACAGCACATGATCCCATACATTTGTATTATAATTGAGTCTGTATTTTATGGACTAGTAACCTGTCCAGTTGTTATTCTTTCTTTACCCAAAGTCTACTGGAATCGGCTTAAGCACTTCACAACTGTCAAATGGATAAAGTAGATGAATAGGCGCTCCTAGAGTTCAGTTTTAACTTTTCCGAATAATTGTTTGCATGTTACATAATGCAATACTCTAAAACTGAATAGTATAATATGCACTGTCATCCTGGAAGACGTCACTGTAACAAAGTCTACAATCTGCATGCATTTACTTATTCAGCTTTGGCCCTCAGTTTTCAAATTTTCATCGCATTATTACAAAATGCAGATCAACATTAAAGATACAAGAGTTAAGTTTTCATGCCATAATACGTTTGATCATATTGAGCGAAACTGACTTGAAATTTAATTGAATTAACTGAAGTACACTGAATTGAGTCCAATGGACTGAATTGCACCGCCTGAATTCGATTAAACTTGATTCAACAAATGTTATTATTTTCACTGCCTGTTTCCACACAACAGCTATTATCAGAAGAAAAAACTCAGACCATTCACTCTGAAATAGTGATCTATGTACGACACACTATGTACAAGACATTCTGTCCTATTTACAATGCACTCAGTCATACTTATGAACAGAACACACACAACAATAAGTCCTTTATATCACTGTTTCTTCTTCATTTGCACTGAGGTACACTTACAAATAATACATTTACATGAGCAATGAGCACGGTGCAGAGCAATCATTTTACATTAAGATAAATAAATCTCACAGTTTGGTAGAACTTGAAATGAAAGCGCCGGGAAAATGAACGACTACTTCTCACTCTATTCAGGTTAAGAGTTTGTTAGCAGCTGTGTATATCAACGTTTCTTAAAGTAATTGTCACTTGTCAAAAAATAAGCAATTTGTTGCTCATGATGCTGTTATTGAAGCACTCATAAGCAGCCAGAGTCTGGTATTTTGTATTATTTCAGGTTTTGAGGTTTTCACTGTGAAGATACGTAATCTTTGTATATGCAATGCAGGATTTAAGTTTCTTTGGGTTTTATCCTGCAATCTTAAAAGGCAAGATTTCATTGAGTTGAGTTACTATAGCAGCTTCAGTTTTGGCCATTGCCTCTCCTGTGCCTCCACCCATGGATATTCATCCATCATTAATCCATCCATTTATCATCCATCTTCTATCTCAAACCATTGCAGTGCCTCTTTATTCTAAACTCATTTAGACATGTCATTACTGTCCAGCCCATCTTGTGTTTACACACTAAAATATATGTGTCAGAAAACTGTTCATAACTGTTGGATTCACAATTCCTTTGTTTGTCAGCGCCCTTTATAGATTATAAAGAAATGGATGTGTCAAATAGCCTGTGCCTAGTGGTTTTTAAAATGACTATATGTCTAATAATAGCATGTTCTTATCTGCTTAGAAATGTTTTTAAATTCAATGTAGAAATATGTCACTATTTTTTATTTTTAAAAGTGTAGCTACCTAGTAGAAGATGTCTCATCCACTTGGGAAAAGTGCTATTCATTGTACATGCAATGCAGGATTTAAGTTTCCACATCACGCACAGGTGCAAGCCTCCTATAGACCTCTTTCACGGACTTCCTGACTTCTTAGGGAGGAAAAAGTACAAGTGAAACTAATTTTGTTACCCGTGGTTGAGCTCTATGGTTCAGTAAGCTATGTGACACTGAGCCAGCATGCACAATACCAGAGCAATGGAACTAGTTCACCTAAAATGGAATCCAATCGTTTTTAATGCTATCAGTTCTCTCTGTGCTCTCCTTTTCTAGGTCAAGACAAAAAGTGTCCTTTCAAAGGGTCTATTGAATCACAAAAGATTTCTCTGGTGTCAAACTGTGAATATACCAAGAGAAGTAACATATGTCAACACATTTGTGGATGAGGGGCACAAATCCTGCGAGCTGAGCTTTGTGGAAGTAGCAGCATGGATAAATCTGTTCCCGTCTAAAGGATGGTGCCTCCCTGTGGGTGAGGGAGATAATAACACCACCACCGAAAGGCACTGCATGTAACTTCTCGTTGAACCTACCTTCACTCTCGTCTTTAAGTAAAGACACAGTCATAAAAAGACATGAAATGCAATATTGGATAAAACAGATCAGAGCTATTTGAATCAAAATGTAATTTCTGATAATTTGCCCTGTTCAAAACCTGCATTAACAGAATTACAAAAATGATCGAGGCAGTTATTAGATTGCGAATCACTCATTTTCTCTTTCATTGTATGCAGAACAATAAAGTCTTTCTCAGCTGAGATCCACATCATATCATTGTGTCCCGCAAAATGCCCAGCTTCTACTCTTAGTTCACAGATAATGATATCACCATGGCAACAGAGACACCTTGGGAAAGGCCAGGAAGAATACTTTGACATTACTGTCAGTCATGACCAAACTTTTTTCAAATGGGAAATAAAACTGCTGATTATTTCACTTTCTGAGTAAAACCTTGAAACTTCAATATACACCTGAATATAGGCCTCGTCCATCCGTTCTGTTGCATTCATCATTGTTGATGCGTTGATGTTAACCCACCTTTTACCAGCAGCACAAACACATGCATGAAGAACGATTTCCTCTGATCAACCGCATGTCAGATAAGATAGTCGTCAATAGGACTAATGCTCTGCCAGGACTTACTGAGTGACGTGCCATGGCCCACAGTGTGAAAACCTTCAAAACATTGAGAAAGTGCCAACCCTGAGACTCGCCCTAACCTTGCCTTGAGCCATGTGTTGATGAGTCTTCAGTGTGACTGAGACTTCAAAGGCATTTCAGCTCGCGAAGCAGAAGATGCTCCTTCGCTCTCTCTTCTTCACTCAACAGATTCCCGCCCCAGAAGGACATTTCGATGGTCTGGGGGAGAAAAAAAAACTTTGCTTGACACTTTCTTGGAACAGCTTTGGCCGCTGTGGATTGAGGCAAATTAACTGCATGGTGACATTAAAGTCATTAAGCAGTAACTTTGATTCCAAAGTGGCAAGAGCAACATGACAAGCTATTGAATGAAAGGCGGTGTAGGCCTGCAGTGCTTGTATTTTCTTGTTTAATTCTAATCATTTAAAGGCAGTTGCAGCATGCACTACTTCAAACTACAAAAAAAAAAAGGGCTGCGTGTTATTTCTTTGCTGCACTTTCCATCGGTTCATTGAATGAGGTGAATTCAACATCACATCAGAGGTCTCTAATTAAATCAGTGTTTTGCATATTCGAGAATTTGTACATCTCAGCACCATTGCACACAAGTAGTAATTGTGAGGACAATGTGAGGGGACTAAACAGCGAGTTTCCTCCTCAGTTTGTCTGTTGTGCTAACAGACAAATGGAGGCAGAAAGAGTGTGGTCTTTTACAAAGGCTGCCTGCGAAAACCCGATGGACGCACAAATTAACACACAGAGGAGAGAAGTTGCGATCCAAAGCCTCCAATGTTATAATTACAGCTCTTTCTTCCTCCTTGACAAATATAAAGGGGGATTTTTCTCACTTCCCGCTCACATCCTCTTTTTCCCCTCTCCTCTCCACCTCTCACTGCACAGCTTGGTGTGCTGGCATTAATTGCTCCAAAAAGCTGTGGAAGCACAACAAGTGCTTCTCATCCTGGTATAATTGTGTCTGTAGGAGTTGGAGGGCTTGAGAAGAAAGAGGGCTTTGCTGCTTACAGGAAAGGCTTTGTAGTAGTTCTCAGGATTGGAGTGGAGCGTTTTAAAGAACATGGTGTGATGGCGCACTCTGGTGGGCAGAACGAGGAGCGAGTTCTACCTGGATGGCAACGTGTGCAGATTATGATCATTCATTTCATCTTCCACATCACTTTGTCATATTCAGAGTAGAAGCAGGGTCTTTACCGGTCACCAGTCCATCAGAGGAAAACACAGTGAAACAGACAGTCACACTCACTTAGGCATGAAGGAAACCTGAGTACCTGTACATGCAAAATCCACACAGAAAGGTTTAATGAGATCTGAACCAGGGACATTCTCACTGTGAGGCTACAACTCCACCATCCTGCAGCCCAAGATCATCTTGAACCAGTTACATTTGCATAATTTGTGCTCTTTTCAAAACAGTGTTTGGATTAAAGAAATGTCCCTGGAATTATTTTCAGTTCTCAGTTTCAAGCTCATTATGCATCTCATTATAGCTGAATAACAAAACATGGTGCTTTTTTTTTGGAAACACTGCAAAGCTCATACTAGAAAGGATTTTTGACAACAGTTTCCATTAAATGCAAAGATGCATTATGTTTCTTCTTTTACAGCCGTAACATATTTTAGCATCTGTCTATCTTGATGCAATATTTTAACAATACTGTTAAATGTTATCCTCAATTTATGAGGGCTTTTATTTCCATGCATGATAGACGCTATGATTTCACTTTCAAAATTATATTTCTAGTGTATTTTTCTACTTGAATTGAAATAAAACATTGATGACCTTCTACCACTGCAGATCATAAACTGTGACGTCCTCTGTTCATCCCACAGACGTAAATTCAAGGTCAGATTTGTTGCAGCCATGAGAATAATGAGAATGTCCCTCAATTTCGACACCATTTTTACACGGCATCATCAGCATGTCGTCTTCGCCCTGTGCAGAAACCGTGCATAAATGTTCCCTTTTGTCCCCTGGCCTCATTCACATCCACCTTCATGTTTGTGTTGCTGAGAGTGAAGTCCCTCACATCAGATTGGCTTTTTTATAGAGATTTACAGTCAGTGTCTCAGAAAGAATTGGGCAATTCACTCAAGTTCAAATACACATATGCTTATAACACTCAATTGCAAGCCCTGTATAGATAAATAAATGGTGAATGTAAATATAGTAATGTAACAAAGAATCAAAAAGTTAAATATTACACATGATCCCCTTAATGCATGTAATTCATATCAATTAATCTCAGTTGAGTTGTGAGTAGAGCGAACTTTAACTGATTAATGTACAAATAGTTTTCAATTTATCGCAGTTGTGGTCGTCTCAGTCGAAGCTTTGACAGTATCTGTCTGAGGTCTCACATTACGTCGCGTTTCTTAACCTTCATTTTGTGACATGTTAATAGGGGGAACTCATATTACTGTTAAATTATAGTTAAATTATAGTTAAGTAAGTATTTTAGGTGTTTAATCAGATTTTGTGAAATAATTCTTAAATTGAAGTTGTCCAGTACCGATTGTGTAGTAAGCGCACGTTGTCCACGACTCCGCTGGTCAAGCAGGCCTTCTTCCCATGACGCGGCTGGCGATCCAGTCCCTGTTTCTGCCTCGTTGAAATGCCCTTGAGCAAGACACTAAACCCCCATTTGGCTTCCAGTCGAACGTGGGCCTCTTGCTCTGTGATCATAGGTGTTTGTTTACGTGTGAAAAGCCTTTTGAGACAGAGAGCCATCTATATAGCTAAAGTACATTGACTCCACACAAACTGTAGGAGAGCATGTGTGTCAGTGTGTCATGTGCTCTTACATTCGGCAATAGTTTCTAACCATCTTGAGGCAGGTGCATTTACTGATGCTGTTCCCTCTTATTTGTTGTACATCTTTTTTATTCGAAATTATGATTAGACGTGCCCTTTTGGCACCAGTGTACTTCACTCTGCTTGTCATTAATGAACTCAAATGGCATGAAATGGGAATTTGTGCTCCTCTGTTATGCATAAATTGAAGAGGGAGGCTTCTGCGGCACACAACTTCATCTCATCAGTGGCTGATTTAATGTGGAAGATTTAACACAGAGAAATCACACATAATAAGGTCAAACTTTGTGGAGACACATTTTTAGGTAAACAAGTAAAAACACCACAGCATCGTTTGCGCTAAACATGAGTAATTTTATTTTAGCTAGTGAGTTACTTAGAAGAGAAAACTGTCACATCCTTGCAGTTGATGTCTTGCCTTTTTACGAGAATCTCTGTCAAGTCGAGTAGGTGGGGGTGGTGGTGGTGGTGGTGGTGTGGTGGGGGGGAGGGGGGGCAGAGATGCTCCAAAAATGCAAAGAGTTGTGGAGGACAGACAGTCTGATTGAGCCTGAGGTACGGGAGAGTACATCAACATCAGAGCAGCAGGTTTCTCCTCAGACAAATGCACTTCAGAATGACAGAATCACAAGAGAGAAAAGAAACAAAAACAAAACAAAGATGTGCACTGGCTGGCGCTCGCCAGCCTGCTGCATAATTATATAATCGTTTGGTACACAGAAACAGATGCCGAAAGGAAGGGAACAGGTAAAGGGAGGATACATCTGATGATTGGCATTATTGTGGCTGTTTCCCAGTTATTTCAACCGACCTGTCAATCACTCACAGCTGAGCATTCGACGGCTGAATACAGATTCACATATGAGATTAATTTATACACACCTTGTCATTCTTTTCAGGGCCTGATGTAGTACACTGATATCCCAAACATTTGAGGCGTTACAAAAATTACAAATAAGCTCAGTGAAATCTTTCGACTACTCTGGTTAGTCAGTTAGTCGCTCACAAACAAAATTAAAGAAGAACAACGTTAAGAGTTATTGGTAGAGGCTGTTTAGAGGGACTGAAAGTGCTTTAAAGACAGTTTTTTTTTTTTTTCTTTCCAAAGTGGAGAATGCTCTTTTTCTCTCGTGAGACAGGAACACAAAGCCTGATGCACCAGTCAACGGATACAGATGAGTCCATCTATTGCCATGTTCAAGTGTTCAGATACATTGTCGTCTTCAGCGGGAGAGACCGTGAGAGAGCCATTTTCCTCCTTGTGGTTAGGCAAATTTTTATTTAAGGTCCTACATCATTAGTGTTGCAGTTCTAGCAGAGAGCTTGCTTGAAGGTTACTGTTTATTTCTACTGCGCTCCTAGCAAGAGAAACAAAAACAAAAAGAGATCGTCAGTGAATGGTGACAGCAGAGGAGCAACGAGGCAGAAAAACAAGCATAAATAGCAGCTGAAAGTGCATCATCAGACGTGCTCTCCCACTTCTCATTCAGGGGATAATTGTATATTAAAGCGGAACACATTCAATGGCATCAACAGATGAAGGCGCACTGCTCTGTACGGTGGAGTTGGGTTTACACTCAAGGGCACAGCAAGGAAATCGAGAGTCACCGGCGAAATGTGACATGTGTGGCCATTTAAATCCTACATTTGTATTTAAAGATTCCTGATTACACGGTTGTGATTATAATGCAGTCCGGAAGGCAATCAACATTGGGTTTAGTTCTTAGAAGAGATTTAATTGGTTCCTTTATTGATTTCCATCTTGGTTTATACGAGTCAGCAAACCTCAAGATGACATTTCTATGCACATGAATATGTATTCTTTAAGTCTAACGCGGGAAAAGTTAAATTACAGCACAGACTTTGGTAATAAAAGTGGCATCTGATAAATGGAGACAGGGGGCACAATTACAGCCTCTGAGAACACTTCTACTGCACTGAAACTACTTAATTTAAAGATCTGATAAGCATAAGACTCAATTTCATCTGTGCTATTTGTCAAGGGATTGGGAACTTCATAAAAGTACTGAAAGAATAAAGGCAGCAAACAGTAAAATTTATTGCTCGATGTTAACCAAGGAAAAATAAAAATTGAATCTGATTATTCAGAAAATGAAAAAAAGTTTAAAACCTAAACTGTTTTATCTACATTCTGTCATCTTTCATTTTGAATGCAGCTTCATCCATTATCGAAACTCTCGCTGCAGTTTGACTTTCTCTTTATTGCACCATTGGTTTTTGAACCTAGATTAAATACTGAAAGGTTAGAGAACAAAAGTCTAGAAGTATAGAAGTGGGATGGATGATTAGTGCCATAAAAAAAAAATCATGTCACCTAAAAAAATTGCTATCATTTCATACTGTCTGACTAATTTGTGTTAAAATAAAGACTTGATATCTTAAAAGATATGATTGCTTGAATAAGATTGTGTTCTCTATGGCTAAAACAGGTGAAACAGCAAGCGAGAGGGTATCTGGTGGAAGACGAGCACACTAAATGAGTTTAAAAGAACCGAGGTATGCACTGACCAAATACACAGCTATGTTTATACGAGGATGAAACCACAGTCAGTTTGTATTAGAAACACTGTTTAGTCATAGATACAAGCAGGACAGGCACAGCAGGAGTAATTAAAACGACTGAATGTTTCAGTTACTTCCTTTTCTCTTTTACAGAAATGCCCCTGGACCCGTTTATTCTGATTTGTGGATTGAATTTTATCAGACCCTTTTAACCGGGGAACAGAAATGGGGGCTTTCGTGCATTTTCATCAAATCTGAACCGTCCATTTTGAAAGGCAACCGAGCATTAAGTAAATGAAGTTTCCTCAGTATTGAGGGCAGTTTGCCATGGGTTAACAGAAGTCTTCCTACAACTTAGACACCTGACTGACAATTCTGCGAGAATGAGGTTATATCACTTAAAATGAAATACAACCTTAAATGCAAGTCAGAATTGAAATAATCAAGTAATTTTATTGCTAATCAAATCAACCCCCCCCCCCCCCCCAACAAAGTCCCCAGTCTGAAATGGTAATTATGTCTTTCATGTAATAAAAATCTTGATTATTATCATTCAACTGCTGCCAGTACAGCAAAATTACATTTATTCTAACAGACTGAGCTTCAGTATATTTCCAGAGGAAAGAAGGAAGTACCTATTATGTATTAATGGCCCAATTAGTTATGCTACTAAAATCCTGTAATAAGATTTAGTTCAAAAGTTATCTCTTAAAAAGAAAAAAGAAAAAAAAACATTTTAGAAGGGTGTTCTTGTGCAGGTAGCTGTGCTGGTTTCACACCTCTCAAAGCTCAAAGTTCAGGAAGGACAGGCCAAACAATAGACAACAATTAACCTTGCCACGCGAAGGAGGGCAAGGCCTCAGCAGAGCCGCTCCTGTCATGTAGGAGGTCAGGGCTACAAAAGCAGCGCAGCGCAACGGCCGCACGGCCCAGGGTGAAACTGGCGTTCTACTGACAGGTTGTTTTCAGATGCCTGAAAACATTGACTTGAAATATTTATGAGAAGGTAACCCCGCGCATATTAACAAGGTCAGCAGTGAGGAGTCAATACGGCATCAATGGAGCACCGGCAGAGGGGGAGTGGGAGTAAAGGAGGGAGTGGGTCATCAGGGCGCTCTCGACGCAATTAGATTAGCATACTGGTGAATCTAAGAAGGGATGCAGCAGAATGATCTCAGCGGTACCATGTTGTTTGCTTTTCAACTGCTGTCTTTCCACAGCAGTCGCATCCCCGTTTTCACGACTTACTCTAAACATTTGCGGTACGACACTGTTGTTATTGCAACACAGTCTAGTTTCCTCTCTTGGAAAGGCTTGCACTTAGCATGCTTTTTGTAAACGTGCCTTTTAAATTGAAATTTGCTGCGAAAATGTTTTTAGAAAAATCAACACTTTGGAATACCTAACCCAAACCGTGCCAACTGTGGCGAGGCAGCCAGTTTGTAGGCCGCCGGCTTATGTTGTTAAAGGCTAATAAAGCATGAGGAGCCTGTTTGGAGCACAGAGGCTCGGCGTTCAAAGGGAGATCAGAGCGTACATCTGCCTTTATCTGAGAGAAGGAATGCCAGGAATGTGGACTATTTCTGGAAACCTCTATGTGTCGAACTCCACTCGTGCAGATCATCACAATCCAAGCGGCGCAAGATGGCTGATGAAAAATCAAGTTTACTGAGCCCGCTCATGAATAATGGTGGAACGTCAATCTGCTGACAGGCCTCGGAGTACTTCCATTTACTGCACGCTGTGCATGCAGTTACAAGATGTTACAACCTCGGAGTAGGTGGAATAAGATCAGCTGATTACAGTCCGGCAATAGCCTGCAGCAGTGACTCAGTGAAAGTTAGCCTCCCATGGAAATAAAGACTAACTTAATGACGCTTTTTCACTACTTCCTACTCTGCCTTACTCGACTTGACTCTACTTGCTTTTGAGACTTTTCCACTACGTGTTCGTCCCCGCTACCAGGATCTTTCGTGGTACCTCCTCGACCGAGGTTCCAAGCGAGCGAAGGCAAGTAGACAATGTGACGTCGGCAGACCGCAGGTCGTTGATTGTGTGGCACCTGACGACACAGATGAGTCAGAGGGCGGCTCATTCACCCCGCAACTTTTTTTTAAACCCAAACACAACAGAAACGCGCACAAACAAGCGATAGAGGCGCAAAAATCAACCCCGTGGCGTAGCGACGACGTGCAGGCGTGTTTTGTCTTGTGGCCGACCAGAGGATTCAGCAGGAGCTTGACGGAGCGACCTGCTACGAGAATTCGTGAGGTCTCCGAGCTGCGGATACCACCGGTGTTTCAGATTATCTGCTTTCCCTGGTAACTGGCTTCCTCGAGTGTCCCCTCTTCACAGCAGATGTTAAAAATCTGACCAAACACAGTAGTTGTTCTAGTGAACGCTGTTTAACCGCATTTCCAAGTATCATAATGTTCGTCTTATTTTAACATCAGCTGCGACTAACGACTTGTGGCAGAAGTCACCAGTTAACAAGGGCACCAGTGAAACCGTAACAGTGAAGCACAATCGTAACAACCCACATTTTTTTACATTACTAAATATAAAAAAATATATACTATTTATTTTTGAACTTATTATTTGAGCTGATATCTAATGCACGTTTGCGCCGCATCATATGGGGGGTGACTACTTGTGCACGATGGGGAAAAGCACCGATGACTCTGCCCACGCTGTGGTGGTACTATATTGTAATGGGGAAAACAACAAGTTGAGTAGAGGCAAGGCAAGTTGAGTCGAGTAGGGCTGAGTAAGTACTAGTTGAAAAGCACCTTACGTGAAATCCCCCATGCATACAAACAAGGCATTTGCAGAGAACAAGGCTCTAATGTGTATTTATCTCACCTTTCTCAGAGACTCCTCCTCTTCCTGACGTTTCTCATAGTGTGCAAAGTCATCAAAGATTGAGGTGGTATGCTTGTAAGTGGCGATAACTTTAAGCACTTGTTTGGCCTTCTCCAGAGGCACTTCCTGAGTGTCCCTGGAGTTAGTCACTGGCTTGTTGTCATTGTTCTCCAGTCTGATGTGACGCAGCTGGTTGTTGGGCACGTCTTTGATGTAAACCCACTTCACCTCAAACTTGCCCTTCCACTTGTCCTGAGACCAGACACCTGCATAGGCATTGTAGTCCACTGGTGAGCGCATCTCGGCGACACCGCAGAAGTGCCCGCTGCCATTGACACTGAACAACAGGTACAGGGGCCCCTTGTTGCCCATAGAGCGATAGGCGCCGTCCAGGCGCTTGTTGCCATGTTCTGTACTGCACCAGATAGAATACTTGATTGAGCGGTGAATGTCATCTTCTGAGTAGCTCTTGATAATGAAAACGCGTCCATTTTTCAAGTTCCAGTCAAAGTCTTTGGGGTTGTAGTTGTTGAGGGCACGAAGTTTCTCCAGCACTGGGTGCACTTCTCCAGAACAAGGAGAGGCACTCATTGGGAGTCCACCCCCTAGACCAAAGCCCTCACCCCGGTTCCTAGGAGCCACCCAACGGGTGGGGGGTGGACCAGGCTGATGGGGTTGTTGCTGATGAAGGTGCTGCGGGGGGCCATGTTGGGAGGTAAGGTGCAGGTGTGGTGGGCCAGGGGCAAGAGCATGGGGATGTTGGGGTGACTGGAGAGACTGGAGTTGGAACGGCTGGTGTTGGTGTTGGTGTTGGTGTTGGTGTTGGGGCTGGTGTTGGTGTTGGTGTTGGTGTTGGTGTTGGTGTTGGTGTTGGTGTTGGTGTTGAGGCTGAGGGGGTAAAGGGTTCTGCAGCAAGGGTTGAGGCTGAGCCAGGAGAGGCTGCTGCATCAGGGTCTGGTGAGGCATCATAGTCTGAGCTATTTGGGGCTTGTTCAGAGAGCTCTTATCGTCCCAAGTACCAATGTTCATATTGTGCTTTATGGGGGGTGGGGGAATGGCGATGCCTCCCCCGATCCCAATATTGGCTTTAGGCTTGACCTTGGGCTGTGGCTTAGCTGGCTTCTTGGCAATGGCTGCCCAGGAAGCAGGTTTGGGTGCTGACGAGCTGACAGACGGAGGGAGGTTATTGGTCGCCATGCTGCTCATTCCTGCGGTGCCTCCTAAGGGTGAGCCGACCGTTTTGGTGACAGCTGCCACCATATCTGTACCCAGCTTTAGCCCCGCCATACCTTGCTCAATGCTATTTAGCACTGGCACCTTGCTGAGCTGAGTGTCACTTCCAAAACCCCCCTGTCCATCCGTAATGGCCCGACCCAATGAGCTGGGAGCATACCCGTAGCTGTTACTATAGACCGAGCTCTGCGTGGACTGACCCTGAGAGACACTGGTACCCCAGGTGGAAAAGTCTGCATTGCCAGGGAAAAAGTTAAAGCCATGCTGGCCCAGGAAGGGAGGTGTGTTTCCCAGAGCACCTGGCTGGCTGAAAACTCCGTCAGGGATGAAGTGCGGCTCGCCATTGCTCATCTGTCCATAAGTTGTAAGGTAGGGCATTGGGGGGTCTCCTGCTGTGGACCATGGAGCCTCTCCCAGAGAGTAGGGGAAACCAATAGATGGAGCATAGTAGCTGGGCATGTAGGGGTCAGACATTGGTGGATAGCTGTTACTCTGTGGGGCACAGAAAGACAAACATATGACGTGTTAAAACATTACTACAAAAAAACAAACAAATAGACAAGCAATGTAAACTAAACAAATTGCTTGGTTATTGTTGCCTTTACTTGCTCTTTTATATGCTATTTTACTGTTGGCATTCTCTGTGGACGGCAGAGGAAGAATTTCATTGTGCAAGGAAACGTGTTTTCTGATGTACATGTAGCAATAAACTTGAATTAACACTAATAGATTGAATGTGTGACATACATAAGTATCCTCTTAAATTGGACACTGGCTTTAGGACCAGAAATATCCGCCTTTTCACATCATTCCCCACAAAGATATCTGCTGGCTTTCATTTCTTTAATTAACTCTTTAGTGCATCATCTGGCACTCATTCTTTGGTGTTGTATCAACAGCAGCTCCATCTGTATTGTAAGACTCTACAACATCGACACCTCCCTAACTTACTACAGTGCCAAGATGGCAGCTTTTGAGTGTGTAATATGTACATTTGATTCAACTGTGTGATTATTTTAGGCTGAATAAACATGGTATTCACAGTGCACTGCTTTTTGGCTTACGAGGCAGAGTAAATACCCGTCTGCAAGTATACCTGTGCAAACACAAAACTTGCAACATGGCAGGTGTGTTCAGTTTTGAACGCGTATCTCGTCTTTTGGCCTTTAGGTTTAGATAGCAGTCAAAACAGTCTTACATAACTGATGCGGGTCACAATTTTAGTTTTGTCTAGATGTAGAAGTGACAGGAGTAATCCTATAGATCAGGGCTGTCAAACATGAGCCTGTGGGCCAAAACCGGCCTGCAATCCGCCCTGCCAAACTACTAGAGAAATTGTAAAGATGCTAAATAAAATACAGATTATTTTAAACAACATTCTTAAGAGTAGATGACACACCACTGAGAACCAACCTGATATAACGAGGATGATGACATGAAAGCTCGCTGCCTCAAAGCCATGTTGTTAGAGTGAGTTTGTAAAAGCATGCCACAATGTAACAGGAGAGGGTTTTTGGGGAGCATTTCACTTTATTTTCCATCAGGAGACATCATTAAATTGGCTTCAGGTTGAGATTGTAGACATTTCCAGTAGTAATTGTTTGGTTTTGGAAAAACATAGATATTTTCATTAGTTATACTATGTGCCACAACAAAGAAAAACTTGAAAGTTTAAATGTAAATGTTAATATGGCACTATTTTAACCAGTCTGGCCCTCTCAAGATGAAATTGGGCAGTGTGTGGCCCCTGAGTGTGTTTGACACCCCTGACATAGATTATACTTTGATACACTGTAGGATGTTGTAAGAAACACATAAGTTATTCCTAAAAATGGTGTACAGGCTTATTTTATGTATGTTTTCAGTGTACATTCATTTTCTGTTCACACATGTTACCTGATTTGTCTGGCCGCTTAGGTAAGGCTCAAAATCATCATCATTCACACCATCCTTTTGATGCATTGATCCGTTTTGCACTGAGAATAGAGAGAGGGGTTATTAATGGATCACATGAGGGGATACAAACTGATTGCATGTTGTTTGGAGTGTATGTGGTGGGTGAAATCACAAACGAGCTGCAACATGAAGGCACTGTGAGTAAATACCTCGATAGCATGGATGCTAATTTCAAGTAAAAAAATAAATAAATAAAAAAATAAAAAAAGAAGAAGAAGCCTGCAATACCAAACAGCGATGACTTCACCGCAGTTGAAGACCTTACCTTTATTTCCTTGTCCTTTAGGTCTCTGGAATAATGGGCAGGGGGGAGAAAGAGAGGAGACTGTTATCAGATCACGACAGGGAAGGAGAAAGACACAGACACAGAGTAGGCTGTAGATCCCAACGCGATGGCTGTGACAGTCGACTGTAGGAGCCGCCAGGCCGGATGTTAACGTTTAGACCGGTTCCTCGGTGTTATTGACCGGATATGTCAACCGCTCTGACATCCAGTAAAGGCTGCCGCATTGGAAACCGGCTCCAGCTAGAGTTGGTTGGTAGTACGGCCGGCCTACATGACGGCTAACACTCCAGCTATCACATATCAAACACTTTGGAGCCTGTTTGATCCCGGCGTGGCCAAAACACGCGAACCACACTCTTCGTGGGGGCAAAGTTTCCTGTCGCCACGCGGCGCGGCTCGGTTCGGCTCGGTAACACGAACCTGATCGACTGTGGTCGCAGACATCCTCCAGGAACCGAAACGGATCGCTGTTTGTGAGACTGTCCACGGCCCCCCCCCTCCCCTTCTCTCTCTCTCCCTCTCTCTCTCTCTCTCTCTCTCTCCCCCTCTCGCTCTCACTCTCTCTCTCTCACTCTCAGCACTTCAGTGCTTTCCTGGCTCGTTTCTGTCCAATCACACCGTTAACGTTTACAAGGCTACGTACTCCTTGCCGTGCTCGGACCCGAACACGAACCCGCCGGTCGGATCTTCTCACTAATAAAACAGCGACTTGGCTTCGTGTCTGCGCACAAGGCGTCAACCTCAACGCGTCCGATCCGCGACCACAGATGTTGTTTGGTCAGTCACTCTGAAAGTGACTTGTGTCTTTACAGGAATATCCCTCACCATATTCCACAATGGCGGATAGGCTTCTCTTCTTCTTCTTCTTTTTTTTTTTTTTTTTTTTTTTTTTTTACTCCCGCTTCCGTTCTGTTCTGCTGCTCCGTGACCTTCCGCCTGTGACGCTCTGAGTCATGTTACGAAGTGACACTTCACATGACACTCGCACAAGCACGCAGCAACTTCCACCCTGCTCGGATCCCGTACCGCACACAGGACACATTGAACACAATAACGTCCTCCTCTCCTCTCCCCCTCTTGGCTCAGCCAGCCGCACAACGCGTACAAAGGACAAAACTTACATCTGAAGGAACAAAGTGCGATTACACCCTTTGTGTATACGGAAAACATTATTATTATTATTATTATTATTATTATTATTATTATTATTATTATTATTATTATTATCATGACACATGGCAAAAAAAAAAAAAGGTGCATGGATGTCCCAAAATATTGGCACAAATAATGAAGGATGTTGGAAAATCTAGCTCCTGGGAATCAAACAACAAATGCACAAGATGGCTCCATAGATTTTGAAGATGCTTTCACTACTCGAGTATTTTGTCTTTGCATTTTTCATGAATGCCAATAGCATTGCTTGTTATCTGGCTACTAGAAAATAAAATCTATATGACATAACTGATAACAGGAAAATACATGGCACTTCAAAATAAAGTTACACAATGCTTTATGAAAACAAAAAGCATAGATAGATAGATAGATAGATAGATAGATAGATAGATAGATAGATAGATAGATAGATAGATAGATAGATAGATAGATAGATAGATAGATAGATAGATAAAACACCAACACATAGCATTTCTACAAATATAGCTTCAATACATTTCATTCAGCAGGCATTTACAATACAGATTTATTTGTTATATGTATTTAGATTCATGCAAAAAATTATCTATAACAGGCATAATCAACTCAGGGCCTGTGGGCCACATGTGGCATCTGATACTGTCCATAAATGGTGATCTCAGGAACAAAGCCAATTGGCCATGTTTGAATCTAATGTCAATTGCAATAAACATTTAATAAAGTAAAACTAAATGCATTTTTAAATGAGAACTATCAAATCGCATGCCTTTTGATTGAATAAGGGTAAAGTGGCTACACAGATCTTGTCAATCTGTTTTAATTAAGCCCTCTGGTAGGAGTTATTGTTTTTTAGGGCCCTCTGCTTAAAGTTGACCCTCTCTGACTCATAACACATGTTCTCAACAATTCACTGTCAAAGGTCAGTTTTGTGTTTAACCCTTTATTGTCTGGTTTGCGCCTTTTCTGTGCACCAGCACCTTCGGAATATTGTAGCAGCCTTTCATGAAAACCTGTACTTTAAGGTATTGTAGTAGTTGTCGTTTAGCCA
This sequence comes from Lipophrys pholis, assembly GCF_963383615.2. NCBI lineage: Eukaryota > Metazoa > Chordata > Actinopteri > Blenniiformes > Blenniidae > Lipophrys > Lipophrys pholis. The sequence goes on from NC_137648.1 coordinate 10,000,465, forward strand.
TACTCTATACAAGTCCGCGAGAGTTGCTGCCCCCACATCTCGCGAGATTTGGCCAGTGGTCTCGGAGCAGTATGGCAGCCGTCGCACTGAGGTCCTGTCGCAGAGGACTTTCACACATTTTAAGTAATGGAGGGCTCGCAGCTTTGTCTTCGAAGCGACTGGAAGGTATGTTAGAGTCTCCGCTTTGGATATTATTTGTTAAATGTCGCTGCTTTTCGGTATGAATGTGCCAGAGGGGGTGTGGCGCCACACAGACTGACGTCCTAAAAAATTACGACTTATAAACGGCGTTTGCGCTCCTATGTTAATTTTTTTTGCTGTATTAGATCAGATTTAGGGGTAAATTGGCTTAAAATATGTCTGTATACAAAAAAAAAAAATGTCAGCATCCGTGTGAAATCTGTTCACGCTAATCATCCAGTAGCCATGTGGTGTTATCAGAATTACCTCGATGATCTCTGGGGTCTCACTGTACATTGACCAACACTGAACATTGTGTCCAGCAGGAGAGAGGAGACATAAATCTACAGTTCAGTATGCTTCACGACCAGACCTTCCAAAGCTGGCCTACAGAAGAGTAAAAGGGAAGAGCCCAGGCGTGCTGTTCCTACCTGGATATGGCTCCAATATGAACGGACAGAAAGCTGAGGCACTGGAGGAGTTTTGTAGGTCACTGGGACACTCGTACCTCAGGTAAGACTTCCAGACAAAGCACTTCAGACATGTGCATCATCCACGCTTTTGCAGGATGTCCACAAGCAGGGTTTTTCCATCTAAACCAACTCTTTCACCGCCTGCAACACAAAAGACTACTTTTACACAACATTAAACACAATCTAGGTCACTGAGTTACACAGTCGCTCTGAAATATGTGATATTATTGCAGCAAGAAGCATGTATAATTGTTGATTAATGTGTTGAACATAAGCCACGGATAACAATGAAAGAGCATCTAAAAAAGCAACAGTTAAAAGGTAGCACATACAGCCTTTACACTGGATAGAATTTAGTTTTGTTATGATATATTGTTATGATTATAGGATAGTATAGTATTGTTTATAGTGTCATTTTTAAATATGCCCTTAAAACAATTTCAATTTATTTATTTATCAGGGACAGTGCAATATACATAGAAAAAATCTGATGTGTTGCACATAGAGTATATAGCTTGACACTAATTTGCATCTCTCGTCACTGGAAGGGCTTTTCAGAGGGTAAAAGAGGAAACAACAGTACATACAACACCAAGATACATCAGACAAGCAGAAATACACAGAATACACAGAGTAAATATCTGATTCACAATTACATGTTATCATAAAACACATTCCCTCCCTCCCTCCCTCCCTCATTCACTGGGTTAGGACACATTCCCTCCCTCTCTCCTTCCTTCCTTTCTTCTCTCATTCACTCCTTCACTATAGTAAAACACATTCCCTCTCTCCCTCGCTCCCTCATTCACTACAATAAAATAAATTTTTGTCCTCCCTCCCCCCCTCCCTCATTACAGTAAAACACATTTCCGCCCTCCTTCACTACAGTAAAACACAGACCCTGTAGACATAAAAGCGAAAAATGGTCAGCTGTGGATATGATAGCTGTGCAATAACAATGATAGCAATATGGGGTTTATACTGGTTTAAAACCACATTATTATAGATTTTAAGAAATGTATGTCTTAATATATTATTCAATTTGGTTGAGAAGATGAGTCGATTGACTGCCATCCAGTATACATCATCACGTCATCCATAGGGGTGTTTGCAGAGTGTCTGAGCTGATCTTTGGTGACTAAAGTTACGCCCTGGACAAGTCACCAGTCTTGGGGAAAACCCACACAGGCACAGTAATACCATTCAGTCCTCAAACATGAAGCCCAATACTTGACATACATCTTTAAAATGATCTGAACTAAAAAACATTCTTTGTTTCAGCAGACCTGGAAAAGCTCTCTGCATTAACTTCTAGATATAAACACCTAAGGAATTCAATTACAATGACGTGGACACTCAAAAAGCTGCTGCTGATAGCATGTAAGAAGTCACAGCGAGCTGTCAATCAAGTCAATGCAAAGTGTCCGTTAGTTTCTGTTGACTAGCATAAATCAGTCACTCTTTTCAGAATCTTAAAACGCTTCTCACAATTTCAAGCTTTACCTTTTTTATTTTTTATAATTCTTCTTTAATGTATTACTGAGGAAAAACACAATGACGTCCTTAACAGCAAAATCAAAAATGTTATATAATCTTTAATGTAATATAACACTAATGTGCACTTGACGTTTTCACAAATGATCATAACTTTTCTTCTTTTCTTTTTTTAAAGCTATTCGATTCTTTCACCTTGTGATACCTGCAGTGTTTGTTTAACTTGTCTTGCCTGCAGGTTTGACTACACGGGACATGGCGCTTCAGAGGGAGTGTTAGCAGAAGGAACTATTGGTGTGTGGAAAAAAGATGTCCTTTTTGTGCTGGATGAATTAGTAGAAGGGCCACAGGTAAATATTTCTCTGGGTTTCTCAATACATGTACAATATAGTAATCAATGCAGGAATGAAAACAGCTTCATGTGGACATGATTTCTGGTCATTTTACATTTGGAACCGTTTAATGAAAAGGGTCTTGCTTTGACTCGCTTATTGATCGTAGTGACGGAATCACGGAGTTCACAATTTCAGAGTAAGCTTCATCTTGGGTTTATGTTTGAGAGAAGCAAGCTTATCTATATCTATATCGATATATATAGAGATTTAGATATATGAACAAGTGATGCTCATACTACAATGATTGAAGTAAATCTACAAGAGTTTTCTTGAAATTAACCAGTAATATAGAAAAAAAAATTAGGCAATTAGCACTACTTGTTGTATAAATGTGTGACCATTTGACCCACATGACCAGCTGCGAATAGATAAACTAGATGGACATTTTTCACGGTCGGGATAATATTTGAAATCTTAGATTCTCCTCCTAATTCTCCTCTTAAGGAGGTTGATCTAAAAATAGCCATGTAATGTCAAACACTATACATATATCATTCTGGATGGTGAAACCAAAGCACCCAGGTGTGGTAACTTTGAGGAAAATATTGAGGAAAGACTGAATACATTGCGATTTATGTTGCTCTGTTTAGCTTTTCTTGAGCAAAGATTTAAAAAAAAAAAAAAGTTGAAATGGCACCTTCTGTATTTTGTGGTTTCTCACCATGAAAATAAGTTTATTACACAACCAATAATTAGCAAAATCCAGCAGAAAAAAATCAAATCAAAACTACTCTTCTGGGTTATTAAAAGAAAATAGTTTATACTTATTTCATGGTTTCTCCACAAGGTGGCACTGTGTCATTACATATCTGCTCTCTTGGGTCTCCACTGCTTCATTACAGTGTTTGAATCTGCTGTGTCATGTGAAGGAATATTTTCATGAGATTTTCTTGAAGCTGCTAATTATTTGATTTCCAGTTGATGTGTGTTTGTTTGGTTTTGCTTGTAGATAATGGTGGGCTCCAGTATAGGGGGCTGGCTCATGCTGCTGGCAGCTATTGCCCGACCAGAGCAGACGGCTGCACTGGTGGGCATCTCCACTGCTGCAGATCACATCGTTACATCCTTCAACTCTCTCCCAATAGAGGTGGATGTTTATGATATCAGCAAATGTTTCTTTGGTTTGTTTGTTTTTTTGTTTTACATTTTCTGACTGAGATCTCTTTCATGTTTAAATGTCAGACACGTAAAGAACTTGAGGAGAAAGGCGAGTGGACAGTGTCCACCAAACACTCAGAAGAAGGCTTCTACAAGTTCAGCATGGACTTCCTGCGCGAGGCAGAAAATCACTGTGTGCTCCAAAGTCCCATCCCCATCACCTGCCCCGTGCGGCTCATTCACGGGATCAAAGACGAAGACGTCCCCTGGCACATCTCCATGCAGGTTGCAGAGCGCGTCCTCAGCCCCGATGTAGACGTCATCCTGCGGCGACACGGCCAGCACCGCATGTCCGAGAAGGACGACATCAAGCTCATGGTCTACACCATTGACGATCTCATAGACAAGCTGACCACCATGGTCTAAGGGAGAGAAGAAGAAGGCGCTCGAGATGTTCCCAAGATTAAGAAGAAAAAAAAGAGAGAATGACTATTAACAGGAAAGTCAACCTTCAAGAAGTTACCAAACAACGGCATGTTTCTCCACCAAATAATGACCTTTTTCCACATTTTCCTCTCTGAACTTCATCTGTCATCGCCATCATGTCAACATGCCACCACTGTCCTTTTACTGAAAGGGAACTCTCCTTTTAGCTGTTCCCATGTCTCTTCAGGTTGCATTTGTATGTGCTCCAGTTTATTGTATCGAGCTTTCTGTTGGTCAGCCGTTCTTAGGTCTGTTATTGTTGCTGCTGCCTCTGCCATTGCTCAGACTGTTTGTTTTCCTTCCATCTTTAGTTAGGAATATAGTTTTCCTGTGCCTTTTTAATCACTTTTCACCTGTTTTGGCCAATAAAACCTCTGCACACTCGCATGCAGGTCTGTAATTTGTGAAACTGCACACATGCAGTACATACACAGAGAGAGAACTTTATATTAGTTGGATATTTGACGCACGCTAGCAGCTTCAAAGGGAGGATTTACTTTCTTAATACTAATACTACAGTACACAAGGTTTGAGTGGCATTAGACAGAAACTGAGGTTTCACTCATTACTATAAACATAAGAAGATTGAGAAATTAGGGAGCCTATACCTCAACAACAAATGCTGGAAAGTTACAAATTGCAAATGTGATTTAGACACTTCAATTTGCGGTTCCACACAGTTGAGTTGTTGGCTGCAGCCATCTGAGGTTTATTTTTGTTAGCAGAACATTCTGTTACATGACTCCCCATACCTGTTGGCCTTTAGCCGGGGAGAGGCCCACTGAATGGAGCAGCCGGACTGTTGATTATTAACATGTAATTGGCCACGAGCCGCACTGGGCTCAATGAGGCGGAACCAACCACTTCTCTCTGTCGGATCCACTTAACTGCTGAAGTGACCTTTAACTCCGGGGCGAGCAATGCAGTCAGTCATTTTAAATGTCTAAGCAAAAGTCAGATGCCATGTATGGCAGCCCACATGGATGGGTCTTACTTGGTTGCTTGTTTGTTTGCTGAGAAGAGAGCATGTTGTGCTGCATAAGATAAAGCAGAGCATGGCTCTCGTTAAGCCAAAGCTTTTATCTCCCGTAAGAAATAGTAATTTAATAATGGTTGGGGCGTGGATGTCATTGTGCACAATGGACAACGCTGTAGTGCTTTGTGAAGAAGGCTAACACACATCATCACAGAGACCGCCTGTTTAAAACATGTCTTAAAAAGACAACTAATATTTGAATGTGCAAAACTCTGTGTTTAGTGATGTCTTGCTTGGTCAAAGTTTTAAATCCAAACCAGGGACCTTTGTGATTGACTTTGTCCCCTTCCACCAAATTAAATTTGTCTGGAGCCACAAAATGTATAAAACTGTCAAAACCGGAGTGAAGTTATTAAATACTGTAATGCAGATTATATTTTTGTAGACAAACTGGTTTATGTTACATTTATATAATTGAATTTACTACAATTGAGGACCTGCTGGCATTTTCACCTGTATTAAAACTTGAAAGGTGAATCTCTTTTTGCTTACTAATTTCTCTTGAGGTTTAAAATGGCGCTAGCAGTGAAAACAACTGAATGAAATGAGAAAACAAATGAATTACCTGCAGAGAAATGTGGGTCGGTGGGTGACCAGTAAGGGTCTAACAAATGTTTTATTTAACAAAATATTGAAACGTTCTCTTTTTGCGTGGAATGAATCCAGCTGTTTATTTCCTAATGGTTTCAGGGAGCCTCTACGGTGAGGTTGTGGAGCAGCATGTTGCTCCAGAGCCCCAGGTTGCAGACCCCTGCTCTATATGGTCAAAATGTGGGGCAGACGATTTCTGCAGAGCAACTGGGATTTTGTGACAGAGGCAAGAGCTACTGGAAAAGTTTCAGGGACTAGGGGAGACCTGATCCTAGCATTTTTATATTATTTTTTTTTTTTCACTTTATGGTGGGAAATCATGATGGAAGAAATCAGCTGAGAGTAATGTTATTTACTTCATTAAAAGACACTAGTATCAAACAGCCACACAGTGATGTAACGTTTAGCACTCTCACGTCATATTGAGAATGTTGTGGACCAGGCCAGTTGTTTTGTTTGTTTGTTTGTTTGTTTGTTTGTTTGTTTGTTTGTTTGTTTGTTTGTTTGTTTGTTTGGTTTTTTCCACAGCTATTCTAGTTCCATCCTGTAATGGGGAAAAAAAAACAAAAACATGCGCAACCTTAAAGTTGTGAGGCTGCAGAGGCACAGTGTTTTTTGAAGGTCTGTGAGAATACCAGTTTCATCCGATGTACGACGCAGAAAGTCACTGGAAGCCTTGGATTGCTGTGACACCAACACGCGGCTTTGCTTTGTGAGTGTTGACTTCATGCTGCATAAAGCTGATGCTGCATTACAGTTCTCACTGGCCCGGACACGGAGTCACGTCGCATTCAGCGCGGAGCGCCTCCAGGGACCCCTCCCGGACGGACTGGCGTATAAAACCATCGAGTCGCCCCTCCCGGACCAAGTGAGAGCCAGTCTGGCCCTGGCAGCGTTTGTGCTGCGTTTCATGGATGCTTCCGCTGCTCAGCATCCTCAACCTGCTCAGCTCAGCGGAATTAACGCAGTGACACGGCGCTGACCGCTCTCCGCTCAAGTAAGTGCGTCTTTTGTGTGTTTTGAGCGCGTGACATGTGTGCAGGACATCACATCCGAGGAAAGAGATGCTGCATCGTGCTACACACTCAAATTTAGTTTTATTTATACAATTTTTTATTTTTTTTAAATATTGTAACGTCCTTGTAATGCTGCAGAAAGTGTATCTTGGTACTAGATGGCAGGTTTGACTTCAACATGTCTGTTTTATGAACTCAGAGACTCAGTAAGGACAAATCCAATAACTACCACAAACCTTACGGATGCGTCAGAGGGACTGACGTAATTTAATTAAAGCATATTGCAGGCTATAAATAGCGAACTGTGAGCTGTTGCACGTTGCACGAATGCACAATCATGCCGGAGTGCAAACTCTGGGCAAACGCATGTATTGAATTGATTTGGCTCATGTTGAGCGTCTGCTGGAGGTCATACATGGACACGAGCATCTCAGCGCATCCTGCACTCAGAGCGCCGGAAGCAGGCTTGATTGTTACCATAGCAATGAGAGGGGTCGTCCCTGTTCGGGACAGCAGCCAGGGGACCACACCCTTCCCTGCTCCAGCCTCTAGAAGCGTCTGAGTGGACATGAGCTTTGGAAGAGGCAGGTGCTGCTCTACATGCACCAAGGATGGTTCATTCATAATGCACTGTTTTATTTTGGCCAATAAATAAACAAAACATTATCTTAGCGTTCTATGGGTATTTTATAATCAATAAGTATAATGTTGGAACACTTCAACTGGGTGATTTATGGCCATGTTTTAACCTGACGTGTACATTTCTCACCAGGGAAAATCTACGTTACGCACAGGACAGTTGACCGTTTGGAGACTGGCCATGGCGAACCGAGGGCCCAGCTACGGACTGAGCCGAGAGGTGCAGGAGAAGATCGACCAGAAGTATGACGCAGACCTGGAGCAGCGGTTGGTGGACTGGATAGTCGCACAGTGCGGAGGAAACCTGGAGAAAGCACAGCCAGGAAAGCAGAACTTCCAGAAATGGCTGATGGATGGAACAGTAAGTGGCGGCAGTGGCCTGCCTAAAATAGGGGCCGTTAATGAATTATTGAAGACTCAACATAATAGCTCTGTCACATATAAAATGCAAAAGGCCAAAATAACCACCCGGATTTATGTGCCCCATTATTTTTGAAAGCTTTAAGTGAACTTTACAATATTGCTCTGATGATCAATTAATGTATCCTTTCAATGCTGTTCTATTTATGTTGTGCCAGTTAACTCACAGTCACCTCACAATGCCTAGACATATTACAAGCAGTGACAAAAAAAAAAAAAAAAAAAAAAAAAAATGTAGATATGTTTTATGAGTAACCGTTAACAAAGAAAAAGACATTTTCAACAAAAGTACATTAAAATGTCACAGTACTGAAAATGTTGTTCCCCTGAGAACAGAGAGAAGCTGACTGTACAAGCATTCCAGTGAATAGAGCATTTTAGATTCCTGCTGTGGTTATTGCTTGGGAGATCTTTGTGCTGAGTAATTCCTCAGATGGGAAACTCCTCTCTTCATTTTGTTACTGCTTAGCCCTAAACCTAATTAACTATTTAATTATAACATGTACTTGTGCTGCACGGTCTTTCTGCTCGACACTTGAGCTGACTCCCGGGAAAGAAAATCCCTGGAAAAATCCAGCATAGTTTGAAGCAGACGCATCAGTTTGTACAGCAACAATTATCTTAAGTAACAAGAACGCAATGTGCAACACATTGCACTTTATTTGCCAAAGTCAATTCAACATTTTGTCAATGAACAGAAACTCTCAGCGTTCACCTGTCAATTCAAATACATCTGCTCCTTTTTGCACGCATTACCGCTGATATTTAATAGGTGTAAAAAGTAGGTGTGGAATGACTTTGGATGACTTCACCCTGAAAAAATCTGCGTCTTTTAAACCAGTTAGAAAGCATCTAAGTCCCAAAAATATCTATAGGTCACTCAAAATGTTGATAAGTGGTCTGTATGTCAGCAAATTATTTTTGAAATCTGACCTTTTTGTCTCAGATTCTCTGTAGACTCATCAACAGCCTTTATCCAAGAGGAAAAGAGCCCATCAAAAAGATTCCTGAGTCCCAGATGGCCTTTAAACAAATGGAGAAGATCTCTCTGTTCCTGCAGGCAGCAGAGGCTTATGGAGTCACAACCACTGACATCTTTCAAACTGTGGACCTCTGGGAAGGTGAATAGCGACTCGACAAATAACAGATTCCCGTTAATACATCTTCTTCAGAGTCGTTTCAGCGATGCTAAGCTAGAGCACATGTCACTACATTATTATCATCCCGTTTCCACAGGAAAGGACATGGCGGCAGTGCAAAGGACCCTCATGGCTCTGGGGAGTGTCGCTGTCACAAAGGATGACGGGCAATACCGCGGTGACAGAGACTGGTTCCACAGGTACATAAAAAAACGTTGCTGCAACACGCACACATTTCTCCGCCTCAGTTACTGATGTCTTGCTGTGTGCATGCAGGAAAGCCCAGGGTTATCGACGAGAGTTCACCGAGGAGCAGCTGCGCCAAGGACAGAGTTTGATCGGCCTGCAAATGGGCAGCAACCGCGGCGCCTCCCAAGCTGGTATGACAGGCTACGGTATGCATCGGCAGATTATGTAGGCCACAAACTAGCTCACCTGTTCCCATGCTTCCAGACTGTATTTTCTACTAATACCACGGATGTCGTAGCCCTGAAACCTTCCTAAGCGCTGTAGCACCTGCCATGTTAACCTCAATTCCCCTGAAATTGCTGCTTTTGCTAATCAGAGCGTTTTCTCCATAACTTTAAAAATGATGTCAAATGCTGTAAATCTCCTCCGTCAAGTTCTCTTCCTATCTTCTGTCACATGCTTCTGCCTATCTAGTATTGGTAACTGATTTCTAACATTCATGTGGCTCTAAGTTATTCAAGATCAACCTCATAACTTTTTTATTAAGCTGTATCCGATCAATGCAATCCATCAGTGTTATCCACACTGGAACACTGTAAGCCTCTAATTTGAGCATGCTGTATGCAATGTATTTTAATTTATATACATATTTATTTATATTTATTCCGGTCACTGCTTTAGGATGCTCGGGTACTCTTTGTGTTTTTAGTATTTGAATGAATGGAGCTGAACGACTGACAGTATTTCTGCTCTTTTGACTGAAGACTTGTTGCGGTATTCTCTGTAACCAAATCAACTCAATGCTGTGCCTGCTTATGGGTCAGGACAAAGACTACTGGGTTTTAATGTATTGATATGGTGTCATTCATTCTGAGCCATGCCTTTATCAGTTTGCTATTTAACACACGTGTCCATATTGTGTCTTGTTTGTTTGCAACAAGCAAGAGTGTGCAGTCGCCAACATGTATAACAGTGAAGTCTCAATTTCTGGTGAATGTACACTTTTATGTGTGTTATGTTTATATTTTTAAATACATTTATATCTGGAAGCTTGTAAGACGAACGATGAAAAAAAAAATCAAATAAAATGTGAGAAAAGATGCTTGTGTCAGTCTGTGGTTAAATGTAAATAGGAGTATCCTGGTAGCCGGGGCGTCTGGGGAGGAGACGCTATGTTGAGAGTGTGGGGGTGTTATTTGTCTTATCTTGGTTTTATGTTCCAGCTCCTCCCTTGCGCCCATCCCTCTTTCTCCTCTCACGGCACACAATCTAATAAAGTGTCAGGAGCACAACATTATTATTGGGATGCTGGTTTCTGAGTCAAGCATGTGTGCTCGCAAGCTTTTACCTTGCTCAGTGACTGAGTCAGATATTTTGTGCTTTTCCCCCCTTTACTATGCAAAAAGTTCTTTCTTTCTTTCTTTCTTTCTCCTATTCTAGGAATTCATTGACCAACATCCTCTTGTCAGCCATAGGTAACTCATGGCTCTAGCAGCTAGAAAACATCTGAAGGAGTCTTATCACCAAGACATTAAGATAAGCAGAAGCTTTTTAGGCCTCTCTTGGGGTTACGTTGGGTAGTGGAGCACAAAGCCTCACATATTTTGTCCATGATCCAGTTCATTGAGTAATTTTTCTTCCTAATTGCTGCCTTTTAAAATACCTGAATTATTACTTTAGCGCACAGTATTTGATTGAAGGGAAATATTACATTGTACCAGAGGCGAGTGAAACTTTGCTCTATTTTGTTTGACTTGCGCTCTCAGTGTGAGCTTATTATTAGCCTGAAAGCGACCAGAGAAACGTCAGCAGGTGTACAGGTTATGTTTAACTGACGGAAAGACTCAATAAGTAAACCGAAAACACTCAGACCAATGAAATGGCTTTGGGAGGTCTGCGGTCGCTCTTGTCCAAGGTTCTCATGTAGCCTATGTTTTCTTTGGTCGGAGTCCTATTCCTCTTTTAAAGTGTTGTTGCATACGAGTTTTCAAACGTGCAGTAATTATGATAAAACTGCCAAAGCAAGAACTTGTTGGATTCTAAAGGTTTTGTTTTTGTTTGTTTTTTTCAATTGAAGGTTATTAGTTTCTTTTCTTTTCTTTTTTCTTTTTTTGCAATCATAATGCTGCAGATTACCTCCCGGGTCTCTCTGCCACTTCTTCTGTTGGTGGTCAGATGTGCTGCAGATCCAGACGCACTGAGTAAAGGCTGTGTTTGTGGACACCCTGGAATACCAGGGGATCCTGGACACAATGGTTCACCTGGCAGAGACGGACGAGATGGGCTGAGAGGAGACAAAGGTGATCCGGGTAAGTGTGGAAAAGAAAGCTTTCTGCCTGCAAAAGACACTTTCATCACAGTTTAACATATTTTAGGCTTTTGACTTCATCATTTTGTCTGAATTTCCAAACAAGGTGACGTTGGCTCTGCTGGAGCACCAGGCAATGACGGCCAGAACGGACAGAAAGGGGAATTTGGTATGTATTATCAGAACAAGCTACCCGATTGGAAAATTAAAAGGACTTCCATTAGTAGATATATTTATTTATACATACTTCAGAACAATTGTTAATGTGTTTGATACCGTTCTCGAATATGTGTAAACTTTGTATTTGTACAAAGAGGCACAACATTTTATTGTGAGTGTGTTCTTTCCAGGTGCAATTGGCCCAGCAGGGCTCAAAGGGAAAAGAGGTGATAATGGAGAGCGGGGGCCTCCTGGGAAAATGGGGCCCCAAGGTGTGCAAGGTCCTGTTGGCCTAAAAGGAAGTCAGGGGGATCTTGGGCTACCCGGACCCCAAGGACCTAAAGGAGATGTTGGGCCTATCGGACCGCTGGGTGAAAAAGGGGAAGTTGGCCTCAGAGGCGACAGAGGCATCCAGGGACCACTGGGACCCCCTGGCAGGCCAGGCCCGAAGGGGGAAATTGGTGTTCCAGGTCACAAAGGAAATATTGGCTATCGTGGGGAACGAGGGACTCGAGGTGAGAAGGGGGATCAGGGTGACAAGGGTGATGCACCCGTTATTTATAAAAGTGCTTTTTCTGTGGGACTCACCACACAAACCAAACTCCCAGCAGCTAATGCACCCATCCGATTTGACAAGATCATTTACAACGAGCAGAATCACTTCGATCCACAAACAGGGAGGTTCACATGTGTCGCAGCAGGCGCGTACTTCTTCACCTACCACATCACGGTCTTTTCAAGAAATGTGAAAGTGGCTCTGGTGAAGAACGGAGTAAAAATCATCCACACCATGGACAACTACCAGAGCAGCGAGGACCAGGCAGCAGGTGGCGCTGTGCTGCACCTGGAGGTGGGAGATAAGGTGTGGCTGCAGGTGGCTGGAGGGGAGCTGTTCAATGGGCTCTTTGCTGATGAAGATGATGACACCACTTTCTCTGGCTTCCTCATTTTTGGAACTTGATCAAGACATTTCTTTATAATTACTGGAAGTATAAGAAACTGATTTATACAACTGTAAACATAAAGTTGAGAAGCATTTTACATCATGTTGTAATGGCAAAAAAAAAAGTAGCTTAATACATTTACTAATGTACGACACATTTTTTTGAAAATTATATATACTCCAGCTTCTTTCTGGCTAATTCAGAAGAAAACACACTTTACTACTCTTGCGTGACAACTGTATTTAAAATACTATTTAAGTTTTTGCATGCAAAGCAAACAAAAGGCTCCTAAGGGAGTTTGTCATGATATGACTAAAGTACACACATTTTACCCTTCAGCAAAAGTATCCGTGAGAAAAAAGAATGGTGCATTTACGGAACCCTACTGATTCCATTATTTTGGGGGGGGGGCAAAGTAAGAAACAATATATATACAGATGATCTGCTTGATGTTATCACCACCACATTTCTCTTGAATAAGGTCTGATGCGGTTTATTTCTTGCATATTGTTCGATGTCCAGCGTGGTTGCTATTTTTATGTGATTTATTTTGACTGAGTAACCTTGATGTTACGTTAACAATCTAGACAAGATATACAGTAGGTTGTTATTTCGCTGGTGTTTTCCTTATTATGGACCTAAAAGCTCTGAACATAACTGAGTAGTGTAGTAGTAGTGTAACGGAGTAAGTTTTCTAACATAGCACTATGATATATCGATGACATCTGGGACAATTTTCTGCATTGTAAGTATGCGTCTTTATTGCACCTTAAGGACATTTTGCAGTTTTCACATGAATACCACAGTATGACTTTAAATTTATAAGTAAGTTATCAGAATTACTTCCAACGCCTGGCATTCTGTGCAAATAATCAGGAGAGAAGCTGAACTGGGGCCCCTCTGAATTCTGATTAGCCACCTCACGTGATCCGCCCATTGTTGTTAGTTGTAAGTGATGTCATTAACTGTGTAAAATTGCCTATCATTGTATTTCGGGATATTTCTGTATTCTGTATCTGTAAAAAATGAAATAATCAGGACACAATGATGATTTGAAATGTTAAACTAGTGCTGTGATTGTTTTCCACGACTGAAGCATTTTATTTAATAGCAGATGTTGAAGAGAACATTGATGGGACCATTGAAAGCAATTTAAACACATACTAATGCTGAAGTAGCATATGAAGAATATATAGTAATATACACCCTCTTTACAGAGAATGAACACTTAATTATATGATATAAATACAACAATAGAAGAATTAAAATGTATATCTAAATAAAACACATACACACACACACAAAGCAGTTTCCTTGTTTGGATTTTTTGCATTCATTCAGTGTGCCAGTGGTATTTGGGGATGGGCACGCAGCTCAAGCTTCAGTCACATTATTGTCTCGTCATGATCCAGTGACCTGACAGGAAGCAGACCGTGCAGCTCCAACTGGAAGGCCCAGTCTGTTCTTGTCTTCTCAGACACGCAGGCAGAAGTAAGGTGCAGCATTGTTTGCTAATTTTCCTTCTTCAGCGAGGAGCGCTCGCCACGGGGGCGCGGCTTTGCGGTTACGAGTCTATCCGAGTTTATCATGATTGGCTGCTGGCCGAGTGGTCGCGCTGCGGTCAACCAATCATCACGACGGTCTCCTCCTGAAGCCCCGCCTCTTTCCAACACTGCAACAAGTGCATTAATGATGCTCGGCGGCTCGAACCTTCACGAGAGAGCCTCAAACTGGAATATACTCACAAGTTATGAAGGTTTGTGAAGTCACACCGGGAGGTACCACATGAGTCAGTGTTCGTTTGGAGCTCGCGTGTCTACCGACGGGTTTTGCCGGTTCGCGAAAGAGAAATTACAAACCGCGGAGCTTGCGCAACTCATAAGTTTATGGTCGAGCTAGCTGGAGTCGCTACTACTAGCCGAGTGTGAGGAGAAGTCAGGAGCCATTTGTCTCGGGATGTTGCGGGGTAACTAGTCAACACTGGCAGCGCACTCTTCTGTTCGTGCACGACATGTTTCCGCGAGAGGACGACGGCCGCGAGGCGGCGAGCCGCTGCGAGTCACAGAAAGGGTCCCATCACCGCCATGGATAAATAACAACAAACATCTGTCGATGTGAGGGGAACACAACATCCGCGACTATGAACGAGGTGAGCTGGAGTTTCAGTGTTTGTGTGGAGTGTTCAACGGATTCAATCCACATCTAAATTATTCATACTGGTTGTGGGGTCGACTTCCAGTTGCAGTGATTCACCCCCTTGTGTCGTTGGTTCGAAAGGACCGGGGGGGTTATTGTCGAGCATTACAGCCCTGGTTGTTATAGTGATGTGGGAGATGCCAGGCTCTGCAGGCAGCTGGTGGGTGGGGGGGTGAAGGAGGAGGAAGGAGGAGGAACCACTACAAAGGCTTGTATGGCCTAAGAAAGTTAATTAATGCAGAAATAAATAAGGAGGTTGGCCCTGAGTACTTTACAAGCTTAGAAACGAGTCAATATGAGCACGATCCTCTCTGTTTTCAGCTTTAGCTTCAGTCTTTGCTTGTACCCTGAGTTACACTTCTCTTTGGAGTTTACCCTCACTTGATTAACTTATTTTCTTGGCGCCCCACATCGACTTTTCTGTTGGAAGTAAAAGCTGGTGTCAAAGTTTTAGAGTTCCTTATAGCCCTCCCCAGGTCAGAGTCCAATTGTCTCCCAAAACAGTGATTTTTGCAGCAGAGCTCAGCAGTATAATTGCAGACCACATTAATTTCTTTTTCAGGCACAATAGTAATTAAAGTATCAGGAGACACAAAATCTAAAATCCAACACTTGTGTTTTGTTAGTTTATGCATTTCTTGCTGAGACTTTCTGTTTTCCTGGTTTTAAAATGTTTGGTTGTTGTGGCACTTGCTGTCAGGTTACACCGCTAGTGGTTGACAGGGAGGCTTAGTACTGCTTTTGTCCCCATGCACTGTGTGGTATTCAATTTCTGCTTGTCTGCTTCTATGACAGTCTTCAAGCAGATCAGGTGAGTATGTGGCAGTCTGTGTAGAGTGGCGACACTCCCTGGTTTGGCCTCCATCTGTGCTTCCCATGCTCTACTATACAGAGAGGGGCGTGGTGTTTCCCATTCTCCTTCCTCCTGTCAGATCAATAATTAGGTCACGGACATATATTAATAAATGTATCGATGGTTACTTTGTGTACTCACCATTTCTTGATTGAATGTGGTGTATTTTTCAATATTATATTAGATTTTGTCCACACCTCGGGGCTGTGGTTATTGTGTGGGGTCAACATGACCACAAAGAAATGAGTGACAGAATAACGGTTGGCTTTCACTCCTGTTTTCTTTATTCAACTGTAAATTGTACAAATGCCAAGTTGCCTCCTGCAGTTATGCCCTGGTGGGCTGTTTACAGGCTTTGGGTGTCACTCAGTTGGTTCTGAAAAGCCGAGCGATCTCCCTGATTAGGCTATCATGTGTGGATGAAACTAGTCCCCCACACAGACTGGTAAAGCCCCACTAATCAGATTATTATTGGAATGGAAGAGGAATCGGCTATACGCACTCCCACATCTACACAACGCGCCCTCACACGGTAGATTTCCTGCAGCTGCTGCTCGCTGACGCCTCTGATCTCCACGTTGAGGCAGGCTCTAAGGTCAGCTAACAAGGGTCAACACTAAAACATTTCAGTCTGTACTCGTACATCAAGGTGTCGATATTTTGTTAAGTCTCACTCAACATTGCAAGGTCTTGTGCAGCCACAAGTATGAACTTGTGCACTTTGGAGACAAAGTGCAGTGAGTGTTTCTCTTTCACTCAACATATGTTCAGCTTAGGTATCACACAATCCCAGCGCGCCGCACTGATTTAACTAATCAGTCAATCTGTTCTTTGAAACGCTGCAGTGCTCTAGTTACAGGACTTCCAATAGAGGATCGTCTTCCTCATAGCTTTTCATACCTTGAGACAAATGAAAAAAAAAAAAACTGGTAAAGTGACGGCTCTAAGAAGAATGAAATTCTTGCTCCAGGGTGGTTATGTCTGTCTGAAGTAGGACAAGGATAATTGAAAATGTAAAGTTCCCATGATAGAAATCAGTCTGGTGCTCTTTTAGTTTCATTTTGACCTAATGACTGTCATCCTTGCCTCTGGCAGGGCATACCTCTGCAGAGGTGAACCAATGGCAGAAAGTCTCTTATAACAATATATCTTTCACCATAAAGATCGCTCTAAACACTCCGTCTCCACTCCGCGACGCTCTGAGTAGTCCAAGTGTGCGAGACAATCCGTGCACCAATCAGGATATTGTAAAAAAATAGGCAGGTCATTTTCCAAGCGGTCTGATTGGTCAGTAGACGGAGCCTTCATTCTCTGCTCCGTAGTTAAACATCAGAGTACTTGTGTGATTTATCTCGGTAAAAAGTGAATCTGCTTCACAGTACGGAAATCCCAGGTTTAATCCTGAAGTTTTCATAGATAAAAGAAAATCCCAAGTCATAATATAGGCCTGAGTTTGATGTGTGGCAACATGTTTGTTTAAAAGTACATTCCGTGTTTTACACTGAAGTCCCGTTTGACTACGCGAGATTTGGAATATTGAGCGTGAAGAACATAGACCAGTATAGTTTAATAGAAGTCTATGGTGCAGCGCCTGATACTCTGCTGGTTAGTGTGTGGAGAGCTCCGTAGTTCACGCCACACACTATCAGATCAGAAGAGGAAGATCTTGTGCGATCTGTCTTTTGTGATCATCAAGTGTGTGTCCTCTTGATCTGTGAAGATTTTTTAAATCCTGTTGTGTCTGACAGGCTTTACAGGACTTCCAATAGAGGATCGTCTTCCTCGTAGCTTTTCACACCTTCAGACAAATGGAAAAACAAAATGGTAAAGTGACGGCTCTAAGAAGAATGAAATTCTTGCTCCAGGGTGGTTATGTCTGTCTTAAGTCAGACAAGGAAAATTGAAAATCTAAAGTTCCTGTGATAAAAATCAGTCTGGTGTTCGTTTAGTTTAATTTTGAATTCTTTTGACGTGATGACTGTCATCCTTGCCTCTGGCAGGGCATACCTCTGCAGAGGTGAACCAATGGCAGAAGGTCTCTTATCACAGTGTATTTTTCACCATTCATAACCTCTTGACTGGACTCATTTAAATGCTTTCCTCCCGGATCCATCCACACATGCCTGAGTGGATATGGACACAGCTGAGATGCTTGGCGAAAGGATGCTATGCTATGATCATTTGCACATTTTCTAACTGCATTTTTTTCTATTGGTAGTAGTGTACGTGTTTATGGCGCGGGATGCATGTTCATTCTTGTCTTAGGGAGTCTCATCTCAGGCTGGCTCCAGCTGGCTTGTGTGTGTGCGTGCGTGTGCGTGCGTGTGCGTGCGTGTGTGTGTGTGTGTGGGGGGGGGGGGGGGTTGTTCCTCCCTGAGCTCTTAATTAACTCTGGCCTGGGCCCCAGTGCACCGCTCCCATCCACAGATTAGCGAGAGGAAGCGGGAGAGCAGCAGTGGTGCCGGTACGCAGGTGGAACAGAGATGATATGGGAAAGTTCAGCGATGTACATTCACAGACAATAGACATTGGTATTGAGACATACGTAAGTACTATTTGCCTGGACGGGACCTATATATATTCTCTCAGTCTTTAATCTGCTTGGACTAAATTATAAATAGAGATGACTTTTAGGTAGTGGGTCTAATTAAAACGGCTTGTTTTTGTGTTTAATAGAGTAATGCTCCAGTTTTATGTTTGGAATTTTTTTAAAAGTCTGACCATTGATTACTTGCTGATTTTCTCCATTTATTTTATTTGATGTTTGGTTTGAATTGAATTTAAAAAATTCTGAACTGAAGGTCATCCCATAAAATTGCATTTTTTTGCTCAACATTCACACTAAATCTTGAAAATATTCTACTTTTAGTAAATACTTTTAAGACGACATGATTGCAACCAGCAAACTTTTGATCATTTTGCTTTAAAGTTCAGTTACTTCCATACTGACTGACACATTTCTGTCTGATTTTTGCCTTTTTTTATTTCATAAGTTACCATTTTAATATTTATTTGTGAAACTGTTGGTAGGAAGAAATTGTTTTCGATTGATGCAGTTAATCTGTACAGGAGATGAACATTAAGGTTGACATACTGTCGAAGCCCTGAATATAAAAGTTTATTGCTTGTAGACGGTTTACTCTTAAATCTAGTGTTGTCACTCGGGGAAACAGTGGCCACCTGTGTCAGCTTGGCTCTCACTCGAGGTGCTGCCAAGTATTAGTAAATGCCAACTGGTGACAGTTGGTGCCTACTGCAGGGTGAGAGCATGAAGGTACTGAAGGAGCAGACAGATGGTGGAGCGGCTCGCGGCACAACGTCAGGATTCAAAACAAAGCCCAAGCCAATCGAGCTGCAGATCCCCTTTAAGATCTTACTACTTTAACATTTATGGATATGGTTTGCTGTTCTGATTTGCTGCAGAAAGTGATTCCTCAATGGCCGTGGAGGAGAAAGTACAAGAAGACAATTCAGCGTAGCTTTGAAAGCAGCACATTGTTCATGGGGGGTGTTTACTGTCTGTCAGCAGCGGTGCTTGGCAGCGGTGGCTCTGTGTTTACATAAGTCTCCAGCCTGATGGAGCAAGCTGCTTGAAGTGACAGCAGATTCCACAAAGAGGTTGACTGAGAAAGCTCGTCTGTTGTTAACATGCAGGCCGATAGGGAATATGGGAGCGTTCCAGGATCCCTGCGTCTCTGTGCATGTGTGCACAGTGAAAACTGAAGACAACACTCCAGACAGAGGGCTGCCGACTAAATCACATTTTACATCATAAAGAATTAGCTGGAACATTGTTTGCACAACTTCATGAAGTAGAAATGATAATCTGAATCACAGATTGTTTCTATTGCACTCTGAGTTCTAACCGGGTTTAAATTATTATTAAATGTACCGCTTAGTAACTTAAACTAAATTACTGAATGCTGCTTGTAAATTACAGTGATTAAAAGAGGGCTAAAGTCATGACTAAACTTATTTACCCTTTAACTGAACAAGGTTTTCTCACGCTATCCAGTTAGCAATATGACTATGTATCTTCCTCATTATCATACACATATTATTATATACAACATTTGGTTTAACTAAAAACATGTACAACAGTACACTTGCAGCAGTTTTGTATGATACACTGTAATCCACAAAAAAAAAGCAAAAATACTATAATCTTAAAGGAGATAAACATTTTCACTATGTTTAATGCATAAATAAGTAAACATTGAACAAAAACTGGAATGTTGTCCCCCAGTGTGTGGAAGTGAGAGAGGAAAGGAAGTGTGTGTGTGTGTGTGTGTGTGTGTGTGTGTGTGTGTGTGTGTGTGTGTGTGTGTGTGTGTGTGTGTGTGTGTGTGTGTGTGTGTGTGTGTGTGTGTGTGTGTGTGTGTGTGTGTGTGTGTGTGTGTGTGTGTGTGTGTGTGTGTGTGTGTGTGTGTGTGTGTGTGTGTGTGTGTGTGTGTGTGTGTGTGTGTGTCAAGTTCTCACATGTCTTTTTTTTTTGTTTTTTTTGTCGTGGAAAATATGCACCGAAATCTACATGTTGATACAAAGAGGTAACGGCTTTGAAAACAATTCATGAATTCCTTGATAGGAAAATGTGTATATGAAGATATGTTAGTCCGTTACTGAGTAATTTTATGCTGATTTGTTTTAACTGACTGTCACTGATTTGAAGACCACACTACTTTCCCCCTCACCTTCATCAACGTAATCTGGAGGAAAACTGGGCAATTTATTGCATTAATCACAAAGGATTAGCAAGTTTCATTGCTTAGTCACGCTCACAAAAACCCACTTCAAAGCCCAGCTGCATTAGCCACTGGTCTGACACACACACACACACACACACACACACACACACACACACACACACACACACACACACACACACACACACACACACACACACACACACACACACACACAAAGCTGAATGTAGCAGCACCACCGTCACCCCAGTCAGGGCCTCAGCTCTCCCTGGACATTGAAATACTGCACCAAGACAAATACTCGTGGTGTTCTCAATGAAACGGCTCCTCTGAACTCGGTTCACACTGAGGGGTTCTCGTCTTTGTGTTGATCTGCGTCTCCCCCTTTTCCTTCAATTCTCACTTTCCAACGCGAGACTCTGTGTTGTAAAAACTTAATTGTTAGTAGTTGCTTTCTAGTTGATTTTGATTTTCCTCCATGTTTTACAGCCATTCGGAAGAAATCCCAATGGAATCATTGTTTGATTTTAAAGTATATCAAAATATTTTTGTCTCAACTTTTGTTTTATCATTAATTCTTTAGAGGTCATTAAATGAAGCTTTGTTTGTTTTGCAGGGGGAGCCAAAGCACGGGGTCTTGTCTACAAGCGAAGACCCCCTCCCTTGTCTTCATAACTCAAAAGCCGACCCACTCATGCGGACCAGACCGCTCAGTGATATGTATCCTTTCCAGGGCCACGCTGACAGGAGCTCTGTGCCGTATCTGCTGTCCGGATGTGGAGCGCAGGTACAGCCGATAAGCGCTGGCCCTGATGAAAGCAGACTGAACGGCATCAACTCCTCTGCCTGGACCAAACCTGTTATTAGTCAGTCAGAAACGAAGCCTTACTCCACAAAAATAATGAGGCTATTTTCTAATTCGAGGAAGGGCCCGATCACAGCCACCGACGGTTCTGTTTTGACCCAGAATAACGACGGCAGCGGCGGCCCGCAGTCTTGGCCGGGACTTCCGGGTTTGGGCGTTGTGGACTCTTTCAAAAAGCTTCGGTCGTCTGTACTTCAGGGTATTCAGAGTCGAGAGGCAGCAAATCACGATGGAGGCCACGTCTCTCAGTCCAGTCAGGAAATGGCTAATGGCACATTTGTGAACAATACTGACCCTGATGTAGGAAATTATTTAAAGAATAAAGACGGATATAGTGTTTCTAATGACAACTTTACCAGGGACATGTTGGCGATGATGAGCCAGTACGGCTCCGATCCTGAAGACTTGGACGAGGAAAATGAAGGAGAATCTCTCACACGCAGCTCTCGATTCTCCAGGAGTATCAGGAGAGCATACGGAGCTGGACGCATCAGTTTATATGACACTAGAAATGTGAAGCAAATGCGATGTAACATAAATGACGATCCGCAGAATTCAGATCGTGCATCAAAAGTCAATGTCCAAACGGAGGAGATGGATGAAAATGGGAAGGTGCCGACCAGACTGAGCAAGAGTTCAGAGAACCTTCATATGTTTAAGTCCCCTTTTAGACGCAAAACACCATCTCCTGCCCCAGCCTCCTCACAGGGAGACCCCCAGAGGCCCAGCACATCAAATGGGACAACAAACATCCAGAGAACTGCCAGCGCCTCCTCGGTGGACTTTTTGGGCAACGCTGGCACGCGCAGGATGAGCTCAGATAAGGACAAGAGACCAATGCAGAAACTTGTCAATAGCATGACCGATCTGACTGTCAGACGCAAGCAAAGTCCCTCCCCGAGCCCCACCTCTCCATCTCCCATGTCGCCCTTGAGCCGTCTCCATGACGACTACTCCCGCCGGCTGCCTTGCCTACAAACCAACGAACGACAACGTCGACCGTCGTCATCCGCCACAGCCCAGGTTGTGTTTGTTGAACACACCCCTCTGGTTCACCACCAGCTCTTCATCAGCTCCTTTAACGACGAGTCCCCAGAGACGGCAGAGCAAGTTTCACCTGGTATCTCTGCTGATCGTGAGCCGCCGGCTGGAGCCAGACCAAGTGATTACAAACAGATGGTAGAATGTGCTCCATCCCCACTCGGCCAAAGAGGGTCTTCACAACAGCAGGAGGAGACTGACGGCAGCGCCATACCAAACAAGGTGAGGTGACAGGCCGTTGTATTAATAAAAACGCATATGAAGAGAAATCAAACATGTTGTGGTACATACCCCATATAGTTACCTGCAGTTTTATGCAATGACAAGCTCACCGAGACTTCAGTGGTTGCAACTTTGTTTTGATGTGTAATCGGCTACAATCGGTTGCAGCTGCATGCCGAAGCCAAAAGTGTTGGCATCACAATACAGAAGCATGTTACTTTATAACCTGTAATTTCCAAGACTGGTGATCTGTTTAGCAGTCATTGTTACTATTTCCATTCCTGCTTCTAAACACAAGTGGTTATTAATGAAGTAAGTCTTCACAGAGCTTTTCACTGCTCACTGATGTATAAGGTGCTCTTCTGCTAAAGAACAAAAAAAGGTACAAAAAGGCAACGGGGCTTGAAAACACCAGGTCAGCAGTTTAATGAGCTGATAGAGACGCATAGGTAGAAAAATCACATTTCTGAGAGGAACAAAGCATTGCCAGAGGTCAGACTGACTCTCTTATCGTAGAGAACAACACGTTCGTTGTGGGATGCATGCACCTGAATGACATTGACCTTTGCCTTAGGAAATGAAATATGACACCTTTTAGTTTGAGGTGATCTTTGAATCTGGCATGATTCAAGTCTATTGCGATAACTGCTTCGGTGACTTGTCGGTTTGACGCACGTCCACTGAAAAACTGAGCACTGCGTAGTCCCAAGTCCAGAGTTCAGATTTGTAAATAGGACTGTTGTCACAATATTGATTGTCCCTCATATTCCTGTCAGCTGCGTTTTATTTCCAGCTTCCCCTGTCACATGCTAAGGACAGCTGTTCTCTGCTTCCAGGCACGGAAGGAGCAGGAGAGAGTTAATGATTAGGCTTTGTTTATGATTAGTCGCCCTTGTGCAAAATGGCTCCATGGCCTCCTTACTGTGGGAGGGTGGGAGGCTACGGCTGAGTACAGCCCTCACTGCTCCCCCTTCCCTCCGGATGCAGTAGATCAAAGTCCAGCTGGAACACCGGGCCTAGCACGGCTTACAGCACCTCCAAGTAGACGCCGCCATAAAAACATAGTATTAGTGCAATGCGTTCTCTTCTGAGGGTGGAATTTTTTCTTGAAAGATAAATGGGAAAAGTAGATTTATTCACTTCCGAAATCAAGCGGCTTTTACTGCCCTCCAAGAAAGAGAGAGACTTGGCCTTGGGACCACGGGCCAGTTGTGGTTTTTTGTGTTGGGCTCACAATGGTGCTAGTCCACTGTGTGCCTTTTCAGTGCATTTGCCGAGGACCGGACCCAGACCGAGAAAAGCAAGAGGTGAGGCTTGATTTCTCTGACTGACTGAAAGACGTAGGACGGTAAATATCAAGACATTTCCCCATCAGCCAGGATTGGGCTTTTTAAAATGCCCGCTGACACTCTCACAGAATGTGAACATTTAGCAGTTAATTTTTGGAACATTTGTGTTGCAGACCTTGTTTGAATTTGATGGGCACAAAGTTTGATTATGTTGAATTTGTGGAGAATGTGTCGACGGAAGTTTCTCATGCGGTTTTTGAGTATTTGATCAGAATCATGATAAGTTTAATTTCTAGAGTTTTGCACAGATTCCCCTGGTTCAGTCAAGACAGCTGCTCCCACGTTTATCTTTTATGACTTGTACTGTTTTGCTCTGTTTCTCATTAACAGATGTTCCTGCCTGCAGACGGTGTGTTCTTCATCTCTGTTTGAGCAGAGGAGAGTCGGCATCACTGCTGTTGCTCAGTTTGAACTTCTTCCTTTGATTCCCAGGTAACATCCAACCAACAAGAACTGCAGACCGATCAGGACTTGCCAACAACCAGCGGCACGCCGCCTGTCTCCCCAACAAGCCTCTCCGAGTCACCAACGTCACCAAATGCAACAGCTTCTGCAGAAATATCGTCTGTCAAGCCCAGACGAAGAAGCGGGCGGCCAAAACCCCGACCGATCTCTGACTACGGACAGCTGATCTCCAGGAAGCACTCCATCCCAGAGGAAGTGGCAGAGCTTCATGCTGAGGAAAGGACGGGAAATGCCCTGCTGCATAAAGACTGCAGTGGTGACGGTGCTTACGGATATGGAGAGAGCCCTGAAGGCTGCAGCATTAATGGAGATGTTCAGAGCTGGAGGCAGAGGCCCATTTCAGTGATTGGAGCTGTGGATCTGTTCTCTCCTGAAGCTGAGCTCAAGGAGGATCACCTTCCTTCTGTAAGCTTTTACTCACAAACTTTCTTCTGTGTTTTTAGAATGTTTCCTTCAGGAACTAGAAAGCTAATGTGATTTTTCACTTGTTTTCCAGCCATAACTAATTGAAATGATAGTGGAGGCCTTTAGCTTTCACTGTTGGACTCTGTGAACTTCCATGTTTTATCATGTGAACTTGAACCTAACCATAATCTTCACAGCGAGCAGAGTTGCTTTTAGGAAATGATGTTTGTCTCCACCCTTTTTTTTTTTTCCCTGAAGGAAAAACTTCTTTATGGTTATATTTTACAATACTTCAAAACTCAAACTGCAGAAACTGTTCGGGAAAATGGGGACCAGCACAAAGCTGCACTCAGACGTCTCTGTTACTGTGGCTTCAATCAATCTTGGAGAAAGTAAGCTCTAAATCCCAGGATTTCTCCTTCTCCTGTCTGCAGCCTTTGTCGCGACCACCGATTCCCTCCCACCAGGTGCCCCCCTACAGAGCAGTGTCTGCAAGGTTTCGCCCCTCCACTTTTTCCCAAAGCACCCCCATCGGTCTAGACCGCGTAGGGCGGCGCAAACTCCACAGAGTGCTCAGCGGTGAGAACTTGGATTGTTTGTGTGTCACAGGAGATCTCAAATTGTCTCTGGGAAAACCGGAGTAGAGGAATGTCAATAAATTTGTTGAGAGAGAATGTTGATATCCTGCCAGGTGTGGATGTCCTTCCATTTGTCTCCTGTTTTCTGGATTGTTTATCACTTTTCACCCTCCAATCAATTTTGCAATGTGTGTGTGCGTGATGCAGATGGTGTTTCTGAGTGCTCGGCAACGCTTGATGACAGCGTGAGCGAGGAGGAGGAGGGGGGCAGCTTCGAGGAGCTGACCGACACCTACCTCCAGCCAGGCGTGGAGCTCTCCTTGCTGAACGAGGTGAGGCGGAGGACAACAACGCTGTCACGTTGTGACACTCGCAGACATCTTCTCAGAAAATCTGCATCAAACTCATCATGCAACACACACGTTTGGCTACAGTTCAGCCGAGCAGACAACCACTGCAGTGTCCAAGAGTCTAGACTTAATCTTACATGTTTGGCATAGGCTGAGCTTCCATGTAATTGTATCTTTATCTTATCTGTGTGTGTTTGTATGTGTGCTACTCAGTGGATAAGCTGCGGCCACACAGTGTGCGCTGAAGCTCTCTGGGACCATGTGACCATGGAGGAGCAGGAGCTGGCCTTCAAGGCTGGAGATGTAATCCGGGTCCTTGATGCCTCACATAAGGACTGGTGGTGGGGCAAAGGGGCTGACAGGGAGGCCTGGTTCCCCTCCAGCTTTGTGAGGGTAAGTGGACTTCCTGACCCGCGTGTCCGACACATGTTTGCTCTCCAGCAGCACAGAAAAGACTCTGAAACTGGCTTTGCTCCAAACAAACCTGAGCAGCCCTCGGCACTGTGTGGCTGGGAGGGCTCAAACTGCAGACTTAGCTGCTTTCTGTGGCGATCAGAGCTGATTGACGGTTGAATCTTAATTAGAAAGGCTGTCGTAACCATGGCGAGGCTGTTTGATTGACAAGCAGGTCCCTGCTTTGTGTTTGCTTGCTGAATCAAATCTGTTCAACAGAAACTAGTTTGACTTACTGAAACAATGTGAGGTTGGGCCGACTTACCCAAACAAAAGAGTCCTTTGTCATATAAGTAGTTACTATTTTCCTGTTGAAATATTTAGTCTCGTATGAGATTTTAAAAGTTGCTGTAAGTCAATAAAATGTATCAGGAACCATATTTCCTAGATATAACAGATGACACCAGTTTTTTTTTAATTGTTGCCTGTTTATTATAGCATGACAGTCTGATCCTTTTTTGGATTCCTGGACATTTTAACGTATTCATATAAAACTTTAGCCTCTTTTCCTTAACAAATGTCTCGTGTAGATTTTGCTCACAAGTTCTCTTTACATGTGGTGGTTTTGTTCCAGGTCCGTGTGAACCAGGAGGACTCGAGTGCTGAGAGTGTGGAGAGCGTGGCAGACCAGGAGGATCCATCTCCCAGAGACACACACTGCACTCAGCACAGAGAACAGATGAGAACCAATGTGATCCAGGAAATAATGGACACCGAACGTGTTTATATCAAACACCTGAAAGACATCTGTGAGGTACTGTCTGCTTCTCATTTAACCTTTTAATTTGGAGATTATTTTTATTTCATAACAGAAGCCACATTTACATCAACGTCAGTCACATTTCTAATCTTGTTTTCGACAATTTGCATTTGAAAGTCCTGTTATTTTAAAATGTTTCACTCCTTTGTGCAGCGCCACCTGTTGGCCAGTATTTAACATTGTATCCCTTTGTACTGTAGGTGTAAAAGTTACTCTTTTTTTTTTCTTTCTGCGTGTTTCAGGGCTACATCCGCCAGTGCCGGAAACACCCTGATATGTTCACTGAAGTGCAGCTGAAGACCATTTTCAGCAACATCGAAGACATCTACAAGTTTCAACGACAGTTTCTTAAAGACCTGGAGAAGAAGTACAACAAAGACCAACCACACCTCAGTGAAATAGGCTCCTGTTTTCTCCTGCAGGTAATCACCTCTTAAGATTCCACTTCATATTATTTTCAGTCTGACTGATTCAGTAGCTTTGAACGATGACTAAATCATTGTTTTTCTTTGTTTCTGAAGGGAGAGGGTTTCTCCATCTACTCAGAATACTGTAATACTCATCCTACAGCCTGCGCAGAGCTGCAGCGCCTCATGAAGATGGGGAAATACAAACATTTCTTTGAGGCCTGCCGACTTCTCCAGCAGATGATTGACATTTCCATTGCTGGTTTCTTACTCACGCCTGTCCAGAAGATCTGTAAATACCCTCTGCAGCTGGGGGAACTGCTAAAGTACACTCCCAAAGACCACAGGTACTTCTCTCAGATTTCAGTGGTTCGATTGCATAGCTTCAGTAGCTGTGTGTTCCTGTAAATAGAAAATGCTTTTCAGTGGATTGTGTATTTAATTTATTGCAGTGATCACAGTGGTGTGAGCCAAGCACATGAAGCCATGAAGAATGTGGCCAGCTTGATAAATGAGAGGAAGAGACGACTTGAGAGTATCGACACCATCGCTCACTGGCAGGTGTCCATTCTGCACTGGGAGGTGAGTGAGACTTCTTGTCGGCTTATAAGTTTAGATTGTGGCTTTAGGCTTATCTCATCCACATATAAGGACTGCTGAAGGGGTAAAATGTACTATATAAAGTCTTTGTAAACACACTATTGTAGGGGCCTGATGTCCTGGAGCGCAGCTCAGAGCTGATCCACTCGGGGGAGCTGACTCGAGTCATCCGCCAAGGAAAAATGCAGCAGCGCAGCTTCTTCCTGTTTGACCACCAGCTGATCTACTGCAAGAAAGACGTCCTGCGAAGAGACTTGCTCCACTACCGCGAGAGGCTGGATATGGACCTGACTGAGGTGGTGGACGTGCCCGACGGACGGGACACGGACCTGGGCATAACCCTGAGGAACGCCCTGCGTCTGCGCCACGCCTCCACTCTGGAGTTCATGTGCATGTTGTGCTGCAGGAAGGCCCAGGACAAGCAGAAGTGGCTCCAAGCTTTCGCCAAAGAAAGGCACAGGGTGAAAGAGGACCAGGAGATGGGTGAGTCCCACTAAATTCCTTTCTCTCAGAATACAAACCGCTACTGTGGATGGATGTCAAATAACGGGCTGTTGGTCTGAAAAGTGGGTGGTGGGAAAGGTTTTGACCTGAAGGTGTAATTGTTTGTCTCTTGGCAGGAATTGATATTAGTGAAGAGCAAAGAAAACAGGCCATTGTTAATGCCAGAAGGGCCAAACAGGGGAAGATCAAAAGTAAGGAAACAATTGTCTTCATGCTGTTGTCCTGCTATTTTGTTTTTTGATTTTACTTAAATCCACATTCTTTTTCTTTTCTTTTCACATTGTAGCCATCGGTTACTCCGGCTCTGTTCCACCACACCACCAAAACCTTCACCCGCTCCACCAGCGTCACATCACCATCCCAACCAGCGTGCCTCAGCAGCAGGTCTTTTCACTGGCCGAGCCTCCAAAACGAAAGCCTTATCACCTGCTGTACAGCATCACCCGGAACGCCTTCTTCAGGAAATGAGGCTTTGCTTCCTTTCCCTTCCTTTTTTCATTCTCTGCATGTTCAGAGCTTATCCAAACCGTCCCGACGTCTCAAAGAACACTTTATGTTTTTCTTGTGTTATATTGTCTGTGAATGTGCCTCGTGTATCCTTCATTACGTCCACTCACAATGTGTGTTTTCTGTTGTTGTTGTCGTCGTTGCATGCCGAAATTCAGTGCCTTCAGGACAAAATTGGCACAACAAAAGTGTTAAAATTCTGACAGTCTGTTTCGTTGGTGTTTTTAAACTGCTGCTTACTCAAAAGATACCCGTCTTTTGTCTGTTTAATTCTGGCTCACATAGTTTTAAGTTTTAATTATGACAACAATGATGTGTATTCTTTTTTTTGTTGTTGTTGAAAAACATGGTTTTAGTGTGTGTCACAAAGGCTGGAACCTTTTTTTTTTGTCTTGTTTGTTTTTTTGCTGCGAGTCTGTCAGCTCTGAGCACAAAACAGCCAGAGGATAAAATAACTTACCTATTCATCAACACTGTTAACACTGTAAATAAAACTCTTGTACAAACTAGAATGCTGTTGCTTAATAATATTTGTGTTTCCTTATGCAGCCAGGTTTTGGGGGGGTTTTTTCCCCTCTATATTACCATACAGATAGACTAACCTTCAGTTCCGAGCTCCTGTGTGTTTAAAGAAGGCAGCAATGGGTGGAAATGAATGAAACCTTAGCCACTGAGGTGGAGGAGGTGCATTACCATCAGAGAGTTCCCCGTTTCTCCTCCACTCATCTGTGCTGAAGGATCTGGTTTCAGACGTCTGTCAGCCGTGGATCCAAACCGTGTGCCGAGCGGCTCCGCTGCTGCTCACATGAGACCTTTTTTTGTTCGAGCGGTTGAAGAGAATGGACCCGGAAAAGCGAAAAACAGGAATTAGATGATAGTGGCTTGAAGGGGCGCCTGTGTCATGAGCACACAGCTCGACGAGAACAAGCAGACAAGTGGAGAGGATGATGATGCATCTCGACAAGATATTGCCAGTGTAAGTAAAACCTGAGAATATCTAACAACAATCGTAAGATATTTACCCAGATTAAACCCAGGCACCTTGAAGAAACTGAAGTGTTCTTTGTATGTATATAAAGTTACATCTGTGGTTTATTTCACAGGTAAAACATATTGAGCTTTTGTTTCGTTTAGCTTTTTTCCCCCTGTGGGAATCTATACCCTGCTGACTCGTGATGGAGTTAATGCCAGCTGCACAGTATGGGATGACACTCCCATGAATAATACATATACGTCGGGTAACTCAATGAGAGCTCAATGTTGCATCCTAACGGACTTAGTATTGCTTTTAGATATTCCCCGTCACGAGATAAAGCCACACTGATGCTGAGCCATGTAGTTAAGATATTGCCCGGTGAAGTGCATTTAACTGCATTTAACATGTTTATCATTCACTTGGATTACAACGTGAATCTGCTGCTGATACAAGAGAGATTGTTGGGTTTATACTCACAGTATTTCTCCAGTAATTTAAACCTTGTGATCCCCATGTGCCCTTTTGTCCGGAGATTGAATAGTGAGGCTCCAATATGCTTGCTTTGACATTTACATTATCGAGAGACACTCGATTGCTCTCTGCACATTATGTCGGCACCATTAACACCACCCCAATTAGATGTGGGCCTCAAATGGCAAGTCAAGTCTACGGCTTATGTGTTGACGCTTTGCTTTATGCGTTGCATGATCCACCTCCACGGTTGTAGATTGTGGACGTGTCGGTGGAGGTGGCCACCGTGGACCACACTCTGCACTCGAAGCTGCGCAGATTGTACAGAAAGACCAGACGGAGGCCCAAAGGACTCAAGAGGCTGATGGCCTATCTGCTGAACATCCCACACTTAGCCGTCATCATCACGGCCGTAGTGTTTGTACTGGTGGTGATCATGTGGTCGCTCCTGTGGGTTTTTATATGTAAGTGAAAGCATTATTGCATTCTAATCTTACAAAAATATCGTACCTTCACGGAGCAATCTTTTTTGCTTGATGTTTTGTCTGACATTGTGTTTCATGAAGCAAATTGGAAGAATTCTGAATTCCCAAAAACGCATGCCAAATCATGTTTTCCTATTGTTCTCCATGATTCTGATGTCAGCTTGGGGTAATTTCATGTAAAATAAGAAAAAGATTACCCTCATGGATTTGCTATATAATATATATATATATATATATATATATATAATGTTAAAATTGAGGCCCATTGTTATATTCTTTTCCTTTTGCCTAGTCTCAGTTTATGCTCAAGTCGGTTCTGCACTATTGGATGCATGTAATTTCTAAAAAAGTTGATCAATGGCTGCAAAAATGAGCTAAGCTATGGTTTCTAAAACTTTTAATTGAAAATTCTAAAGAGACATTTTATGTTTGAGCGTTTGCATGAGATGCAAATTTTGATTTATATGGTCACCCGTGTAATTCTACTTGATTAGCAAGTTTAAACATGCATTTCAAGCATCTCGTGTAAAATTCCATTATTAAACTGCAGCATTGGAAAGGGTCACTTATATTTAGTCAATACACAAAATGTGAATTTTATCTTACCTTTTACTTTCTTATTTGAATTCATCAAATGTCAATCAACTCATTGAGGTGAAAGACATCTCATTGTGTCCAACAAGTCAGTGACTGAATATCTAGATGGCTGATAAACGGCACCATGATGAAATATGTGACTTGATGTCCTCAGTTCGCAGGGAGAGTAACTCTGGAGTATATTTCGCCGGGATGTTTCGTGTTGCCAATGTGGAGTTTATCCCAGAGTACCGTCATGATGAGTCCCACGAGTTTGTATCTATGGCAAACAAAATCCAACATGTGGTATGTACTAGTGTATCCATGTTGTTTACACAGTGGGGTTTGCGCTCCTTTGCTCGAGTGTGCCGTTAATTGTTGGCGTCTCGTAGGTGAGAGATGTGTACAAGATGTCCTCGGTGGCTCGACTCTACAAGCAAGCGGTCATTTCAGACCTCAGGTATCTGAGTGAGCCTGGGTCCAGTACCTCCTTTCTCACATCGTGTCCTACCTCACACCTCCCTTTTAATGTTACTACTTACGTTCGTTTTAAAGTTGTGACAAAGTCTCTGTTTTTTTCTCCTCAAGTAACAACAATAAGGGGGGTGTGTTGGTGCATTTCTGGATGATCTTCGTGGTCCCTCGCCTGAAGAGCCCAGTCATGTGCGAGGAGTGTATCGGGGCCATTTTAAGAGATTCGGTCCACACCAGTCTGAAGAACAGGTCCTCTGTAGGGTACCTGTTTGGTCTTCCAGTGGATATAGACTCCATCCTCATCAATGGTATGTTTGGGTGTTAGAATATGTGTCCAAGTGTGTTCATGATTGTGTGCATTTGGAGAAACCAACCTTCCCAACCCTTTTGCAGGTGTTCAGCGGTCCGATTACACATCAATTGTAGCAGGTAGGCCAAGAAAAATAGAACTTAAATGAGTGAAATGTACACTTTATGACATATTTAACTCATATGTGATCTATTTTCTTTCCTTTCAGGATCTCAATGTGTCGATAAGATGCATGCCAACCTCCCTGGGGCAAGGGTGCCTTTAAACATCTACTCATCGTGGGGTGGCGTGAATTGCCACGTGAAGCTCACTGCCGTCCCCGGCTCCCTGATCCGCCTCACCATCACTTCATTTGTCATTGAGCCCAGCGACTGTGTGAATGATGGTCTGACCGTGTACGACGCTCTGCTGCCCATGAGAGGGCGCATTCTGCACAGGTGAGCCTGAGCCAGACTCACCGTCTGATGCTTCATTTCTTTTGCGCAAATATTGAATTACGGCGAGGTTACAGCTGCTGTGAATATTTGATATAAAGTCTTGATTTCTGTGTGCTGCAGGCTGTGTGAGCCAGTGTCCAGCTCTTTCTCCATGGTCTCCACATCCAATGTCATGCTGCTGTTCTTCAGAATGACTAATGGGAACAAGAGCTTCAGGGGACACTTCGAGGCCATCGCTGAGGAAAGTATGACACAGTTCCACCTTGACCTCATCAGACAAGACATCTCGGTTTATTTCATCAGCCTCTCAAAAGACATATCAGCCTTTCACTGAGTACTCTCTGGAGTTTTAATATGAGTCACTTTATATGAAACATACAACATACATTAGCTGAAAGGAGAGCTGCCATTTAACCCTTCTCTGTTTATCTCTGTCTCTTTAAGTCTGCTTGTCTCAAATTGAGACCCGGTTAGAGCCTGGCATCTCTGGGCAAATCTACAGCCCCTTCTACCCCAGCCTTCTGCCCCCACAGTGCTCCTGTAACTGGAGATTTGAGGTAGAAGTCTAGACGGACAGTCGATACCGACACACTAACATTTGTACATCATTTATGCTTTTTGTTTCCTGACGGTGTGTTCTGGTATTTTACAACAGACCCCAACCTCTGCTTTAGGAGTTGCACTGCATTTCCACAACTATGTACTGAAGCCAAAGGGCATGAAGGGCTGCGTCCACGGCTGGTGGAAGGTCAATGAAAACATGTATGTGCTTACAGCTCATTGGTAGATTTGATTTCTAAGACCGGGCTTCTCATTTGAGCATCATGTGTGGATTTTGACGGTTGCTCTCATTCCCCAGTTTCTGTGGCAGCTATGTGGGACACCCCACAGTGTTTCGGATTGCTGATCACAGTTCAGAGGTGGAGTTCCGTTGCAGCTCACGCAACTCGGCTCAGCCTTTTCAAGCATCTTACAGCAGCTACGATATCAGCCAACGTAAGCGCAAACGTCATGATGACAGCAGCCGAGATGCAGTGTGGTCTGACTGGATTCGTGTAGAGAATGGTTTTGTTTTGGGGTGATTGTCATTCATTGTCACTGGATTTTAAACCAGGGAAATCTCAGTTTGTTGTCTTTCAGCCAAGCACTACAAAACACTTTTAAAACATTTATTTACATTTTTTTTTTTACTTTTACTCAGAATGTCTTGCTGTTTCTCCTCCTGCTTCTTGTTCCAACCAGCATGTCCAGAGAGCCATTTCTTATGCAACACAGGACTGTGTGTGGAAAAGAGCCGGCGCTGCGACGGCCTGGACGACTGCCACGACGAGAGCGACGAGGTCCTCTGCTGTGAGTTGCTTAACAAGCTACATAACACTTGTTGTTCAAGAGAATCGGGCGAGTGACATTTTAATTACAGAGGCCTGACTCCCTGCCTCTTCCAAATGGCAGAGTTGAGGGATTGTTTACACATAACACTGTAGTAAAACTCACATGTCAGCATGTACTTAATTGCTTCCTCGAGAGGAATCAGCCAAGCATTGGGAAAATGATGCATGTCTTTACAGCGAGGCCCACGATGAACTGTGGCGGCAACACTCCTGTACACCCTTTGTTTGTCTGCAATGGAGAAAAAGACTGCACCGACGGGGTGGATGAATCTAACTGCACCCGGGGTATGCACTTCTGGTTTCCACTGTGAAATGTGTCTGCTTTACATTGTAACCTGTATCAGCGGCAACGTGTTCCGTCAGAAACGACGTGCTCTGCGATCAGGTATCGGTGCAGGAGTGGCGTCTGCATCCTGAAGAAGAACGCCAGGTGCGACGGCGTCGATGACTGTCAGGACCACAGCGACGAGTCAGACTGTGGTGAGTTTCCCCGCCGCTTGCGGTGATAATAAACTGTTAAATTGTCATCAGAGGAGAATGTCTTACGGGTTCAGAGGGTTCAGTATTTCTCCCGGAGGTTTCAACCCTGTGAGAATGTCGTTTTGTTCCACATTTTTAGCATTTCCACCGGTATCTAATCCTCTTGTGTGAATGAACACATCAGTAAAGACATGTCGCTTTTCAACTTTACCAAAACAAATGCGATGCACACGCTCGGCTACTATGTGTGCTGTCAGGGAGACATTTGAAACTCTGTGATTATGCTGCCACTTTTCTGACATTTTCTTCATCTGGGAAAGTCGGCGTTACGATCCACTAAGCCCTAATTCTGCTGACCTGCAGCCTGGAGCCGACCAGAGCTCTGTTTTTCAACCTAGTTTATGACTATGGGGTCTGAAGGTGATGGGAACAGGCCCGGCTTTGATCGCTCGCTGACACTGGCACACACCAACGGCTACACACACATCAAAGCTCAAACTTTTTTAATAAGCTGGCAGCGGAGCAGAAAGCCGTGGAGCTGAATCATTGTGTCAACATGTGGTTAGTGTCAGTGTAATAACACAATCTGATATTGTATGATAAGGAACAGTGTCCATACTAATCCACAACAGATTTTCTAAACTGATTGTGATGTTATTATTGGTAATCACGTAACACACAAACACACGCAGGAAGAGCGTATGCTTTTTAACATGAAGACAGTCAGATTTTTTTTTAAAAAAGGTGACATTTAAATGAAATCCTCTGTTTTCTTCAGCTTGTGGTCGTCCCTCTTCCTTGAGGCTGGGTTCCCCTTCGGCCCTCCATCGTATTGTGGGTGGAGTTAACTCTGCGGAGGGGGAGTGGCCTTGGCAAGTCAGCCTTCATTTTACTGGGAGCATGTACTGTGGGGCATCTGTCCTCTCCTCTGATTGGCTCATCTCAGCTGCCCACTGCTTCAGCAAGGAGAGGTTTGGATTGTCTTCTGAATTCTTGAATGTGGACATTGTTAGACCGTCAGTATTCTGAGCTGACAAGAAAAATCTTTCTGCTGCGGGTGATAACCGTTTTAGGTTGGGAAGACGAAAAATAAATCTGTTTGATTAGATCTTTTTTTAATTAGCGCTTGTGTTTCTAGCCTGACCATTTAGTAAAGTAATATT
This sequence comes from Lipophrys pholis, assembly GCF_963383615.2. Taxonomy (NCBI): domain Eukaryota; kingdom Metazoa; phylum Chordata; class Actinopteri; order Blenniiformes; family Blenniidae; genus Lipophrys; species Lipophrys pholis. The sequence goes on from NC_137648.1 coordinate 10,036,053, forward strand.
CTTCTTCTCTAAAGTAATGCTTCGAAAGTATCCATAGTTTATTAGTGACAAAAAATAAACCTATTTTAAATTTGCATAAAAACAGTCAACATGATGGCATTATTACAAAGGGACCATGTAAGAGGTGATAAGTTATAAAACTATGTAATTACTTATCAGGTCATGGATCATTTATTACATTATCAACCTCAAAGCCTGTGTATCACTTTGCAGATTTTAAATAGCTTGAATACAATTTATTAAATTTATTGTCATCGTTCCAGAAACAATGATAAATTGTTTAACAACTCTTGGAAGCTCTGTAAATTTAATAAAAAGCCAAATATAGGAGCATAATTAAATAGTGCAATTCAAATTTAAGACCTCACAACAGACTGCAACATGTGAAAAATGAACACATCTGTTTCGGGGATCAAAAAGACTTAATATTAACTTATAGCCAGAGGTGGAAAGAGAAATCATCCTTCTCCTCGGTACAATTACAAATAGATTCTCTAAATTATTTAAATAAGTAAAAGTAGTGTCATTATTTAAATACTCAAGTACAAGTCCTTTTCTCAGGAATGGGTGGAAATCTATTTTACATATAAAGACATATCTATGTTCAGGGCACATTTCTCAGCTAAATAATTAGGTATTGAGACAGTACACAATGATGAACACATCACTATATAAAAGAGCAAATTTACAACTTCAACTCTGTTAAAACAATTAACTTATTAGCTCAAGAAATTAAGATCAAGAGGATGCGTATAAATTCAACGTGTGGTGTCTTATGATTTTAAATTACCTGGTGTAACTTTCACTTATGTAAAATAGCATATTTTGAAAGAAAAAAAATCTTAATTAAAGTACAATTACCCACAACGCTACATATTTCCAGTAAAGTGAACATTTATATAAGATGCGTGGTTTGTCCAATGACTTATACCTCTGCAGACTCTCTGACCCGCGTTTTTGGAGAGCTCATCTCGGCATGCTGACCCAGGGCAGTGCCAAACATGTGGCCGAGATCCAGCGGATTGTGGTGCATGAGTATTACAACGCTCACACGTTTGATTACGACATCGCCCTGCTGCAGCTGAAGAAGCCCTGGCCTCCATCGCTCAGCCCGCTGATCCATCCTGTGTGCCTGCCGCCTTCCTCCCACACCGTCACCGACAGCCACCGCTGCTGGGTCACTGGGTGGGGGTACCGGTCTGAAGAAGGTAAACTTAGGAAGTTTTAAAGTTATGAGCTCAACAACATGTTGTTGGACTGTGGGAACAAGCTGGTGGACCAGAAGGAAAAAACACTTTTAAAATGCACAGGGAGACCCAAAACACCAGAACTAAATCCAGCAAATTCTCGCTGAAGCAACAGCAAAAACAGAAAAACCAGAATCTCTTCAGGATCTTAAAAATTACAACTGCACTGCAGATATTTTTCCTTGTTTGTTCTTTTTCCTGTCAGTTAAATTTGCTGTAGATTTCTGGTGCAATTTGAGATTACATTGTAATAATGACAAAAAACATCGCTTTTCATCCCTACACTTTTATTGAATTTCTTTTTATGTCTGTAAATAAAGGTCCTTTAGCAGCATGATCCATATGCACCTTGCGTCTCTGCAGACAAGGTGTTGCCCTCAGTGCTACAGAAAGCCGAGGTGTCCATACTGAGCCAGTCTGAGTGTAAGAAGCGGTACGGCCCCGTCTCATCACGCATGCTGTGTGCCGGCGTGCCATCAGGAGAGCAGGATGCCTGTAGGGTGAGCTCCAGTCCGAATGCATCACTTACAGTCACCTGCATTCTATCGTTTTCAAGTGGAAGAATCAACAATGGATTCCGAACTCATCTTAGTGACTGTTTTCTGCATGCATGTGTCTCAGGGGGATTCGGGCGGGCCTCTATCCTGTCAGGCTCCAGGTGGGGGTCGCTGGTTCCTCATTGGGATCGTCAGCTGGGGGTCTGGTTGCGGCAGACCAAACCTGCCAGGAGTGTACACAAGGGTCAACAAGTTCACCTCTTGGATCTACAACCATATCAGCTGACATGATGAAATTCATCCATTTCCTGCAGATTATTCAGTTGCATGTGACCAAATAAATAAATAAAAAAGAAAGCACCATTAAAAACTTTGTACTGTGTTCTTTCATGCTTTGCTGATATTATAATAATATGTTATTGAGTAGCATTAATTCTGTGTTGCATTGTTCCCTGAGTGTAGAATTAGTGAATTACATGTTGTCTCACTACAGTGGAGCTTCCAAGGGCACAGCAGGTTTGTAATACCTCGCACATGAAGCCCTCAAACACTCTTTTGTCCCTCCTAGTTTAACTCCTACATACACAACGAGACAGTTTGCCCACCACAATATCTGTCGCACGGATGATTGTGCGGATTGTAGCCTTTCATAGTGGCCTCATTGTCCCCCGCACTGCATTCTGGGGCTCCGTGTGACACCTGCCGTCCAGTTCAGGTGGACGGGAGGAGGTGAATGCGCGCCGCATCCGAGCCACTCAGGTCGGATTTCTGCGCTTTTTTTTTTTCTTTTTTTTTTTCAAAGGAAGCGACAGCCAGGGGGGTTTCCTCTCTCTCCATCGTTCCTATGCCTAAGGTATTGTTGCATATCGCCTCTCCGGAGCTAAACGGGACAGTGCTATGTGGACTCTCCCCAAAAGCAAAACTTGCGAAGTGTATTGCGTCTCCGGCCATGGGCGCCCCGGCTCCTGCGCTGCACAGGTAAGCCATCACTGTGCGCCTTTCTCTGCGCGTAAAAGACGAAGGAGTCGAGCTGTCCTCTCTGTCAGTGAACATTTCTTAGAGGAATCAACACTGACATTCTTGTGTAACTCATTGGAGGTCTTTGGCGTAGAGAAAGGAGGTCAAACTCTGATAGTAAGGCTTCATTTTAACAGTAAACTCCGTCTCTAGGGGCGCGTCGGTATGTTTCTCATGAATGTCCGTGTCAGGCTGAAGTCGTTTGATTGAGTGCTGACACCGCAGAGCCAGGCCGTGGGAAAGTAGACCCCTCCAGCCACACTTTGTCTGCTTCCCCGGGGGAATCCTGCCAACTCCTTAAATGTTTCAGGAGATCCTTTCAACTGCAATACAGTTACCGTTACTCTCAGTAAATCACGGTCCGTCCAGTCTGTGTGACATTGACTTTTCTCTACTGATCATCAAGGAATACATTTATTGAGACAAGACATAAAAAGCCAGTATGATATTTCAGAGATGTGCTTGTTTCTGAAAGGGAGAGGGAGAGTTAAAGGAGCCCACCCAGTCACTGAGCCCCCCAACGAAGCCTGAGGACCAGGCAGAGCAGAGGGTGGAGAAGGGGCGAGCTCCAGCCTGTGGCTCCTGGAGGAGGTGGATGTTAGGTTTCCTGCCTCTCTTTCCCTTAGCTGCTGCCATTGCACTGACTCTCCACTACCTAACATGTGAGTACACACCTGCTTGGTGTTTTCAGATTCGAACCCCCTCAAAGATGTATTTAGTTTTAGGCACTCTGTGGCTGCACTGTCTACGATGTCTGCCTGTCCTTCCTCAGCTCCGCCCTGCACAGTGTTCCTCCTTGGAGGCAGCGTGGAGTTCCCAAATCTGAGCTTCTACTCGGAGCTGACTGACTCCACCTCCCCACAGTTCCGCCTGCAGGCTCAGGCTCTCAACCATTATGTAAGTGGGAAGGTGGACCTGTCTGTCACTGCCTCTCCCTCTGGGTGACACTTCAGAGAGCTCCTTGACCTTCCTGCTCCAGACTGAAGCTGATCTTGCAGCTCTAACTTTGATATGCTTCACTCCAGCAGGCCACCAGTGTTTTTATGCCGTGCTTTCAAAACAGCACTGCCCTCCTTCTGCGACTCTTCATGTACATTCTTATTTGTCAGGTTTCCCTCTTATCTACTTCATCCTCCTCCTTTCTGTACACAACTTTCCTCTCTTCTGCCCCCATTTCTATCTCTCGGTGGTGGTGTTAAATGTAAAGCTGAAACAGGAGCTGGGCACAGTGTGTGTGTGAGTTCCCGAGACCCCCGGGGACAGGGCCCTTTCAAGACCGAGGACAAGCCAGGCATTTGTGAGCCCAGCTAAGCCCAGGCAGCAAGAGTGAGAGGAAGAGCAGTCCTTCAATAAAAACATTGTCTGTGGAGCTTTCAGACAATCAGCCACTCTGTGCGCCGTAGACTACAGAGAGTAGGGGAACCTCTGTTTGATGCCCAGGTTAAGAGGGAGAGAGAGGGCAGTAGGGCAAGTCGGATGACAGAAGGACCAGGAGCCGGGCAGAGATACTGGAGGTCAATTTCTGATTTTTGTATCAATAGATTGTATTTAAACTGCAGCATCTTCGGCTGACAAAGGTGAGCAATAGGTGGGAATTCCCAATGCTCTGCAGTAACATCGTGTAATGTTCCTGTAAGCGGTTGTGAGGGTGAGTTGGGAGTCTTGTTAAGTGGTCATAGTATCTTTTGGCCATCTGTTCATTAAAGAGCAGGTGAACTTAAGGCCAGGAGCCCATACCACCCAGGGTCCTACCTTTATACAGCCAGCAGGTAGAGACACAATGGCGCTCTGTGCTGCTCAAAGTCAACATACTCACACACACACAGGAACAGTGCTTTTGTTGAGTTCAGGCTACATGTTCAACCAGGTGTGTTAGTATCATGGAAATGGGAAATGTGACCTCAATTGAACTTCTGTGACGTCCTGCCTGCAGTTTTCCGTCTTCATCTTTTAATAACAGTTCTCAGAACTCTACGAGTCCCCTCCGTGGAGCTCTTACTACCTGCGCTCAGGAATAACTGCCTTCAGGTATGCGTCACTAACAGAACCAACTGACAACCAGAAACCACTCAGCGGTACGCTGTACATCATGTCCCCAGTGCAGAATAGCAACGTTGTGAAACCCTTTTGTGTGGCAGTGAAGGAGCAGCGGGGCTCAATGTCTTCTACTGGAGTAAATTCTCCGCCCCACTTGATGTTGCCAAGGAGATTCAGACGTCCAGTCCGGAGAGGCTGCAGCGCAGGCTACCGGGCAGCAACAAAGTGCAGCGGGACAGTCGCAACGAGCAGCGCTACTACATGGAGCGGGACGATGACATGCTCCATCTACTGGGTGAGACGCTCCTTGTCATTTGCATGCAATTAATAAGAATGCACAAAGTTGTAACATACCTTTATACTTCAAATAAGATGTAAAAACAAAAAAGAATGCATTTTTGGTATTCAGGGTTTTTGTAATTTGTGAGCCAATGTGCAGTGATATTGAAGTGTATCTGTGTTTCTGTCTGGGTGCAGGTTTGGACCCTGATGACTTTGAGTCGGAAGAAAAATCGGACAAAATTAAAAATCCAAATAGTATCCAGAGTGGAAAATGGCAGCTTGGCTTCCAAGGTGAGAACATTCTTCTGATATTTACACCCTCCGTCCAAATACATTCTAAATAGAATACACAGAAAGAAACTGATATGCAAATTCACCCAAAACAAATTACAAAAACGTTTAAGTTAAAAGTGTGATGCATCTCTTAAAGATGTTGTGTGAAGCTCTAAAAGTTCAATTCAATATATTAACCCACAAACAAATTGTATTGCACATGTTTGGTATATTCTCTACAAATCCTTAGCAGCTCTGGTTCTTACTTGTTGGAGAAACTTAATTTGATTCTCTTAATTTGGAGCTCCTTGTTTTTGCACAATGGTACCACCTTCCTTCAGAGAGGAGCCGATGAAAACTTTAAACTGACGTGAATTTGGGTTCGTTCTGCCCTCCAAATAATATTGCTGAATGTAAAATTTGTGCAAGGTTAGTAAGAATAACATTTCATCGGTATAATAATTACTGACTCTGAAAATGAAGCTCAACACAGTAATTCTGCTTAAATTACAGACTAATGAAATAAAGCTGATAGTTGCTTCACAGATCAATAAAATGGTTAAAAAAAAAAAAGTGTACATATTAAATAGCTTTGTATTTGATGTTTCTATCTATCAGTGAGCAATCATGGTGATAGTCAGTATAAAATGTTCAATCCACTATGTTTTTGCATTCAGGTCCTATGTGATGTCTCTTTGTCATTTACAATTGTTTCCCATCCGAAGCAATGTCCTTTGACCTCTATGCCAAATATGGGAACAACCGCACCCTGAGCCTCGTGAGTCCCAAGAAGCCATACTACCAGTGGCGGCTTCGCGTGCCGTCGGGTCACGTGGTTAGATTGGTCGTACTCACCCTGCACGGTGCCACGCCAGGAAGCTGCACCGCCCACAAGCTCTCTGCCTACGACTTCCTACTTCCTTTACAAAATAAGATCATCGCCAGGTAAGTACATCTCAATGGTGCTACTCAATTTAGGAAGTGCAGCAAAAGTCGAATTTCTTTGTTAATCCTGTTTCTGGAAAAATCTTATATGTGGCTGTCGATGCGTGCTCGTGTTTCAGGTGGTGTGGGCTGCCTGTTTCAGGCTCTTCTCCTGTCATGAAGCTGACATCGTCTGGAAATGTTATGTTGGTCACCTTCTCCTTCAGCAGACAGCGGGATGGAGCAATCTTCAAGGCGTACTTCCAGGCCATCCCAAAAGCAGGTCCAAATACTGTCACGCACTTTTTGTTCCCCCTGATGCTGGTTTCTGTAGCCGCCTCAGTGGTGATCTTTTAGTTGGTCAGTAAATGTACAGCAGACGTTTTTTGGTGAGGTTACTTTTGTTCTCTGTGTGTAAATATCTCCCTCTGCAGGATGTGGAGGGTCAATATCCTCCTGGAACGGGTCTATTTCCTCGCCCTACTACCCGTCTTACTACCCTCCCAATATAGACTGCACTTGGACACTAAGGGTGAGCAATGTCAGGGTGTTTGTACACACATTTGTAATCTGAGTGTGTTAAAACCAGTGAAGAAGGAGTAGGCGGACAGCGAATGCGAATGAATCATCCCTTTGTCGTCCACATTCCAGCATTTCCTCCTTCTTTTGTTGCCTCTGTTTACGTTATCAGGTGCCGTTGCCAGGATACCTAATCTCCATGACGATTGTGACGATTGACATTCAGGATTCCCTGTCGTCAGACGGCTGTGAGAAAGACTGGCTGGACATCGGTGGGGTGAAGTGAGTAGAGAAACCCGTCCCATCAGGAACTGTTTGAAGCATTCTCGTAATCAATGCTGTAAAAATACATATTCGCTCCTCTTCAGCCTCCAAAGTGTTTTATCTCCAAGTCTTAGAGTGGATTAAGACATTTAATGATTTATTTATTTTTTGTTAAATGTTAAATTCAAACTTTTTGTCTTTCTTCATATATAGACTGTGTAATCCAGTATCAGACAGCAGCAAAAAGCGAGTCTACTCCTCTCCTCTCTCTCTCCACTTCCACTCTGATGAATCTCTCACTAACAAGGGCTTCTACTTGTTGTACCGAGCCTTTTCTCCAGAGGGCAGTAAGTCATATCTGAAGCTTTTACTCCTCTCAGCCTATTTCATTCATCTCTGTGTTTATAACTCCATGTTTATCATCAGCTTGCCCTCGTCAGTTTCGTTGTGGGGATGGCCGCTGTATCCCTCTGAGGAAGGTGTGTGATGGAATGAAGGATTGTTCGGACGGACGTGACGAGGCCAAATGCTGTAAGTCTTGTTCTCTAAGGTCCTTTACCTCCTGGGTCAGGAACAAGGTACACTCCGGACAGGTGACCAGTCCATCACAAGACCAACAAAGCAATTCAGAGGCAGCAATTTACTTAATGGGCTTTTCTTTTCTTTTTCTTTTCTTTTTTTTAATTATTATTAAACTGTGGAAGAAAGTCTGGATAAACTGATAAAACATCTGAAATCCTCACATGAACGGATGTAAGCTCATCCTCTCTTGTTAGGAAACAGCACTGCCAACTGAATCACTGTGCCACTTTTGAACCACACTTAAAATGCTCCACCCAAGTAATAAAATAGAGAGACGATACCCTGGACTCATAAATTCTTGTTTGCGCGTGTCGGTGGGGAATGGTGCAGCATCCTGCAGGCCAGGAGAGGTGTTGTGTGGAAACGGCCAGTGTAAACCCCACAGCAGCCAGTGTCCCAGCCAGAGCGCCTGCGCCGACAGCAGTGAGGAGGGAACCTGTGGTGAGTCGCCGTGATGCCGCTGGAGTGACACGCGTTGGCGTGTGACTTTGTTTTAATGTGTGTTCTGTGCTCCGCTTCGCCTTCCAGGTGGTAAATGTTACCACGTCTGTCCCAACAAGGTCTGTTTGTCAAAGTCGTCAGTGTGTGACGGCGTTGTTGACTGCAGAGACCGCAGTGATGAGCTCAACTGTACCAGATCATGTGAGCATTTAGAATTTCACAGTTTTATGCCCATAAACTATAGATGAGTATATTGTTTTACTCCACTATATTGTACTTTTCTACAAAAAAATTTTTCTCAACAGATTTTAAAGGCTGCTCTGTATCCTCGTACAAATGTGCCAACGGAAAGTGTGTAAGTAAGACTAACCCTGAGTGCGATGGATTGAAAGATTGCTTCGATGGCTCTGATGAACTGCGCTGTGGTATGTACTCACCCTCCAGCCCTCACAATTCTGTCCAAACTGCTGCATAATACCCCTCTCACCGTCTGAACAGATTTCTGGCCTTCTCTCTTTTGGCTCCAGGATGTGGCACCAGGCCCAGGAAGCGAACAAAGATAGTGGGTGGGTCCGATGCGGTGGCGGGCTCGTGGCCGTGGCAGGTCAGCCTCCAGATGGATCGCTACGGCCATGTGTGCGGCGCCACGCTGGTGTCCAGCCGCTGGCTCATCTCTGCAGCTCACTGCTTCCAGGACTCAGATGCCATCAAGTGAGAAACACAGTCTGTGTGTAATCAGTGTATCTGCGCTGTATTTATGCACAGTGTGTCTGCAGATACTCAGATGCTCGTGCGTGGCGGGCCTACTTGGGAATGCGCGTGATGACCACTGGGAACCACGGCGCGTCCACCAGACTGATCCGCCGGATCCTTCTCCACACGCAGTACGACCAGTTCACCTCGGACTACGACATTGCCCTCCTCGAGCTCAGCACGCCCGTCTTCTTCAACGACCTGGTGCAGCCTGTGTGCGTCCCCGCCTCCTCACACACGTTCAATTCTGGGACCAGCTGCTTCGTCACAGGATGGGGGGTTCTTATGGAGGATGGTAAGCACTGCTGAGCTCTTTCTACTGGAGTTTATAAGAAGTCTGTGAGAGGAAACCAGAGTACCCTGGGAGAACTCCAGGCAGAAAAACCCAGCCAAGATTCAAACCACAACCACTGAACCACTAACCACTGAACCACTGCACCACTGAACCACTGCACCACTCTACGGCCTCTCAATTCCTCTAAACAGCTCGAAAACATGCATCGGCGGTTTATTGGTCAGTCTAACATTGTCCTAGGTGTGAATGTGAGTGTGTGTGACCTGTCCAGTGTCCAGTTCAGGAAAGCAAAACAATGTTTCTTATGGCAAATGGGTCTAAATCTTAAAATACACTATTTAGAAATAATAAAGTGGAAAAAATGGAAATTGGAAATGACAAGAAATTTCAGTCGGGAAGTAGTAGGAATACTTTGGAGGTTTTCTTGTTTAATATAAATATGCTGATAGCAGAAATACCTTAATTAATTATTTTTTTTTTGCCATATTAGCCACTCAATTTAACTTGAATGTTATTTTGAACACACCTCAGACGTCTACACGCTAACTAACTCTGGATGTGTATGTTGCATACAGGTGAACTGGCATCTCGCCTACAAGAAGCTTCAGTGAAGATCATAAACAGGAATACCTGCAACAAGCTGTATGACGATGCCGTCACTCCCAGGATGCTGTGTGCTGGAAACCTGCAGGGAGGCGTTGACGCCTGCCAGGTAAGTGGCTGGACGTAGCCAGTTTGATGCAAAGATATTGTGTTTAACCACACCATGTACAGATAAGGTCTTTAGGGAAGCAACTGCACATGCCCAGAATCACAGTGTTTCTTTTGCCCTCAGGGCGACTCGGGAGGTCCGCTGGTGTGTCTCGAGCGCGGCAAACGCTGGTTCCTGGCGGGAATCGTGAGCTGGGGCGAGGGCTGCGCGAGGCAAAATCGGCCCGGTGTTTATACACAGGTGGTCAAATTCACTGACTGGATCCATCAGCAGACCAAAGGACAGGTGTGACTGAGTGTCACACACACACACACACACACACACACACACTCACACACACACACACACACACACACACACACACACACACACACACACACACACACACACACACACACACACACACACACACACACACACACACACAGTCGAACAAAGTGACTCAGTTACCACACAGGATGTTGGTTTCACACTTGAGCTCTGTCTTCAGGTTGTGGTCATGACGGCTTGACCGCACGTTGAGTCAGTTTTCTGGAGGCGACAGACCAGCGCGGCAAATGACTAACCTGCTGGCAAACAATCTGCACATCACAACAAATATGTTGTATGGTACCAAAACATAGACTTTTACACTGTTTATGACATCAGTTTGCCTCTGGGTTTGTGCATGAAAATATTAACACAAGACCAGTAATACACAGAAAATACAGAATGATGTGACACTCTTATAACTCAATATTTTACTTTTGTATTAACTGGGAAAAATTTGGGATGTACAAATTCTACCAAAATATCATTATAGTGTTTATTTATCATTATTTTTTAAAACTCCTATTCCAACATATTTGTAGTTTCTGAATGATTTTTTCACTTGTGCTGAGATTTACATTAATCTCTGAATTAATGAGATAAGATACCTTAAGCTGAGAAAAAAAATGATAGACTAATTTACTCCGCTAGAACAGATTCAGCAAGCTCAGATGAAAACCTGATATGAACATGACGATACTTCACAGGAGATCTGTGTACGTTATGATCACAGCAGCTGATCTCAGACTGGAGCAGAAACCTGGAATCTCCCTTATTTCAAACACTTTCACACTTTTTGTGAGCTGTTTTTTTTTTTTTTGTCATTTTTAAAGTGACACAATTTTAGGTAATTTACCAGACTTTTGTTCACTCTACAGTTACATATGGCTTGATACAATATACATTTCTTCCCACATACTGTAAAGATTGTTGGAGTTACTGTTTGATTAATCAGCCTGTCCAAAATTCTATCATGTAACATCCACAACTGCTTTAATCTGCAGACATTAAGCCTCAGAAGATGGCCAAATGAATCTGTAGATGTAAGCGCAGACCATCATGCCTTGTCTACTATAACTTTTCATCCTGTCACATCTTTTGACGTGCACCGCACAAGCAACAAACATTAGCTCAATATGGAAAGAGTTCTCTCCCAACACTTGCACACTTACGTTTGCATTTAATTCTGGCCTCAACAACACCCTTCTGTGTACTGTATACTACTGTATGTGTTCACAACTCATTTAATGGATTTACGAGTTGTTTTTGTACTGTATATGTATGTATGTGTATTTGTATATCACAAGTTTATCAGAGTCATAGACTTATTATGTTGAATATATGCTGTACTTATAGAAAAGTGAAATATCTCCTCAATAGAAGGTGCAGTTCAGATTTACTGTGATTTAATTTATCATTACGGCGCCCCCTTTGTACTGCATTTCGCATCATAGGCTCTCATTACCTTATTCAACTGATGCTGGTGTGTAAGAATCAAAAGTGACTTCCACGAAGGGGAAGAGTTCCATGAGGGCTGTTGAGCCTTTTGCCATTTCTCTGTGCCGATTGGGCTCACATCACCACCCAGTGGCCAGTGTGTACCATTGTATGTGCTAAACTGAAGGAATGATGCACTTTACGCCCAAAGGATTTGAGATCATTGCATCAGCGTTAACAAGTATCACATTATTTGCCTTTATATTAAAGACACTACTACCAATGCAAAGGCCGTTGTGTTTATAACTCTTTAAGGTGCTTTTTTGTATACAGTGCATTTTGCTGCATGTAATAGTTACTATACGAGTAAACTTATTGTTGTGGAAATATTTCTGTTCTCACTTAAAATACCAGACATCTGCACAGTAGTTTGGAGATTCCTGCCATACGAGTGAGATCACTCGTTTCTGTTCAGGATACATTATTGCACGGAGCATGTCTTGCCAGGTTCGAAATGTGAGGAGCTCTCGTGGTGTTGATTAAGACACCGATTAGCCTACGTGCTGATCAACCCGTGTACAACAATGTACTGTACATTATCTGAGCACTGAGGGGAACCTCGTGCGTCCTGTCTCATATGTCACCGTGCGTAATTGGTCTCTGGCGCAAATTAGACTCACATTTTAGTTCGTTTTATCATCAACAAAATAATAATTTCAGTGTAAATGGAAGTTTGAAAAGTATTCCGCAATAATCGCTTTAATAGATACAGTATTATCTGCTGTTTGGATGGAACGGCGAGGGAGCGCTCTTACGCACCTTGGGTGTGTCAGTGGACGTAACGGAAACCCGCTATCCGGCGGTTGCACTGTGGGAACTCTATAAATCCGCGACACTCTCCAAAACGATGGGAAAAAGTTCCACTGGAGTTCAGCCGTGTCGTCCTGTTGCGCGATCTCCCGCAGCAAAACCTCAGGAAACCAACCGGCTCCAGTCAGTGGCCGTCAGACCAGCGCGCAACAAGTCGCCGCGTCTGCTCGGAGAAAACAAACAGCACCAGGAGTAACATTTCTTTCATGATTTCATTTTGAAAGCCGCTACGGAGTCACGAGACATGATGAATTTTGTTCTCATCTGCCTGCTTTGTGGATTGTATGGAGTTCTTGCAAAAGGTGAGCCACCACATTTCTTTGCAAGATGCAGAAGTACCTGCCGGGAGATTAACTTCAATAATGGAATTATTTACAACTTGTATAATTAATTCAATTGTGTTTAAAAATGTATTTCATGAGCCTGGTATTTAGAAAAATAAATTAATTTACCCTGAATTACTAGGTCAGGCACCTATTCGAGTGAAAGATAGAGAAAGCAATACTCGCACACGTGTGACTATGAATGTCCCACCTCTTCATGTATTGACCCTCTTGATTATTTAGTGTGGCTGTGATCAGCTTGTAAACCTCTTGGAGCGTCGTGCTTTGAGGTAGATAAGCGGCTTCCAGCGGGACTCTTGTTTGGATAAAGGGGACCTCTGTGGCCCGACTCCTTGTGCGCTTTGGCCCCGGTTGAGTGGACACACGCAGGGCGTTGTTTCCTGAGACTGATGAGTTTGTCAAATGGAACTTTTGATATAAATGAGCGAGAGGTCGCGACCAAATGAAGGAAAATATCTGCCGAGGTTTGCGGGCTCCCCCAACGGGTTTTATTACTAAAAAGAGACACATTTACACTTCATTTTCTTTGCAAATGTAATAATAAGCAGTTGTTAACATCACAACTAAAAGTCAAGCTTTGTGCATCATTTTTCTTTACATAAATAAATCCTTCATTGCTGTAGGATGAAATCTGAGAGCAAAAGTGTATTTAGGCACAATTGTTTCTATCATTCATTATTCAGTCAGCGCGAGAGAGTAAATAGTCATAAATTAGCCTGCAAATGTATTTCATTTGTCCCCCCAAAAATGCAGGTAATATACAAAGTTGTGACTCGGTGAAGTATTGGATTTTTGATGTACATGAATCACAATAATAATATAATTCTCTTTTCATAAATTTTTCACTCGAAGTTTGACCTGAAAAGCTTTTTCTCGTTGTTTGTAAAACAATGATCATAAATGTAATCTATTTTATTTTAGGAATATACCATGTCACCCTCAAATGAAGGTTACAACGCATCCCATGTATTTGTCGTCTGGTGAAATTGTGTTGGCGCAGTGAAATTGAAAATGAAATATCAAGGATGTTTTTTTTTCTCCAGAAAATATACAAAAACGAACATTTTGCTTTTACGCAGAAAAGATAAACTTCAAAATTGGTATGTGGTAACATAAAGCGGCAATAATGTAATGTGGTATTTTTAAAATCACCCCCATGTTTTGATGAGTTGCACCAAGATGAGTTTCTCAAAATGGTAACATAGTGCACCTAAAGTGGCCGCTGAAAAGATTTTATCATTCTTTATCTCTGGCACATTTTAGTTTTGTCTGATGTTTGTTGGAGGTTTTTGCTGTGTCTGTGAAATATCGTTGTTTTTTTTTTTTTTGTTTTTTTCTTCCCAATTGAAATGTCTAAGGATGTACAACACTGAAGTTATTTCACTTTGCTTGTTTGGATTGGCTGTAATTGTAAAAAGTGAACTTTTCATCTGCCCTGTCGGAAACTTGTGCTAACTAGACCCATGTTTAAACAGCTTGTTAAAAAGAGATTCTTGACTTCCTTTTTTGGCTGCCCCTTCGCCTGCCATGTGCATGTCTGTGTTCTTCTCACTCACTATGAAATCCTAGGAAATAGTATAGGAAGTGCTTACAGGCTGAGTAATACCAGATCAACTGAATGGGGCATCCACTGGGAACAATGATACTAACAATGAAAGGTAATAATGGATTTAAGTGATAAATTCACTAAATACCATTCCTCAAAGTGCTGCAGGTTGTTTGTGGAGCTGATTGTTGTGTGTTCTGTGAGCAGCCTCTGAAGGACGGACTTCCCTGAATGATGTTTCCGCTGTTGTTGTGAGGAAGGAAGGGTGGACGGACAAACTTCTCGATCTCTCATTAATAAACCTCAGCGATTAAGTGGAGAACTGCCTTTATTTGATAAACAAGAGGGACACTGCTTACGCATTTCCACACGAGTTGTCGAGTGGTATGAGCGAGAAGATGCGAGGGGGGTCACCGATACTTTGGCCTGGATGGGGGACGTGCTTGGGAGGTGGAGACCAGTTCTGCAGTCACTTAAGAGTCAGATTTAGTTGAGAGTTATTTTGGAATACCTGACAGGAAGCATACAAATTATTCCTGGGCTGTAAAGTGTTTGGTCTTCCAGGATTTCCTCGATAAGTGTTCTTGTGTTGATCTGATTCCAATGGCTACTTCGCCAATAATCATTCAAACTATAGAATTACAAGACCTTTTTGCCACATTATTGATAAACTACGATAATCCTTTGACCAGAGTCTCAATAGGTATGCATACTTCCCAAATACAGTAAAAAAAAAAAAAAGCATTAAACTGTGTGAAAGCTGAGCACGATCCCACTCTGCTCCCTAACAGATCAATCTAATGTTAAATAACTTCATATATTCATGTTTCGGTTCACTCAGTCACATAAATAGATGTTGGGAGGTTGCTGCAGCTCTTCTTTATTGTTATAACCTCTCCCTGAATCCTGCAGAAAAAGATCAGAAGGGGAGGTTCAGCGTCCCCATCCTGGACGTGAAAGCTCGCCAGCTCATCCTGGACGTCAACCAGACTCTCCTGCTGAGCTGCAGGTGAGTTTCAGGTAGACCGATCTGAACCCCAGGGTGGAGCTTAGGTGGCACAGGGAAGAGGACATTTCCAAAAAAACACACTTTAAAATCACTTTAACCCTGAACACCATAACATCTTTGAAATGGTCAGCATCACTGATTTAATAATTAGTTCCTTTTTAACATCTCACCAATAGAGTGCCCTTTTATGCATTTTTCTATTCAAACACTCAAGTGTTCTTATGTTTCTCAGTTTGCAACTCTTTTCTGTGGTTGTATGTGAGATATTTGACAAAATTGCTTTAGGATGATTTCTTAAATGACCATGAGAAATTGTAAGTAATGGTTTATATCCAATCACAGCGATATTCTGGAAACTTTGTGTACTTTAAAGACAAACAAGGAAACTCTCAATTTTGAAAAGAAAATATTCCAAAGAGTGAGGAAACAAGGTCGACCTTCCATGTTTACACTGAAACGTTTCATCCGTCCACTTCTGTCCACCTTCATGTATTATTCTAACAGTTTATCCATTAATAAAAGAGATGCCATTTCTGTGATGTAACCTGAATGTGAATACACCCCCACCCCCACCCCACCCCACCTCTCTGCCTGTTGACCAGGGGTCGCTGGGAGCTGACGTGGGCGTTCCCGGCAGGATTATCCAGAGATCAGGTGCAAGTGGAGGACTCTCGCTGTGGACGAACAAGGCAGCAGTACTGCAGCCGTGTGATGATCAGCCGCAGCCAGGCCCAGCACACCGGCCTCTTCCGATGCCGATACAGACACAGGACCCAGAAACAGGCATCCATATATGTATATGTCACAGGTAAAACACCACCTGTATTCCAAGATAAACCTGGATATTTTTTATCACTGTATTTATATTATCCCCTTTTATAGCCAACTAACTGAATAGATTGTTGCTCCTTCGCTCCATGATACTTATTGTTTATATCCTGAGCTTAAACAGGATGCAGTGGGTGCTAAATACAGACCAATGCCAGAGAGCCATTTATATCTAAACACTGTTTGTCCCAACAACACATCCTCCTAGATGACTCTGGCACAGATCCACCTCCTCCTCCCCTGCCTCTCCTTTCTCATCTCAGGCCTACCTCTTTGCTGTCTATATTTAAATCCTTTTTTTTTTTTTTTTTTTTTAAACTTTCGTTTACGTGCTACCTCATGGCCAGGAATAGCCCAGCTGCTGAAAGGCTCAGGCCCGGGCAGCGTTTCCCAGGGCATCAGCCTTATCTGCTCTGCTCAGCCTTGCTTGAAGCATCCTGTGCTTGGGGGAGGAGGGAGACGAGTCAAAGGGGAGGGGATGTCGCTGTGTCTCTACAAGGTGGCAGCAGAGAGGAGAGAGAGAGGGAGAGAGAAAGAGAGAGAGAGGGAGAGAGAAAGAGAGAGAGAGAGAGAGAGAGAGAGAGAGAGAGAGAGAGGAACCAAGGGGGATAAGATGAAGGCCGATGGCCCAGTGGTGTCCAGGGGCAGAGGAGGCTCTATGTCTGCCCCGCCCTCTCCTCCCGGTCCTGCAGGGTGGCGCTGCTCAGTCTGAGCTGTCCGGGGCACAGAGCTGGGCTGGAAGCCAGGGTCACAGGGCTCGCTACTGTTTGGCCAACAGGACCCTCGGGGGCCATCAATCGCTCAGGTCACCATGTCCATTAAGCATCACGCTTGGCCTGCGGCTCAGCTCAGACGTAGCTTCCCTCCCCGAGTCCTCGATAAAGAAATCAAAGCAAGAGAAGGAAGCCTTGAGTCGACTAGTCCTTAGGGTACTTTTGTTTGAATGTTCAGAGATTTGCTTTTCTTGAATAACACCCTATGGTAACAAACAATACAGTGAGCAACACCCACACCTTTGAATGGCATAGGACCATTACAGTCGTCGAGCTGAGCGGAGAAAACACAGAGAAGCTGTTTGAATGCTTCTAAACAATCTGTGTGTTTATCTGCAGTGTGTGTGTGTGTGTGTGTCTGTGTTTTCATTTGTTGTTGAAATGACCGCTAAGATCTATTGTGTGTGTGTGTAAAGGAGGCTAATTGTTTTCTTCATATACATTTTCTCACAACCTGCCAAATCAAACAAGGTCAATCCCTTGCTCTTTGTGTTTTAATTGCAATCTGTTGTTAATCTTATTGGAAGTTGTAGCAAAGGTTTTTTTTAGTAAAGATACATTGTGAAAACCACATAAATGTAATGTTTATTCAAAGGACTTTTGCAATTTTTGAAAGTATTCTCTTACACTTTCTGTCGCATGCAGGATTCCCACTCAAACACTTGTGTTCTAATAGGCAGTCAACTAAATCAAGGAAACCTGCAGATAATGTGAATAATGGTTCAGTCAAATCAAACTTTCATGCTTAGGTTTGCTTCAAAAACGCTTAGAAAACCTGGCATCACTGTTTTGATTTTTATAGGTCATATGAGTATAAAAAAAAGCCAGAGTCCTTATTGATATAAAAATACTTGACATGCTAATTGTCATACATGTCCCTGACCGCAGTGTTTGGGTTTCAGACAGCCAGCAGCCATTTGTGGAGCCTCCAGATATGAGCCCAGGTGTGTTGTACATGAAGGAAAAGGAGCCGCTGGTCATCCCCTGCCGGGTCACCCACCCCAACATCACCACCACACTGGTCAAGGTCAGTGCATGAAAAAATGTAATATATCAAACTTGCTATTGGTTGACTGTATTCACAGCCATGGCTGGTTGTCAGAGCATCTACACACTCACATATTTCTGTTTGGTCAAACCTGCTCTGATGCACAGCATTACTTTCCTCAGTCATTCACACGATGGACTGTCCAGTTCTTTCCCTCTGTCCACATCGTTTGCTACAATAGTTCTTATCTTGGCAGCCATTACTCGGTGGCGTGTGTGTCCGTTTGTTTGTGTCCGTCTGCGGATATGTGTGAAAGTGTGTGTGCGGATATGTTTGTGAGTGTTGGCACTTGAGTGCTGAGTGAAGGGGAAAGTGCACAGAGTTACCAAGTACAAAAAGAGAAGCATTTTGCGAGCTCGCTGCTGCACGCATGTTTTTGGCTGCTGAATTAGTCAAAACTGTTGACGTTAGGCTGTCACAAAACACACCAGGGCCACTTTCATTACTCACTTTTTCCATTGAAAGGAGGACCGCTGTTGGCACTGTTTGTTACCTCTGGAGACAGGACATGGGGCCGGAGTGCCCTGTTGGCCCCTGGCCAGCAGGACTTCCCACATCTTGCCCTCCACCTCGTCTAGTAGAAATAATGGCTGCCAACTTCATGCGACTGATTCTTTAAGCAGCTGTCCAGCCTGATGTAGGAAGCAGAGGCGGCTACTGTTGGCCTAGATCAAAGAAAAGGCTGTTTTCTTTCATCAAGAGTGCTCCTCATTCCTATGACAGCTTGTGCGTCAAACCAACAACATGAAGGCCATAGTTCAATATAAAAAGCTGCTTCTCACTGAGAACCTGCAGCGGAACAATACTGAGAGAGTGCCGCTGAAGATTGTGGTGCTATTTTTAAAATTATACTCATTTCTTTTGTGTTTTTTTTGTGTGAAGATTAAGCAACACTTAACAATTTTAGTAAAGTGTCATATACAGTAGGATGGTACAAGTAAAGACAGCAGAGGCTAAAATGAAATCAGTAATGACTTTATTAGGCATTAACCTAACAAGCCTGGTTAGTCTGAAACACCCACAGAGAAGATATTCTGGCACAGGAGAAAACGTGTTAACTCTACATAGAAAGGTCCCAGCATTAAACTCAGGTCTTGTTCTTGTGAGGCAGTGGAGCCAAACACAGTCCTGCCCTATTCAGTCTGTCAATCCAGTTATTGGGGAATTTTCATTTAACCTGATTTGATTATCAAAAAGAAAGATAATGGGATTCCCACATCTCCTGGTGACAAAATGGATAACTGAACAATGATTGATGTTGAATCTTCTAGTTCTTATTGAGGTTTTCACTCCAAACTAGAAAATGTTACGAATCTTGTTGGCTCATTGGAATCAATACAATTCTCCTGCCGGAAGTCAGAAGTTTTGTGAAGCAGAAAACACTGACGATGTGTAACTGATTACTGTTGGTAGTTACTTCTATTAAAAGTAGTAGAGTTAATTCACTAGTTGCTGCTCCACTGCTTCTGCTAAAGAAACAAGTCCTTGCATTAGTTCTATTTGTCTGCTTCAGTTAACTTTCTCTAAATAAGGAGCACACTGCTGTACTGACACAAATGAGCAAAGCGGTCAGACTGATCCACTCATTTGGTTTTTTTAGTCTTGACCTGGAAATGAGAAAAGAAAAAATCTGGAATAAAACACTTGAGATAAACTACCAGTATGCAAATATCTTATCTACAGTGAAACAAATTATTGTTAAATACTATTAATACAGTACAGTTACTATGGATACAACAGTACT
The DNA here is from genome assembly GCF_963383615.2 of Lipophrys pholis. Taxonomy (NCBI): domain Eukaryota; kingdom Metazoa; phylum Chordata; class Actinopteri; order Blenniiformes; family Blenniidae; genus Lipophrys; species Lipophrys pholis. The sequence continues at coordinate 10,055,804 of NC_137648.1, forward strand.
TCAAGTCGTATATATTTCATGTTGTTTGTTCAGGATTAATAAGATGCTTATTTTCCATCAAATAGTACATTACTTAATTAATACCAACAGTTCTCGCTGATGCTGAAGCTCGCAGTCGGCTCAGTGAGCAGAACAGAGAGGGACTGCATCTCGACTGCTGTTTTCACAAACATCAAACTTAGTGAGTAGAAAGTTCACTTACGCTTCAGTGATTGTAAAGGTTTTCCATAGTCTAATAAAAGCAACTAGTGAATTACTCTTTACGTGTGTTGTGATGTTACCGAAACTGCTGACAATGTTTAATACAAATGCGGAGGTTTCTTCAGGCGAGGTGTGTTCACAATGTTGACGAACGTGGAATATGTCACAACCTCACACACACACACACACACACACACACACACACACATGTTTTTGTCTTTGCGAGTGCCTTGGACCATGAAGGTAATTATTCTAAAAATGGCTCTGCTTCTCTTCCTTCATCTCCCTGCACTGAACCGGGAATCTGCTCTGTGCCGCAGCCTCTGGAGTGTTTTTTTCCGGGAAGGACTTTGTACTTAGCTGAGGTCTCCGGTGTGACCCCTCTGGACAGGAACAGTACCCAGGAGGCTCCGCTTTCTCTCGTTTGCCATGAAAGTGATGGTGGGGTCCCAGTGGTTCAGCGTGACGGAGTCGAGCTGCGTTTCCAGTCAGAATGTCTCTATCCTGTAGTAACAGGATGCAAGAAGATGGACTTGAGTCACATTTCTCACATCCTGACGTCTCCGACTCCTCAGCTCCTCCTGTTTTCTCTCCACCTTCTCAATAGTTAGAAGATGGGGGGGTGGGGGGGCACAGAGGGCATGGAAACTACTCACAAGGAGCAGCAGTGAGCTCAGGAAGAGGAAGCAGTTAGAAGAATCTGCTTTACAGGACTGATGAGGGAGGAGGAAGAACTCAGTGGCGTCTTAGAGGGTCACCTCACACTGGGGGGGTGGGAGGTGGAGGTGCTATCAACCAGTTCACGGTGGGAGTGCAGGAGTCGGGGAAATGATGTGTGTGATGGTGGCAGTGGGGGGGGGGGGGGGGGGGGGGGGGCGTCTACCTGTTCCCCTGAGAGAGGGTGGGAGGCTTCCACTGTGTCACAAACCTTCAAGTAAACATTTCCTTGTCGCTGCCTCCAAGAAAACAACAAAAGTTTAGCAGTTACACAAGTGTCCATGACAAGGTAGCCAAGGATTATGAAACCAATGGGGGGGGGAGGTTGTAACATCCCCTCAAACTTATGGAGGCTTTAATGAAGCCAGATATTTGTCAGACTTTTTGAGAAAACCAATGACTGAATTGCTTGATTGTAGTTAATTTCTACAAAAGATAAACCTCCTGAGATACATCAACTCATTTCCCAAATACTGACGGTCAAAAACATTGAGAATCAGAGACAGCATCAGTAATGACTTGCTTTCAATTGAAACCGTACCTTCGTGTGTATTTTTGCATATGTTCACCTTGTGGTGGTAAAGTAAGAAATCTATGTTTTTGGGGCCTCATTTCAATTCTGGAACTTCATTACTGATGTGTAAGTTTGCCCATAAAGTGACTTGACAAGGACTTGTGTTTTTGGGTTCATTCATCTTCACCAGCAGATGAAATAAGCAGAAAACAAAACTTCTGTTTTTATTTAATATTGTTTTTGACTGATAACCATCACTGGCACTTAATTATTATTTAATGTTCTATATTTATCGGTGATGCAGAGTCATTGTGCAAGGGGCTTTTTTTCCTTCTTGACAACTAATCAAACCATAATTAAAGCGAAATGTTGTGTGACATAACATTATGTTCACTCTTGTAACTGTTGTGAATAATCAGTTAAAAGCCTCAGACTGACTGATTACTATCATAAAATTAATAAGAGGTATAATTTCTGCTGTAGGTCAATGCTCATTATTTCACCTGAAATCTGTTGCTGTGTCTCTGTCTCACTCACTTTGCAGGCTTTTAGTTTGAGTGGGATTTTTTTCTTTAAGTTTGCTCTTACAAAAATCTTCTTTTGACTTAAGGAGGAGCATCTCATTAATCCAGAACTATCTGCATCTTCCTGACAGCAACATAACAGATGTCAAACTTCGAGTATCACTCATTTTCAACCTGTTTTCAAAGTGACACATTCACGACCATTTCTAAAGTTTGATTTAACGTTATAAAAGCTATCCACTGGACTCCGCAGTTTGTTTATCAGAGCTATTTTTTGTGTCTTAACTCCGGCCAGACCTTACCAGACTTTATATGTGACTAATTAACTCAGTCCAACCAAAAGAATGTGGACACCACCATTTCACTTTCGAAATAACTGATGTGAAAGTGTGTTACAGTGAAATATGTCATAGGTGTTGTCTTCTCTTGCTTCTTCCACAGTTCCCCAGTCCCGGCCTCAGTCCGGACCAGAGGAACATTATCTGGAGCAGCAAGAAAGGCTTCACCGTCCGAACTCCCACTTTCTATTACATCGGGCTCTTTTACTGCCAGACCGTCGCTGAAGGCGTCAAGCACAAGTCACGTATCTACTTTGTGCACAGACCAGGTCAGCATGAATTCCTCTGCAGCACTGTATAAGTCGCTCATAAGCATGAACAAATGTGTGCCAGTAGTTTCTGTGTCATATCACTCACAGCTTGCGACACATATTTCCTGTATTTCTTCTCTCACTTGCCACAGTGAGTAACATCACAGAAGTGTATCTGAACAGCAGTGGACCTGTGCAGGCCCTGAAGGGAGAGCGCCTGGTCCTGAACTGCACCGCCACCGCAGAGCTGAACACTCGAGTCAACATCAGCTGGGACTATCCTGGAAAGGTCTGAGCCAGAGACACACAGGTTCAGATGAAAAATGTCCTCTGATTTCACCAGAGGTGAACAGAACTGGGGATATTCTCACTGTGAGGCGAGAGAGCTGACCGCCACATGCACATGCAATAGAACAGCTCTTTTCAAAATAACGCCTCAAAGCATCTTTGGCATTATATATCAGGTCAGGCAAATTACATTTGGTGGGGATGACTGACTCTTTTACAGTAAACATTCTATGAAAATCATGCTTAACTGAAATCTAATAGGCATGTGTAACTATGTTGTATCTCTCTGTGAGTCCAAGGAAGAACTAACGGTGTTATATACTTTCTCCCAACCCTCAGAATAACAATGCTGGCTTCACTTCTAAAAGGCTCCTGAGACACCAAACACACATGTTGTTCTACAATATTCTGACCATCCCGAAACTCCAGCGCTCAGATCGAGGTCTTTACACGTGTCGTGTCACCAGCGGTAATCAAAGCAAACAGCAGAAAGTCACTGTTACAGTTTATGGTGAGTATGTCCGTGAGAATCCAGCAACTTTAAGCCACAGTTACTCCTTCACTTGAGTTTGAAGTTTCACTTTCGACATTTTCTGTAACCATGTTTCTCCTCCTCACCAGCTCTGAATCACTTGGTGGTGAATGAATGTTCATCGCAATTATTTACATCTGCTTTTCAAATCTGTCCTGACTGTGCATTTGTGTTGTACGCTCATTTCAGACCGTCCATTTCTTCGCCTGAAGCCCAGGAATGGATCTCTGATGGTGGTGCAAGCGGGACAGAAATCCTACAGACTCACACCCAAACTTCGAGCGTTCCCCGCACCTGAAGTTATCTGGTAAGAGAAAATAATCTTCTGTCTTTCCTCTTGAATTGACTATCAATTCCAAATTACTGCTCTCTTTAAAACTCCGATTTATACTGGTAATCATCTCATTACTGAGAGCTTAGGAAACCGCTCATATCCATAATATTGATTTCATTGACAGGTTGAAGGATGGCATGATTGCAGCTCAGCAATGCTCAAGATACCACATTGATGGAAGTTCCTTGATCATTCGGGATGTTGCAGAGGAGGATGCGGGGAAGTACACCGTCCTTGTACGAATCCAAGAACACGGACTTTACCAAAATCTCACTCTTACACTCGTGGTCAATGGTGAGAACCAGTGAATAAATTCTTCACTTAACATTTGATTTTATCCCTGACTCTCTCCCTTCAGCGGTGACAAAGATTTACATGAATCGCTGTGTTTGTCTGCTTCTCTCTCTCACAGTGAGCCCTCAAATAGGCGAGAAAGCGGTGTCGTTGCAGGACCCGGGCTCGGTGCCACGGGGGAGCCGGCGAGCCCTGCACTGCACATCTCACGGAGTCCCTCCTCCACACATCGAATGGCTCTGGCATCCCTGCCCGTCCAAAGGCCTGTAAGTAGCGCAGGAGAGCAGGCAGAAATGTCTGCATGTTTTGTCTCCCAAAAAGGAAACTTCTTAGAGTATACTACAGTTTGATTGGTCTTTTGTATCTTTGAGTTTCATAGATATCAGTCCTACCAACTCAATTCAGGGAAAATACTGAACTTTAAAAAGAATTCTCCTTATAATAATAATAATGATAATGATAATTATGCAAATTTCTCCACATGTGAGATAAATAAAGGGATATCTTATCTTATTATTATGTAATGGAATAAAGTCAGTATGTCATAACTCAAATTACAATATGTAAATGTAAAAAAAATGTTAGATAAATATACAGCTCGACAGCAGAAGCTACACATAATAATGACTTACATCCAAACACACACAGTACTAATAATGATGTTTATTATTTGATGGTGTGTGTGCATGTGTGCGTGTGCGTGTGTGTGCGTCTGTGTGTGTGATTTTCAAAAATGAGACATGTTTTGTCTATTTCAGCATGTGTTCAGACAGCGCTTCCTTCTCGTAACCAGAGCAGAGGCCTTTGGGAGCCTTTCATGTGCGGGAATGTGTGAATCTGTGTGTGTTTGTTTGTGTCTCTGCGCTCACGTGTGTGTGTGTCTGTGTGCGTGCGTGCGTCCGCCCGCCCGCGTGTGCGTGTGTGTGTGTGTGTTTATCATGCCTGCGTTTGTATATTGGTTTGTCTCTGACTGTCCATATGTCCTTTTGCATACATTTGTTTTAAGCTTGTACATTTATGTTGCGTGTAGTGTGCGTGTGCGTGTGCGCGTGCGCACGTGCGTGCGTGCGTGTGTGTGTGTGTGTGTGTGTGTGTGTGTGTGTGTGTGTGTGTGTGTGTGTGTGTGTGTGTGTGTGTGTGTGTGTGTGTGTGTGTGTGTGTGTGTGTGTGTGTGTGTGTGTGTACACATTCACAGACACAGTACAGACTTGAAAGGACAGATAAAGAAAACACACTTCAATAGAGTCCAGTTTTGTGCTCTCAGTCAGAATTTGTTGGTTTCTAAATCAAACGCTATGATTTAATGAATTTCCCGTTCAGGACGCAGGGTGAGAGGCCTGTTTATTATTGTGATTGCACACTGTATCCTGTGATGCTTTTTCGTATATCTGACACACACTCTATAATAAGAGTTCTCATGAGAAATGGCCCAGCCCAGTGATGCTAAGGGACAGTCGTCATTGAGCCGACTCAAACACACACGGGGCGTCCCGACTCTGAGCAAGCACTTGGCAAGACGTATTGATGGAGTCATTTTGCAGAGGTCAGACACTTATTGTGTTCCTCACAACCGAGTCAGAGAGGTTAAGTATTACCTGAGAGCTCTACAGCCACCGCCCATGCTCAATCCCTCCTTTGAGACGCAGACTTCATCAGTGTACTTGAACCTTAACCCTAGTACTCTCGCCAGGCGCCATGCCACGTGGCCTTTCATCCTTCATCCATTCATTCCTGCCAAATACCCAAAGTAAACTAAATAATGTACACAAGCACCGTTATCTTCACTGGAAGACAGTCTGGATTGAGTGATGATGTTTCCATCATGCAGAAATACTTACATATATGGGGGGCTTATGTCCACTTTTCAGACAAAAGATTGAGAGTAAAAAAAAAAATGTAATGTTGTGTATTGTGCTAAAGTAGAAATGTAACAAATGTATGAGATAATTTTCACTTTGTTTCACAGTAAGAGGTTAAATGCAATCTGTGAAGGCAAGTGAGACACTTCATCAAATGCAAAATGATTTAATTGATGCTTGCCTGTATTTAATTGCAGAAGCAATGTCCAGCCAAGTAAATAAAGTTTTATTGGACAGAACATTCCATCAGATTGCATTTAGCCTCTTAACTGGCTGATTTATGGTCCTTTGAAAAGCTCTGTTCTGGTTCCACCTGTATATCTTTAGACTGGTAGTTTTGGTTGGATCCTCATGAGGCCCCTTGTTCTTTGCAGCCCGGCTGCACCTCGAGCCTGACGCCATGCCGGAGGAGGCCCAGGGGCAGTGGACCAGGTCGGGCCAGGCTGATCGGGGAGCCTCGTGCCTGGGTCCTGGGTCCACTCCTGGGTCTGGCCCTGGGAACCGCGGCGCTCTTATCTGGCCCGTGCAGGAGGCGCAGTGGGCTTCCTGTGCGAAAATCAGAGCGCTTTTCCTCTCGTTGTTTGGCTTCCTCTCCGACGCGAGACACTTCCCAGCGGCGTGATTGTCCCTTCGTCTTCAAACGTGGCACAGTCCGCTTCCTCAAGAGCTTGATCTATTCTTGAGAGCACTACCCACGCCCCTTCCCCCCCAACTCCGCTGCCCCGCACACATACCTCTCCAAAACCCCTTCCCTCACCATCTCTGCCCTCCACCCCAACCCAGCGTCCTCCACCTCAACTCCGCATCCCTCCGACCCTGGAGCCCCGCCACCACCACCCCCACCCCTACCACCACCACTACATACTCATCAGGGCCTCTCCACAGTAGCCAGACGCCTCAGTGACATTGCCACAGAACCTAAGTGATGATCCTGTGCTTGCTAAACTGGAAAGCGAGAACCGAAACTTGGAACACTGCTGAGCAGTGAAGTCCAGGAAATACAGGAAACCAGGAGTTAAATATGCAACTGCTGAGGATTTAAGGACACTTGCTTTACTGATTATTTATTTATTTACTTGATTCTCCCAATTCATGTCCGCCCCGTCACCAGGCTATCCTCTGGTTTCATGCTTTCAACATTTCACAGACATTTTGAGCCAGAAGAAGTGCAATTCCATCCTTCCACCTGCCACATTTCTGGAGCTGCTTTGCTTGTTTTTTGTGTCCTATGTGGTACTATAATGGGTGCATGGACTGTGCTGTCCCAATCCCTGATCTGATCCTGACATCCACATAAAGCTGTGAGTTTCTGTTAAGCTTAGCCACCGGTAGAAGGTCACAAGAGCTTACCTTGGACGGATGAAACAGAAGAGAGGACAAGTTTTGTGTTCTTCACCATGGGATGCCTTCAGTTCTCTATTAAAAGACTGACGGTCTGCAGACACCTGCCATGTAGGAAGTCTGCAAAGACCAGAGACTCTCCTGTGTTGTCCACTGTCGTCCCGTGTCAAAATGTCTTCTTTGTATGTCAAACGATATCTCCATAACAAGCCTGTTGTCTTTGTATTTGAAGTGCATATCTAATTGTATGTGTGATACTACAAACCATTTTAAGTGAAAGCATGTCATAAGTGTTTAAGTAAACAACACTTCTGGGTGTAGTGTGTGTGTGTGTGTGTGTGTGTGTGTGTGTGTGTGTGTGTGCGTGTGTGTGTGTGTGCGTGTGTGCGTGTGTGCGTGTGTGCGTGAGTGCGTGTGTGCGTGTGTGCGTGCGTGTGTACAGGTGTCTGCCGATGTGATTCAGTCCTTGTATACAGATGTTCTATGAGTAATATATGAATCTAATATTTAATAATTTTATACAACTAACTTACATATGACAAATGACAATATTTGCCAGCTTTGTATGAATCTGTTAAGATGCATTGAGATGTTATATCAGTTGTTTGTGTTTTTGCATTAAACTTTGCTTATATTTGTGTATTGGTTTATTTGCTCTGTGGTTATTTCGGGGTTGAGACAGGAACAGCCATAAAAGTTGTATTTCAGGCTACAAAACAAGACAGGAAGAAAAGGCAGGAGGTGACCCCCCACTGATACACAACTCGCAAAAGTTCAGACATATTTCCAGACATCTACGGCTCACCCTGTTGGCAGGCACACACTGATGTGAATGTGGATGTGTCTGTGTATGCATGTATGTGTTCAATTTGTGTGTGCAACTAACATTTATGTCCACGCCTCCATCCAACTAATTGCATTTGTGTGTGTGAGAGAGAAACTTTGAGTGAGAAAGCTTTTCCTGGGAAGCGTGGGAGCGCTGGCTGGTGCAATCTGGTGTGGCAATGCTAGTGTGTGTGTGTGTGTGTGTGTGTGTGTGTGTGTGTGTGTGTGTGCGTGCGTGCGTGCGTGCGTGCGTGCGTGCGTGCGTGCGTGCGTGCGTGCGTGCGTGCGTGCGTGCGTGCGTGCGCGTCAGGCAGGGTGTGTGGTGTCATGCACAGGGTGGGTCGCTTGCACACTATCTCGATGCCAAGAGGAAGAGCAATCAGGGAGCAGAGAGGAACCAAACTCAGGAGATCTCAGGACGAACAGAAAAGGATGACGGATGCAGACAGAGACAGAGAGCGGAGGGGCAGTGACATATCTATAAACAGGCAGAGGATCAATAAACACAGTGGAAATGATCGTTTACATTGAGGATGATGGGTAATGTCTAAATAAAGATGCTTTATTTTGCTGATAGGATTCATTCTCAGATGATAGTACTTTGAGGTACATCATTTAAAATATTTGAACATAGAAATGCTAGATAACATGTTTCATTTGATCAGAGCATTTCTTATAACTTATCAAACTAAATCTATCCCTCCATCTTGTATACAGCTTTGTCCAATAAGTCATAGGGCGCCGGAGCTGATCCCAGCTGACCGACTGTACCCTGACAAAGTCCTGGTCAATCCCAGTGCGAATACATTAGCACCTGTGGCCAATTTCATTAGTCTGTTAGTTATATTACTTTTGACAGCAATGTCAGTTGCTGAATGTTTTTTTTTGCAGCCATCCAAAGTTTCAACAATAAACATTTTTAATAAATCACTCATTTGCTCTTTAACGTAACAAATTGGCTTTAATGTAAGGAATCGTCATCAGAAGCATTCAAGTTAGCCCATAATAGTGTCAACTTTACGTTTGTTCTGTTACTCATTTTATGATATAAAAAGACTTATTGTTTGTGTTGTTTTTCAGTAACTTTGGACACTCACTTAGCTGTTTTTGATATTTTTCAGATTTTCTTGTAGTATCCCAAATATTTATGATTTTATATTGTCTACACTGTCAAAAAAAATATTCCCGAAATGTGGCCGACTTGATGGTTGAATTAAAAAAAATACACAAACATATAAGACAGCATTTTTTCATAAATATATTAATAATATCCTGCCCGAGCTTTAGTTAGAGCAAAAGATCCTTTCTGCATGGTATTTGCATGTTCTTCTAGTACTTGTGTGGGATTTGTCTGGTTATTCCAGTTTCCTCCCACAGTAAAAACAAAAAACATGCATTTGAGTGTAGTTGGTGACTAAATTCTGTGGCACAGATTAAACCAGCAAAACCTTTAAGACAAGACGAGACAAGTCAAACCTTTTTTAGTCCCACAAGAGAGAAACCCCAGTGTCACAGTATCATAAAACAATTCAAATCAGAACCTCAAAAGACACGTTTCAAAGTTGCATTAGATGACAAACAAATGCTTTGCACATGCTGCCTTCATCTTTATAATGAACTAATATTGCCAACATATACCTTCAAAACACTTTTAGGAACAGCAGTGAGCATACTCATATAAAACAGATACACATTGAGATGAAACTTAGATTTCCTTTCTCCGTTCAGATCCTTCCCCATGAAAACCAAACCACCTGACAGTGTTGCAGAACCACACCACAGCACAGATTGTACAGTATCAGCAATTCTCACCATCTGGAGAGGTGCATACTGAACCGCAAAGCATCTTGCACAAGCTCCAGTTTCCCACAGCTGCGCAGCATTAGGTTATCTGTGGATTTGGGCTTGTGAGAGTGCTTGAAGGGCCGGAACTCGTCTCGAAAATGTGGGATACTTTGTTAAGAATGGAAGGAAACTAATCCACAGGATGACAATACCACCTCTGCATCCTTCATAAGTGAACAATCCAGCATTACGTAGCACTCCAAAGATCCACTATTGTCAGCTTCCAGGTCAGGGAAAGAGGACATTATGTTGCTGATTAAAATGGTATGGTGATGATGATGATTATGTGAATTCCGATGATGCATCAAGCAGCGAAGATGAAGGCGTTTCCCTGGTCTTCCCTTGGTCATCCTCCTGCTGAGCACAGCTGAGAAAACCACTCACACACCTGGACGCAACATAAAATGACTTGTGTCAACACAGCTGAGTCCCTGTCTCTCTCTTCCCTCTCTTCCTCCTCCCTCTCTTCCTCCTCCTCCTCCTCCAAGGTGTGCGTGTCCAGCGTCCTCCTCACTGTGGAGCCCTGTGACAGAGATCCTCCCTCCCACGTCTACATACAACCACATCCTGAGTGTTACTCACAGAGAGGAAGTGCTCCAGGGGAAGAAGAAGGTATCCGAATTCAATGATGAGCTAAAAATAAATGGATTTGTAATTAGAAAAAAAAAAAAAAAAATGTTGGAAAAAAATTTTTTAATCACAAATCAGCACAATGATTAACAACGGAAAGGAGTTTGCATTGTTATTTTTTAAAAGACAGACCTAATTGTTATGTGCCATTTGAACCATAATGTGGGTTAGATATCTGGCTCAGAAACCTCTATTGTCCCTCTCAGTGAGCCCATAGAAAATCCACGATCGTCGACAAAGATAGCGAGCATGAACCTAATAAGTGTGGGGTTTTTTGGGGGTTTTCTTACATAATAACCTGAGCATGGGTTTCTTCATGCGGATGTGTGTGCTTTCCATTTCCATAGACAGTGGGAGTCCTGACTGTGGCAGAGGCCTTTGTGTCTGGAGTGTATCGCTGCATCACCTCCAACTGTGTGGGCACAGACCAACTAGACATTCCCTTCTACATCACAGGTGATCCACAACTACTTGAATCACACTCATTACTCATCTATCCATCTTAGAAACATTTCCATCTGACTCGGGGCACTGGGACCAATCCCAGCCTGCGGTCTGGACAGTTTGGGACCGTGGGAATAAACTGGAGTATGTGTAGAAAATCAATGCACGCACAGAAACGAAACAACTCCACACAGAAAGGACGACAAACCTGGACTTAGACCTTCTCAATGTGTCACTACGATGCAGGCATCAAAATGTTGAGTATATCTGGACCTTTATTTTTGTTTCACCTACAATGAGTATTTAATTATTCACTCCAAATGTGATGAGTGGATGCCTTCTGGTAAGAACACATCCTCACTTTTCCATCAATATTTCATATCCAGCTGATCTAAGTTATAGTTACATGGTGCTAGAACTGATGCCAGTCGGCAATGTCTCTGTGTTGGCCCTACAGGGCATCAAAGCTAACATGTATGTTTTTGAATTGAGGATCGAAGCTGGAAACAAAACCAAAGGAACCATGCAAACTCCACACACACAAATGTCCCAGAGACCTGAGTCAAATCATGATTATTTTACAAGGTGGGAGGTTTAACCTTCTGCAACCCCATGAGGTTTTCACGTGTACTGTAGAGTAGTAACCCGTTCAGAAATAACATCCTGAAGTACTGACGTGGTGAACGGTGCATGAAATAGAAAGACAACTGTTTTAAGTATGTTTCGGCCGAACATATTTGCCCGTCTTTATTTGGGAAAAGTCACATTCAAAGTCTTTTTCTTACGATGCATGGAAAATTGATAGCGGTGGGGTGAATTTTATAGCAGTGTATTAATCCCTTGAGGGGAAATTCCTTCCCACATTAAAACATCAGTAGCAGCCACACAGAGCTGTGCTGGGGGGGAGCTGGAGGGGGGCAGAGGGTCTTGCTCAGGGACCCCCAGGATGTGGGAGGAAACTGGAGCACATGGAGAACATGCAAACTCCTCATGGAAAGGCCCCAGGCTATATTTGAACCCACAACCTTCTCGCTGTAAGGCGAGAGCACTAACCACTAAGCGAGAACCACTGCGCCAACGTGCGGCCTTGGGGTTTGTGTTTCAGTCGTGGCTTTTCTGGATGGAGTTTGGATCTGTTTCCTGTTTGTGCATGGAGTTTTCCCAGCACACTTTGGCTCCCTAACACAATCTATTGCCCTGAAAGTCTTAATACATCAAGCATGTGATGGACTGATTGCTTGTCCAGGGTGTAAACTGCTTCTCCTCCATTTAACCATCCATTCCCACTTCATCCTAGATAGATAGATAGATAGATAGATAGATAGATAGATAGATAGATAGATAGATAGATAGATAGATAGATAGATAGATAGATAGATAGATAGATAGATAGATAGATAGATAGATAGATAGATAGATGAAAACCTGCAGCCTGAGTTGTCTGTGATGACTTGTAGTGAAAGTAAAAGAGAAGGAAAGAGAAAGGTCTGCACGTAGATTTTAAACAACGTGCTACACAACACATCCCAACAGTGAAAAAGGTTGTATTGTTTGTGGAGAGCGGAGTAAGTGAGTTGTCTGGCAGGACAAAGCAGTGTACGTGCCCAACAGTGTGGTGTGTTGTAATGTGAGGTTAGATTTTGCCGCCGGTGATACAGGTTGGATTTTTTTGAACGTGTCCAGGAGTGCATATGTGTGCGGTTGCGTTGGCGTATGTGCAACAGCGAAACAGGAACCTGGACCCTTATCGTTCCACTTCCCTGTGCAGTGCACTTCCTTGGACTGGCAGGTCCGCTTTATTTCGGGAGGCCTTGGGGTGTTTGGGAAAGATAAACACTATCTGCCATCAGGAAACTCTCAAGCCGTTTCCACGGGAAGTTTCAAATGGCTAAAGTAAATAAAAAACGCTTTTCACTGTATTCCACTAGCTGCTTTTACCCACAATAGCCATTCAACATTGTCATCAAAGGTTACAGAAATGGAGGATTGGAGGGATCACTTCTCCTAGTTTCAGATACCACTCAGGATCCAGACTCGCACGTCGAGAAACTTAGAAGGCTCATTCATCTCGGTCAGGAGACCAGTGAAGGGTTGTATTTTGTTCATGTTTCCTTTGCCTCTATGCGTCTCCTTCCCTGTTAATCCATCTCGTCATTTCCTCCGGTGTTTCCTAAGACATCCCAGGAGGCTTCAGCGTGGCCCAGCAGCAGGAGGCCAGAGAGGGCGGAGACCTGCACCTCACCTGTTCAGCAAACAAGTACCTGTACAAAGCGTTGTCATGGCAACGAGCAAGCGACGCAGGGGACATCCAATCCTTCCGCCCTGTGCGGAATATTCAGCAGCTCGTATTCGGGGAGTTCTCCAACTCTCTGGTCCTGGTACTCAGCAACCTGACAGCCGCAGACTCTGGAACGTACAGATGCTCCGCCCACCACCTCGTCACAGGGCAGGAGACACACCTGGACACACAGGTGGTGGTTACGAGTGAGTTCCTTTAATATATTTATTAAATGTAATCTACCATTTTAAAATTCCACCCTAACTTTTGCAAAACGTGTGAATTTATCCACGTTGTAACTGTATGACGAACGTTTAGAGGCAAATATAGATATATCATTTACATCTGCAATTGTCAAACACGATGAAAAACTGATATTCTTCTTTAAACCTGACTGATTAAAACAGGCTTCAGACATCCAAAACAGACATAGTATACAGTATACCAAATTTTAAAAAAATAGATCCAAAGAAGAACATTTATTTTAGTTAAAGTTTGTGATTTTAACAGTTCAAAGGGATATTTTAGTTTGTGAAACTCCACTGGTGGATACAACGATCACAGTGTGCAAAGCAGACCAGGTCAGCCATAACAGGTTCATTTGCATGAATAATTTTGGGGACTTCAAGGTGACTGAAACCCCCCGAATAGGCCTGATGCAACTAAAATGTATTTTTTCAGCTGCAAAGTATTTTGGATCAACCTACTATGTTTCTTGTGTAAACTTGCAGTCTCTTAATGTTTTTTGTGTACCTGTATTGCACATACAAACAAACACCCCCCACCTCTCTCACAGAGGTTTTGCTGCTTGGGAATTGGGTCCCCTCAGTTTCCTGGGGCCCCACCCTATCTTTGCTCCTGCGCTGCAGCTATGCACCTCTTTCACGTGGGAATGAGCTCTTGTCTGGAGGAAGAGCACACAATGGCATTTCCCACAATGCCACATTTACAGGCCCCTGTGCAGGGCTGTAGGAACAATCAGCCAATCAGACACTGTCAGACCCCGGCCCTCGTGGACAATCATCAATTGTTGTCCAGGAGGAAGATAGGGGAAACAACAATCAGTCGCTGTGGTTAAGTGACTTTTCTCTGTGTCTTTTACTGCTGGGCTCTATACAATCAGGGCTCAACACGTCAACTTCCTCCCACAGGACCTCCACAAGGGAATTACTAGAGAGACAGGGTGACCACAAAGAGAAACCGAAAAACCTCGATGGAGAGTAGAAAAATCACACCATATCATCTGCTCGGGGTCATTAATCTGCAGTGTAGAGTCATTTTGGTCCATGAGAAACTGCTTCCCAAGTCATCCCGTACCCTCATAGGCCAATGACACATGATGCAATACTACATTGTTAAAGCTTCTTGGAAAGGGGTTTGTGTCGCCAGTTTTCTGAGTGTGAGTATGAGGCCCAGGAGGACCCAAAACATCAGCTGACTCACAGGTTGAAACCAAGGCCACTCTGCTACACTTGTGTCACCACCAGTGCACAGTTATTGTCCAGCAGTGGCACAGGTCCAACAAAGTGTGGGAAAAAATAGCTACGGTTTCACTTCATCACAAATCTATTTTTGACTTTAAATAGCTCAGACTGTGGTGCAGTGAATGAGTCAAGTGGTAGTTTTTTATGGTAATTTGGTGAATGAAAGATGCGATATCATAATCTATTGTTTTAGCGAGGAAACCATTAAAATGATTATGTATTGTATAAATAACTATCCATTCTCCTGTCTGTTCATTTGAAACTTTGACTCAGTGAGGGCATTCCATTAGATTAAATCTTACTGTCAGTATTTTATCACAACAGGCTGTTTGAAGTTGAAAACCTGGTAAATCCACTATTTGTTCAACAGTAAGAAAAAGAAACCGACGCAATTTTTTCATTCATACATAAATGTCTGCCACAGATTTCAAATGTAATGCATTGACAGTATAAAGCATAAAATAAGACACAAACATATTTCATGGATGTTTTTAACAATTTATAATTCAAAAGTTACCAAAAACTGCTCATACTAATGCTCCCGCTGTGTATTTATGTTTGTCCCCTCAGTCCTCGAGCCTCCGGTGCTGATTCATAATCTGACGGACTGCACCGTCAACGTGAGCAGCTCTGTGACCCTCAGCTGTCCGTCTCAGGGCGTTCCAACTCCGACAATCACGTGGTACAAAGACGAACGTGCTCTACTGCAGGGCTCAGGTAAAAAGACACCCAAAGAAAACACGTTCACTTACATGGACACTGTGGTTGTAACCTGCTGTCTAACAAATGATTCCCCACCGTCTTTAGGTATTGTCATGTCTGCAGTTGATGGGACGCTTCACATTGACAGGATCACAGTGGAGGACCAGGGTCTGTATACCTGCCAGGCCACCAATGAGCGAGGGTCTGCTGAAAGCTCAGCACACATATGGGTCAACAGTGAGTACCTGTTTTACAGGCCTCCCATTCTTTGATTAGCTGTTACCTCGGACCAGAAGTCAGGGCACCTCCATATATGACCATGTCCAAATGTTCATTGTTCACAGTTCCGTAAATAGTCTGGATGTACAGACGTATAGCACAATGTGTCACGTTTTTCTCATGCAGCATGGAGTGCTCATTCACAAAGGTGGGCTGTGTCAGTTCTATTAATGGACGATGATGAACTTCTGTTTATCAATAGTGAAATAAACATTGATCAAAGTACTTTTAAATGCACACGGCCTTTTGTTCACTTTTCCCCTTTACACACACACACACACACACACACGCACACACACACACACACAGACACACAGACACACGTACATACACACATGCAATAATGTCGGATTCACTTCCTAATCAGACCAGGTCTGACAGCAGGGGTGTGTGTGTGTGTGTGTGTGTGTGTGTGTGTGTGTGTGTGTGTGTGTGTGTGTGTGTGTGTGTGTGTGTGTGTGTGTGTGTGTGTGTGTGTGTGTGTGTGTGTGTGTGTGTGAGAGAGGAAGGAAGCCGTCTCCAGTTTTTATTTCCTCCGGAAGGGTCCAGCCTGCATCTCAGAGAGGCTCCACGCTGTTGTGAGCTGGGCACTTCTTCACCGTCCCATTAAGAAGGACAAGAAAAATAAACGGAGGATTTAATGCGGAGGGTGGATGGTTGTGTTTATGGTGAAAACACAGTGCCCCCGTTTGGAGAGAAGATCAAAACATCAAGCACATAAAGCAATTATCCTCACTAATCATCTCTGATTTCTCCTCCTAAGGTTACCACGGAGGTTAAATACTTTGGATTTAGAGTTTTATTTTATTAAAGTTCAACAATTAGATGTCATTACTCCTTATTGTGTTTTCAGGTGCCTCAGACTCCTCATTTCTGGAAATCCCAACTCTCACCTGTACCTGTGTGGTGGCCACGCTCTTCTGGCTCCTGCTCACGCTGTTTATAAGAAAACTGAAGCAGGTGAGGGGAAAGAGGAAAGAGAAACAAACGTCTGGTCTCCATTAAACTCTTCCAAATTTGGTCACATCAGCCATCATCGTCCGAACATTTGCTTTAAATGCAAGTTGTCAATATTATGTTGTGTTTGAGTGTATACACATTTAAAGTACTTGTGGTCATATACAGTTCAGAAAAGAACAAACCACATTAATGAGTTCAGGACAAACAAGTATTATTTGGGGGGGGGGGGGGGGGGGGGGGGGGGGGAGGTGGAGTCTGATATTAAAAGTGCAATTAAAAACAACTCAAAACTTGTTTGACACTTGAAGCTTGAGATTAATTGAGATTAGATGTTATTATATAACTGTGCAATGTGCCTCTAAAATATATGTGTTGTATTGATTTCTACACGTATCATTGGTAATAATATGGTGACTGGTTATGATTCCCATCTGTTATTTAGTCAAACCAACAGATGCATTTTTCTCCAAGTCAAAATAGGTTTGTTGATTGATTGATTGATTGATTGATTGATTGATTGATTGATTGATTGATTGATTGATTGATTGATTGATTGATTGATTGATTGATTGATTGATTGATTATTCGATTGATTAGTTGATTGATTGGTTTTTATTTGTTTATTTATGTAATTATGTGTTTGTCTCCTTGTCTGTGATTAATATATTTATTTGTGCTTTATTCTGGGTATTTTACCTAATTAGTGCATCTAACTTTGAGCATTTTATGTTTCATGTCACCTTTTTAATTTGAATTATTATATTTTGTTGTGTTTACAGCTGGCTGTTCAAATTTCATTCATTCATTCATTCATTCATTCATTCTGCAACATCCTGTGTTTCCCCCCCCCAGTCAAACAGCTCCAACACCAAACCAGAGTACCTTTCAATCATCATGGACAGAGGAGAGAGGCCGGTACAGGAGCAGTGTGACAGACTACAATATGACCCCAGTCAATGGGAGTTTCCTCGTGAGCGCCTTAAATTAGGTATCCTCCTTTAATCAATCAACAAGATAAAAAAAATAATAAAAAAATCCCAAAGTTTTGTATGATATTTTTCTGAGAACAAGACAAGGGAGATTTTGGGAAGGCTCTGGGCAAGAAGGGAGGTTTTTAAGATCATGTAACCGATACAAGGATTTTCTCATAGGCCTTATCAGGTTATTATTGGGAGTGACTCTCATTCCATTAATCAGACTTTGTGTCTGTGTTGTCTGTGCTGAGCTAATCAACTCCAGCATTGGTCTTTGTAAGTGGTGTTTACTGGAACTAATCAGCTCTCACTATCATCAGGGTAGTGAGAGCTGATGTTTGGGTGGGGTCTTCTGCTATCAGCATCTCACATCTGGGATGGATGAGAATAATAATTAAGAGAATTGTTTCAATTAGACACAAAAACACACCTCCTGTTTCTGTGTCATTAAAACTTTATCTCTTTCTCTCTCTCTCTCTCTCTCTCTCTCTCTCTCTCTCTCTCTCTCTCTCACACACACACACACACACACACACACACACACACACACACACACACACACACACACACACACACACACACACACACACACACACACACACACACAAAGGGAAACCTCTGGGCCGTGGGGCTTTTGGTAAAGTGGTCCAGGCCTCTGCTTTTGGGATCGACAACACCAGCGGCTGCAGGACTGTCGCTGTAAAGATGCTGAAAGGTAAATAAACATCTTCGGTCCTTTATTATATCCGGCATTTTACTAAAAAAAACTGTATTTTTAGTCCGGTGCATGACATACATTCAAGACATTGGAAAACAATACAAAGTCAATATATATCAGAGATTTATGTCAAAAGTCTTGAATATATCAGTCTTTTCTTTGGTTTGGGTTAGCGCTTACCAGCTCATAAGTCATGAAAATCAATACAAAATAATGAAAATATCCCAATATTTACTGAGAGCAGATGTTTTTTTCCTTATATTTTTAACTTCAGGAAATCATTCTGTTAGTTAACTAATTATATACCTAATTGAAAATAATCGTGTGTGTGTGTGTGTGTGTGTGTGTGTGTGTGTGTGTGTGTGTGTGTGTGTGTGTGTGTGTGTGTGTGTGTGTGTGTGTGTGTGTGTGTGTGTGTGTGTGTGTGTGTGTGTGTGGGCACGCAGAAGTAGCTGATTTGAATTTCCAGTGATCCTGTAGTTTATTCCGCTGTCTCACTCTTATCCACTAGAGGACGCTACAAGCAGTGAACACAAGGCTCTTATGACTGAACTGAAGATCCTCAACCACATTGGAAACCACCTGAATGTTGTCAACCTCCTGGGGGCCTGCACCCAGCCTGAAGGTGTGTGTGTGTGTGTGTGTGTGTGTGTCAATACTTTTTGCATCTCTGAATCTTCCTCTTGGTATTTCAACTGATTGCACCTGCTTTGTTTTTGGCTTCACGCTGCCATCCCTACAATATGTTTCATGGTCGTGTGTCTTCTGCGTGCACAGGGCCGCTGATGGTCATTGTGGAGTACTGTCGCTTTGGAAACCTCTCCGCATTCTTGAAGAACAAGCGAGAAGTGTTTGTACACAGTCGGGTGAGCTCATCTCGGCGCGGCAAACCATCAGAGAAGGTGTTGTGATAGTTTCACCCGCGAAGTGACAGCTTGGCGTGCAAATGCACTTTACACATGTCATTGCTGGTACAACAGTCTCACACAATTACAAAATCCTACTCTCAAAACTCACTTCTGCAATCTGTTTGTGCTCAGAGGTGTTATCTGTTCATGAGCAGGATGTTTTACTTCCTAATTTTCTCCAGAAGTTCGCACATTACTGAAAATGGTGTTGTTGCTTTCTCTTCTCAGTACTGTGTGTATTATTCACTGTGACTCATAATTCAACTGCTGAGCACCAACAACTTGCTTTGGCGAGATGTTCCAGGGCGCGTTTGCCTATTCTCCCCAGTCCTCCAGATGTTTGAGTGTTTTAAATGTCACTTATATAAAATGTGATCACAGTTATATAATTTCTCCCCATAGCAGCCAGATGAAGGACAACACAGAGCGCCCGGATGTGTTACCAACATCAGAACTGAGTTTGACACACGAGACAAGAAAGGCAACATCCTCAGTAAGACTTGAGACTTTGGCGCACATTTTTCCGACATGGTGGATTACTGATCTGCTATTTTAAATCTCCATGTCCCCTCTTTCTTTCCCTCCAGACCCCCAGTCCTCCTCCGACTCCCCACTTTTCCCCGAGGATCTCATTTCTTTCAGCTTTCAGGTGGCGCGGGGGATGGAGTTTCTCGCCTCCCGCAAGGTTTCGATACTTTTGTTGCGTGACTCTTTATGTGTTTGCATGAAAACGTTTGTTAATATATGTCACAATTTGTTTGTTTGTTTGTCTGTGTCCACTTTAGTGTATTCACAGAGACCTGGCTGCAAGAAACATTCTGCTGTCAGACAATAACGTGGTGAAGATCTGTGACTTTGGCCTGGCCAGAGACATCTACAAAGACCCCGACTACGTCCGCAAAGGAGATGTGAGTATTCATACGCAGTAACTATTTCAACATCGAGATGACAGCTTTGTAGTAATGTAGTCAAACCAAAATATATGGGCTTGGCAATAATTGATGTTTTTTTTATTTGTGGAAACACTTTGCCGTGGTTTACCAACTACTTCATTGTCCACTCATCGCTGAAAATGTGTTCTAACCCGATGTAATGCTGTGCTCTGATTGGGTGCCAGGCCCGCCTCCCTCTCAAGTGGATGTCTCCTGAGTCCATCTTCGACAAGGTGTTCACCACCCAGAGCGACGTGTGGTCGTACGGCATCCTGCTATGGGAGATCTTCTCTTTGGGTAAGAGGACTTTTCCCACATGGTTCTCCTCGACGGAAACAAGACGTAAGCAGGGAAAGCTTCAAAAACCTGAGCCACTATTTTACAACCGACTGCCTCAGTCTTCACTTGCATGGTGCGCTTTGCTCAGATTAACACGTGGCTGGTTTTCCACCAGGAGCGTCTCCATACCCGGGGCTCCATATTGATGAGGAGTTCTGCCACAGGCTGAAGGGGGGAACGAGGATGCGAGCGCCAGAATACAGCACCCCGGAGATGTGGGTGGAACGCTTGTCATGAGTGTGACGTGTTGGATGTTCAAGAAATTCTGTTGAGGAGCTGGAATGAATTCGCCCAGACTCGGGGACGGTGCCGAGAGTTTAATACACACGTCGTCCAAATCGATATCTCAGAGAACGTATTTATAAAGAGAGTAAACCAGACTGCGAGGCTCCAGACAGGGACGGGTCTTTGTCTCAACGAAGGCATGAAGGACATGGCTTGAAGGTTTTCAGCGGCCTTCAGGTCGACCTTCTCCAGCCTGTCTCAGAGTGTGACAATGGCCTAGAAGTGGAGGGTTTGGGTAATCTGATAAGGTGGCGTCTACATAGTTCAGTGGCAGTGTTCACTTCCTCTCTGTCAGTGGTTAACGCTCTCAGATCATAGCGTGAATATTAGCCTGGAGGATCTTTCTGCATTGAGTTTTCTCAAGCTCTCCCGGTGTGTGAACTCCTGGGGTACCTTACTGTCCCTCTGTGTTTTCCCTGTGATGATGGACAACCTATCCAGGGCGGAGCCTGCCTCCACAGTGAGCTGGGACGAAGTTGGATGAAGTTTTGTATACGATGCAAGGATAGAAATCGTCATTGACATTTTGGTTTAGCTTAGAATGAAAGATGATTTTTAACTTCTTTCCACACAGCACCAAAGTTCTGGTTTTCACCTGCAGGCTTCATGTCAACACATATGGATTATGTTTGTTTGTTTGTAAATGTATTAACGTCAACACCAGACATTTAAATTCAAATAGGCCAAAAGAAATTACTCAACCACTGAAGGTAACTTGAACCTCGGCACTTTGCTATTAAGTACTTCAAAAACATTCCTCTACTGTAAGGAGTACACATATATATAATACACTCCTTCTCTTTAAATTTGCTGGGTAATTCAATTCTGTATTTCAATTCAGTAGATTATTAGATTACTTACACATAAAATGTGTGTTTGCTGATGTGACCCAGATGGTTAAACAGTGTATTTTGTATTTGCATTCAGCTACAGCACGATGCTGGCATGTTGGGAGGCTGTTCCCACAGATCGGCCCACCTTCACCAACTTGGTGGAGACACTTGGAGACCTGCTACAAGCGAGGGTGCAGCAGGTCAGAGGCTTCACCGCTCAGAGCTTAACAGTTCTTCACAAGGCCATACAAACACACCTGTTTTGCGGGGACGTTTTGATGAAGGGATGAATCACTCTTTATTCATATTGAGACTCGCTGGGTTTTATTTGAGCATTCTGCTGTAGTGGAAGCATTTGGGCTCGCTCCATAAAGTGGTTCAAAGTTTGTTGTTTCTCATCAGCAGGATGGAAAAGACTATATTCCTCTGGGATCTTCGCCGAGCGGGGGCTGCGGTCACGGCGAGGCCTACAAGGAAAACCCGCTGGCGGTCACGAACTTAAGGTGATGAAATAAAAGAGGAGTAAAATGCAAAATTTGCAGTTGAGAGAAAAGTGATGGAATATTTGATGAGAAATATGAAAAGTGAAAGGATAGAGAGAGAGAGAGAGAGATGGGAGTCTGGTGTAACTGAAACTAATAGATATCAGGAAACAGGTTGAGTAAACTGAGAAATTTTTAAAGAGGTGGTTTGATTGTGAAACTGATCTTTCCAGTTACATGAGGGGAATGGCCACACTTCAGACTTTTGAAGAGTTGCCCAGTGAGGATCCAGACAGCCCTGACGTGAGAAAACACCTTTCCTGCTCCTTGCAGACGCCCACAAAGCAAATGAATTATTTTTTTTTAAAAACACAGCTATTATTGGAGAAACCCAGGATGCATGATTGAATTCTGTGTTATTTTCTCAGGATGAGCAGAGTGACAGTGGGATGATCTTGCTGTCGGAGGAGCTCAAGCACATAACGAGGAACAGCAGCCCCAAGAGCAGAAAACTCAGCAGGTGGTAACTTCATGTCTGCGTCCTCATCCGACTGCAAAAATCAAGCCCATTCTGTCGGGAGCGCGTAAATTGTTCAGGAATCATCAGCACAGACTCCCATTTAAAAACCAAGTCGTGTCTTTGTTCAGGTTTTTTCCCTTTACCAAGTGCGGAGAGAGCCAGATGGCCTTCCTGTGCAGAGACATCGCGGGTCTCCATGACGACCAGCCCGCCATCATGCCGTGTGATTGGGAGTCTGATGAGGGCGGATCCCCTCCGCCAGACTACAACGCTGCCTTCCTCTACCCATCCCTTTAGCGTTTCTTTATTATAACTCTCTGACAGCTCTATACTAGGGTGTTTATTACTATACATTTTCCTGCTCATCAGCATTCGACACGTACTTCGCTTGTGCGCCTTTGCTGTTTACATACTCTACCTCATCATAATATCTGCATGTCTCCTTCTGTTCTGGCAGAGGTCCCGACCCGAAGTAGTCTTCTGATTTACAAACAAGTTATTTTGATTGCATACAATTTATACTTATTTGCTAAATCACATGCTGTTGCACAACAAAGCCTACTCACAGCAATGAAGAGTCATATCAGCTTTTCTCCACATGGCGCCTTCTGAGAGCAGCTAAAAGTTTTACCTGACAGTACTTCACCCCTGCAGCTGTGCAGATACTGTATACTCACCAGCCTGTAACTATTAGAGCTTCTTGTATTGGTACCTCATACTCAGAGCTTTGTGAAGAGGAGCACCGCTGTATTACATTACTGTTCCTCTTACACGGCCACTATATGCTGGAAAAAGATGTTATATCGGCTTTATTGTATTACAATCAGACTGAATGTTTTTAAGCATAATTCTGTAGTTACGTCATGAAAAAGTTTTAATTCAACTTTGTGAATGAAATTTCGGGAGTAACTAGTAAATAAACCTTCCGTTGGAGTCATAATATTAAACCCAAAATTGAATCAGGGTCTATAAGAAATACTGTGAAAGTTAATACCATGAATTTCACTGGACTCGAAAATAAAGTGCTGCAGTTGTAACTCATCTGTGTTAAGTTTTCCTAAATTTGTGAATTTCTAGAAGTTTTGTGCTATTTTCAATTTGTTGTGATGATCTACTTCCCTTGGTTTGATTTTATGTTGTTATAACAGGGTTACAATGAGATGATGTTTTAAAAACTATTGCATGAATGTTTAATGTGTCTTTTAATTTCATTCATAATCCGATCACATTTTTAAAAAAAATACGTGTGTATATATATATATATATATATATATATATATATGGATCGAGTTTCAACTGTCCTAAAGATTTACAGCTATTCTTAAGTAACAATTCTAGTTATTGATTATCAAAGAATAATTGTGTGAGTATCTGCAAGTTAGAATGATAATGATGATGATGATGATGATGATGATGATGATGATGATGATGATGAATTAAGTCTCCAGTTTGTCAAATATGGGATGAGCAATGAATAAACTGAATAAAACCATACCTGCCATCACCGACACTGATACAATAGCTTATATATAAGCCTAATGTGTTGAGAGAAGGGGTTTGAAGTATTCTATTTCATATCATGTGTTATCTGCTTTGATAATTATTCCAACGAACGACACACTCAAACATCAATGTAGACATATAACCAAGAACACTAAACATATATACAATAGCTTTTTTTTTTGTAGTTTCCGGTAAAGCAATTATTTTAATGTAGGTTCCTCATCGGTAAACTCACAGGCTCAGTGTATGTGTAAAATACACCGAACGTTACATTCTTTAATACAACAATAACACGTTTACAACTAATTCATTGTAATTATGAGAAGCTATTTCACAAATCTCACTTAAGGAGTCTAATAAGCTCAGCATTGAACTTTGCATCACTTCATTAGAATTTTCAGTTAATTGATCGTTTATTCATATTTTTGTTTAAATGAAACCAGTTCAAGTTTCAACCTTCATCTCAGTTGTTCGGGCACAGATACACAGATGTGAATCCAGGACACTAATCTACTTGAACTTCAATCCTTGAGCTTTACATCACTTCTATTTAACATTCAATTTATTGTCCAGTCTTTCCTGAAGATTAAATGAGCTTTAACTAAATGTAATCATGGATTATTCAGTCTGTTTTGAAATCTTTAATCAATTTTTTTTAAACAAATTTTCATTTTTGCCACTTTTAGATTTAAAAAAAAACAAAACAAAAGAAAGGTTAAAATGACACTAGAACCCAAAGGACTGGTTGCTGCTTGAATGGTCTAATAAAGATGAGGTAACCATGGCAAGTTTAAGAGTACAGTCTAATGAAATTTCTTTTAGAACTGTTGTATTTGAATTCACCAACTAGAAATGTTGAATCCATTTAAAATCTTCATACTGCCAGCTCACTAAGTGAACAGCCAGTTTTTATTTTGTTTTACTGCAACATAAATATTATATCACATGCAACAAAAATGTCTTTCACTGCTCTGTCATAAAGTTCAATCTAATGTAGCAACAGCATTTTTTTTTAGGTTTATATGAAGAGTGTAATAAGATTATTTCAGCCCAAAGATTCAAAGTTCCACAACAGTAACAAATAGAAAAGATCTCACGTCAGTATCAGTTTTGGTATTCTTTATTAAAATACTGCTGTACACACAAATATTGCAAAATTTGAGACAAGAACACAAGAGGGGCATAAAACATACTAAGATGGTGATTGTAGGTGTGTTGATGTTGGGGAGAAGAAGGTTATCACTGATAATAACCGGAGTGTGTGTGTGTGTGTGTGTGTGTGTGTGTGTGTGTGTGTGTGTGTGTGTGTGTATGTGTGTGTGTGTGTGTGTGTGTGTTGATGTGGAATACAGCGATATGAAAGCACTGACAGCGTGCTGGCCGAGTCTGAGGGCGTGTGGGTGTTGTTGTAAGTGTGCGTGTGGGTCTGACCCTTTAAGGTTTTCTAAAGCACCACATTCACCAAATATGTTTTTGTCGGTGTGTCTCACTAAAACAGAGGGAGTAGTACATGATCTAATACAGCCGGCTCCCTGCAAGTTTGTTTTTGCCCTCAAGAACAGACCATCAACTTTCCAGACGAGCTGAAAGGTTTGCGTCGATACCGACTGCTCCGGAGACAATTGTTATTGATTGCGTCTCCAAGTAGATTAGACGGAGTGGTTCGTGGATGTGACCCCTTTGTTCCATGTTTGTACACATTCGAACAACAAAATAAAGGCACGGGAACCGAGAATGGTGGTCTGGCAGACCTTTTGAGTTTCATTTTCTCAAGTGAGATTCGCACCGAATTCATTAGCAGGTTTGTTTTTTTGTCCAATTTAATTGAAATGGAAAACGATCTGTGCTTCAGGGCAACTAGAAATCCCTCACAGCATGATCACCACGCCTGAAACTTCAGCTCACTCCCCGACGCCTGCACCTGAAGACGTCCTGCTCACTCCATTGTAGTTCATCTAACCGACTGGACCGGGGGCCGCCAATGACAGTCAAACACATTCAATCATTGGGCCCCTCCAGCTGCTCATCATCCTGAGAGAAATCCAAGCCATCCGAGCGAGTGCGACAGCCAGCGTCACTGCTTTGTCTCCAGCACCTTTGTTTTTCATGATCTTAAAAAGTCAAATTAAACAAATCGTTATTGGTGCACAGTTCCTACTCCCCCCCCCCCCCCCCCACCCTTTACCTAAACCCCTGCTGGAATTGGTCCACAGAATGATAAAGAGCAGTACTGAGGCAAAAATGAGTTGCCCTCCTTTTCCCCCACCATCATGCATTCCTGCACAACAGCTGAGCAAAGAGAAAAAGCAGCTGGAAAAAGTCACAAAAAAAAAAAAAACATCGTTTTTCTCAAAAGTTGAGGGGCCCAGACCCCCTAAGGGGGGAGTGAAGTTTAGGATTAAAAGGAAGGGGAGAGAAGAAAAAAAAAAAACTGGTTGGGGGGGGTGTAAGAGAAACGGATAAGGAGAGGAGAGAACAGGACATTAGGGGTGAGAGGACGAGTGAGGGACAAATTAGGGACATTCCACAAAGAGGCAGCTGTGGCTCCACCTCAGCATAAGTCTCACCCACAGGCTGCACCCCAGTGCTGGACAGCAGAACCAAACATGACCCATTCTGTGCAGTCGATGCCACTATAGTGTCCATTAACCAAAGGTGGCTGCTGCATATGTAACAAACACTTGGTAGACGGCATCAGGAGAAGACACCCCTTCCTCTGTGCTGGCAAAAACTACGATTCACTCCCGAGAGCCCAAATCCCAGTGCGCCACAGATCACCCACCCCACGTCGTCATGTTCTAGAATCTCATGAACCAAAACATCCATAAAGTCTATAGATTTTCCAGTTTTTAAAAAAATCATCCCACCCACCCAAGTGGTTCGTCCTTTCTTATGGGGAACCAGCAGCCTAGGCAGAGGTGGGTCATCCAACCACACCCAACGCCTTGAGTGGTGTGTCCCGTCTCCAAGTGGGTCAGGATGAAGGGGTGTGTTCTCCAACCGGAAGGAAGATGCAGCCAAGAGAATGCTGGATTTTCAAATTGTGTGTGCGTGTGTGTGTGTATGTGTGTGTCTTTAGCTCTCTGTGCACCTTGTAGGCCACTCACACGTATTCATAAAAATAAAAAAAACAGAAAAATTAAAATCTTAGTGCATCCTCCTCAGAAAAATAAACCCCAACTGTAGAAATAAACAATAAAAGCAGGAAAAAAGTTCAAAACTGCACATTTAGTTTCTCGTTTTGTTCCCCAAAATCTAAAAAAATGTCCTCATAGTCGTTCGTCACAGCTTCCACTTTTGTCCCCCCCCCCCCACACAAAAAATGGTTTTTAGATTTTCAGCTGCAGGGTTTAGGAAACCTAAAAAAAAAAAAAAGACTTTAGAAAAGCCTTCCTGGTGGACAGGGTCAGTGTATGTGACTGAGGTTCACGAAGCCCTGCCCCGCTGCCTTCACCATGCTGATGTCGCCTCCACGAGCCTGGTCCTCCACTGTAGTGCAATAGTGTGCTTCAGGTCCGGGCAGTCCCACTCCGGGCCCGAAGGGGGCGCTACAGAGAGCCTGAGGCAGCAGCCTGCAGCTCCTGGAAGGTGCTGTCAAAACAGCGTTTCAGGTCCGAGTAGGTCACAACCAGGACACTTTTCTCGTCCCGTGAAACCAGGCTGATCTTCTCGGGAACGCCTGCGTCCAGCTGAACACACACAGGGAGACGATTTACAACTCAAACACTTCAACGGCTTCGACAAGCTGAGCTTTTAACCATCTCACCTGGTCGTTACCTGCTACTGTGTGCCATCTGGGTTTAAGTGAGTGGAGATGAACCAGTACAACGTTCTCCAATACAGAAGGAAGGTGTTCCAGTAGCATTAATGAGGGGAAATGATCTGCAAAATGTGGTCATGGTCCAGTATTTCACATCCTTATGAAACTGTAAGCTTGTTTTAGTCAAGGCGATTGTCGCGTCTCCTTCGGCTGCATTTCTACTGGTGACTTCTACTGACCTCTTACTTCCTACTACTGTCCTCTTCAAACTCCTCTTACGTCCCATCACAAGTCCAAAAATGTCAAGGCTCAATCGCCCACCTTTTGTATGAGATGTATTTCTGCTTCAAGAATTAATGATGTGATTTATCAGATGGCTGCTGTACAGAGCCAGGACCAAACAAAGTGATAAATGACTTTGCCAGTAAACGTCGAGTGAAACTTCATTTTTCTGACATTTTAATTGTAACAAACTTTTTATTCCTGACATTGACTGATCGAGCACAAATGACCAAGAAAAACTCAAACTCGGAAACCAAAAGGCCCGACTTTGTACAAGAGCAATTAATAGATTTCAGGAACAGAGTCATCAAGATATAACTCAAGGTGACTGAGCATTTCCTCATATTTAGATTAAAAATGAAAATGGAGATATCTTGCTGCTATAAACTGCTCCGTGTTCTCAAAGATATTTAAGTCAAATGCTGTCCTTTGAGTTGTTGAATTAGTTTTAGTTTAAATGTCAACCTGGAGGTCTTTACTTTTACTTCAATCAAAACTACCTGCAATTCATTTTAGCCTCATCTCCGACTTGATTTTCAAGAGAAACCCATTCGATTAAATACTTAACGGACTTTTAGTTACAAGAGACAGACTACATACTTGGTGAATCCAAGAAAAGCAACAACTCAAACGACAGTTGACTCCAAGTAACACAAACCGTTCGTGTCTGGCCCACACATCCAGACGACCTTATGAATCTGAGATAAGTAAATGTAAATAGAAGCAAAAACAAAAGTCCCAACCTGCATGAAACTTACCGAGCAAGAAGAGAAATAAATGTGTGAAGACTAAAAAACAGCTTGTGATAAAGTTCAGTGGAAGTTGGGCCGTTTACTGTTACGCGCAGCGTTTCTGGAAAGTGTTTGCATCGCTTCAGTTTTGACAAGTTACAGCTTTATTCGTAACTTCATTCTTTTTTCTCAACTCTACACACAATATCCCATAATGACAATATGAAATGGGTTTTTCCCATGTTTGCAAATTGATTAACACATGTATATCTGTATACAAATTGTTTGCTCTAGACTTTATTGAGTAACAATTCTAGCCTCAAGTCTTTTTGAATATGATGCCACAACCTTGGCACACGTTTCTATGGGAAGTTTGGTACATTCCGCTTTGCAGCACCTCTCAAACTCCATCAGGTTGGATGGGAAACGGGACGCACCCGAGCTCAATTTTGAGCTTCATGGCAAAGACTGTAAATACTTATGTACATTTGACATCTTGGTGTTTTATTTTTAATAATTTTCAAACATTTCAAAATAACTTTTTTTCATTTCGTCATAATTGGATATTGAGTGTACAATTTTGATTCAAACAATGAATTCAATCTATTTTGGAATCAGGTTGTAACATAAAATGTGGGGAAAGTGAAGCGCTGCGAGGACTTTCTGAATGCACCGTAGGTGTTAGATGGATGATCGGCAGAGATGCTGGACAAAGTCTTGTGTGATTGACGTCCATTGAGAAAATGTGGTTCCAATGCAAAACTGCAGGATGAATATTGTAGTGAGTGAAACAGGCCGGCTTGTATAAGATTCATGAAGAGATTAGATGGTGAAAAAGAAAGAATTTAGTTAAATCAAGAGAGCTTCTTTCGGCTCCTTTTCAGATACGAATGTCTGCACGCGTGTGTACATTTTTACAGAAACTTCATAAAATTAACTGTATGTGTACATTTTGTTATGATCGACATGTCTGAAATAAATTACCATCATCAAATGTGACTTCAATACAGAGGGCTAAGTATTTTACCCAGACCATATGAATTATTACAACAGACAAACTCAGGATGTTTGAGTAACTCAAAAAAAATTAAATGAAGGAAGACGACTAACTTTGTTGAGGCAGGAAACAATGTGGCTGAGGTCAATCCATGGCGTCCCTGCTTCCGTCACCTGGTGAAACAGGTGATCCCGGAAAAGTTTCAACAGGTAGCGGTCCCCCGTCTCCGACCATGTCGGGTCCTTTTGAAACCTGATTCACACAAAGCAAGATTACAGAGCGGAAGCAGCGATGACACAGTGATGAAGACTTTGTGAAGGGTACGTACTCTGGTCGCTCATTTATGGTGCCCAGTTTGGCCAAAAGGCGGAAGAGGCGGCCATTCTGTACCTCCTGCAAACAGGAAACAGTTGTTTGATGTATCGTGTGTGAATTTGACTTTCCACCTGCACAGCTGGCTTAGGAATAAGTACATAAACACAATGCACACACACACACAGGAATTAATAAATCAAATATGGACTGAAATTTAGAATATATCGTAATAGATTTTCCTACAAAGAATGGACCCTGCAAATAAAAACTGTCTGAAACTGAAACCATAGTCACTCGACTTTCTCTCCATACAAGGTGTGGAAGAAGCCTGTTGATCCAGGACACACTTCCTGACTGAAAATGAACCAGAAGTAACTGCGGGCAGATCCAGTTCTATGAATTTCTTGGGATTATTATTGGAAAACGTGCAGCACCGTTGAATGTCGGACTCCACCACAGATTATTCCAACAAGCTCATCTTCTCTGCAGATTTCATTTACACCTGCTTTTCCTCCTCCTTATCTTTCCTCGCTGCCTAGGATAGACATTTTAAAAACTGCTCAGTTTGAGTCAAACTTTCTCGCTACAGCTGAAAGAGCGTCAACTCGTCAACCTTTTGATATCCTCTATCATACTGACAGCATTTCCAGTTTCATGGTTATCACTTCTCTGGTAGTGATGGCAAAACCACAAAACGCCGTCTCTGCGACATATCAGGAGCACAGCTCGCTGATGTTTGCAGATAACCAGCTGATGTCAAAACGATGTTTGTGTGTGGACTTTCCAGCTATTTCAATTCTGAAACTGATGACCCAATGTTTTCTTTCACCAGGTCCAAACAATCCAGCTTTACTTTTAGAGGTGTTAAACAATAAGATTATACGATGATTCGCGTCTGTAGATGACGGCTGTTCAGTCTCAGCACGTTGGATAAAAGCACATTTCTGCTTCAAGCAACACATAAAAATCACAAATCTGTTGTTTTAGAACAGCTATTGATGAATTCTCATGACAAGCAAAGTCAACTGTGCAAACCTTACCAGTAGTTCCTTTATTGTATACAGAGGCAAACAGCTGCCGTCATGTTTATTTCCTGCTGAACACTGTTACACATGTGCAACACTCAGAAGAAAGACTGCTCACTTCATTGTAAAATATGTCTGGAGATACTAGTCAATGACTTGGCAGCTACTTTTCATCATCGTTTTATGTTGAAAATTTCACATAGTTGCTGCACCGCTGGTCTGCTTGTTTGGTTTGAAAACAGTTATTCTGCTGCTACAACCACAGACGCGTGGTTTGACACCGAATGAGTGTCGTTACATTGCATTTTAAGCGTAATGTGCAGCAGCCTGTATTAGTTGAAGCTTTTATCATCATGGACTCATTTGTGCGCAGATATACTTTCAACATGATGCAAAAAAAGCCTGATAAACAGGAAATACTTTCTCGAGAAGAGCAGATACCAGCAGATCACAGGCAGGTAAAAAAAGAAGTGACACGTATTTTCAGAAAAAAGATTCATATCTTTGCTGCTGACGTTCTTAATTCGAATTTGACATTAAGAAAATTTACCATGAGGTCTGCTGTGCACAGCAGGAATTAAACACACCACATGTCATGTCGTTTGAAGTATTGGTACAGATATGTAAATTAAAGGACAAATTGAAGCCGAAGAGACAGAGTGTGAATATGTTAAAACAACTGATCCAAACCCAATAAGGGGAAACTGCATTCAAGGCGAGACTGCAAAGGCCACAATATACCCGACAACATCCTGTGAGAACACAGCTCCCCTCTCCACTGACACCAAAACCTTTTTCTGTTCACAACCCCAAACCATCTGCCTGCAAAGAACTGAACTATGCCTCATTACAAACTGCTTTTAGTTATTAATGGATACTTGTTCAATATCTTTGATTATACCTTGGCCAGATCCTCCTCAATGACATCGTTCCTCATCTGCGATGCATCCAGTTGCGTGTAGAATCGAGCTCCAATCATTGGCATGATGTCGTTAACACTGCGCAGGCGAGACTGTTCAGTCAGCAGATACCTGCATTTGGCCACAAAAATAAATCTACATCAGGAAAGTGTTGTAGAGATCCATGGCACCACCAGCTGGGACTTTACCCCTAAAGGAGCAGATATTACTGACAACATCCAGTTCCCTCTGGTTACTTTTATATGAGCACAACTCGCATTAAGAATAATAAAATCTTTGGATTTTATTAAATCCCAAAATTTAGATTGACCAACTAAAATCTCATTGAGAAAAACAATACAAGTGTCACTTTGACTAAATTCGAGAATAAAGACAAGGTCCCTTTGTTTTTATTAAGACAATCTTCAGAATGCAACTTGCTGCTCATTCTAACTTTGGATTTATAACCTGTCAACCTTAAATTAACCTCAGGGGGCTGAGATATGAAGGACGTGGGATAACTTGTCAGCCAGCCACAGCTTTGTCACAGTATTACTGCCATGCAAACATGGGACTGGATCAACAACACCTTCCAATTGATCCACATAAGGGAACAGGGATGTAAAGATCACCACCATTAGCTCCACTAAAATATTCATCCACAACCCAACACAGGTTTAACGGCTAACTATGTCACGTGTCGAGTCTATGCTACGTTTTTATTGGGTGTTTAAGGCCCCAACAGAAATGCTTAATGGCATACACAAGTTTTAATGCACCCCCCCACCCCCCCTTACAGAATGAGGTTCTTGAGGTCTGAAGAATAGTTGATAGACACCAACTCCATAGCCTTCTGCAGGTTCTCCCTTTGAATGCCAGCCAGGGAGTTACATGCCAAAGCCAGGACCACCTTGCCTAGAGACACGAGATCTGCTTGCTGCAGGACAAAAGAAGAAGAATCATACTTTTATTAATCCCTTTAGACAAATTTCAAAAGACCCACGTCAGAAAAAAACACACGTTTGTATAGTCTCATTTAAACAAGCCTTAACCACACACGCTCAGATAGCGAGGCAAAGGAGATGTAAGGACGGGCCACGAACTAGTAATGACGTGAAATTGACCAAAAGCAGGATATACTGTCGAAAGTACCTGGTACTGTGGCATCAGGGCAAGATGATTGGTCTGACTGTTGTCAAACGTTAAGACATCAAACACCCCAACACAGTTCACCCGTAACCTTCAGAGATGAGACAAAATTCTTATCATTAGTTTATGGGCATATCCTTCTCGTGTGTTCAGTAAGACTGTTGAAAGAAAAGGGAAGTCTTGACAGAAAAAAAACTGCTTTTAGTACAATCTTTAGTAAGCCATAGCTACACCCTCTGATTGAAAATGAAATTCAGGTTGTTCCCTACACAGCCATCTATGGTCAAATGAGCAAACACTACCAATCCCTGTTGAATGATGAGAGGTCTGCTGAGCGGTTGAACTCTGTATTTACCTGGTCTTGCCAGTAATGAGAATCTTGCTGGGGTCCATGACACGACAAGCCAAGCCGGCAGTGTGGATTGTGCGCAGAGCCGAGCTGAGCTGGACTATGTAGGCCCAGATGAGGGACTCTGGGAGCAGGCCTGCATGCTGCCGCGGTGGGGGAGGTTCATGCTGCCCTGCACATGGAGACGTATGTCATCACACCAAAGCACCCCAAACCTTTGACATGACTTATGAATACAACTTCAAACGGTCATTAACTTCAACTTTCACATAAAACTGAAATCCTTATACTAGCTCAAGCACGATTGACAATGTAACTTCAGTATTTAGTTTAAGTGATGATTTAACAGTCACTGAATGTCGCCTATGTTTCAGCTCTAGTTGATGGAAGTTCAATTTCGGGAGATGTTTCCAGAAAAACCCCTGACAAAGGTTTCTGATGTTTAAACTTGCCTCTAATCTACTGTAATTCTTTCCGCAACCACGATCTACTGATAGAGACAGTTAATTTAAAGTGGGTCTTAGGGTATGTACAGCGAGGTGAAAAACCACAAGGTTACACAGAACACAACAGAGATGGCCAAAATACTAGTTTCCCCAAAGGTCATTTAAGAAAAGAAGACATTTGGGAAATATCCATCCATCCAACCTTGACAAAGCTTTCGGTTGACTCAATTCAAGATTGTGCTGCAGCCAATCCCAGTTTGCGATAAGCAAATGCATGGTACACCTGGACAGGTTCACCAGTTATTTGGTCAACAACATTTATGGCCTGTTTGTTATACATTAGCGATAAAGCAACATTTTGTTCTCTACTACTTATAAATTAGGGTTTGTTATTAGTGTTTAGTGGAGACAAGGCCAGGGTCTGAATGGTTTTACTTCCTCTGTCTCGAATGTCATTCCTGTAGGTAGACTATAGAACGGCACCTGCCTCAAGATCAGTTTCAACCACAGTTTCCTCCTCTTCTCCAGGTCTCTTTTTCAAAAGCGCACACGCCAACTGTCAAACTAGGCCACTAACCAGACTTCAAATAACGACGTTTGTCAGACTTAATTCTAAAAGTTTAATCGCCATTAACTTCAATATTCAATAACACTGAACCATTTCTTCCTGAAATCAAATAGCAAATAAGTGCCTAACATGAGCCCCAATGCACAAAATCCATCAATTGCAACACATATGAAAGTAGAATTTGAGCAATGGCTCAATGTCAAACAAGTAAATAAAGTCAAAACGTGAAGTGGAGGCTGTACAGAGGCATTCAAGGTGGTGCTGGGTCTATTTCGGAGCATACAAGGAAGGGAGACAACATCAACTCACCCCACTTCCTCTTGGTGAAGTACGAGTCTGCTGCTGGGTCATTGAAGTGTCTGCTGAACATGGTTTCTGCACCTGCATGAAAGTCATAAGAGAACACCAACGCTGCGGGAGGAAAACAGAAGAAAACAAAAGTCAGATCCAAGAACCCCCCCGTTTTCTTTTGTGAAATTGTTCATTGGGGGAATAAAGTAAAAAGAAAATACAAAAAAAGGTTTCTTGGCATACATAACTTCCTACAGAAAAACTTTGCAAGTTTTGAACTCTTGAGCTTAACAGCAACAATGCGGTGTCCAAAAATGAACCTCATAACCAACAAATTAATTAGGCCTTCAACATTGTGCTTTGTTTGATTAAACGGATTCTCAGTGACTGTTTTTCACTTAAACATTCGTAAATCATCAATAAAGCTGACTGACTCACTACTTTCATTTTTTTATAACCCATTTAAGCAAAACTGACCAAACATTACAGGAGCATTTTGATATTATCCCACACTCACAGTGGTCTCCAAAGGCCTTTGTGGTGAAGACCTCCCTCAGTGTTACAGCGTTTGAGTGCTGAATCTTCTTCCACATATCCACCAGCATCATGCACTTGGTATTAACAAGGCGGAAACCTGAATGTTAACACACATCACACAGAAAATAAATACATATATCTCACACAATCACTACATCCGGTATCAGTTTTAAATATGATTACAGCTGTGCAAAAACTAATGTTTATTCTAAAGAAGCATGTACTTTCCCCATCTAAAAAACAAGTAGGAGCAGTAATTAGGTTTTCTTTTAAATTTTTAGACCTCAGTATTGACACATCATCATAGCGGCCATTTAAGCTGTTCAGATGTTTATACCATGTATCCTCCTCAGGCAGTAAGGCAGGTCATCTTTGCTGTTGACTGCCTTGTAGCAGGAGGTGATGTAGCTGAAGTTGCTGGTCTTCTGCATGCGGTTTGGTGGTGGGAGAGGCTCGAGGGGGAACAGGCTGTGGTAGCTGTCCACCTCAGAGGGTACATCTGCACGAGACAAAACCAATTAAAAAAAACAACCACATTTCACACATGGCAATAACAGAAAATGTGTCAGTTTGCCTATAGATCTCAACTGCTGTTAATGATAACTTAGAACATGAAATCCTTAGTTCAACTATAAATTACAATTTGGCATGAGACATAACATACATGGGAGTTTGGGGGATGCAATGTATTTTATTCTCCCACATTCAATGGGGCACAGAATTTCTATTTTTCATTTTATTTAGGGATTTGTGCACACACGTCATGTGACAGGTCCACTCACAGCTTGAGCCCATTAGTACAATCTGAGCAACTGACAGAGAAAACTGAGCAGGTGACAGAAAGCAGGGCCCACAGAGGCCACAAACAGCAGGCTTAAAATGAACAGGACTAAATTAACCACTGTGTACTTGTACATTTTACAAATAAGCATCACTGGTTAACTTAAGAATATCAACACCAGATAATTTACACTGTTTATAAGTGGGGGGTTTTTAGGACTACAGCACTGTATTAATTGCAACCTGTCTGATTGCGCTGCAAACACATGTAAATCATGGCATTAATGACTGTTTTCTGCAACGTAAACAGAGCACAAGCTTTACCGGGGTTTTCAGAGTGGTCGATTTGGGCCATGGTTATCAGATGTCTGTTTATCAACTCCTGAAAGAAGAACAACACGACATGGTATTTGAACACTTCGAGGCGCCTTCATTTTGTCTGTGAGGACGACAGCCGGGTAATACCTGTCGAAGCTCATCAGCCATGAAGAACGAAGGGGCATTGGCTTTAGGCTGCATGTACGCCACATGTGGGGCAGTGGGGGGGTAGATATGGTACGTAGGAAACACCTGCGATGAAGCAAGAAAAGCACAGTTTCCTATTTATTGACAAATGGAAACCAATGTGATCTTTTAAAAAAAGGAAAACAAAAATGGTACTTTTCAGCTACGCAAATGATTGAGCTGAAATGAAAGCTTTAATGGAATCGAATAACTGTCAAGTATATAGAGATGCAATTCAAAAGAGAAAATAAATGTTAGCCACAATTATATTTGGAATACCGTAGAGTCTGCAGAACAATCACATACTGCAATATAGTATGTA
The DNA here is from genome assembly GCF_963383615.2 of Lipophrys pholis. Taxonomy (NCBI): domain Eukaryota; kingdom Metazoa; phylum Chordata; class Actinopteri; order Blenniiformes; family Blenniidae; genus Lipophrys; species Lipophrys pholis. The sequence goes on from NC_137648.1 coordinate 10,092,893, forward strand.
TAGTATGAAATACTCAGACCTACTGCCTTAACAGTCCACAGAACAAGTCTTAAATACAAACATCTTAAAGTAAAAAACTTATCCTTGGAATCAGTTGAGTGATACAGCACAACATCATGTTAAGAAATTTAAATTGGACTACTGTGCTTCTAAGATATATACGTACCATCCCCGTCATCGGTGCTGGGGTGTTGTCTGTGTAAAAGTATGTGGTCCCTCCTACAGTCTCTTTCTGGATGATGTGTGTGCCCTGATCAGAGGCGGTGGTGGGCACCAAGTAGTTGGCAGGGTTTGGGGTGTGACTCCGTCGGCGTGGGGCCGGTGAGGTGTGTGGTGTGATTTTTGGGGAGTGCAGTGGGGAAGATCCCGCAGACAAAGACATGCCTAGAATTTAAGATTAAAAAAGAAAAAAACATTATTTCATGATAAGGGACGCAGCATTTACTGTAAATCAATACAGGAGACATTCCTAAGGAATATGACAAAATATCTCTTCACTCACTACCACGTGTTGCTATATACAGGAGGGAATTCCCATACTTGCTGAACCATACTACTTCAAGGCCAAAGATGGAAAACAAAACTGAGCCATGTAGAAACTGGGTCAAAACTAATATGTTTGGGTAGTTTCTCAGCTGGCAGTTTTCTGGAAAGGCGTACCTGGCGCTAGAGCAGCAGCTGTGGAGCTGCTGAGACCAGGATGTGCAAAGAGAGGCGAGGGGAAGGCCTGGACAGTGGACTGAGCCATGGTGGCCATACGTGGAGCTCCCTTAGGGATAAACTCACTTGCTGCCGGGTTAGGAGCCTGAGCACAAGCAAAACATTAAAATGAACACATTAAAAAAAACAAAAAAACAGCTCTTGCTAAAGACAATGCTGGACCTTAAACCCATGCTTGTTGGGCTTCAAGTACTCGCTCATGGATAATACACTTTACATAATACTCACCTTCCTCCTATGGGACATGCTAAGAGCACCAAAGTCACTGAACAGTGAGGATGTCGGGGAGTTCACTGGATCTGTGAAAGAACAAGTTTCAGGAGTTAAAAAAGTGGAGCTTGAAAGATTTTTGACTACGAGGAGAGCTGAGGGCAGATTACCGTGAGCGCTGTGGCTGAAGTTCTTGGCACCATCGTTGAGGAGGCTGGGAGAGCTGCTGCTGGTAGTCATTCGCTAGAGAGAGCAGCACAAGTGTCACAAAAGGAAACCTGTGTGTTGATGTTGAATAATATAATACGAGCCAACACATTAATGATGTCACATATCTGAATTCAAATCAATCTTTAAAAAGTACTGACATACCTAACTCTATGCTAAAGATTTCATGAAGTAACAGTGCTGCCTTGGTCTGAGCATTGCATAGTCATAACTGAAGAAATCTTTGAAAGACTACATGTCTCAACTGACTTTGTATCTCCAGCTTCCCTTGTGTACCTGCATCATTGAGTATTTAGACTCTGCTGGGCTTCCAAACCCATTGACCCCAATAAAGCTGCTGCTGAAGTAAGAGTTGGTAAGATTGGCATCACTCAGGGTTGCGCCCTCCATTCCTGGGACTGTGAATGATAAAAGATTTGAGTAAGCAAAGACAGAATACAGCCTAAGTTTAACCAGTGTTTATGTACAAACGTGCATGTATACAGGATGAATTAACCAGAAAAAGCTATACACATATAGATAGTAAAACTTTGTTTGTAGAGATCATTTTAATGTGATGCACTTATTCCAGTCACATTTAGGCAGTTCCAGCTGCTTCAATTGTGTGTAGTCAACCTTCTACAGTAACACACACTGCCTCTGAAAATGAGTACAATAGTCTCTCCTAAAGTCCCAGATAAGTCTGAAAACAATTAGCTGATATACCCTAAAGACTTTTTCTAGTAATGAGTCTCTAACAAGCCAATTTATGAAAGACTGCTCTTCTCTTTTTGACGTGAAAGCTGGATGTCAACATGGTGTGAAAACGTATAATCAAATCCTGGGCAAACTCTCTCAGTAGTTAGAAAGAGGACAACTGCACTGTGCATTTTCTGAAGTTTATTGGGGTTGGGATGTTGAAATCAGTCCCACTGGGCGACTCCAGCCAATCACTGAGCGCATTAGAAAGCATGTCAACAAATCTGCTTCAGCCAGAGAGCCTCTCCACACATTGACTGACAGTTCGCGGTTTCTGAGCACGGCAGCGAAACTGGATGTAGGGCAGTCTTAACCACTTAACGTGAATGTTGGTTCACTCCCGATTGTTTACGCGGAGAAAAACATGACAACAAAAACAAAGACCCGCGAGAAGCTAGCATTAGCTAAGTGTTAGCAAACTTGCATGTAAACAGAAGCAATATCCTCGAAAAAAATATACAATAAGGACAACGTAAGCTACTAATGCCAACACAGACAGGTAACCAATGTATGTGAAGTTAAATATCAAGATATTTACCAAAGTGGTTGTTTTAACGCGAGCGTGGCTAACGCTAGCTGGCTAAAGGCTAACCTGTCTGCCCACTCACAGCCGTCATACAAAAACAACAGGCCGACCCATGGGAGCTGCAGCAGCATGGATAAAGCTTTAGCAGGTGTGACTAACAGCACCGAGACAAACCTGATGACAGGACAGATAAAAAGTGCAACGCGTGTTCGCTGGCCGCTCGCAGGTCTGAATAGGGTGAATGCAACCACGTTGGTTGAGCACGCTGAAGTTGGCTTCCACATCGAGGTCTCAGTTGAGGGACAGACAATATGAAGTCAGTTTCTGCATCTCTTAAGCGTGTAACCCCACAGTGAAGAATTTAAATAAAGCCTCAAGGTATTCTGGAAATCAGGTTCAGGAAGTTTTCTTCCACATGCACACCTCATTGAGGATGACTAAATATAGAGATGATCAATTGGAATATTCAAGATTGTGGATTTCATTTAGGTGTCTAATTTGTTAGGAGAAATAAAAAAGTTGAATAAATGTCAATGTGTGTAACAATGCATATTTAAACGGAGCAGCTCCGTCAAGAACTTTATTTGTCACAAGCATAATTATACACAGAATCACACTAAGTGAACACTATGTGTTTTGCACCCGTTTCATACATAAACACAAAAAAATATGTATGTACAATATTAGAGAAATAACTGACTCAAATAAATACATATACACAAGGCAATAGTAGACCGTCTATTGTACAAATCTTGCATGTTTAAGTTGTGTGGCTTTCGATCTGGAGCTGGAAAATTTGCCAAGTGTAATGCATTTCTGTATTTACAACAACAACACGTTTTGCAAATGATAGACCGTGTTTAATTAAGTTCAGTATCTCTGCGATAAACCGAGGCAACTTTATCAAGTGCAAACATGGTTTATGATCTAGACCTGGATTGAGGCAGTCAACAGGTGTCATCTTCAGCATTTACAAGAGAACATCAGTTTTTAAATAAAAACTGTCTATTAATTAATCTACAACTTCTTAGGCTGAAGCAGTCTAGAAAGCAGTTTATGAAAGTTTAAAATCAGCACTTGCGTTATATGGTTTCATTAAAAGAATGGTAAAACGTCAATTTTCTGCATACTAAGTTGTGTACATTTCCTAGGTAAATGTAATTAATATTTTCAGCAATAAAGACAGTAGAAACATTAGACATATATATAGTATAAGAAGGTCTGAATGGGAGGCTGACTTCGGTGTCACGCTTGTTTTGGGGTGAGGAGGCCGCTGTGGATCCTCGGGCTAGAGTTGAACAAAGCTCCACGAGGCCCCAAAGTGAAGTCACCGTCAGCCACCGTGTGTGCGGCCTTGTCTCGCAGCAATTATTACTCACTGGTTAACAACTGCCCCTCCAGAGACGTGCCTGCGGGCCCCAATGGTTCGCTCTTCTTGGGCACACCGGTCCCTGCGCTGCCCGGACAGGCCGCCGCTGAGCCGCCGAGGGAATACCCCGCTGGCGTCCCGCCACCCCCGGCCATGGACAGCGGGACGGGGCTCCCGCCGCCGCCGCCACCGTGCAGCGGCAGGCTCGCCATGGACGGATCCTCGTGCAGGAACTGGCACTCGTCTCCATAGAAGCAGGTTTTGTCTTTCGCGTAGTATCGGCAAAACTTCACCTTGACATTGGGTATACCGACACCCCCGAGCGGAGCGGCTGAAGGGGGGAGTCCACTGTTCATGGCACCGCCGCTGCCGCCACTGTTGCCCTAAGACGCTCGAACATAGAGACGCAGAGAGCTAGCGTGCTAGCCCGCTAGCCTTCCAACAGTCTCCCCCTCAAAAGCAACGAACTAATAACACTTCGGCTGGTGCACAGAACTTAGTACTCACATTATACGGCTAAGGTGCATTTTGGTTTCGGGGAATATCATTGCATGCGCGAGCTCCTGGTGGTTGTTGTTGTGCTCCATGCATCCGCCGCGCGCAGGTAGCCTGTTGTTGTTTTTACTCCGCTGCTACAGCAGCTAGCCGAGCTTTGCATTGTGGGTACAGGCTGCTGCAGACAGGAGCTGCACGCGCACATTATTATTATTATCATCAGCATCATTTATGTTGATATCACAGCCATGGGAGGGAGAAGTTTACAGTCTGCAAAAAAATAATAATAGTGAAATATTTAGATTAAAAAAAGCATAGACATAAATTTAAACTTAACTTTTAATCATTTATTAATTTTGCAAATTTATAAACGTTTAGCACTAAAACCTAAGATATGATTTCAGTTTTCCTTGCTGATCTACATTTAATAATGTTTACATGTTTGTATATTTTGCCACACCGACCAGGCGTGGCTCACATGCAGTTATACTTCCTCTATTTAAAAAACCCCTCGCGCGCATCTCGTTCACTACTTCTCCCACAGCCTAACCCGGGATGAGTAGACTGTGTGACCCGGACTGAGAGCCAGCATCATCCAGAGGCACAAAAAGATGATTGCAGGTGAGTAACTACTAGTCTCAGTTCTGTGGGCCCACTGTGCAGAATTGCAGTCAAATTTCAATACATGCATTTAATTTAGGAAGAACAGGATCTGAATCGTATTTATTTACACTCACCAGCCTTTTATAATTAATTTACAATCTCAAATGTGATTAAATGCAATTGCTCAGCACTGCATACTTTAAAAAAAAAAATTGTATTGCTTGAATCGTCATCTGGACATAAAAACATTGATTTAATAAAGCATTTATGACTGAAGAGACCATTACAAGCAGGTTTAACTTTTAGAGGAAGGATTTCTGATGTTTTGACTGCTCCTTTAATCTGCAAGAGAGATCACAATATTAGAAACACCAAAACAACACCACTGACATACTACAACCAATATCATACAATCTTAAAGTTGTTTTTTCAAAAAAACTCACAACTGCATCACTATTAAGGTTCAGATAAGTACCTAGTAATAACTGCTGATTTAAAGCATAAAGATACATTAAATATTTCACTATACTGTATATCATGAGTATGTTTTAGAGTATCAGTATTCAGAACAAAATAATTAAAAATGTGCTTACCTACTATGATCCCATGAGTTTTAAAGTTATGAGTTTTTATTCACATTGTAGAAGTAATACTACATGACCTGATTTTTAAAATAAATAAATAAATAAATAAATAAAAAAGCCTTGTAAAGATCAAAGATAAATGTATTTGCATCCATAATGTGTTGGCAGTGTTTTAAAGTTTTTGCAATACATTTATTTTTTTCCACTGCATTGTTTTTTCTCAAATGAAACTGTATTAGATTTTATATCTCCTTCATGTTTTAGCTGATGAAATATTTGAAATAAAACTTGTCATTTTCTGTCTTTCAAGCTGTTCTCCTGCTGTTGGCTGTCAGAGCGCTCTGCTCCGATGGTGCCCAGAATCACATTTGTCCACCCAGTGAAGAGGTAAAACTGAACCACAATCAGAAAATTTTTCTATTTCATCAGATGTTTCTGTGTACTTCTGAACTGACACAATTAATTCAGTTACTTTATAGGACTTTCCATACACAGCGCCGCAGCGCAGGCAAGCAAGTTTTTGTAAGAAGTCAGAAGGGGAAATAAGTTAACACAACTTCAGTCTTGTTTCATTTCTTGAACTCTGTCGATGTCCGTCATTTTAGTATGTCTTTTAAAAAAAAAAAAAGGTGATAAATTTCACTTTAATGGACATTTTGTTCGGTTTTATATTTGTATTTCCAATATACAGACCTGGGCTGCAAGAACATTATCACTTTCCTCACAAAATCTCCAAACATGAATTGTTGGCTTTACATGGATTGGCGTGCTATGTGCTTGTTAAATCTGTCTGTGATGCACACTGCGTTTCACCTAATTCCAGCTGCAGTTGGTTCCATCTCTCTGTGACCCTAAGTGGGATTAAGCGGGATTAACGATCACACTTTGTGTAATTTGTAGCAAAGAAACTCAGCATGCAAGTCAGCCCGTGTGTTCATGTGTGTGCCAACAATGAATATTTCGATGATGTGAAAAGACTAAAAAGTGTGTATTATCTACAGGTGGGGTGTTTTCGAGCAGGTGACTATGTGAACGCATCAGGTCCTGTCAGGATTGAATTGTCGGTCGGTATGAAACTGAACATCTCCCTGGAGGGCCTCTCTGAATATCCTGTGTGTGAGTGGTTAAAAGGAACCGACCCAATACTGACAATGTGAGTGAGTTTGGAAGAACTTCTTTTTATGTCTTTTTATGTGAATAAATAAACGGAATGATTTTCTTCCACCTCAACAGCAACCAGAGTCTCTTCATGATCACGCCAGTGCTTTCTGAGGCCGATTCGGGCCAGTACAACCTGTCCTGTGAAACTAATGGTGCAAGCAGGTCTTTGCCCGTCGATCTCCGTGTTGTGATAAGTGAGTAGCGGCTCTGCCCTTCTTGCGATTACAATGCTGAGCCAGCACTCAACATGAAGTGGTGTTATATGTTTCTGCAGAACGTCCCACAAAGCCACAGCTGATGCTGGTCCGCCATCCTTATAGAAATTCTCGCTTCTACGACTACAATTTCACGTGCACCTCTGAGGGTTCCCCAAAGCCCACAATCAAATGGACTGGGTATGTTGTTCATTTCAGTTGCTTCAAGCAGCACGTTACACCAGGAATCTGTGACTAATGAATTTTTTTTTTTACCATTTGAATAGAAACAGAGTTGGGATGAATGTTCGGTCAAGCAATGGAAAAGCCAAGAGCTCAATATCAAGTGTTCACTATACTACGAACGAAGTGACGTGCTGTGCTACAAATGCTGAAGGACAAGAATGCTCCCAAATATACGACTACGGTACTTTATCTTCAAAACTGTACATGTAGTGACTTAACTCCAAAGCGTGGTTCAGTTTCTTGAAAAAGTGAGAGTAAAGCAGACTAGAAACCTTGGACTGGACGCAAATAATCATCATGAATGTGATTACTGGAAAAAAGGAACGACTGTCAAGTGTTTTGTGTGACTTTGGGGCCTTCTGTATGTTTCAGACTTGGACAGCAGCATGCGGAAAACTTCTGAAGTTTCTAATGTGACTCTGAGTCCTGGTGACTCTTTACTGCTTCGCTGTCGAATACAGCGTTACACAGAGCCAGACCCTGTGTGGGAGAATGGCGGCAGCCCAGTGAAGGCCAGTACATGTGGGACTGACAATGAGGTACAATGGAAATACTAACTCACATCTTCGTATGGGGATATTACCACTGTGTTTGTGGTAAAAGGGTCACGAGACACACGTTGCAAAGCATCTCAGTGTATGTCACCAGCTTTGTCCTTGTCTTCCAGGTGTGCATTGCAACTGAGAAACAGTTGAAGAATCGTTTGGCCTACCTGTTCATGAAATCCCTCCGAAAAGAGGATAGTGGCACATATACCTGCAGGCATTCACAAAACAAAACAAAGTCTGTTTACATTAATGTCCAAGGTTAGTGGATGTCTTACTTATTTTTTTCCATCTACTAAAAATTAGCACTGAGTAATTTGTATTTAAAAAATGTATTTATTTCAAGTTTGACTCTATTATGCATGCATTTATTGTTGTGTTGCTTTAGCTGGAGGTTTCCTATCTGCTCAGCTGGATAAGAGCAAGATTCTATCAGCTCACAATGCATCCAGCTCCTGTTTGCGTGCCTCTGTCTCCTACCATCCGGTGCTCCAGCAGTGTTCCTGGGAGGCCCCTGATAAACATATTACCAAATGTGTCAGGGATGAATGGGTAACAAAGCACAGGTAGTTCCATCATACATTATTTTAGAGCTTGACAATGTGGTTAGTGTGTTTGAGTGTACTCCAACAGGTACCGGGAGGAAAAAAAAAAAATACTATCACGGTGCATAAATGTTAATGACACACCAAGCTTATATGGAAATGTAATTAAATGGTTTTTATGGTCTGAGTAAGCAAAAAAATTCATAAGAATTTAGTTTGAAGCTGTCGTGATGCCTCTCGTAGGACTGTGAAGCTGTGTGAGCCACTCGCATCAGGAAATTACAAGTTACACCTGAAGTCTGGAGCGCAAAACCAAACAAAAACCATATCAGTGTGTGTGGTCGGTGAGTTATTGTAAATTATTTGCATTTTTATTTTTCGTTTTCTACTTTCCACATACATTTCAACACTGAAGAGCATATACCGCACCGCCTTTTCTTTCCTTTTTCTTGAAGACAAACCAACGTTCAGATGGATCAATTTCAATGATAGCATCACTGTTGAGACGGCGAGTCTTGTTCCAGCAAATCACTCCTGGATGTTTTGTTCTTCATTCAATCAAAGGTAAGATTCATGAATGTGGTGACGGTCGAGCTGCTCTGTCCATGCAGAGGACATGGACGCCCTCAGAATTCAATGCCCCTGTTATTTGTCTCCCCACAGCTGTGAAACAGACTCTTCTTGGGAAGAGATCCCAAACACCTTTCAAACAGACGCCAGTGTTTTTTGTAACAAGCCAATCAGTAGCTCACTGAGCAAAGCTTTACTGGATGAACAATATTTGAAGTTTTGCCTGGCAAATTCTATTGGGTCATGGTGCAGCAAGGTGTACTTCTCATCTTCACCTGTGGTCCTCAAAGGTACTGAGCACTTTTTGTCCAAAATGATTCAATAAAATTGTTAATTCACATGGTTGATTATTCTCTTTGGATAGCTTCAGGCGAGCCACGTCTTGATGACAGAATGACACTGCTGAAAGTAGGCAGCTTGCTCCTGCTTCTGGCTCTGGCGGTGGTCATCTTGGTGCTCCTGCGCTTCATCAGAAAGAAGGTATATGAAGTGTCAGATCGGCACACACAGAAGTACAAACACACACGCAGAACATGGCACCAAACTGTGTTTTTCCCACAGAAACCCCAGTATCAGCCACAACTTCAAATGATCGAAATGGTTGGACCCAATGATAATGATTACATCTTCATCAACTTCAAGAACTTTGAGTACAACAGGAAATGGGAGTTTCCAAGAGAAAACCTTGAGCTGGGTATGAGTCACTCCAGATGCTACACATGATATTATTTATGGTTGGTACTTGAGTGAAACAATACAATGGAAAAGTGCACAACAAGGCTGAGTTGAACGAGCGGGTTTGATGTTCAAGTCCCCCAGCTCCCTCTGTTCATGTCTCAGAGTGTCCTTGGTGCACGACATTGCACTTCTCAATGGAGGTAGATCATCTTTTACAAGTAATAAAAATGTGAGGTCCATTTACCAGTTGAAATCAAGCATTAAAAAGTTAAAATATTTGTTTTTAAATGTTTCCACTTTGCTTGCTTTTTGTGTTCAAGAGTTTTGCCTGTCTTGCCTTCAAATTGTGATTTGTTTGTTTGTTTGTTTGTTTGTGCTTAATTACGATTATTTATCTCAATTGTGGAAGAAATCTCTTAGCCCATGAACCTGGGAAGGGATTCTTTCGAGGTACGCAGCAGCAATAACTAAAATGAAGTCCTTTCCAGGTAAAGAACTGGGCGCTGGAGCGTTTGGCATGGTGGTCCATGCTACAGCTTATGGCATCAACAAGCCGGGTGTCTCCCAGCAGGTGGCTGTGAAGATGCTTAAAGGTCAGTGTTTATCTTTGACGTGTGGAGTGTTAAGGATGATGATTCAGAGGCTGATATCGTGTTTAACCGCTGCAGAAAAACACCAGTCAGTGGAGAAGGAGGCTTTGATGACAGAGCTCAAGATGCTGACTCACATTGGCCATCATGTCAACATTGTGAACCTGCTTGGTGCATGCACTGACACGGGTATTTCTCCACAGCACAGTGAATTTCCATGCAGCCATCACCGTCAAATTGGATCAAATGTTGATTTCTCATGATCTGATGGCCTTTTGCAGGACCCATATATCTGATTTTCCAGTACTGCTGTTTTGGGGACTTGCTGAACTACTTGAAAAGCAACAGTAAACACTACCACAAGTCTGTGACTGATGCTTTCAACAAGGACCGCTTCAGCAGCCTTTATCACAACCTGCAGCCCAGGAAGAAGTCAAGGTGGGAACACAAGCAGATGGGATGGAAAGAAAAATACAAGAATTCGAAGGAAAAAAGTTGAACTGTCGGGCAATGGCATTTATCCAAACAAGTTTATCTGTTAACTATCATTAATCTATTTATATTTGTTAAAGGTTTTAGGGGATGAAAAAAATACCAACATGACAAATATGTCACATTTGTGTTTTGTCAGTGAACTCGAGGCAGCGGTGAATGATTACGTTGCCATGCACAGTTCAACCACCAGGGGGCAGGAGGACATCGCCCTGCTCACGCTTAACTCCAGTGACATGGATGGTTATGAAGGTCAGAAACAAGATTTAAAGCCAGACTCAGATGGAGGGTCCAAAATGACTAACTTCAAAGTACAACATATCTTCTTTCTTATAGACATTAAATTGGCTTGTTTTTCATCAAAACCCACAGATTCATATCAGCTAAAATACATGCTTATTTAAATAAGTATATGTAGATAAATCCCTGCACAAATACCACATAAGGCAGGCAACCACTTATTTGATTCTGCTTCACAGACATGTTGCTGCTATTGTATTGAACATTATTAAAACACTATTCAACCACAAATTACAATAAGGAGACTGTTACATGTACAAGTACAAAATTTACAGCAAAGTCACACTTTAGCAGAGAAACGTTTTCTCTGTCTTCACTGTTCCTATAATTCATAAATGTCTGTAATTTATTTGCATCAGCATTTCATGTATATGCATCAGGAAACTGGAGCAGTGCTGTTTTTGTAATATCGGACCCGGTTTTGAGACACGTAGTCAAATAGGTCACTGACGCACCATCATGTTAAATGAAAGATAATATCTGTATACGCAGAAACTAAAAAGAAATGCTTGGCTTTGACGATTGTAACTGAGCGCGGTTTTTCTGCAGACCCAGAAATCTGCGAAACCGACGACCAGACTGACGACTATCAAGCCATGACCTTTGATGACCTGCTGAGTTTTGCCTTCCAAGTGGCCAAAGGCATGGAGTTCCTTTCCTCCATGAATGTGAGACACAAGCAGACCACTCCGTGTACATTTTTCATCTGTTAACCCAAACAACAAGCACGCCGCATTCAGGGTCCAGATGTTGATAAAACACACATCGGTGGGGATAAAATGATCAGTTGTTTAAGGAAATAGTCAGCTGCCAGCGTATTGATTGATAGATGTTGTAATGATGGTGTCCAAGGTATATTTCTAAAATATATTTATAATTATGTTTCTCATGACATGCGATTTCACATCAATTTTCTAGCTGTAACGATTGTAAACATTTGGAGCGTTGTGTGATTTTGACTGATGTTTAAAAAGAACAGAATATTAATAAAAACTTAAATTTAAATGATAAAACTTAAAATAGAAAACTCAAAAGTGAGTGAAGATTGCGTCTGTCCACAGTGTATCCACAGGGACCTGGCAGCTCGGAATGTGTTGGTGACAAAGGGCCGACTGGTGAAAATTGGTGACTTTGGGCTGGCCAGGGACATCGACAACGACTCCAACTATGTCGTGAGAGGAAATGTACGTCCGTTTTACATTCTCCAGTGATTCAGCTCAAACTGGACTATTTCTGACCTTGTTATGACGGCGACTGCTTCCCGGTCCTTCAGGTGCCTCTGCCCGTGAAGTGGATGGCACCAGAGAGCATCTTTCATGGGATGTACACCACGAAGAGTGACGTCTGGGCTTACGGCATTCTACTCTGGGAGATATTTTCACTTGGTAGTTGTTGCATAGGGCGCGCACTCTCATTGTGCACAACACATTTAAGAGAAAATGGACACAGGATCACTTCCTACGTAATGGTAAACCGCCGATGTTTTTTTCCTCAGGTGTGACTCCGTACCCAGGCATGAAGGTGGATCACACGTTCTATTCAATGATCGATAAAGGATTTAAGATGGAGGCTCCATACTATGCCAACGACTCTGTGTAAGTGTTTTCGCTTCAACAAGATTTCCAGCACTCCTGCGTTGACGTTCTAATATTTCACAACAATCGCAAAAAGTTTGGTGGTAAAACTGAACTGGTTTGAATTGCTAACAATGGCAGCAGAAACTTTATCATATGTGGAAACATCTTTTTAAAAAGTTGGTAACGGTGATTATTGTGGATTTCATGCATGAGCATCATGTCCTTACATCCAAGCTAATTCAACAGTCTACATCCCGTTGCTTCCTTCTTCAGATATGAGATGATGTGCAACTGTTGGGCCTTGGATTCCTGCGACCGGCCATCTTTCTCCAAGTTGGTGACCTTCATGTGCAGCCAGCTGACTGACAGAGAGGAGAAGGTATGCTGGAATTGATTTGTAGGTTCAACTGCAAACATCACAGGGAAGTGTTTCCACTTACACCACGAGACAGGCACTCTCCAAATTGTACCTGATTTATAATCAAGTCCGACTTCCTTCTCCAAACTACTTTCTTTTCTGTAGCTCTACCACAACATGCTCGACCAGACCTCCAGTGACTACCACAATTCATCAGCCATTTTGGACATTTCAGCCTTGGCTCAGGAGATCAAAGGCGGCACGCCGTCGGCCAACAACTACTGTCAGACTCGTCCGGCTGAAGGTAGAATAACTGCAGGAACACCGGACATGGTGGAATCTGAGAAGGAGCAGCTGAAGAGGTCCGACGCAGAGTGATCTCAACATGTAAAGAGTTCTTACACAATAGGTACTTACTGGAGAAGGGACTGACGTCCTTTTACTTTCTACTCGGTTCAAACAGCATGTGTAGCGCATTGTTAGCAGAATTCGATCAGCTGAGCAAATTGTTTTATTGCATTGTGTTATTTCAATGAATTATATTTTTGCTATCAAAATATTCTCTGAATGTAAACAGCATTGTTTTATTCTCTTGTGCAGCTAAAAAAAAGTAGTTCTCAGGACATTAATGAGGACATGTATTCATAGAAGTATGAGGTTTTATATATATATATATATATATTGAGACAACATATTGTAGCAACAGGTCCTAAATGTTTTTGCCTTAAAACATTAGTACACATTTATACATCAGCACTTATTATAAGCAGTTCAAGCATTTTTTTGTACATGCCTAAAGTATTGTTTACATCTTTTTCTTTTTGGTTTTATTGAATATTATCCTGTGTTGTAACTTTATATATGCTGTAAAATGTATGTTACTCATTAAAACAATTAACTTTAGTGTGCATGTGCATTTCTCATGTCAAACTTGAATAGTTCCTCTGGACTTTAAGATAAAGAACGTTTCATCTTTTAACAAACATTTTACAAGGACATTTCATTTCTCCCTTTTTATGACCCACTAGTGATGGAATATGAAAATCAGTATTCTCACTTAATTCATACTACATTTGTGTTTATTTTTATGTCTGTGCACTTTCATACTTCAGCAGATCATACACAGGTTTGCAGGGAAAGTTTTGAGAGGTCACTGCATAAAAATTGAATGTAAAAACATGTTCAATCAGAAATATGACACACGAGTTCCGCACTGTAGTCTAACGGTCAGCACTCACAGATACCTCCGGGTCAAGTCAAGGATTTAAAATCTCAAGTAGCTATTTTATTTAGAATATTAATGCTTTTTTCTGTATGACCTGTTTGTTGATGCCAGTTATCACAGTTTAACCCAATTTTTGGGGTGAATCCTGGGGCAAAGTTCTAGTTCTCTGATTTCTATTAGATATTATAAACAATCTGGGAGTTACAGATTGTAGGAAGAAAGTTAAATCCTGCCAATGATGACACAGATGGGCACATCAGAGTTAACCACAGTTGGACACTGTGTCCTGTTTGTCCACCGGTACGTTCACCCTGGTTGCAAAGCGTTCCCACGAGATCAATAAACTCTGGCTGTGCAACCACCAAAGTGTGCTCCCGTCTAAACATGGACATCGGCGCAGTAAATGCTCTCCCGTACGAGGATTTCGTGGATATTTTCGGTAATGTGGTAGAGAAATGTCCGATCATAACAGCCGCTGTGTGGTCCAGGCGTCCCTTCGCCAACCTAAATGCTTTGGAGACGTCGATCAATGAGTTCATAGACGAACTCCCAGAATCAGGTGACGCACTGACCCATTCCACCAGATTTGAGCATGTTGTCGTTGCTTTTGTTTCTTACACGTTGCTTCCTCCATTAATTGATTCTGTGCGTAATGGATCCGATTATAACGTTGGCGCTGCAATAATCGGCGAACTCGTGTGCGCAGGTAAAGAGGGGATCCTGAGGTGTCACCCGGACCTTGCGGGCAGGGACCTCCAGAGCGGTACTTTGACCAGGGAGTCGCGCGAGGAGCAGGCGCGCGCCGGTATGGACGCGCTGAGCCCGGGGGAAGCCGCGCGCATGGCCCGGCTCAACAACGAGTACAAGAAGCGCTTCGGGTTTCCGTTTGTCATCTGCGCACGAATGAGCGACAAAAGCACCATCTTGCAGCAGCTGTCCGAGCGCCGCCTGCACGAGCTCCCGGAGGAGAGGGCGCGAGGCATTGAGGAGGTGAAGAAGATCTTACGCGTGCGTCTGCAGAGTCTCGTGTTCAGTGACACTCCAAACAAACTGTAAAACTTTTACATGTGCCGCTTTACTCATCTCATGGCTGTGTTTGCTGGTGGGTTTAAGGGACGTCATACATTCTTTATTCCAAATGTATAGTTCCTATTCATTTATCAACAATATTGCAATAATGAACGCTTGAAAAAAAATGCGCATCTCTGTCATTTAACAACGTACATAATATAAAAATGGTAGGAAAACAATGTAATGTAAAACTTTAAGGGGGGGGGGTCTGAGAGTGTGCTGTAGCACCGCTTGTTGGACTGTATGAGGAACTGCATATATGAAATAAAACATTCCTCCATTAAACCAATGGTCGGAGTCGTTTTAGAAAGTTAAAAGAAAAAAAAACATTTCAAATCAAATATAAAATATATGAAAGTTCACATTATGTTTCAATTCACACCAAATGAAATGGCCTAAGTCACCAACTGACATTATAGTATGGGGTCAAACAGCATGATCTGTTTAAATAAGGGGGTCAGTTTGTTATATTTACCAGAATAAACAAGAGCTGGCCCTTGTTAAAAAAAAATAATTAAATTGGTTAGAAAATAACTTTGACCATTAGTTTAAGAAAGTGTCGACATGTATAGAAAAAATAAGTGTCTCAGCCACTGCAATTCAACAACACAGTAATAGAAAAAAATACTTACTAATGTTAGTAATGAATCAAGATTAGTAATGTAGTATCTATTTTGTAAATATATTGTGTACATGAATCAGAATGTCATACAACAACATTCAGAAATGTATGGTTATGTAAATAGCTGTCAGTGATCACAGTTTCATCTTGAAATGCGTTTATGTCCTGTAAATGCTTCTCACGCAATTATTTTCACTGGTAAATCAGTGAAAATGGTCTGGTCAGGATAATCAAACGTTAGTTGGTTAATTGATTACAAAAGCTATAGCTACTCCATACAGACAGCATGACACGGATTTTACAACAAATCTTACATGGAAACTTGCAAAACTATATGAAACTTATAATAACGCCATCTGAATGCAATAGTGTCAAAAGAGGTGGTTCCTTTGTGGTCTCCGCATCTCGTGTCAAACATATTTAAAAACACGTGTCGATGAATTGTCCTTTTAGTCCGGATATCGTCCACGAGAATCCTGGAAAAAGTAAAATAAGCGCTTTAAATAAATGGAAATTCTAGGAGAGACTTTCATCTCCTCATAATAAAACTACAAACCCAATCGAGACGAGAATCCATTCAAATCCTTGAGTTCTGCATCACGTCGGGGTCCAGTCTGCGGAGTTCCTCCCTCCAGTGGATCTATGCGGGCTCTCTGGACCCGGTGGCAGGGAGCGTGTGCGCGTGCAGCGGGGAGACGGGGGGCGTGCTGCTGTGAGGTCCGTTCGTGGAGGAGACTCCCCCCGCCGCTTCGCCCTGGTCCCCGGAGGTGATGGAGGAGTCCTGGTCCGGGTCGGCCCCCCGGGCCCTCCTCCGGTCCTCCTCCTTCTTCCACTTCATGCGCCGGTTCTGGAACCAGATCTTGATGTGGCGCTCGGTGAGGCTCAGGGTCAGCGCGAGCTCCACGCGGCGTGGCCTCGAAATGTAGCGATTGAACAGGAACTCTTTCTCGAGCTCCAGCAGCTGGGCGCGCGTGTAGGCTGTCCTCGTGCGTTTGTTTTCCTCCGTCTCCGCCATCACGTACGGCCCTGAACCCACACACATTTGTTTGCATTAGACATTTGCACAGAAAAGTCCTTAATTAGAGGCATTGTCAGTCTTGTTTGAACTCAAATCTCCAGCTGCCACAAGGGAAAAAAAATAAATAAATCAATGAAAAAATGATTAATGTACTTATTAGAAGACCACGGGCAAGTTGTCAGAGAAATATTGTGTTTATCTTATGATTAAAAATAGCTTGAAATTTAAATTTCTGGAATTGACAGTCACTTTAGATATATATTATTCTAGGTTTACAGCTGATATTTGTGGTCCGTTATATGGAAAATTACTTTGGAAATAAGAATTTGGGCTGAACTGCATGTTATTTCCTTTGACTAATATGTCCAGCACATGTGCTGACCTACATTGAAGGATCAAGTAAAACAGCAATAAAAAGAGTTTATGCCGATATATTGAGGCTTTTAATATTTCAAGACACAAGCAGATGGACGTCACGCAAGAATTGTCCTCGAACTGAATTGCCGCAGACAAAAAATAAAAACAAACCTCGATGAATTCGAGGTTTTTCAAGATGTCAGGTGACCCTTAGAGAAAACTATGCGACAGTGTTGAACAGTTACTAAGGCGCACACAATTTTCCCAAAGACAAAACAATCAAAAGTTGTGCAGCAAGAAACAACACGATATTTTCCACCAACTTGTTTGCATTGTTGTTCCTTTGTGTTAATTTAATGTTGTTCTTTTAGATTGTATGCACATGGTTTATATATTTGGAGATGATTTCACAGTGTGTATATCCTGATTAAAACCGTCGCCATAAACTTTATGTGAATGCAACTTTAATGTAAAAAAATGTTTATGGAAACAAATGACAGCTTTTGTTCTGATAACTTCCAATGACAATATTTAAGGCAGTTTAACAAAGCTTTGCCTTTTCTTTTTTAGACTGGGCAAAAATGTAAATGTCAGACACGACACATTTAGCTTTAAATTACAGGAACTTTGTCATTTTATACTAACATGGAACGCATGGTTGCCTTGTATTGTAGGTTATGTGACAGCTTTTTCAAGTGTTATCAAATGAACACACCTTTTAGTTCATTTAAGCAGAACTTTTCTTTTTTGGAAATTCTAATAAATGTGAATCTAATTCATCACTCCTTGCCCTTCCTTTGCGTAAGTAAATTATTCAGCAACTGTCCTACCTCAGCCACAACCCTGAAATTCAATTAAATTAAAAATAAATTAAAAAAAGAATGAGATCTCTTACAGGTAAACAGAGATTACGTCCTCAACACCCTGAGGCAATCTGAGATTTGCTGAATTATTTGCAAAGAACACACATATTGTAACGATAAGACCCGAAAGGGCAAACAAATTGACCGACAAACTAAATCTCCTGAATAGAAAGCTTTTGAAACCAGAGTGGTGGTTAACACAATTTCATTTAACTAAAGGTTTAAAAACTCTCACATTATATGTGCCATGTTTTACCTGTCCAGGAACTTTTCCAGGTGTGTGCGTGGGATTTCGTGGTTTTCATCCAGGGGAATGGCAGGTGATATCTGCTCTGATCGACCGTGTCCCCGTATCCCGGAGTTTGGAGAGGTTGCTGCTGGAGCCCCTGCGGGTGGTGCAGCTGAGGCACGCCCGGATCCTCCCGTATGCTGTGCAGACTGTAGGCCGGGGTC
Source organism: Lipophrys pholis (assembly GCF_963383615.2). Taxonomy (NCBI): domain Eukaryota; kingdom Metazoa; phylum Chordata; class Actinopteri; order Blenniiformes; family Blenniidae; genus Lipophrys; species Lipophrys pholis. Next base: position 10,111,231 of record NC_137648.1, read on the forward strand.
ATGTCCGGCAGGCCGGCCGGCTCCAAGGCTCCCATGGACGGTGGCGAGTAGACGGAGTGCACCTGTCTGCTCATGTAGAGGCAGGGCGGCGGGCTCTGGCTGTACTCATCACCTTGTGATCTCTGGTAGACGCACGACTCCTTAAAAACCTGAGTGGGAAAGTAATGATCTTCCCGGTTCATGGTTGTGCGAGGACCCGAGGCTGCAGGGCCGATTCCCTGCGCACATGCACCGCACCAGCTGCCTTCGCGTGGACCTTCAGCTCTGCCTTCCTCTGGCGCAACTGCGAGGCACCTGCGGCTCCACACAGGTGTGTCACCGTGGCACCATGTGACTCTGGAGGGAGCAAACCATTGGTGTCACTGTTTGTTCAGAACAGCAGACCCACGGAGCTCACTTCCAGGATGTTCGACAGGTTGTAGGACTTTTCGAGCAGACAGACTGTCTCCGCGTAAATCAATGCAGCGTGAGTTTACCTGGCATCCACCTGAGCTCTCTCAGCAGAAACACGAACTGGCCGGTCTCTGGGACTCTACCTCCATAAATGGGTTAAAAGGTTCATGTTAGTCTAGAGCCGCCTGCATGGGAGGAACATTTTGGATTGTCCTCAAACAATACGGGCATCGACAATTTATATGGATGTATCTCTTGTCTGCACACTGTGACTGATAAATCGATACGTATGGGCGCAAACATTGGTTGACCTGCGAGATAAGAGACCTGGATGGAGAGACAGTTGTCTTGGAAACACGAATGAAAAGCGCCACAACTTCTTTTCACAGCTCTTTCTCACCTAACAACTCTTTTTCTGACGTTTAAAATGTACCCATTAAACTTTTGAAAATGCATCATTTAACACCATTTTTGCGCGGCTTGGTCCACGGTCCCCTCACGAAGCGGCCCTTGGCGACGACAAACACGGAACGGGCGCTGGTCGCTGCACTCTCGCCATGTTTGCTGGCCATTAGCAGCCAGCGGCCTCTGCGTTCGCCCCATTAACCAGAGGTTCTCGTGGTAAACCAATTAAGCTCGAGAGATCGGCTGAACTCAATTAACAGCCGCGCGCGGCGTGACGCGTTGCTCCATAGCGCTCGTCTGCACCGTTACGCAAATGTTTTTCAGCCGTCTGCTTTAAACGAAAGTGTGATGTACTCATGTTTTGATGCAAGTTGTACAGGAAGACGGGGCTTTTACATTCACAGTGTGTACCAACAGACGGTATTTGCACAGGGTTCTTCAAAAGCAATTATGGCACTTTCCACGTATCTTAATGGGGCACTCAGCGATGCAATAAAGTTCAAGCAAACCGAGTCTATACAAAACACCGCCTACACTCTGGCCTAATGGTGTTTATATTTGATCATTGTTTCAAAAAGGAAGGAAACAGTTAACCAAAGATATTCTCAACTAGTGGAGACAGGCAATGTGATTTATGAAGCGTGATGCGCGTAAAAACGCTTTTTACCTGATTTCTCAGAATTTTTTTCCGTGTGTTTAATGGTCTATGCGAGAAGTCCTGACACTTAAAGTTACTGTAATAAACCTACTGGTGATGTTGAGCAAAGGGGCAGCCTGCGGTCACTTGTATAAAACCCAATGCAACAATGAAAAAATCGAGGTTAAATGGAAACGGACCAGATGGAGAGATAAACAGTATTACAACATCTGAGTCCATCTGCTCTTAAAAAGCCCCAATAACCAGATGGAAGAATGCTGACGACTTTATACATGGAAACCAACCTTTTCTACTCCAGGTACAAACAATTCTAACAAGCTCAATCATGTGAGGGGGAAAAAAAACACACAAAGGTAGGGTCATCCATAGGAAATAAGAAAAAAATAATTTTGTGCAGCTCTGTGGGCCACAAAGCAGTTTCAGGTCCACTGTGCTCTTGGGAAAGAAACCAACCTCTGGAGATGGAGTGCTGCTCTTGCTCAAGCAGAGGTACAGTGGCTTGCAAAAGTATTCATACCCCTTGAACTTTTCCACATGTTGTCACATTGCAACCACAAATGCAAATATATATTTTTTGGGACGTTATATGATCGCTTGAAATAATTTGCAAAGAAGAATGGGCAAACATTCTAGTCTCTAGATGTGCAAACCTGGTTGAAACAGACGCCAAAAAAACTTGCTGCAGTCATTGCTCCTAAAGGTGGCTGAGACTTTTGCATGCCACGCTTTTTTATTTGTGAAATAATTTAAAACCATGCATCATTTGTCTTTCACTTGACAATTATGCTGCACGTTGTGCTGGTTTATCACATAAAATCCCAATAAAATACATTAACATTTGTGATTGTCATGTGACAAAATGTAGAAAAGTTCAAGAGGTGTGAATATTTTTGCAAGCCACTGTATTAGTCCGTTTCTCCATCTCTGTCTTCATTTCTGTTGCGTCCATCCACATGTGTCCTGTCATTGTCGTCTCTGTGTCTTTGGCGTCTGTCTTTGTCTCTGTCCAGTTTCTTGTCTCTGTGTTTGCGGTTGTCCCTGTGATAATGTTTAGAATCTGAGTGGCCTCCGTCTCTCCTGTGTTCCCTGGGAGGTGACCTGCTCCGGTCGCGGCTTCTGTCGGAGGACTCGCTTCTCAGGCGCCCTCTGGTGGCGGAGTTTCCGGTTCTGGGTTCATCTCCGCGCTGCTGCAGGCCGGCTGAGCGCAGGGTGTTGAGGAGGAAGCGCTTGTTGGTGCTGCGCAGAGGGCACTTCAGCCTGACAGAGAGAGACAACAGACACGTGTGTGTCATCTGTCAAGACGTGGGGCGGCAGATTAGACATGTTACACTTGCCTCCCTGAGCATTAGAAAGAGGCAGATGGACTGGCCACCGAGATCAGAGCTAATAACAACTACACTATATCACTGGACACATTAACTGAAACAGGCTCTCTCCCACAGAGCAGAAAATGGAGATATTGATTCTCAGGGTCTTCTTTCCACACATCTTTGTATGAATGAGTTAATCACAGAAAAGGCGGTGGGAGTACTTATTACACTATGAAATCTGCATAGAATTAAACAGTACAGAAATTGTAATTTTTTTACTTAGACTGGGTGTTTTGAGCTCAGGATGTATTTTTCATATAGCCTATCAACCAAACAAAAGGCTGTTGGTTTTCAATGCAGATGTAGTTTCATCATCGATCGCTCAACAAAACAAACTAACATTTCAGAAAATAGTTTTTTTGGTGAAGCCCACTGCTAAAAATGAAATAAAACAAATATTGTAATCTGTAAATATACTTGTTTATGAGACTGATGTGCCTTGCTCTCATGTTGTGAGATGGAAAATAAATAATGTATGTCAAGATGTCTGTACTTCATATTTTGAGTCCCTGTACATAACATGCATTTTCAAGTCCTTATGATTTTATAGTTTTTAGTTTTGAGAGGAATTACTTGGGCTATAGATTCATTGATTCTGCCAGTGAATGAGGATGATCTTAAGCAATAAAAAGGCACACTACGCCCACAGAATAATTATTTAGGAGAGGTATTTCCACCGTCAAAAAAAAAAACAAGTTTAAAATTAGGTGTTGTAATATCATAACACATAAATCATATTAAGAAATCAGAGAGGTTTTCAGAACTGGTTCAGTTTTGTAAATCTAAGCAAGCAACTAAATACAAATAAAGTTTAACCGGAAAAGTGGAACATTTGCAACAATATGTGCTATTACTATGGCATATTTGTCTATTCTCACTACACCTTAAAATGACGGACAGGGACTAATCTGTTGAGAGTACTCTGCCCTGTGCAGAACATTAGTCTTGGCAAGCTCAAGACCTGCGACCATGGATATATGGATGAGTAGGCGGGCTGGAGCTGCCTCACATATACATCTGTTGACAAGCAACAGTGAGCCATTCACAAATAACAGGCGTGTGCAGGCTGACACTGATCAAATGTCCAACACGGTGCTTACCATCCTGTGGGGCCCATCGTTTCTGCTCTGAGTCGAGCCCTGTCAGTCTCCTTGAGGAGCTCCTCTATTGCGCGTCTAGATGGAGGAAGATAAGGGAAAACACCAACAGGAGTTACATGAAGTGGAGAATGTGTGTGTGTGTGTGTGTGTGGGGGGGGGGGGGGGGGGGGGGGGGGGGGGACAAAGGTGGTACAAAAACTCCAAGGAGAAGCCAAGGGGAGGATGATTTAATCAAGTGAGAGTAAACGGAGTGATGCGGAGGGAGAGGAGTGAATCACGAGGAGAGAATGAGGGACAGCGGCAGTGTCCCGGTTTGACCTGAGCAACTGATTCAGCAGTCTCAGCAGAAGAGATGTGCTGATATATCCAACCTTTAACCACACAACACAGGCAGCTAAAGCTATCTGATACATGAGGGCTGGCTTTCCTTACAGTTGCTGCGTACAATTAAATACAGCAGCTGTGACCCAAATATAACCCTCTCTCTCGCTGCTACCATAAAGAGAGGGCTGCTCACGCCAACAAACAATAAACAGAGGTAATTACATACTTTTCCAGTTCATTATCGCCCGCCATCACGTCCTGGTCACTTGTAGGCGAACACGCGAGAGAGTTAATTGAAGTAAAATCGATGGGAGTAAGTTAATTAACCAAACATCTCTTGTTTACCTCTATGCGTGGTCCTTCAGCAGAGGACCCTGTGGTTTTCGCCGCCCTTCAAAATGCCTGATGGCTTTCAACACGGAATATTAATGCAACTGTCTGAAAATTGATTAAATAAAAAAGTCATAATTCAGTAATATTACAGTTTTAACAAAATTATAAAAAATTTTCTTGAACCATTGACCCCCCCAAAAAACACGATATTTTATACAGGTTTAAAAATACATAATTACAACATCAGTAGATATAACAGAAACTGGATAACCACCTTTTATAATCAATTTCACGTCATAGTTTGACGTCATATTGATGAACGGCAGACGAGGTTTTTTTATTTTGAGCAGGCGCTTTAATTAGCCACCTCTCATTCTGCGCTTGACGGACAGCCTCAAACCACGCCCACCTCCGTTGACTGACAGCAGTGGGCGGGGTCAGCGCCGCCAAAGGCACGGGGGCGTTTTCGTGCGGGTTTGCTTTGCGCTCTGTTGCGGTGAATGCGTGATTGAGGTCCCGCCGCAGCTAATCATCGCCCCCCCCCCCACCCCCCACCCCCTCCCCCTTTTCGGGGCAGGAGTGCACGGCGGCGCGGAGGAGCAGCCGGGGTAGGTAGCGTCACATCTGCATGCATCCTCTGCCTGCGTGAACGGTGTCTGTGTGCGGCTGAATGTGCACTGATATTGCCGCTGTCGCTTCATCTGTCCGCGTTTGTACGCCTGTGGGAGGTGGGATGGAGTCAGACAGATGGGGGGGGCAACGTTAGAAAATTGCTTTTGTCTAAAGAAATGTTATGCGTGGAGCATGACACTGCAGTTACAGCATTTTCAGTGAAGATCTGGGCTGTGACACTAAAGAAAATGATTGCACATTTTATTTTAACCACTGTCAGCTTTATTTTTGTTTAGTTTTTTTAATCGCTGTCTGTGTGACTGGTGTGAAAAAAATTGCCTTGCGGAATAGCCATGGGCCTGATCTTCCAAGTGGCTAACAGTCTTTCTGGATATTTTAAGATAAGGGATGGGGGGTGTTATCAAAATGTAGGCTAAGCCGACAGGACCTGACATTTCAAATCTGTGGCCTACTGCATAATTTCATCTTTTCTGGAAATGTAATTTCCGCATGTCTATTGCGTGACCTGTCATGTACTGCAAGATTAGATTGTCATTTCTGTAAAAATGAACAATGAGCAGATAGGGGTGCAGAGCCAGGACATGATATTTATCAATACACAGAAAAGCAGTGCAATGACAATAACAGCATGGCCTTGGACTCACACACACGCTGGTATTGAAAGAGAGACGTTTCACAGGCATTTGCTACTGTTCACATTACTTGTGTAAAGGAAGCTGTTGCAACAGAGTTCAGCTGTGTTTAAAATAGATCCAAGTGCTTTTCGTGGCAACCACTCTAAACTCCTGTTACAGTGAAAACCTGAAGACTTTACTTATTGATAAAGACTATTCACATGGTCTGGTACCTAAAAAGCTTCTGACGTGCAAGCGCGTGTTTGCTTCTCCTAGAGTGGACTCATGCTTGCACATCTTTAGAAGTGTGTGTGTGTGTGTGTGTGTGTGTGTGTGTGTGTGTGTGTGTGTGTGTGTGTGTGTGTGTGTGTGTGTGTGTGTGTGTGTGTGTGTGTGTGTGTGAGAGAGAGAGAGAGAGATGTGGTGATGTCACAGCTTTGTTATAGAAACAGAGGAGCCTTGTGTCCTCATGATTAATTCATGTCCAGCTGCGGGATAGAGACAGAAGCAGCCAGTCACACACAGACAGGAGCACGTACTTAAAGGAGGCTGAAATAAGTAACTACCGGTCCGGTAGCCAAGGAGACAGCAGAGACAGGTTGTGACAGAAATGGGTAGCCAACGAAGACAAGATGAGAAAAAAGCAGCGAGGAAAAAAAGGGGATGAGAGAATCATCCAAGGGGACTGTCATCATCAGCTACGCTGTCTGACACGCTTTCAGGCTGTACCAGGGAGGAGCAGAGCATCCTGCTGAGAGAAGTGCATCTGTTGTGTGGCTCCTCTGCATCCTTCTCTGGCTACACTCTGAATGTCAAGCCCCACTGAACAGAACAGGATTCAGGTCGTCATGGAGACAGGAGCAGACCCTCACTGGAAACAGAGGCAGGTAGTCACACTGTGGCTGGGCCAGCCCCCACCGAGTGTGGAGGCACGCCCTCTGCTGTCTGCGGAGAGCGTCAGGCCCACAGAGAGGGAGGCTGTGCTGGCTGAGGGGCTGAGGGGCTGAATGGCTCTGGATGCGATGCTCTGTGCATTAGCTCTGGGGACAGCTCTCTGCTCGATGGAGTGCTATATTTCAAGACTTTTGCTTTAGGCATGTTCTCTTTCTGCTGCAGAGGAGGCTGAGTGCATCCGCCACACATGGCCTGAACCAAAAATATCTAGCATTTCAGAAAAAGGTCCTGCCATTTTCTTCGCTCTTTTGTTTTTGTCTCTTTTGTGAGCTTATTGCTTTTCACAGCCTCGACACTCACCCATACCTGCTCCCACCCTTCCTCTCCTCTTATTCTTATTTCCAATTGATCTCTTTTGCTCATCTCCTTGTTTCTTCCCCCTCTCCATTCTGTCATGCATTCCTTTCTCACTGGTCGACACCAGTCCTCTTCTGTTGCTTCCACATCCCACTTCCTCTGATCTGTGTCCTCTCTTTTGCCTCAATCCCAGATAATTCCCTCTCTGTGGAATTGGAAGATTGGAGCAGGCGAGAGCAAAAGAGAGATTATACTGTCAGATTAGTGGACAGGAGCAGCAATACATAATCTCACTGACATACACGCGCGCACACATACACATGACCGATCTCACGCAAACACGTGGGCACACGTGCACAAAGCATTTGCCACATGAATAAATGCACAAGCACATAATCAGACACTTGTTGTTTTTCTGAAACAGCTGTTTAACCCTCATGCTCTGCCCTCTGACCTGCAGGGTGATGTGCCATCATCCACTGGGGGGCATCTGTCCACGTTGCATCCACTTCCACCTCTGAAGCTTATGGGATAGGAGTGTGTGCCCCTTCCCAACCCTGCAGCCTCGCTGGAGTCATTTGTGCCAAAGCTGAGTTGCGTTGTCAGAAAAGAGATGGGCAGCCCGGGCAGCGAGGTGGGCATCGCCGTCCCCACAGAGCCAGCCCTGGAGGCTCTCTGTCCCGAGTGTGGCCAGATCCACCGCAGCTGGGAGAACCACCTTTACAACTACCGCCTGGAAGTGGACGACGACCTGGTGTGCCACATCTGTCTGCAGCCGCTGGTGCAGCCTCTTGACACGCCATGTGGACACACTTTCTGCGCCCGCTGCCTGCGGAGCTTCCTGCAGGAGAGGGACTTCTGCCCGCTGGACAGGACGAGGTTGCAGCTGCAGGCATGCCGCAGATCCAGCATCCTGGTGCACAAGCTGCTAGACAAGTTGTCTGTTTCCTGCCCTCTGACTCCTGTCTGCTCCCTCAGCATGCCTCGATGTGACCTGGAGGCTCACCTCAAACACAGGTAATGAACTTATGCAGACTTTTAAGAAGCCATCATCATTGAATGGATGTGTCGGAGCTGGGTGCAAATTTGCTTTTAGATCAAATGCTTTTCACGTGTGAAAACCAGGATTTTACAGGTTTTGAAGAGATAAGGCGCTTTCTATTATACTTGCTGCAGTGATTGGCCCACTTTTCACCATAACTGATGCAGATCTTACAAATCTGAGTCATGGTCTGTTGGACTTAACCCACCATTCTTGACGTTAAAGCCCCCCCCCTCCAATCCACACGATTTGGCTTTTGGCCTGTTTGGACCAGGTGCTGAGAGACCCTGAGGAGATTATTGGGCTGTAAGTCATGTGACAGGGGATTAGTGGTTCCCTACCACAGTCATGGGTTGGCTAACCAGGAGCTCCAAGTTCTCATTCTGCGACCATGCTGAGCAACTTCAACACCAGAGACCTTTTCAACCATTTCTTCTGCGAGACTGCCAAGGGTAACCCTGGCCTGTGGTGAGTTTGATCACAGTGAGGTGTGAGGTCAGGGTGATTTGGGACATCTTTTCCCCACTGGGTCCCTCTACTGTTCCCTCTGCCTTTCACTTTTCTTTTCTTTTTTCTTGACCCTCTTTCCCCTCTCCTTGCTGTCACCAGGTCTAGCAAAGAATACCAGATGGTGTGTGTGTGTGTGTGTGTGTGTGTGTGTGTGTGTGTGTGTGTGTGTGTGTGTGTGTGTGTGTGTGTGTGTGTGTGTGTGTGTGTGTGTGTGTGTGTGTGTGTGTATTTATTTCATTTGTCAGTTTGTCATTGGGGAGCCAGGTTAGGTTACTGTTGCTGGATAGAAGCTGTGCCGTTGTCTTCATGTGAGGAAAATGGAAATGGTGGTCCTTGGTGATTTTAAACAGCACTTCTTTTTAATGCCTGCAGGGATCTAAATCAGACAGTTGACTTCTTTATAGCAGATTTGTCACAGGATTGTGTGCGTTACCGAGGATATATCCACCTGTGTTTGGACGCCTGCTTGAGTGGTTAGCTACTGATCACCTCACACCTCCGTTGAGTTGAGAAGATTCCCCTTAACAAGCTCACACTAACAAGATATCACTAATGATCTATTAAAAGCTTTTGTGAGCCAGCCTTCTTTACAGGAGAGCCCGGCCATTGACTGTTGATTCCAACACAATCTTGACTTTCAGGCCTGTGTAGCCACAAGTGACTGTTGGAACAAAAAGACAAATGTGGTGTAAAAGCTGCAAATGGACAGGACAGCCATAAAGTCATCAAACTGACTTGAGCAACACAGTCTGAGGAACTAAAACACAGATATGTATCAAAAAAATTATGCAATAATGCAGACGAATGTCCTTTTGTAGGTTAGAGGACAACATTTACAAGATATAAATATGAAATTGTAAAAAGCCACAGTGGCATCCTGATTTCAGCTTCAATTTCAGCAGTCACTGTCCCCAGTCGGTCTCAATTACATCAGCAGAAGTTCGCTGCTCAGCGAAGCATGCACTCATCATGTCGTGTTCAAAAGACAAGGAAAGATGGCGTGAGACACATCAACCGAGGTCACAGTGGACACTACCGTGATATTCTTTGGTAAAGATAAAACCTTGGTCCCACGTGGGTGCAGACTGGGGTCTGAGATAGAAACAGGAACCAAGTTGGTCCACTGTCACCATTGGTCAACGCTGTATATGGTGCTCAGGGATCGTTCTGCATGGTAGATTAAAAGATGAAACTTACAGGATAAAGTCTCCCACAGTTTTCAATGCTTTGTGTAAGAATGGACACTTTAAAAAGTGATTCGTTTCAGGAAAACAAGACAGAAGTTGACACTTCTGCTGTCTAGTGTTTTCAAAGAGTGCTTACATTATTAAATATTCATTGAACACTTTCAGCAAAAAATCTTATACAACAGCAAAATACTGTTTAGGTTTTGAGGTAGGAAAGGACGTGGTAACATTTTAATAATTCAATCACCTCATGACTGCCACTTACACTAAATACTTCACAGTCAATTAAGGGTGAGGCCACATCGATCCCTTGAGTCTGTCTATTTTTAATCGTTTTCAGTAAAGAGTTTCTATTTATGGGCCGGGGTAGATGCACCACTTTCAGCTACGCTTCTGATAATTTGAGACAAGAAGGAATACTTTGAAGTGGCTGAAACTTTCAGAAAATATGCCTCATTAGTGAGGCTCTCAAGTGTTTTATAGAATGTGTCTGCTTTTTTTTATTTAAAGTTTCATCTGAATATGTTCCAACTTTAAAAAATCGATCAAAAAGAATGAGTAAAAAACAAAAACATCATCTTGGCATATTGAAGTTCATGATAAAGAATGGTTTTTTTTTTTTTACTATGTGAAGGGCAGTTTAGTGGTTAACACCCTCGCCTCACAGCGACGCCAACTCTTATATTGACTTCTGTCTTTCAGCTTATGGGCTTGATGAATGCATGTGAAAAAGTCTTTACCGAGTCATATGGGAGTAAGACGTGGGCAGTAGCAAAATTAAATACTTGGAAGGCTAATGTTTGTGAGGAATTTGAGTAAACTCTGCATTGGATGCGACGGAGTGAAAGTGATTTGCTCTCTGTGTGTGGCCTGTCCACGGTCTACACTACCCTTTGCATTAAGCTGGAATGGTCTCCAGCCCTTAAAACCCAAACCTGATGGAAGGACGGATACATATTTCTTTGCGCAATTGATGCAGGATTAAACTTTTTCCAAAGCATAAAAAATACTTCATATAGTAGGATATGTAGCCGGCATGTAGAATTTCTATATAAACACTTTCATTGCATTTAGACCTGATTAGTTTATCTGTCACAAGGAGTGCTACCAAGTCTGTGAAAGCCGTTATATAAAGAGGACTTCAGTCATGCATGAAATATATATAATGCAAAATTATGTAATCACCTAAAATTTTCAACAAGCTTTGAATTTATATGGGGCAGATCCAGACTTTTAACACATGTTTAATGAATTATTCTGATATCATACATAACTTAAAATGCCAGGATAAGTTTTAAAGCCATTACATGTTGGCTTCTGCTGCCTAACTGTTAATCTGTAATCCATAAGAACTGGTAGATATTTTAGCGATGGGAGCCACAAAAACAGCCTTTTCTTTCCTCAAGACTGAAGTTCTTGGATGCCGCTCGTGCCCCCAACACACTGACACCTGTTGCTGTGTGGAAGGTGTCCTGGGACGCAGTGTCAGCAGACGAGTGTGGACGGCCCACGGTGCGAGAGCGGGGACGAGCGAGCGATGGTTACCAGCCCTCCCAGGACGCCTACTTCTCCACAGACAGACCTGAGGGACCGAACACCCTCGCCGCCCTCTGGACCAAACAACGCCAGTGGTAACGGACCGGTGTGGACCAATGACGCAGGCCTCGACAACCCTGCCTTCGAGGAAAGCACAGAAGAAGACAGTAAGTCGATGCGCCTGCCTTGTCCAAAGTGAAGGGATTTAGATCATCGATGAGATCAATCATTTTGTAGAGAAGGAGAAAGTGTCAGATGGATATTAACAATCCCACTTGGCTCTCTGTCTCGAGGTGTGGTTGGGTTGGAGTGTGTGGTCCCCAGGGTGAAGCGGCCCCTCAGTAATCCTTGCATCCATCTCCTCCGCTCCGTCAGCTCCACCTCCTCTGGCTGGGACTGCCCTGAATCCCCGCCTCTGTCTGCTGAGGAAGGTAATGCCTGAAATCTGAGATGATGAAATACTGCAGCTTATGTTTCCGAAAATTGTAACTGCTGTAATCTTAGACAGAAAGGAAAATCAAATTCAGAGAATATCACCGGGAGGTTTAGGATGATGTGGAAATTCAAGTCTGAAATGAAGTCCTGTAACATGGCTGGTGTGTCCCATTAGGCTGTGTGAAGTTGCCCTCCCTTCCTGAAGGAGAGATAACGGCCATAGAGGTACACCGGGCGAACCCATATGTGGAGCTGGGAATCAGCATCGTCGGAGGGAATGAGACCCCTCTGATCAACATCGTGATTCAGGAGGTGTACCGAGATGGAGTCATCGCGCGAGACGGACGGCTGCTCGCTGGAGATCAGATATTACAAGTGAGAGCTTAACTTTTCTTCTGCTTTTTCACAGTTTTCAAGGAAAACATATTTTGAAGGTGTCAGAATGTTTACCAAACACTCTCATCTTTATCGTATTTCTATACTTGTTTTTAGTGTTTATAGCTTTGCTAACTATCATTCTTTTGACTATGCTGAATGAAGTGAATATTTGTATGTGAATAAAGCTCTGAGTGAAAAATCTACACAGAATTTCGATTTGATTCTTCATTGGTTACAATGAAGGGCCACACAGTGGTGAGAACTCTCGTACTAATATCCCCGGTTCAGTTCGGAGGCTTTTCGTTGTATTTGTATTTCCTCCAGGAACGCCAGACTCCACAATCCAAAAACATGCGTTTGAGGTTAATCAGTGTCTTAAAGTTCCCTGTCGGTGTGAATGTGATTGTTTGTGTTTGCACCGTGATGGATTGATGGCCTGTCCAGGGTTCATCCTGCCTTCGTCCATAATCAGCTGTGGTTGAAACCAAACATTTCACATTGTCAGCTTAAAGAACTGAAATAGTTCAGGCAACTGTTTAATGATTTCCAAACGCACGTTTGGTTTTATAGCATGTCCTTTGCTTCTTCTCTTTCAAAGGTAAACAATGTTGACATCAGCAATGTGCCGCACAGTTTTGCTCGCTCCACCCTGGCACGCCCCTGCACCACCCTGCAGCTGACAGTGCTGAGAGAACGTCGCTGTGCCTCCCGGGCGCCTCCCTCGTCTTCCTCCTGCACTCCAGCCGTGCCCCACGCCCCCTGCTCCACCCCTGAAGGCGCCCCCGCCAGTCCGGCCACGCTGAGAATCACGCTACACAAACGAGACTCTACAGAGCAGCTCGGCATCAAGCTGGTGCGACGAACGGATGAGTCAGGGGTGTTTGTGTTGGATCTCTTGGATGGAGGCCTTGCAGCAAAGGACGGCCGACTTCGCAGTAACGACCGCGTGCTCGCTGTCAACGACCAGGACCTACGACACGGGACCCCAGAGCAGGCTGCTCAAATCATACAGGTGCGAATGCATTTGGTCACCCAGGCTGGATTATTTAGGGATGACGGTTGGGGATTCCTCACTAAAACTCAGACTCTGATGATTCTGCCTTTCTAGGCCAGTGGAGAACGAGTACACCTGATGATTGGTCGGCCAAGCAAACCCACACCACCCCCACCGCCAAAATCAAGCTCGACCAGAGACCTCTACTGCCTTGACCACTTTCTGCCTAACCACAGCTCCACCCCGAGTCCTGTGCCCATCCATCTATCCCGCACCAGCACACACAGAGTGAGGAGACAGCTTTACATATTAAAACCAATACTCGTGAATGTGGTGTGACTTTTACTGAAGTGTGTTTGAAAAAATTTTTTATTACGAGACAGTGAAATTCCTGATTAAATTGCAATGTGAGTGGGTTTTTCTGTAAAAACTTGAAGGCCTGTTGCCAAAGTTTTCATGCAATGAGTCCCCGAACACATAGGTGTGACAGATTTGTTGCACGTTAGCCAGTTATGACAAGGGTCTCTCTGAAATTTTGGGCTCATTTGGTGCTGCAGTCATATGATGTTACGCAGTCATGATGGTACTTGTGGTATTCTGAGGCTCACAACACAAAAAGTATGATTTCGATGGCTTTGAGAGGGACGTTGTGAGAGAAAGGAGATGTTTACCCCTCCATCACAACAAGAAAAGTTGTACTAAGAGTCATTCAAATAAGTCAGGCATTAGTAGAGTGAAAATCACTAGTTATATTGCAAAGCTTATGGATGTAGTGAATTAACTGAAATTTTTTGGGAGACGTGCCAAGGATATTAATCTGTAAATAAGCACACATATTAAGTTTGAGCTTCTGCTTCTCTGTGTATTCTACACGGCCACTCTCAGGACCTTTCCCAGTGTGTGACCTGTAAGGAGAAACACATCACTGTGAAGAAGGAACCACTCGAGTCTCTGGGCATGACGGTTGCAGGAGGCCGGGGCAGTAAGAGCGGGGAGCTGCCCATCTTTGTGACAAGCGTGCAGCCACACGGCTGCTTGTCACGGGACGGACGAATCAAAAGAGGTGAGCACTTCTCACTGAAATCTTATTAAATCGAACCCGCCGAACAAGATCACAAACATCGTGTCGGCAATCTTCTTGTTCAATCCTTCAGGCGATGTGCTACTGAGCATCAACGGGCAGGACTTGACCTACCTGAGCCACAGTGAGGCCGTGGGCACGTTAAAGGCCAGTGCTGCTTCACCCTCAGTCCAGCTGCGAGTGCTGGAGGTCAGCATGGTGGAAGAGCACGACCACGACGAGCTGCTACCTCACACGCACGACAGTGACTTTGATGCCAACTGGTCCCCCTCGTGGGTCATGTGGCTCGGTCTGCCCAGGTGAGCAACTGGAGAAGAATGCACAGAGGATATAAAATATATTGGGACATGATGTGCTTTGTCGGCTAGGATAGTGATGATAATCTCTCCCCTTCAATCTATGTTTCTGCTCAAATAGTTTCAATGCAGGTACGGATGATGTCCTTCTACTTAGCAGTGATATGTGGTTGTGTGACCGACTTACTAAAGTCACACACCCACATTTACATCGAGAGGCAATTTAGAATGTCCAACGCACCCAGGGAGAACATGCAAACTTCACTCATAAAGCCCCCAAACCAGGGATATTCTTACTCTTATTTCAGAATGTGAACCACGACAAAACTTTGAGATTAACCAGGATCCAGGATCCTATGACCAAAAACTAATGTGTACCAATTAATAGATTTTACTCTGAAATGCATGAAAGGTCTTCCTGTCTAGTCTGCAACTGTTAAACTTCATTATATTTGATATATTATGGGTCTTTTTTATAAGACTTACTCATGATTCCATTCTAAAAATGTGTCTTTGAATAAAGTAGATGATAGTTCTTGTTTCTGATTTCCTCATAATTTCTTTATATTCTCTTTGCCTCAGTTTGAACACATTTGAAACATTCCCTACAAAAAAACCCTCTCAAATCTTTTGATTTTTTTTTCTATCAGAGGAGACAAACAAGTGATTTATTTGCTGTCATGAATTGCCTTGTTTATTACTTCTGAGTTTTGCCTCCATTCACTCTCCTCTTCACTCCCCGCTTGCAGCTACCTGCACAGCAGCCATGAGATTGTGTTGCGGAGGAGTCACCCGGGCAGCTGGGGCTTCAGTATCGTTGGGGGATACGAGGAGAGCCACGGCAACCAGGCCTTCTTTATCAAGACCATCGTCCTTGGCACACCTGCGTACTACGACGGTCGCCTCAAGTGAGTGATTAGCTGTTCCTCCCACTTCTCTCTGTGGCTTATGGTAGCAGTGATATAGTGGTGAATTAGGTGGAAGATAAACTGCGACCTCCTGTAAATGATAGATGACAGCGGTGGGATGATAGAGTGTGCTACAAGGACATGAGATGATCATATTTTCCCTTTTCAATGAGAAACAACCCAATGGCCTTTATGATTAAACACAGAACTGCTTGAACATTTTGAGACTTCGGTGAAGAAGGGATTAAATCTCTTGTAGTTGAGCAGCTGTGAAAGCTAAGCAAATATTTTCATTGTATACCGTACTTTATTATGCCAAGTTCAATAGGTGAGTCCTTTTTGATGTGTAATGAATATTTTATCTACTGTTGTAAACAAAAATACAAGTATTTTATTTTATCTTTGTATGCTATTATGAATATGAATCAAAATGATTACCATTTATTATAGATATAAACATATTGAACACCGTTCTTCAGTTTAACAGAAGAGGCATTCAAAGAAAAGTGTAGCCTGTGGATATCCACACGGAGATGACATTTATCTTCAGTAAATAAAACATTTGTTTACAATCCCAAGGTTAAAGCAGCAGGATTTTCAGTTTCAGCAATATATATATATATATATAAAAAATATTGTAACACCCCCCTGAAGAAAAATAAGTGCTTCACTAGCACTTTTGGGTTTGTAATGAATACAAAATAAATTCAGTTTAACTCAATGAACTTAACGTTCTGTGAATAGAAAACTTTTCCGTTCTATTGATTCAAATGCGCAGGTTTTTTATTACCATATCACCAGCTATTGTTTACAAGCCATTAAATTGACTTCTCTCGTCTCCCGTCCTAGGTGTGGCGACATGATAGTGGCGGTGAACGGCCTGTCGACAGCAGGAATGAGCCATTCTGCACTTGTGCCCATGTTGAAAGAGCAGCGCAGCCGCGTGGCGCTGACTGTAGTGTCCTGGCCTGGCAGCCTGGTATAGCTAGGAAAGATCATCAGCAAGCTGCACACTACACCGAGTCCACCCCAGAATGTTTCTATATCGGGAACGACCTTGGCCAAAGTGAACTAGTACACGCTATTGTACATCGCTCCATACCGGGCTTAATCCAGGACCAAAAGCATTCAGAACTGTTGTAGACGCAGCAGGATCGATCCTGCCCTGACCAGGTGGGAACTGATCCAGACCGTGCCACGTCACTCGACAGACTGCACTCACAAACACACTGCTGTGTTCATATGGCCATGTTGTCTTCACTCCTGTGGGAAGAAGGTACTGGAACCGTTTCCAGGCGATCTGTGCTGTATTCACCTCACCGGGCAGTTTTAGAATCCAGGGCTGTATTCAGGTGGATGCAACGTTTGCAGGTAGAGAGCGAATGAAATAAAAAGGCAGTCCATTATCTGTCATGTAGGATAATGACTGCTAATCACTTTAATCAAGATGCTCTGTAATACCAGCGCTGCATCCAGCTGAATAAGCCTCAGGCCTTATTAGAAACCTGCCGCACCCTGAGGGCTCTCCTGCCCTCAGGCCTCATCACATGACAGCCAGCTGTTCCTGCAGCTGCAGTTTTATACGTGTGAATGTGTGTTCCGTTTGTTTAATAAACATTTCCTTCAAAGGATTGGTGACTCAAAGTGTGCTTTTACACATTGGAAAGCTACGGTATCGTAGTTTAGCATTTTGTATGACAGCCATGAAAAGAAATGCATCAAGAGAAAACGTCATGCTTAAATGAGGATTTATTGAAACAAAAACAAAAAAAAAAAAAATCTAAATTAACCAGAATGCATGTTTCTACAAGTACATTCAGATATTTACATCAGATTAGGATGTGTTGGGGTACAAAGCCATATTGTCCAGCTTTCTGACAAGGTTGCCCATTCCCTCTTGAGTGGCTACAGCTGCCCGTTTGACCTGCTGTGGCCGATTCTTTTTCGGATGCAGCGCCTAAAAAAGGGGGAAAAACCTCTACATTACACACAAGGACAGAAAAGCTGCAAAGCCTACATGAAAGTAGCGGGGGAGTAAAATAGTTGCCAAGGACACTTTACCTTCAGCTTTTTCTTTGCTGGGTCATGCACCACTCCATGTCGCCACAGGCTTTCCTGTTAAAGACACCAGCTAGAGGATGAGCAGTTTCACAGAATATCCTTATTTTCCCCATTGGGGTTTGCTGAAAGTGTACATTTTCCGTTCAAGAAACATTTAGGATTGCTCAATTGAACCTGCAAAGACGAGAAGTGAAAACATTTTGACGATCCGGTAGGTTTCAACAAAACCAGTGTAGCTTCACCTTCATGGCAAAGCTCTTCTCACAGCCGGAATAGGCACAGCTGAACGGCTTCTTCCCCTCATGGTCTCCAAGGACGTGGTTTTCCATGTTGAAACGACGCGTGAACTTTTTGTTGCAGTCATCTCTGGGGCAAGCGAACATCCTCTTTGGTTGCCCCGAGTGGATACGCAGCTCATGTTGGTGTAAAAACCAGAAGTTGTTAAACAGCTTGGTGCACTTCCCACATGACACCTTGACTGAGCAAAAACAAAAAACAAAACATCAATATGACTGCAGACAATTGTGCAACTATTTCTAGATACAATCCAGCCATTCATACCTAAATGTACTTTCCTGTGCGTCAGATACTCAGTCCATGTTTTCCCCTTGAAAGGACACGCGTCCGTCTCGCAAGCGTAGCCTACAACGGCAACATGAAGGCGTCGGTTTTAAACGTTTTAATGAGAAAGGAAAAGAAAATTCTGGTTCCCAACCTTCATGCGTCTTCTCGTGGTGTTTAAGTTTTCCATGCGAGGGAAATCCTCTGGTACAACCGCTGAAAGTGCAGCTTCAAAGAGCAAGAGTTTAGATGTGGAGTGGCCAGAGGAAATAAGTTTCAGTTTATCAGCAGTCGAGTTTCTTACAGGAAAGGCAGAGGCTGCTGGTGCTGATCATAATTGTGAGCTTTCAGTTGGATCCTCTTGTGGAAATCCTTTCTGCAATCCGTAAGGTCGCACTGAGAGGAAGCAAGAAAAAGACCAAAGTTACAGTACATCCTTCTTTGTGGGAAGTTACGCTGGTAAAGAGATCTACTTGATGCCGTTTCTCCTGGTGCCGGTGGACTCGAGCCATGTGGTTCTTCATGCTGGCATTTGTGACGAACGTCTCGTCGCATCCATCAGCCAGGCACCTTGAGAGCAGAATCAAAAAAAACGGTTCAAAGTGATGACCGGCATCAGGATCTCACTGCACCGAAATCGCACGACTTACTTGTGTGGCTTCTCCCCACCGTGACCGAGCTCATGCCTGGTGAGAAGAAGGCGAGTGCAGAATCTCCTGTCGCAGTTCTCGCACGAGAACGGTTTCTATCACATAAAGAAAAACCTTTATTGGCCATTACCAGTCAAGCACAACAAGCTTATAGGGTGATTGGTTGTTCACGTGTTCAGTTTGGCTGAAGCGAGGTCTCCCGGCACCACTTACCAAACCTGTGTGTTTGCACTGGTGAGCCTCGAGCTTCCATGACTTGCTGAACACAGCTTTACAGTCGTCAAAAGAGCAAGCGAAGCTCTTTTGACTCTGCAGCCTTTCCCCCATCGCTGGTGCACAATTTCAAGAGCACTGCTGTGTGGTAAGGCGGCGGGACACTAAGTGACCCACACCCACTCTCTCATGTGTGCCTCATTTAACTGATTGGA
Organism: Lipophrys pholis; assembly: GCF_963383615.2. Taxonomy (NCBI): domain Eukaryota; kingdom Metazoa; phylum Chordata; class Actinopteri; order Blenniiformes; family Blenniidae; genus Lipophrys; species Lipophrys pholis. The sequence goes on from NC_137648.1 coordinate 10,130,379, forward strand.
ATGTACCACTGAGAAATAAATGGGGGCGTCTAAATGCTGTAAAAAAAAATTCAACTGAAATGTTTACAGAAACAAATAGAGCATGTATAGTTTGTGGACAGTGTTAGATAAGTCAAGTTAAATACCTCAAATTGATCAACCGTGCATGTCCAGCACTCCCATGGGCTCTGCTGTAAAAGATCATGGCTCCAGTGACTCGCCTTGCTAGAAAATGATTTAATCTGCTGGGTTTAAAAGTGAATTGACTGATACCTAAACATTGTAAACATCCGGGAGTCTTTCCTCCACGCTGATTGATTCGGGCTTTAAACATGTCACCCTGGCTCCTTGCAGCACGAGTCTCTATCTGCTGATCTGTGGTGTGGCACCCGGCCTGGGAGAGAGAGAGAGGAGACTGTCTGTCTCCATTAATCACACACACACGCAGAATTTACTCCGCTAATCTCAATCTTATCAACCCTCCCATAACGCTCTCAGACGTGATTTACAGTTGGCAGATATTAGTCGTCACTTAGATCTTTTGCTGAAGTCAAACCTGAAACTAAATCAATCTCTTTCAGCCTTTACAGTCACCACACTGTGTAATTGTTGAGAGGAAAAACGTTCATTCTCTTCGAGTAGTATGATATCAACGTTACTAAAGGTCTATGGGTTGTTTTGTTTTGTTTTTTCTTTTAATTGTTGATTTGCCTGGGTCCGATGAAGCTACACTGCCGTTCAGTTGAACCAGATTTCCAGGGTTTATACATTGCAGGTACTGCAGCGTCCCGATATACGAAACAGAGGGACATCTCAAAAGTCCATGTGTCTATCCAACCATTCCTCTTCTGCACTTGTTTTTTATCAAATTCAGGGTCAAGGGGAGGTCACGTCCTATCCGAGCGAACGTCAGAAGAAGCCCCATACCTTGGAGAAGTCACCTGTTTATTGCCGTGCTAATAGAATGCTAGACATTGACCCGTGCACTGACTCCCCCATGCAGGTGAATTAGCGTGGGAGGAAGCCAGAGAACCTGGAATGAACCCATGTAAGGAAGAATAAGCAAATCCCAAATCAAAAAGACCTGCAGGGCAGCAGGTTAAAACCACATTCGTGCTATGAGGCACGGTTAAGGTAAAAATGTTGTTTTGAAGTTTGAAAATGTTACCAAACATACAAAATCAGGAACTCGTGACAATCGGATGTATTGTCTTCCTTCTCAATTAGATTTTGTTAAAATAACAGAGTGCCGCAATAAGCTGCTGTGAAGTCGCACAGAAATTTTGTCTGTCTGAAGTGATTTCCTTGAGCTCCCTTAAAATAACGTCTAAAGTTGTTTCTGCAACTGAAACGTGTGACACGTTCTCCTGTGTGCCCGGTGCTTTTCACTGATGGTGGTGACCGTTGTTGTCAGCATTTCATTAGACATATCACGCTATCTGAATGTGAAATAGTTCTTCAGATGTCAAGGTTGCATAGAAGTCCTATGTTTATTTTCTTCTGTAATTTAAAAAGAATGTTCTAAGTTTGAGAGTTGGAAAAAAAAAAAAAGGAAAAGGTTTGAGTCACCGACAATCCAACAAGTTTATCTGCTTGTCCAAACACCACAGATCAGCCTCCCTGCCCGTTCCCTGCTCTCATGTGAAACCTTTGACTGACTTTTAGTGAATGAGGCCTATTGAGAGCCTGTTGGGTGTTACCTCAGTGCCCTCCCACGCTCCACCTCAGCATGTCTGAGTCAGTTGACACTGTTATCAACCCCCCCCCCCCCCGCCTCTCCAATCCGGCCCCCCTCTCCAGCACCTCCGTCTGTGCTGTCAGGGACGGGATCACTACAGCTGGCCCAATATCCGCATGTATAGGACCGAGCCCACACCTGCCTCTGATAACTCTCAGCTCACCTGTCACACACACACAGATACAGCATGCGCTCCGTTTGGCCTGCAGTGGGATTTTCCTGTGCCTTTGTCAAACCTTCAGGCCGAACCCAAACACACACTGACACACCCACAGTTACATCAGTTATAAATATTATCGTCACAGCCACTGAAGGTCCCTTTTTCACTGAGGTGGGGGCTCCGACTGTTAGTAGATTTACAGAGTTGCTTTCACCTCAATGAGGGGAAGAAATCAAACCTTGTTCTTATCTCGTATTTTCTACTTTCCAACACTGTGAAGGAAATAGTTTTCCTGAAACCATTAAATGAATTAACTCTTCTCACCAAAAGCAAATGTGAACATTTACCAAGTGGAACTATGTTTGGTTTAACGATGATAAAAACAAAAATGTTGATATTTATCTAACTTCCGTTGCCTTTTTATGCAAGATATGTGACAAATTAGACAACTACAGTATTGAAACCGACGCCAATATATAGAAACTTCGTTCATTTACGCTTGTTGAGGAAATGATTCACAGTCTCGCTCTGCTCTGTGACAGCAGTGTACCAGAGTGTATTTAAATGAGTCAAAAGTAAAGAGATACAACAGGACATTAAAATACACCAACACATTGTTTATTAAATATCCATTCAGCTAAATGTGATAATACGTATGTACACAGTTTCACACATTAAAATGGGAAATCTATACTTGAGTGTACAATACATGAAAATACATCTGGATATACAATTGATAAGAAATGATAACGTCACCATCAATAAATGCGTCTATTCCTTCCAATGTTCTACTTGACCAATAGTTCTGGAAGGAGCATTGATTCAGGAGATGTTTGGTCAGGTTCGACATTGTTTGGTCTATTTAACTCTTTGCTCGAGAAAAGATGTTTATGCTGAAAATCCTGGGTACAGGAAACATTTTCCTCCAAATTTGTTGTGATGAGAAGGTAGATAAAAGTTGTCATATCATGCGGTGCAACAGCTCCACACTAAACCGTGTGTGTGTGTGTGTGTGTGTGTGTGTGTGTGTGTGTGTGGCTGATTATCTACTGTTTGTGTGTGAGTGGTTAATATGTAACGTCCCGGGTCGATACAGCTGCTCCGAGCTGCTGGCCCGAGCCGACAGGCTCAATCTGTGTGTGTCAAACGTGTGTGATTAAGGAGTTCATAGTGCCACACAGCTTTTATCCACAGGCCTTGTCTCCCTCTGGCCTCCTCACCTCCTCCCCTCCCTCTCGCTCGCTCTCTCTCCCTCCTTCTGTTTACTTTTGTTGTTTCTTCAATCAGTAACTTCCATGAGTCAGTGCCACACATGATGGTTTCATCTGTGAGAACGCACGTAAACACACGTAAACACACGTAAACACACACACACACACACACACACACACACACACACACACACACACACACACACACACACACACACACACACACACACACACACACACAAAATGACTGTAGATGAAAATTACAGGTCAAAAAAAGAAAAATGTTCTCTACAATCTGAGTTGTGTGGTTGTGGGAAACACAAAATGAATATTTTTAAAGTCACATTTTCTCAAATGTGATGAGAATAAACGGAAATGATTACATACCATTCCTCCTATCTGAGCTCTCCGAGTAAAATCCAGACCATGCCAATCAATACCAAGGGCTTTAGCTGCCTGCCAACTCATTGACTGATTGCATTTTGTTTTTCCTGGTTTTATCTCATCAACTTGTTGGACACTTATTACTCTGGCCCGATAACAACGAATATCCCAACCTCGGGCCTGCAGCTTTATGAAGGTGCAGCAAGGCGACCTGCGCAGGTTTATCTTCAAGGGGTGTTCACAAGAGGATTACAACACTCATTTTAGGTATTTTCCTCCTTAGAATGACAGACATTGTTTACTTTATGAATCACACTATTCAAGGTATATTGTTTACTCTCCTTTTAAAAGGTAACTACTTATCGGGTGCAACGACATCATTTTTAAAACTAGTCATCCAGTGTTGTCGTCCATGCAGAGCTGTTGGCTCCGTCTCTGCAGACGGGTCCTAATTTGTGTAAATATTGGGTAAAGTACTGAGGTGGGATGAGATAACCTATTTGTCACATAACCAGCCAGCCATTCAGCCTCCACTGATTAAACAGCCCCCATCAAGTGGTCAACACACACACACACACACACATTGAACCACTTTGTACGTCGATGTTTCTATTTTTCTACGAAGCCGAGATAAATAACGTAAAAACTCAGTCTATTTTAATCTGCATAAAGTAAATGCAGCTGACCATTTCAGTGGAGATACATAGTTTGTCGAGTGAATCCATTATGTCTACAATCAAAAATGACTATAATCCATTACTCTTAAGAGCCAAAGAATCAAATTCCATCGGCATGCATCAAACTCACTAGACCTTGTAAGTTCCTCAGAAATCTACCAAGTTCACAAAGATAAGCCGTTTATTTTTTTTTACAGAATATTCACTCATGTAGGTTCATCTAAACTGAAAGATGTGCTGCATGTGCACATTTCTACAACCCGTGAAAACATAATACAGGAGACATTTAATAACCTAAATACTGGTGTTTTGTACCTCCGTGTTTCCTGTTGATGTATACAACTTATTATGGCGAGATCATTTTGGACAATGTGCTCTAATCATGTTAAAAGTGACGTTTGAAATAATGACATATTTGACTATTTCCAACTTCTTTAATATTGAGAAAACAAACTTATTTGAACTTGTTTTAAGGGATTTATTATCAGATGACTTTATTCTTCAGTTTAATGCAGTCAGCTCGCAGGTTTGGGTCTGAGCTCAGCACACCTTATGGTGCACACTGCCACCTGCTGGTCCAACAACGCAATGTCCGGCAACGACTTTACGTCCCAATGATTTAGTTCCTGCTTGTCCTGCACTCAGTTTACCTACAATCAATTACACTCAACAAAAATGAGCTTACTTAGACCACAAAATAAATTTATCATAATGGTGCAACATTATTCTACTTCATATTTCACTTTTAAATAAAAACATGCATTATGAAACATGTAAATGAACACTTAACCATATCAGTTTTTAAAGTTAAAACGACCAGTCTGAATATTTCGTGTGATTTACAAAACTACTCTCCAGCTGAATATCTAAATTTTCCAGACAAAATAGTTGCGCATTCATCTGCATTTCATACATTACGGTTACACTACAGTTCTATTAGTCTGTTTTCACTCAAATGGTGGCTTTCATGAACAGATAAGACATGGACGTAAAGTACTTCGGTGTCATTCGAACAAAAACACCATTTCACTATTCTCATTTATGAACGGTTAGAAATGTGAAACAAGTACGTGACCGCCCCCTAGTGGCGCGTGGAGGAAAATCATCTTCAAACCAATTGGAAAGTTTTTTGTTGAACAAAGCATGAAAATACCTTAAAATAGGTCTCACCATTGCTTTATTCTTTAACGTCAAGATGCTTCATGTTGGACCAACGGAAAAAAAATGTAATGCTTGTGACACGTGAGCCGATCACTCTCAGATCGCCGGTGAAATGAAATGGCATTTGATTTCATCTTTGAGTGATCAAAGGAGGAAGATCATCACCGAGTGACGGCTCACGTCTTCACACTCGCACTTCATATGTGAACACAAGACACAGAGTGTGTGTACAAATATTTTTATTCTGTTGAGAGACTTATGCCATGAACTCGTAGGGGATGGGCTCCAGCAGCTGAGGCTCGTTTTTCTTGGTGCTGACGAAGTGAGCCTCGCGGGGAGGAGCAGGCTGAGGAGGAGAGAAGGTCACCAGATCAGAAAAAGACAAAGTACAGGTGCATCAAAATAAGGTGAATGTCAATAAAAAAGGCAAACTGACTGTTGATTATTTCTGTACTCAGAACTCACAATTTACAAGCATTTGGTGACATTTTACTTGTAATAACTGGTTTCCGTTTAAAATAATTGTGAGGTACTAAAATATATGAATACATCAGAATGTTAAAAGTTCCAGTTTTTACTAGGACAAAATCAACTTTTCTATTGCGTTGAAATGTTTAAGATGTACCAGTACAATACAAAATATAATAAAGGAAGTTGTTGGCACCTTGCAGATTTCTTTTAAGTATATTTTTTCACATCAACGTTGCTTTAAGTGGCCCAGAATAAAAACTACTGTTCATTTCATACCTGACGCTTCAGCTCCACCCAGGTGCCTTGCTGCTTGGCCTCCAGCTTTCTGCTCTCGTTCTCTTTGACGCGCTGCAGGAAACTGTCTCTGCTCTTTGAGTGTTTCACATGCTCAATGCGCACATTGATCCTCTTGGCCAGGATCTTGCCCCTGTGACAGCCAGACGGAAAGACAATATCCAAGTATAAAAATCAGAACTATAGAAAGAGCCGCTCAGCATCGAGTTTAAACCTCAAGTTTCATATCACTGTCTCCTCAAAACACGTGCAGACCAAACCAGAAAGTTTGGCTGGAATGTTCAAGGATTAACTGCTTTTCCCCACATGAATGACCACAGAGGACACGAAGGTTCCTGGTGGCAAAGTGAAGGTGGGGTTACCTTCCCTCTCCAAGTGGACTTTGAAAACAAATCAGGATGATCACAAAATCTCAACACACTATTTTGGTGAAGTTAAGTGATTCGACAGCTTCCTTGGTCATTGATGTTGTAGCCTCCCCGTCAGTGGAAGAAAACAACACAACATACATCTGGATTTGATGTTAACCAGCCCCTACATGTTCAGTGTTTACAGTTCAGGAGTTTGAATCCCTAAAGTTCAAGCACATCTCTTCCTACTTACTTGACCTGCTTGTTGACAATGATGCCGACAGCATGTTGGGTTACATTGTAGACGCGTCCCGTCTTGCCGTGGTAGCATTTGTGAGGCATTCCTTTCTGAATGGTGCCTGTGCCCTGGAGAGAATCACATCAGGATGTCACAACACAGACGTCACTCCAGTAAAGTTTGATCCACATCAGAAAGCGATAATCTCTAAAAATCATTTCAACACAGAGTTGCTCCGAGATCGCAAGTCCACTGTAGAATGCCGTTTCTTTGACTTTCAATATTAGAATATCAGGACGACTGCTTGAAATGGCCCTCCACGTTCTACAAATGTCCGGCTGACAACAGCCTCACTCTCCCAGGTCTACGGGGATTATATAACATGTGACATTCAATAACATACTTATTTACAGGACTGAGTAGTTGAGCAAACACAATTAGCATCTAAATCATGTGCCAGTCTTTTTTTTTTTCTTTTTTCGCATCACCCTGAGAGAGCAGTGTGCTTCATCAATATTGTTAAGGTATAAATACAGGAGTGAACTGATCAAGACAGAGCAAACAATTTACATCTTGTCACAGGCCACATCCGGTCATCAGAACAACTGGATAACATTTCACAGGGTCCACTACAGAAAGGGGTTTGCATAACGATCAATTGTATTTGTGTGCAAGTCAAGTTTTCAACAGAGGAAGTAAAGCGGATATAAAAAGAAAATACTAATTCTTCTTAAGTTTTGACACAAAAAACACTTTGCACAATCAGGGTACTTTATTTTTCAAAGTGTCAGTCACAGATTAGCCTCAACTTCTTAATGCACATCACCAACAACTATGACAGTAAAGTAGCCTACTGTAAAAGGTACATTTGCGCTTTGACTCCATTCACCTTCTAGTTTCACCAGAACTGCCAAACCAGACGAGGTACTCTTACCTTGATATCAACGATGTCTCCTTTCTTGTAGATACGCATGTAGGTGGACAGAGGGATTGGGCCTGTAAAGTACAAGGACAGCTCAAGCCAACTATCACTACCCATTCACTGTACAAAAGGTAGTAAACATGTTGGCAGTACAAGAACTCTGGAAACTTTACAATTATCTGTGTTAAAGAGAATACACAAATTAAGCCTTTAAAGAGTCTCTCCATCTTGGAAAGGTAATATAAACGTTATCAGGAGACTCACCATGCTTGCGGAAAGGCCTGCTGAACATGTACCTCGTCCCCCTCCTCTTGCCTCTGGTGTTCGTCATGATGCCCGATTACTGCGAGGAAAACAAAGAGATTGACGAAAACAGATGTTGAAAGATTTTTCTCAAAATTGAACTCAACAACTAGAAAGATCTTATGTGATGCTCGAAGGCGGAATGAAAGATGTCACTGATAAAAAGAAAATATTCTAAATAGCTACATATCTTTGTAAATAAAGAAAAATGTGCCAGAAAGGATCAAGTTCTGTTGCGACAATAGAATTATTGGGAGCATTAACAGAAAACCACTAACATTAAAACCTGTTCATAACAACGGAGGTGCACGATGGTTCAACCGGTACGGGATTAGACAGGGTCACCAATAATTTGTTAGGTAAATGTAGACAAAAGATAAAAATATGTTAACCTAATTACTTATAAACCATGTTTATCTTGTGCTTTCTGGTAGATTAGATGCATTATTGAGAAATATTCTGCTGCTGGTCTGTGACGCTGCAGGCCCACATGGAGAGCCACGCTGCTCCGCTTCTTCTCATTTGACCGTGTTTATCGAGCCAAGGGCGGTTTTTACAGCCAGAATTCCCCCTGTACCTTCCTAAGGACTATCTACGGCACGTTTGTGGATGTAAAGTTGGTCAAATTATGTGCTAAACATGAGGAAATTTGTGTTTAAGACGGAGAAGTTCTTACCCCCGGTCTCTACAAGATGGCGGGTACGGCGGAAAGAGAGAATTTAGGCCCCCAGACTCCGCCTTGTGAAGCACAACTGAGGCAGGCTGCAATACTGCCTGAACTAAATTGAAAACGTAAAGATAAAAACAGTTTACTTTAAGCAGGAAGAAGCCAACATGGGAAAACAACGCAAATAAGAGTTATATGACACATTAAATACTAAAACAACGAGCAGAAATTGACCTCACGTTAATATACGTTTTATAAACGTTTTAGAATCTCTTCGAATTCTACTTCTAGTTAACCTGCCCTACAACAGAATAGAATAGAATAGCAATACTTTATCAATCTCGGATGGAAATTCTTTAACCAATTGCGCATTATCTATCTAGGAGCAATTTGGGCTTCAGAGTCTTGCCCAAGGACACTTTGACATGTGGACAAGGGAAGATTTGTCCCCTTGTCTACCCATTAAACTCCTTTGACTACGGTTTTAAACAACAACCAGCAGTTCAGTTGTTTACAATCGGAGCACATGTAGTTATGATCCAGATTACTTCTGTACATTGAATATGTGGCCATATAATACTAAAATAATCCACGCAAATAATACTGTTTATGTTAGTTATTAAGGTCAGTGACGACATAGCTCTTGAACAAGAAGGACAATTGGTGTAACTCATTGAAGTAACACATTATTTCCTTTCACAATAATTTCTCGTGTCAGTGTTTCCCAGATTATGGCTGCACCATTAGCTGAATTAACTACCCTGGAGCCACACAATGAAGCCATCAATACACACCACTCTGGTGTAATGTGAAAGGACACGTTTTTAATGTACAAACGCAGCCTGCATCATGACTGATGTCCTTCAATATTCAGTGAGTTATTATGGTTATTTTAATTGTGTGAAGACCTCCAGCGGAGGACAAGCGTCCAGCAGGTCCTCATCACGAAGCCGGAAGTTCCGCGCGGCGCACGCTCTCTCTCCGCTGCTCTTGGCCCTTCCGTCGCGAGCTCAGCAGATCTCCGTCCTGCCCTCACGCGATGAGCCAGCCCACTAAGCCCAGTCTTGTCAGCGCGCGGATGTGTGGTGGAAGATGGCGCTAGCCGAATGGAAATCCTAATGACAGTCTCCAAATTTGCCTCCTTTTGTACCATGGTGAGTGGCACAGCAGCCTCGCGGCGGCGTTAGCTGGGCCGGAGAGCGACGCGGAAACCGCGGCTGCGCCGCCGCTGGCTTTTTAAATCGTGGAAACCCAAGCAATTATTTCTGCTGCGCGTGCTAGCCAAGCAGTTTTGTAGCCGAACGGGCAGCCACCCACTGCCTCCCCTCCTGCCCTCGTTTTAACCGCAGTAGCTGCACCTTCGCGATCGTGGACTGTTTATTAGCGCACATCGCGACGAGTTGTTGGGTCGGTGTGTGTGTCACGTCGTCTCGGAGCACCGTGACAGTGCACCTGCTGCTGCAGCGGGGAGTCGCAGCTAATTGGCTAACGTGAAGGTAACCGAATGCTAAAGCAAGTGTTCGAGCTTGCCAACAACTGGACCGCAGCTGGATCACACAGCGACTCCCGTCCGGGGGACAATCTGCAGTGTGTGCGCGCAGGGAAACGGTGTGAAGGAGACCTAAGTTGTCGTGTTTGGCCTATATGACAAACTACCACACATTATGAAAGGGGGGGAGGAATGACGACATTGTTTAACATGAGCTGCGCAGCTGTGTCCTACAGAGTGAAATGCTGCAACATCACGCCAAGAAAATCACATTTATCTTATTGTTTTTACGTTAGAGTGTCACGCCTGCAGGGACACAGAACATAAATGAGTTAAAGGAAGGATGCCAGCTGGGAAGAAGTAACTGGGTTTGTTTTTTTGGTCTTGCAGCTTATCACCACTTTTTTTTTTTTTTTAAACGGTTTCAAATTTCACAAAGTGTTTTAAATTTCAATAACGAAACAGGTATTTTCTCAGGAAGTGTGACAGTTGCAAATATTAGTTTGATTATTGATGACTGTTAATGATCTGTACAAGTGTCACTTTGTAAGAAAAGGAAGAGATTTAAATGTTTTGGACAGAATTTTTGAATAACGATGCGTTGACTTCCTTTGTGTCTGTGAACATGCTGCCCTGAAGTAATTGTTTTCACGCTTTAAAGTTGGAACAATCGGAAACCCACATCCATCCATCCCGTATATTGATTCTTCCTGATCCCACTAGGCAGTCTCGGGCAAAACACAATTCTGTTTAATTGTTTATGCAGACGTGTGATAATACTTTGGGGTATTTAGAAAACTGGTGAGACAGAATATGCTTTTGTGGGCTGCCACAATCTCTTTATTTATATGGAAAGATGGTCTCTGTTGTCGTTCTTCTGCACATCTGTAGTTTCCCCATTGAGTTTCAGATTTAAAAGCTTCTTGGGATGAGTGTAAATACTGACCAGGGACGGCTCAGTGAAGAACAAGTGCATGCTTTTACCTCTAATGGCACCAAGCGTTGAGTAGGGGTGGTGGTGAAAACTGTTGACTTTCAGTTTTTGTGCTCCTATAATGTTTCTCTATTCCAGCAATGGCCATGCTTAGCTTCATGTCTCTTATTCAGGTTGTTTTCTTCCAATAAAGTTATTTATTTGTTTGTTGTGTGCCTTCATAGGGCGCCAATGCCTCTGCTCTAGAGAAAGAGATTGGATCAGAGCAGTTTCCGGTCAATGAGCACTACTTTGGCCTGGTCAATGTAAGTAGTGACTGAAACACTGTAGATTCCGAGTTTTGGGTCCATCTCCTCCCGATGTATACTGACACAGGTCCCCCTGTGTGCCTCGTGTTGCCTGTAGTTTGGGAACACCTGCTACTGCAACTCGGTGTTGCAGGCTCTGTACTTCTGCCGGCCGTTCCGAGAGAAGATCTTGGCCTACCGAAGTCAGCCGCGGCGAAAGGAGAACCTGCTCACCTGCCTGGCTGACCTCTTCCACAGTATTGCCAACCAGAAGAGGAAGGTGGGCGTCATACCACCCAAAAAGTTCATCACACGGCTGCGCAAGGAGAATGGTGAGATCAGATCAGCTCAGTAAGACGTGATGACAGTTTCTCCTCAGTGGACTGCCTCCCGCCGGCTGCTCTTTAGTACCTGCTGAAATCAATCCTCTATTCCTCAGAGCTTTTTGACAACTACATGCAACAGGATGCTCACGAATTCCTGAACTACCTGCTCAACACCATTGCCGACCTGCTTCAGGAGGAGAGGAAGCAGGAGAAGACCAATGGCCGCCTTGCCAACGGCACATTGGACTCCCAGAACAACAACAGCAATGCCACACCTGCTCCCACCTGGGTCCACGAGATCTTCCAAGGCACTCTGACCAATGAGACCCGCTGCCTCACCTGTGAAACTGTGAGATGGCTTCTTTTTTTTTTTTTCAATCATACTCACACACACATTAACTGGGTTTGATTTCATGCCAAGCAGCGATCAACATAACAAAGATCTGATGAGACTGCAGCATTAACCCTGAAGGTTTAGTGACACTTTTATCATCAAATCCAGCCTCAACAGGCTCTTTCAAACATATTATCATCCAAATACAGCTGTCCAGCTGTTAATTTCAGGCTTTAATAAACTATATGAAGTACCTTAAATAGGTTTATATGTCTGTACGTGCAGATTTGAGTCTGCATGAATGGAACACCAGATTAGGAACAAGTAATGGCTGTCTCAAATACTTTCTGAATGTTCAAATTGTGTTCTTTTTTTTGGTGTTTTTTCTGTTACAGTTGTCCTACAAATGAATTACCCGAGTACAATGGAGAGCTCCCAAATCATCAAAGTATAGTTTTTACTCACAAGGTCTTGTATTTTTCTCTCTGTAGATAAGCAGCAAAGATGAGGACTTTCTGGACCTCTCTGTGGATGTCGAACAGAATACCTCCATCACACACTGCCTCAGGTAACCGCTGGGCTTCACAGATTGGATCTCTGCTTTTCTTAGATTTCATGTCTTTATGTTTGACAATGCTGACAATGATCTTATTGAGCAGAACTCCTATGTGGATGTGAAGTTTTACTCTTGACTCCAGTATCGTTCCCATGAGATGTTTGAGGCTGGCAGACGTCCACATTTGACGTATTTCTAATGAATCATTCAGTTCGTTTGAGATTTATTGCTTTGAAATATGACTCGAACACGGTCCATGATGTTTGATTGTTTTGTTTCCTTTTCAGAGGTTTCAGTAACACAGAGACACTGTGCAGCGAGTACAAATACTACTGTGAAGAATGTCGAAGCAAGCAGGAGGCACACAAGAGGTCAGCATCAAGGTTCCTTCTCCAAAATCCCATTTTTGTTGAAGGTTCTCTTTTTTTTAGTGCAAATCAATGTGTGGCGGGGCGTTCAGACACAGCGTCTCTCTCTCTCTCTCTCTCTCTCTCTGTTCTTGAACGTAGGATGCGTGTAAAGAAGCTGCCCATGATCTTGGCTCTGCACCTGAAGCGCTTTAAGTACATGGAGCAGCTGCAGCGCTACACCAAGCTGTCCTATCGAGTCGTCTTCCCCCTGGAGCTCCGCCTCTTCAACACCTCCGGGGACGCCACCAATCCGGAGAGGTTGTACGACCTGGTCGCCGTGGTGGTGCATTGTGGGAGGTGTGTAGGGTAGCACACAGCCCCAACAACAGCCACTGTTCAAATAATAATCGAACGCGTGTAAAACTCTTGAGCGTCACATCTGCCCATGATTGTTCATCTCTGATGATTTTTATTTTTTTAATCTGAGCTTTTCTTTCTGTGTTTATTCAAGATGCAAAGAAAGGGGAAAAAAAAAAAAGGACTCCAACTCGCATCATAGGGTCAATTTACAGTAATCAGATAATTGCACCTGGTTGAGCCGCTCGAGTCGATTATAAGAGTTGTTCTGGAGTAGATTTGTATGTAGTGACATGAGACTCGGCCTTCCTGTTTCCAAACACATGTTGTTGTTAAAGATGCGGAAGTGGCTCGTGGTCAATTTTCTACTGCGGCAGAAAGGCTTATTTTATGCTTACACAACAAAATAACCAGTATTAACGATGATACATGCCGAAGGTCTCGGGAGTGCTGAGCAGAGATCCAAGTCTGGTATTTCGATTTCTCTCAATCAAATAACTTCTTTTCTAGTGAAGCCTCATCATATTATGGTATGTACATTATCACTTCAAGTTGATATCTTCAGTAATTGGATAATATTCAGATTTGAGATGAACAATAATGGAATTCAAAGTTGTTGATCCGGTCAGGAGTTAACCGAGTTCTGAGTCCCACCCACCTGGTTGAGCTCTCTTGTGGTTGGTTCACTTTCCAGCCGGTTGACAGAAAATCGCTCAATGACGACATGTCGAGCTCGACTGTTCCACTGCCTGAGATCAACCACTGTACTCCGTTTCCTCACAGTCTGACCACGCTGTTGTGTATCCCACAACCTGTTGCCAAATAACGAAACTACAATATTCACAGCGAGTGTAACGCATACTTGTTAAGGTCTTATATGTATTTATTCACATGAATGCAGAAGCTAAATGTATGATGCATTTAAGAACTCATGTCTGGTTTATCATCGCTGATGGATCGGTTTCACTCTGTGGGAGAAGCTGCAAAATATCCCCCTCAAACCGCTATGCCTCAGTCAAGACGGGTGTAAATGTGATGTTTATATTATTTTTGTCTACATCATTGTAATTTACTTGGAGAATGAGATAAAGCTTCAAAGTATCTGATTTGGTATTTAATACAATCCTCTGCTTCGTGGAAATGAAACTTCTGCCAAATGCTCTTTTAAATGTAATTCAACCCACTTTTCTTAAGTATAATATTGTAATTTCTGAGCGGTTTCAACTTGAATCTTAACTCTACATTCATCATGTAGATCCTTTTAAGACTTTCAAGCTGTTTATAGATGAATCGAAGATGCTGCAGGAATGTTGTTTATGGTACAGTTGACTTGTTAATCAAACACGGTGCTTTATTTTTTTTTTTCTTTCAGTGGTCCGAACAGGGGTCACTACATTGCCATTGTGAAAAGTCACGACTTTTGGTTGCTGTTTGACGACGACATTGTCGAGGTGGGTGAGAATAGCGGCGCACTCCAGAATGTGAAGGTGAGCCTTTTGCGCAGCCTCCGCTTCATGTCCTGTTTCTGCTCTTGTAGAAAATCGATGCACAGGCCATAGAGGAATTCTACGGCCTCACATCTGAAATCTCCAAGAACTCCGAGTCGGGCTACATCCTCTTCTACCAGTCCAGAGACTAAACCGAGGGCCGACGGTCTTCGACGTGTAAAGCGGGAGCGCCGCTCCGCTTCCTGTTTGCGGGGAGCAGCAGACTAAACGCACCGCAGCAGCCCGCGCGGCGTCCGACCTGCCCGCACAGCTGTAATCTATACCTGTGCTTTTTAACGCACTCAGCGCTGCAGCTCAGCCGTGGACGTCCTCTCCCGCCACCACCACTTTAATGTACCAGCCGACCCCCCCCCCCCCCCCTTTTTTTTTTCCTCATCCACCGTTGCCGCCGTCGGGACAATGAGACGATAATGAATGATAAGTGTGCAGATTGTTTTTAGAAAGACGCTGAATGAGGGCTGTACAGATGTCGGTTGGTTGTATGAGTGGCGTTCTAGTTTTTGCCTTGGGTGTGGGGTGACTGGGTATTTAATAATTCATATAATGTAATATCGGCCTGGTGTCTTCACTCCCCCACACTGTTGTTCTGAATCGGGATGCTCGGAGAATGGATCTAAACAAGGATGGAGGGGGGGAGAGGGGCTCACTGGGCTGCGTATTTCTACAATGTACAGAATGGTATTTGTATAAATATTACAAGAAGATAATATTGGAAAACGTTAGACCTTGAGAAGATGTATTAACACTATGGTGCACTTTTGATACTGTTTTGTAGGTGTTGGCAAGCTTAATGTGAGGGTTTGCTTGAAAAAGGCCTGTTGTGAAGCGATCATTTTCTGTTTTAAAGAAAAAGAAATAAAGCCAGTAAGATTGAGGCGGAGTGTGTTTTTGTGTGCGCGCGCGCGCTCTTTCCTCTGTCCCACAGGTGCACTGATGACTCATAGGGGGCTCAACATCGCCTCTTAGCGGTGGTACCTCACATTCCTGCTTCCCCACTGCAACAGGAGCTATTTTTAATCCATTCACACCCAAAAGGCAGGTATTTCTTTTGAAAGCGCGCACAGCTGAAATTCTCACATGGCCAACTCATTGGAGCCAAGAGTTTAGCCACCGGCTGATGTGATGTGAGAGGAGCGGCGTGTGAGGTGCGACAGAGAAGATGGAGGACAGGAGAGGGAGAAAGGAGGGCGGGCCGGAGGAGGAGGAGGAGGCTGGTGACACACATCAGGGTTGCTGTTAATAGCTCAGACAGGACCAGAATAGCAGGGCGGCGCAGGAGGAAAGTGAGCTTTCTGCATCCAGCATCCTCATAAATGAAACATGAGCTTCAGGGGGGGAAAAACAAAAAACAAAATCCCATATACTAATAAACCAAGTGCAGGATCTGCAGCAATGGGCGTCATTAGGGGAACAACCACCTGCAATCTGTCAGGGAAAACTGGTTTTGGTAACTTTACGCACAGATACCTCTGCACGTGTCCTTGACACATCAGGCATTTAGCTCTTTATCGGAGTTTAACCGGTATTATGGCAGTCTGGCCCATATGGGACTCCTCCTTCACCATCACCCACCCCCACCCCCACCCCACCCCACCCACCCACCCCTCCATCTGTGCACACATCTCCTCCTCTCCATCTCTTCCGCCGCTCCGCGCGCACAGCCGCAGTCCTCTGCGATGCGCCGTTAACGACGGAGCCGCTTCGCGCTCTTTGCTTTTCTTCTCCTTCCATCACCCCTTCCTCCTCCTCCTCCTCCTCCTCTTCCTCTTCCTCCCCGAGCTGCGTCTCTGCTGTCCACCGGCGCTGCACCATCCTCCTCGGTAACATGGACATACGAAGCCGCGGCTCTTCCATCTAGACGGGAAGTCTCACCTCACGGAGTCAAGGTATGACTGCTGCTGCTGCTGGAAGCGGATTGTTGGGCATCTTGGTCACGCACGGGGAAAGATGCACACCCCCCCTTCTCCCAGCAACCTTTTGCTGACGTGGAGCAGGAGCTGTGTGTTTCTGTGATGCAAGGTGCTCATGGTGTTGGTGCGCTGCATGGCCACCAGCGTGTGAGACGCGTGGTGGAGCGAAGACGGGTGCGGTGTCTGTGGAGAGCACCGACCGTGGATTAATGCCGGTAGCGGTTTATCAATGGCTCTTTATTAAGCTTAGATCTACTGAAAGCCCTGTTCTGGTTTCTTCTTCTCATTTTAACAGCTTTCCACAAGCTCTCTATTATAACAGCCTTACCAAACACTTGTTTCAAATCCCAAAGGGAGATACAGCATCCTACCTGTTAACAGCAGGTAAATAAATGTGCATTTCTGCTGCATTAGTACCATGTATTTCAAAAAAAAAAAAAAAAACAGTTTAGAAAATAGTTATCTGCTGGTTTTGGTCCTATGTTGCACAACAGCAACATTAAGGTTAGTGTGTGCTCAGTATAACCTTGACTGTTTGTGTTGTGGAATGAGTAACACATGTGTCTTTAAAGAAAAAAAATAAAAATGCATAAATCCAGAGCGGGACAAAGAGGTGAGCTTGTAGCCAGATGAGAAACAACCTCCCACACCACAAGGAAACTGGTAAACTTAAAAAAAAAAAAAAAAGACTCCTCTAACAGATTTATTTATAGCTTCCAGGACCTTTTCCCCCCATGCAAATGTGCTCTGTGTCGGTATTTAAGGATCTCAAGCTCACGTAGCAGCCTGTAAGGTAAGGAGGACAAATCAACTGGAAACATCAAGGAGTTTGGAAAAGCTGTTTTAAGATTTGTGTCTTTCCTGAAATCCTTTACAAACGGCACCAACAGTGTCAGTCCAGTACCAGGGTTGTTTGATTTTTCACGAGGTGTTCAATTATCATTATCTCTACAGAATAAAATAGTCTTCTATATTTTTAGTCAGGGAGCGAGTTTCTCTTTTACTGGGATTGTAAGAAGTAATTAGTACAGTTTCTTGTTAACTTTGATATTTTGACCTCTGAGACAATCTGAACATGATCCCTGTACTAAAGGTTTGAAATCTTTAGTGGATTTACCTGTAAATAATCCCATTTATTAATCACATTGTTTTCCTATATAACCAGTCACTTCCAAAATGAATGAAGGGTTATCGCACAGCCCGAGACCAGACAAGGCAGAGTAGAAGATGGATGCATTCAAAGGATGAATGAATGAAGGGTTAAATAGTTTTTCTATTCTTGTGATTTAAAGTGCCAGAACTCCGTGGTTCTTGTTTTCTTTACTTAATCAGGCAATGACTTCCATTAAGTTCTTGCTCTTGTCAAATGCAAAGATTACAGTCTTTTAATAGTCTATGTTTGTGTGTTGATTACAGATGGGGGGAACAATGAGTGAAGAGCCACCGGCCACCCCCGGCTGGTTGAGCCCTGACCCCACAGCGTGGGCCAGCGGTAGCGGGGGGCTGATGGACAACAGCACCGGCCTGGGGACGTTTCCCCCGGAGGACGGACTCCAGCCCAGCCAGCTGCCGCTGCTGGTCAACCCCTGGGACATCGTGCTCTGCTCATCGGGGACTCTGATAGCGTGCGAGAACGCCTTGGTGGTGCTGGTGATCGGGCAGAACCCGGCGCTCAGGGCCCCCATGTTCTTGCTGATAGGCAGCCTGGCGCTGGCTGACCTGCTGGCCGGCCTGGGTCTCGTGCTTCACTTCACCTGTGCCTACTTGCTTCGCTCCGACTCGGCCCAGCTGCTGACCGTGGGCTTAGTGGTGGCCTCCTTCTCTGCCTCGGTCTTCAGCTTGCTGGCCATCACCATAGACCGCTACCTGTCGCTGTACTACGCCCTCACTTACAACTCGGAGCGGACGGCGGCCTTCACCTACACCATGCTGGTGCTGCTGTGGGGCCTCTCGCTGTGTCTCGGCCTGCTGCCGGTCACCGGAGTCAACTGCCTGGCAGAGGAGGCCACATGCAGCGTGGTACGACCACTGACAAAAAACAACATTGCGGTGCTGTCCGTCTCCTTCCTCCTGCTCTTTGGCCTCATGCTGCAACTATACGTCCAGATCTGCAAGATCGTGATGCGCCACGCTCACCAGATCGCCCTCCAGCACCACTTCCTGGCTGCCACGCCCCACTACGTCACCACGCGGAAGGGCGTGTCAACCCTGGCCATCATCCTGGGTACCTTTGCCGCCTGCTGGATGCCGTTCACTGTCTACTCCCTCATCGCTGACTACACCTACCCACCGCTCTACACCTACGCCACGCTGGTGCCTGCCACCTACAACTCCGTCATCAACCCAGTCATCTACGCCTTCAGGAACCAGGAGATCCAGAAGGCGCTGTGGCTGGTGTGTTGCGGCTGTGTTCCCGCCAGTGTGGCCCAACGTGCACGGACCCCAAGCGACGTCTGACCCGGGGCGGACCTAGGTGGGGAGAACGAGGCGACCTGGGTCAGCTGTGCTCCTCACTGGACCCGTCCAGTGTCTCGGAGAGCGACAGCAGGAGAGGTCTGGGGGGGAAGCGGGAGGCAGTAGAGGCTTCAGCTCCGGCTAAAGTCAGTGGCCAATGCAGTTTGGTTAGTTGCCCATTAGGATGGATTGCTTTTTTCCCCCTCCACTTTGTCACACTCACCGCAGGGCAAGGTGGTTACTGTCTTCCCCGGCAAGAGGCCGCTATGCCCCCTGCCCCCTCCCTCTCTGCCTACATGCCACGCCCTTCTTCATTTCTGCAGAGAGCGTCGAGTGCATCACATGGTACAGGCAGCAGCTGTACGTATATACAATGTGCATACACTTTACAGCGCTGGAGCTCCGGCTGGCACGTGTTTGTTTCTCCTCGAATAGGAGGGGGGTAGATTCATTTGCGCTCGCGCGTGCGTGATAAAGGAAAAATGAGAAAAAATAAATAAATATATATATATATATATATTGATGCGTGCGGTGGTGAGGATGAGAGGGGAGGTGAGACGGCGGCTGCAGACGCAGGCATTTCCACAGTAAAGCCCGTCTGGAGGAGCAGCATCCCGGCGCACTGCTGCTGCACTCCGAACGTGCGTCGAAAGCCAAACAGCCGCGGAGAGCTAAAAATAGAGCCGCCGCGCGCCTTCTCATCCGTCCGCGCGCCGCGTCCTCAACACATGCCGGGAAGAGAAAGCTCCTGCTCCTACTCGCCGCTTCCCAATTTAATTCATTTCTTGTCCTCTTTGCGTCCAATGTGTTTTGGATGAGCTCTCTCGTCGGCGGCCAGACTCTGAGCCCCGGGAGAAGCCGCCATTTACCCCCACTAACATTCTTTAACAGTGTGGAGTACATTAGGTAAGCGTGGCTATAATCAATTTGACGACAACTCTTAAACTGACAGTAATTCCATATAAAGTCAGTGTTTCGTGTATTACCTCGAAAGAAATCATAGGTGAAGAAAATAAATAATCAACTCTGACGAAATAATAATAAGTGTTCAAATGACAGGATGATTTAGAAGAGAGCAGGATAATTATACACCTTTAGGTCTGTTTTATGAAATAATAGTATGTATGAGAGGACTAGTCCCTAATAAACGACTAAACTCTTTTGGTGCTATAGATGCTCTTGAAATCAGAATGTGATAAATCTTTATATATAATCTGAAACTGTAATATCTCATTTCGAAATGGCTTTATCCTCCTCTTATTTGCTTTTCTTGTCATTTCTCTAAAAGAATGAAAATGTTAAATTTGCTGAGAAAAAGTCATCTCCCTGTGAATCTTGTGTTTTCTAGATAAATATTACAAATATTTGCAAGTAAATTCTAATGAATTCTAGAAATCTTAGATTTGAAACAATGATAGGTTCCCTTTTCCCAAGATGAGCAGAGGAACACTTTGATTCTGATGGGAAATAAAACAAACAAACAAAAAAAGTCACGTCTTCCCTAAAATGTCAGTTTCAGAAATGGCCTGAAGCATACATTGTGTTTCCTGAAGGCTCCTACCAATGATGCACCCCGTTTGCATCGCCATTCTCGCTTTATGAGGAGCTCTGGCAGTGAAAATCTCACTGATTTGCGAGGAAAATACAAAGGAGGGCAATTGTAAAATAGAAGCGGCTCAGAGCCACTGGCACACTAAATATACAAGTTAATGACTAATGTCCCCAGCCACTGTATATAAATAACAGACAGCTTATGGTGAACTCATTAGAGATAACAAAAATACTTTCTTTGCTCTGGATTTTCCACGGCTCTCTTTAAGTAGGTTTGACTTGCATTTTACTTATCCTGCTCTCTTCTGAGGAAACGTTGCCCGGTTTCTCTGCAGGCACACACCGACCGTATAATATGATCTCTGCCTGCTCCACATCACTGTAGTTTGCATACAACAAGCAAAGATCCCTGTTTTTTTTTTTGTTTTTGTTTTGTTTTCCAGCGTACGTGAGTGTAGTAGGTTCACCCAGGCCACTGCTGGCGATGTCCCAAAGCTTCCTGATGTCACCACGACCCCAATAATTGTGTTTGTGTCAAACATACCGCAGTGTACCTCACATGTATTGCATTGAAAGAGCTAAAATCGTCCTGTCGAACGTTGCAAGAGTGGCACACCGTTTTTTGGTTGGTTTTTTTTGAAAAATGTGGATATTTTGTAGCGTTTTGCTGTAAATTTGCGACAAGTTCCAAATTCAGAGGCTCCGCTCGGCGCTCGAGCACCATCAACGATCAGCTGCTCTGAGTTAGCTGCCTCCCAGAAAAAACGAAACAAAAAAAAGTTTGATTCCTTAATCCTGCAGATCATGTCAGCAATAACTAGCCAACGAAAGGTAGTTATTTTTTAGATGTGAAGCAATACTCAGACAGCAATAACCTCCACATCGCCAACGTGACATCTTCTTCCTGCAGAGTGCAGTGCCACCATGGATTCTCGGGAGGGGGGGGGGGTGTGTGTAGTGGAAGAGGGGGCTCGGTGGGCTCTAAGTGATGCTTCAGTGACACATCTTCAAATAGGTGGCGGGATAATCAGTCCCAGGCTGGAAAAGAAAGATGGATGAGATCAAACGACTCATTCATCAAGGTGACACCACTGCCTCATTCAATCACCACGGATGATTTTTTTTTTTTTTTTTTTTTTCCAAACAAAATTGGGCTTTGATCTTTTGTCTCACCGGGATGAAATTGTGAACGTTTTCTTCTGTTGCCTCTGCCTTCTGTGAGCATACAAACCGTCCTGAGTGTTGTAACTTCAAATATCAGTGCGTGATTCAGGACAGTGTTTTATCCGTGCATCTGGTGAGAGTTGCATGGCCTCTGGGTGTGTGCATGTGTGTGTCTGTGTGTGTTTGTGAACCAGCAGCTCCAGCAGACCACGGTCCGACTCCTCGTGGCGTCAGTGTGGGGACCGATGCAGTTTATGAGTTATATCAAGTCCTGTCTGACGCCCACCCCACACCTCTTTCCCCCCACTGACCTCGGGACGACAATGCTGCCAGTCTTCCTGTTGATTCTGAGAGAAGTGGCCTCGTTTCTGTGTTTGTCGAGCTTTTCGGAGGGGGATCTGGACTAGGAGGTGGGCGTGACGCTCCAGCACTTCAAGCCAAAGTGAAAGGGACTTTTAATGAGTTGGGATCCTCGTCCTGCTGTGTACTCTGTGTCTCTTCTATCACTAATCCTATCCTCTATTGAAAATCAATCTAGTCTGGTTGAGGCAGGAGTCCGTTAAGTGACCTCTGAATGATCCTATGAGCTAAAAACGGCTACTTCCAAATACAAAGATAATGCTTCTTCTTTCCTTCCTCGCCGCCTCCTCTTGGCAGTGAGCCTGGTAGAAATCTGAGGAGCTCCCAGTCTTAATCGCTCGGGCCTCAGATCAGCTGCTAAACTTTTTTTTTTTTTTTTTTTTTTTAAAAGCAGGGAGGGTAAGTAAGGAAGGTTAAAGAAGAACGTTTCGGAGCATTAGGACGTAGCCGGTGTGTGTGAACTTGTGCACAGTGTCAGACTGAACCCTGTAGTTATTTGATGAGCACCAACGGGTCAGACTGGCACAACACAAACGTCACAAACTCTTATTACTTTACCTTTGAAGAAAAATCTATTTTGTTATATTCATTGAAAAGTTCTATTTTTTTCCACTTTAGTCTGGCCTGAATTCTTTCAGATTGTGATGTTGTACGATATAACCGCGCTGTAAAGCCTTTTTCTGAATGTAGTATTTATCAAAACTGATTGAGTGAAGTCTCCTCTCAACTCATTTGTTTCTGTACATAAGGCATGCTGAAGAGGAGGGACTTTAGACCACCGTGCATGGTGCTACCAAAGCCAGTCAGAATGGAGGGCGCGATGGGTCGCACTGGGTTTGTTTTTTGAACGACACTTCTCCACGTTGACGTAGACTCTGTTCTGTTTCGCGTACACCTTCCTTTGCTTCAATATGCACCAGTTCATAAAGGCTGGTCGGAGGAAGATTTAAAAGAGAAGAAGGGTAAAAGCAAACGGCAGAATTTAAAAATTGTTCTTTTCCCCACTGATTGGTGAATGTGAATTTCTTTGTGCAGCCAACAGTATTGTTGAGACCTTCATTGTTGAGCAGGTGTGTAAAAGGGCTTTGTATCCAAGAAAGGTAAAAGACTGCGATGTTGGATGTAACACTCCTCTGTGGCACACCTGTTATTCCACTGAATGGATGAATTCACAGTGTTCACCGTACACAAGGCGACTGGGCTTGTTGGGACGGCATTGCTGGTGACGGGCTGTTACTCAGAGGGAGGATGTGATGTTTCCGATGGTTACTAATTTAGAGCTAAATATCAAAACACTCAAGGGCCTGTGAGTGTGTGTGTGTGTGTGTGTGTGTGTGTGTGTGTGTGTGTGTGTGTGTGTGTGTGTGTGTGTGTGTTTGAGGGGAAAGGGTTGGAGACGTGGGTGGGTGTGTGGGTGGGTTGGGTTGGGGGTGGGGGGGGGGGGGACGCCACAGTAACAGCATCTTGTGTAGACGTATGCGTAGTTTTCAATGTGAAATGCACTTTATTTTTTGGTTTGAAAATGGCACAACGAATTAAGTATCTGCAAAATGAAACGTATAAAATGATAATCAACATGCACTAATTTACCTGAGATATTGTAGAAAAAAAAAACAAACAAACAAAAACTTTGTGTGAACGTGGTGTCTATTTTTCCAAGGTGTTAGTTGTACTTTTTATTGCTTTGGTTAGCTCACTCAATTGAGAGATCTTGTTAATTTTGTATTAAAAACAAACATGTACTGTGCATAAAACTCCTGCCTTGACTAATTTGTCCATCCGAGCCCCGGCTCGCTGCCCCGCTTCCCGCACTCCTGTTTCCCTGGCAACTCCCCTTCTTAGCTGTACTGTTCCCATGGAAACTGAAGTCTTAAGAGCCAGGTATGTGTCGTCTCTATGACGACGTAAAGGCAACCAGACTTGCTTCAAGTTTTAAAGACGTTTCACCGCTCGCGTGAAAACGCTGGATTGCATATTAGATATGAAGAAACGGTCAATTCTTTGGGTGTGCTCGAAACGGCGTCCTCTTATCATGTTTAGTATATAACAGTCAGCCATAACATTATAACCACCTGCCTTCATGTCGCAGTTGATATTTCATGACCCGGGTGACTGAGAATCTTCAGGCCTGATGACGATAGTGGAATAGTAAAGAGATGTGCCAGTCCATACATGATCAGTCATTCAGCATTTTATTTTTCTCTGGGTCAAAGGTTACAAAGTTCAGTGTCGCATATACTTGACCCCTCCATCCCCTCCCCCTCTCCCATTCCACCTCACCCTGTCCCACATGGGTGGCGACTCAATCCCGTTACACCTTCGATTGGTAATTGGTTGGGCTGCCAGAGGCTCACCAACCTGCAGCTGAACTCGTCTGTTACTTCCAGTTATTGTTATCTACACGTTAAAAACCAGCTTCATTACCTATAGCGTAGTGGTTCAGTAATAACATTTTTTAAAAAAGAGAGAAAAGTACATTGGTTAGCTCAAGATGGACGTTTCTAATAATTCTAACGCTCCCGAGCTTTAACTATTCATGACATGTGCAGCTTCACAGGGTGTCTATAGTGTTATAACAGGTAGAGAAACATCCACTGGAGTGTATTCACAACGCTCCCAAATACAACCAGCAAACCCAAGTGGTCATGTACCACAGAGCAGTTCAGCATTAGATCCATTGCTTGTCTTTTTACAGTGTTTACACGCCTTGAATACACCCCCAGGTTTCCAGTTTTGGACCATTCAGCTTATATCGACCTACAGCATGTGATTGTGAGTAGGTGTAGTGTGTGTCTGTGTTTTCCAGCAACAAAGTCTGTGACGACCTGCGAACGTGGCACACTGGGCATTCCTTCAGGTGAGTACAAGATCAACTGACTGCATATTTTATTTTGTGTGAGTAGTTTCAGTGGTTATCCTATTTCATTTATTCTGTGAGTGTGTGTGTGTGTGTGTGTGTGTGTGTGTGTGTGTGTGTGTGTGTGTGTGTGTGTGTGTGTGTGTGTGTGTGTGTGTGTGTGTGTGTGTGTGTGTGTGTGTGTGTGTGTGTGTGTGTGTGTATTAATCCGACCAATCGTTCTCCTCCAACTCCGAGTCGTCCTCCGAGTCGGAGTACTCCACCGCGATGCGTCGTGACAGGATGGTGGCCACGTCGTTCCCGACCGGTTCTCTCTTGGCCTGCTGCTCCTGCTGCTCCTGCACCTTCTTCAGCTGGATGCCTGCATCGAAAAAGAGAACGTACAGTGGGGTTTCATCCTTACTGTAATGTAATTCCTCACACTGAAGATACATTTACTGGATAAACACATATCATGTGTATTTTTAACACTAACCCTTTTGTGGAAAGTGGAAAGTGAATGTCAGATTGGAAACTAATTTCATATACTTTAACAAAGTAACTGATAATCTATCATGATCGCATTTTGTGCAGATCAAAATGAGGGAGAATGTATCATTCATTACTCCAAGGTTATGCATTCGAGTGTTGCATTTCACTGGTAAATCTTTGTTTAACATGTTTTACTTTTAGTACATTCACAGGTAATCTTGAGATTTTCCTATACATCTAAAATATGATTGAAACGGTGACATATTTCACACATTATGAGTTTGTGTGAATGCACAATTTCAGTACAGAAATGAATCTAAAACTAAATTGTTCTGAGACTTAAAGAGACGCACATGTATATGAAGAAAACTGCTCTCGACTGAAACCTAATGAAAACCCTTACCCATACGTATAGCAGCCAGTAGATCACTGCGGGCATCGTTGACCACTGAGGACTCAACAGACGCAGCAGAGGCCATCTTGTGGGTGGTTGCGTGGGAGGCACCAGCTAGAAGAGGAGGAGGTGGAGGACCGGGTGGAGGTGGAGCAACCTGAGCTCCACATACAGGTGGTGGAGGTGGAGCGTAGCCGCCAGCCATCTGGCCGGGAGACATCGGACCTCCGGGAGGTGAAGCGAAGGCTGTTTGGGCAGAGGGGATGAGAGGAGCGGGAGGCGGGGGCGGAGGGCTGGTGTTGGCGTAACCATCCATACTGTGGAAGAGTAAGTGACACAAAATGAGTTAAGAACAGTCATACTTGTACACAATAAAGTGCAAGGTATATTTAGGTAACCCACTAGGGGGCAGCATTAGCTCAAAGTTCTCAACAAAGAGCAGGGACCTGGCCTTTTCACTTACTTATAGTCCATTGGTGGGAGGGACATGGAGCCGCCGTTCATAGCCTCTGTGGGCGGAGGAGGCAGTGGGACTTGGTGATGGTGAGCGCGGCCCAGTGTCCCACCCTGATAGGCCATCATCATCCTGCCTCGCGCGTCGTGTTCACCTCCGCCGCGAGCGACGTGACCAGCGGCCATCTGAGCTGCCAGGACACTGGGCGGAGGGCCAGAGTAGGTGTGGGCGTGGCCGGCGTGGTTCATGCTGTTGGGGTAATGGTGCTGATCTAAGCCGTGGCCCCTGATGAGGGCAAAGAAAGCAGAAGTTCACGTCAACAAGTAGTGTAAGAGAATGAAAATGAAGTCCAGTGTGTGTGATAAATGACCTGTTCTCTGGTGACATTGAACCCTCGGATGAAGCCCCTCTGTCACGGTGGATGGTGTGTCGGTGGTCTGGCCTCAGCTCCTTATCCAGAGCCATCATGTTCCACTCCTGCCGACGGTTCCGCGCCTTGCGGACCTTCTTCACCTCCCTCTGTAGCGTTCCATCGACACAACGCCTCTGCTCCTGGAGGATGGACAAAAGAGGCTTTTTATTGTTCTACTGTAAATTAACCAGAAAGTGCTGACAATCACAACATCTCCTATGCAGTGCAGTACCTTCTGCTTCCTCTTTTCTTTCCTCTTGTCCTCTGTGTCCTGCAGCATCTTTTCTTTCCACAAATCAAAGAAGTAAGAGGGATCCGTGTAGAACTTAAGTGCCTCCTTGTGATCATCCCTATAGAGTCAAACACCAAATAAGCTTTTACTTGTGTCTTTATATACATAAAACTAACCAAAATCCTCTCCTGCTCAGGGATAATGTTAGATCACACACAGCAGTAGCATCTTTTGATTCCATTTGTGGGAAGTAATAAATGGGAAGTAATGGGAAGAAATAAAACATGAAAATCCATGAATATTGCAGAAGTGGAGGCGGCTGATGGAAGAACAATAGTGAAATTATGAGTGGGGCTCGTGCAGTTTTATTGAAGGCGGCCTAACTGGTAATGAAAGGATGAGAAAGTGGAAAAGCAGAAAAATGTGGAAAATGTGTGCGATGTTCTCGAGGTGAGAAGGATTTTTCCACTGGAGCCAGACTGGCTGAGTACAGAGACCAACGCAGCCAAGTCCTGGAAAGCACAGAAGGGATGAGAGCAGCTTCCAACTGTGGCAGGAAATATATCAGAGCTGCTTTCATTATCAATGTGATTCAGAAAGTAACAATAGAAATACAATTAAAAGATTTCCTGATATGTATCTGCCATGTTCAGATTCATTTGAAAAACCTACTTAAAGAAAACCAGCGTAGACCTCACGACTCAGAATGATTCCTTATCACAATAATTTCACTTCACGTCGAACCAGAAACTCTGCAATGAATCTTGATCGTATATAAAAAACAGACCCAGACACAAATCACATTACACGACACAAAAACATCTATGATAATGCTGCGTTACTAAAATAATTTCATTTAGGAACACTTGTGTTTGAGAATTTGTGACAACTGATACTTTACAAAACGAGCAATCAGATGTCCGGCAAAATGTTTCTGGGTCACCTTCAACATTTAATTTTATTACGTCCGTGGCGGACGCAAATATAATTGAATTCAAAGAGTACACCTTAAATTCTGGTAGATAAACTACAGCCACAGATAACATGAGTATTGATATCTCTTATCAATAATCTGTTTTGTCCCATTAAATCCTTTTCTAGAACTACAACCAATTTAGATCTGTGGCCAATCGCTTTTAAATAATACCCAGAAACAGCCTGCACCACTGACTCCCTGCTGTGGGTGATGGGTTACAGTGCAGGAAGTTGATCTGGACTGAAAAGTAAATCTATTTATATCAAGGTGTAAGTCCGCATCACCAACCTGTAAGGCGAGAGGATCATGAGAGGCGGAGGCTTGTCACTCAGGTTGTACATCTCTTTGACAGGATTGGGAACACTGCTCTTGGACACCACCTGCTGGTCCTGAGTGGTAGAGCTCTTAAAGGCCTTCCTCATGTTAATGTCTTGCAGGGAGACTGATGAAGGAAAAAAAACAAAGAGTTATGAAATTAAAGGTATATTTATACATGATGACAAGGGAGGGGGGGGGGATATGAAAATAAATGAAAGTGAACAAATGCACAGAAAAAAACAACGTATAGGGCTTTGGTGGGATTAACAGCTTGCTATGCTGTCTCCTTTTGAACCCACCTTCCTCCACGGTGGAGTCCAGCTGTGTGACCTTCACGGCCAGGCGGTCAATGCGGTCCTGGAGCGAGTTGGCACGCAGATAAAAGGTGTTGGCCTCGTTAAATAGCTCCCCGAATATGTCCTCTGCATGTTTACCTGGAAGAGAACACCAGAGAGAAAAAGAGACAAGAAACTTGAGAGGAAGGAGACTTTATACCACACTCAGAGCCAAATAAGTCTCTGCAGAGACTAAAGTCCGATCAATACAGTGGTAATGTGACACAATGTGAAAACTGAAGCCTGAGCAGAAAATGGTGTCTCATACAATCCATATAGCAACATCGCACATGAATAATTTAGTTTGCGCTAAATGCAGTCATCCGAATTACAGCCAGTGACCAAAAGCACCTAACTTTCAGCACTATTTACTTCTGTGAAGCTGATATAGGTGGTTTGGTGTTTGCCCGCGACTGTTGAGCTTGTTTACGTCTTAAAAAGTGTCAGCTAGGAACGTAAATAACTTGTTGTCATCAACCTGAACAACAGCAGTTAATTCTCTGTAGCGCAAAAACTTAACTGCTGTTAAAACAAAATTCTAAAAATCTGTTACCGGGTATTGGCAAGAAGATTATTTCACATTCATGGGTTCAAAGAGAAATGTAATTCTTTGTGAACTGAGGTTAAATTCACTTTACTATAGATTTTAGGTTACATAAGGTGTTATACAGCTATTATATTATTCCACTGTGCAAACACCTAAAAAAAAACGATGTTTGCATCTCTAATGTTGCTCGCAGCACTTTCTAACATGTGACTGGCTGAGGAACAATTTGGGTTTTGGTTGTAATGCCACATGTGCTTGCTAAACATGTGGTTTTGGAGATTAAGATAGAAATACCCCTACCATGGAAAGCAGTGGGCAGATGACAGAGGAGCCTTCAAGAGTGAAACAACAACCTCAGCTCAGATTTAATGAGTGCAGGAGCTTTTTTACTACAAGACTGTAAATCTGAGCAGCAGCGAGACAGAAGGACAAGGTTTTATCACAAACTTATCCAGATGACAACAGATTAGAACACAACCAGAGTGGTTTCATTCTTTTTTTCTTTTTTTTAATTTTCACATCAATACTGCGCAATAATAAACATGTGGCAGAGCAAAACATTAGGCTATGGGCTATTTCTGTCCCCCCCTGCTGACAGGATGGGCTGCAGGAAAAACATTGAGAGGAAGGAAGAATCACAGATCTGGCATGCTGAGCCTCTTCAACTCTGACCTCTCCTGAGGATACTTATGGTCCACTCACACACTTGTGCTCAGAGCAACGCACTATGTGTGCAGTCTGTAGCTACAGCCCGCCAGGCCTGTGTGAGTGTTTATATTTAACCCGCACAGCTGCTGTTGAAAGGCCCACTCCCAGTGCAGGAACTTGACACAATACGAGACAGACAGAATGGATGGAGCCGGGCCAAAAAGCAGAGGGTTAACAGCAAAAAGCCCAGGTTTCAACTTATGCGTAACTTTAAAGACAGCTGGCGTGAGAGCAGGGAAATGGGTGCAAATGAGGATAAAAGGGCAAAGAGTATCTGCCCAATACAAACACTCACAATGCTGATGAAGCGTTACGAAACAAGAACTTGAGAAGAGATCGGAAAGAACGATGCCCTTGGTTCTGCAAAATAACTCTGTCTAATGTATTTCAGTGAGCATAGCAATCAATACAAAAGAGTTCAGTTGGGACACAAAAATGCGTGTTGTCCAGTCACATGTCCACAGCTGGACACGGGGGTTGATTTTTTTATTTTTTTTGCACAGCTATGTAAAAGGATTACATTTCAACCCTCCGTGTCCCAGCTTGAGTCTGCTGTAAGCTCGCCGCTACCCCAGTGACCCCAGGCCCTGTAACCATGACAACACGCAAATCAATCACAGCTTCGGGATTAATGATGAAGGCATGTGATCTTGTCCTGCCACAAAGAGGCTAAACACAGCGGAGATCAACACCACACTCAAGTCAAGAGAGGTTACTGTCCGGAGACACATTGTGTTATTTACGTTACGCTCAAACACATACAAACGTTCCATAATTGTGTGTGTGAGCGCGCGTCTTACTCAGGCTGCTGAGCTGGCGGATGATGGCAGAGAGTGTGTTGTTCATCACACACTCCAGCTCGCTGCCAATGCCATCGGGGAGCTCGCCTCGGCAGAGGTGGCGGGGCTCGATGTTCCTCTTCACCAGCGGCATGGCGAGGCCTCACACCGACACAAACTGTGGATGGGAGACGGAAAGAGGAAGCACACGCCGTTTGAGAGACAAATCCAATAAAGCATCTGATCAGCACCCAGAGGAAAAATCCATACACCACAGATTGCTATCATAACAAAACTTTCAGGACTTCCACAGGAGTGATGGAGGCCGGGCTAAATGCGTTTGTTGGATTACTGAGGAGGCTTTGTTCCCCGTCCAAGAGCTCAAAATCAACAGCACCCATTCATCCATACATACTAGTGTGTATCCATACTGCAACACCTTCCATCCCGAATAGCTTGCTGTTACTGGACTGTCAGAGAACGACCGCCTCGCCTCACAATCACTCGATCAACTCTAACCAAGCAGCAAATACCTCTGCAATACATATTAGTAGTTGACTGCCGTGACCAAGGGAAAGGGACAGTGTGTTAAAGGATCTTGTATTAAACACCAGTGGGTGTGCTGTTGACCAGCGAACTGAGAGGGTGACGACTGACAGTGTTCTCAAAGCCAGAAGACTTGTGGCGACCAGCAGAGAGATTAAAGCATTAGGGATAGGAAGATACAGCATGCCAGCTAATCCGAGGCCAGCTTGTCACTGGCCCAGCTGGAAGTCTGACAGGCAGAGAGTGGTGGATACGGCCAACACCAAAAAACGAGGCAACGAAGTGCATCCCAACACAAATCCACAAGAAAACAAAAGGTGCCACAAGCCTGCAAACTTATTCTGGGCAAACTGTGAAAAGTCTAAATTAAGCTGGGACGGGTTCTGATCAGACACTCCGAGCTCTCTGTAGTTCGAAGGACAACAGACAATCCCTTGAAACGAGAGAACTCCCGTGGTGCATCAGAGCGGCCATCTTATCGATGTCTCTTCCTGCATCCTGTTTTGGAAGTCTGAGTGCAGCTCCTGTTTCCTGGTCCTCCCTGTGTCACATCTCTCCTTCCTCTCCAAACACTTGGCCAGAACAATACGCCGCTCCGGCTCGAGAAGCAAACCCCGGAGAATGTGCAGGGATGGCAGATGGAAAATCGCACTTACCCTCTTTCAAGCACAGCCACTTTTAGACAAGCCGGTCAAACAATTCGTTCCTAATTACAATTTCAGACTTCTTTTTTTTTTTACTATGCAGTAACGCCAACAAAAATAATCAAGAGAGAAAAGCAGGTTGGAGAGTCACGGGATATCTGGCAGTCTGGCCGAGGCTAATAATAGCAGACAGGTACAAGAAACATTACTCATATTTACTAGACCATACACATATTCAATATGATTACACCAATATTGTCCCTGCTTTACGCCCTAGTTCACTCATGACAGCTACTAACTATCTGCCTTCCAAACATTTACGATTATGATTTCTTATTTCTTTAGAGACTATATAAAAAAAAATGTATTGCATCGTTATCGCAACAAATCACCAACCCATCAAGAAGCGACAATGCACTATCCCTCTCCCAGCTGGATACTACTGTAATTACAGATTTGTCGAGCTGCAAATGTCCACAAAGGACAAGCTCCCCTTGTGTTTACCACGGCCAACTCCCACCAGGAGAGTCCTCATCTGGCCTCATTTCCTCGCCAGCGACCCCCTGCGAACCCCTCCAGCCTCATGCCAGCATCAGAAAACAAAGGAGTAAAATTACACCCATCATTAGCTGCCACAAAAGGAACACTGAACTGAAGTGAGGGGCCGATGTGGTGCAAGAGCGCAACTTAAGTTTCCGAATAAATATTTTGGAAACACTGTGCTTGCCGTTGCATGGAAATGAGGTGATGCAAATGAGAAGATTGCATGTTTTTGCTTTTACTGTCTGGCTGGCATGACAATCACATCGACGAGGCGAAATAATGAGCGGCTGAGCAGGGGAAGGGATGTGGGGGGGTGGAGGGGGTGATGGAAGGGAGGAGGGACAGGCCCTTGTGTGCTTGTGAGAAACGAGGAAAGTGGCAACGGAGGGCGCCTGAGAGAGACAAGCTGTGTGGGATAAGAGAGAATAAGACAGTGTGTGAGATGGAGAGAAAAGGTTGTAGGGATATAGACCAAGTGTTTGTGTTCTAATGTGTTTTTGGCAGTGTGTGTATGTGTGTGTGTGTCTGTGTGTGTTGTGAGTGAGGGGGGAAGAGTGTATCGAGTGGGGGGAAGGGTAAAAAGAGGGACCTCGGGGAAGCCACTGAAAGGTTCCCAGGACAATAGAGCTCCGTTCACACGGCAACAGCACTAGCTCTCCAATGCATCCTTCCCCCTCCTCTCTCCTCCTCCTCTTCCCCCTCCTCTTCTTCAATCTTCTTTAAGGCCCCCCCTATACTTGTGCAATGAAAGCGTACCAAACCTCTTCATCCTCCACTCAGTCCGGTGCTAGAAAGGGAGAGTAAAGGCTGAACTTATGCTCCACGGCTCCAGAGAGGATTCTCACGTGTTCCCATGTTTACTGTTTCCACCTCCTCTTTTCCACCATGTGTTTGGAGAGGTAAATTATTACACCGCGGCATCTCCACTCAGCCATACAAATGTGTTGCAGACACACCAGGTAACCTCTCAGATGTCCCATTACTGCCATGTAAAACAGTCCTGTCAGCAGCAAGAATGCCTTTGATCCTTGGAGAGGTGACATTCAGGCTGCATCCGGGATAACACACACTTCTCCTGTGGCTCCTGTAAGACGCCCACATCTCCACAGCCAAGCAGCTACAGGAGGCCTTTACTACAGATGTGAGAACTCCATTAAGAACTGGGGGGGGGGGGGGTCATTATCAATTTATGAGCCGAGCGCAGCTTCTTGTGTTGAAGGCTGTTTTGCTTGTCCTGATGTTATGAATAATGTAACGTGGATTACGTCAGGTCACACTGCCCTAAATATGACGTAAAAAAATAAAACTAAAAACTAAAAACTTAGCTGTGGCTCTACATCCAAGAACGTCTCCCTGTTCCAGTATTACTCAGGGGCACTCATGGTGAAACATTGATGGTGATGGGGCCGAGGATGCACACAGGGTAAAACTGTACAGAACAGCAAATCCTTCAGGGTACACAAAAGGCCAGGCCTTGATTTTCTCCTCTTCTACTACGGAGACAAAAGGACACCATATCTGCTAGGCTGTACAATAACTGAAATATATTGGTAAATGACTGCAAGCAAAGTTAGAATGTCATGGTATTGTTTAATCATAGTAACTTTTTTTTTTTTTTTAGAGCAGATGCCATGGTCTACTTTGCAAATGGGTTAAAAGTGTTGTGAAGGTAACGTGACCCAGAAGGAGAGTGTTTGTATTTGAAAGTGAAATTAGCACATTTCAATGATACAACAGCACATTTAAAGTACAAGTACAAGTAAAATAAAGCCACTTCTTTATAAAGATGTGAAATGTAGGTCTCAAATTATATCTTGAACTTGTTATTCCCTATTATTCTAAAATTGTGATTTATTTAAGGCATATAACTACTTCATTTGCTATAAACATATCAAAATTCAAAGGATCTGATAATTGCGCTACCTATAAAATTTAAAGATTATTGTACAACAAAGGTTTCAGACAAAAGTCAGTCAAGTATTTCACAAGTTTACCTTAGTGGATACACTGATTATATAACCTTGATGATTCCACACAGGCCCCTGTTGCAGGCTTACACATGTTCACAGTATCTTCAAACACACCAGCAAGCCCTAACACCTGCTGGGTAATTCATCAGGATTATTCTTCTGACTTTTTAATGCAAACATGACCCCAATTTGTTATAATCTTAAAGGGATAATAATATAATAATTCAATGGGCCAGGGAGCTAATTGATGTTTTCTTTTGCTAATTTTACAGGAAACAATGTAGTAATGAAACCACAAAAACAGGAAATATGACGAGATGGGTATCAAAACTGATTTTTCTGGTTGTTGATGAGACTAATAATACTAATAACTATGGATTAGGATCAAGCACATACAGTGCACACTCCCTTCTCTCTTCCCCACAGCCTGATTTCTCTCTCTCTCTCTCTCTCTCTCTCTCTCTCTCTCTCTCTCTCTCTCTCTCTCACACACACACACACACACACACACACACACACACACACACACACACACACACACACACACACACACACACACACACACACACACACACACGATCAATCACTGTTCCGCACCGTCGCTTCCCGTTACCGACGGACTGACCCACATCTGTTCATCGTCCCTCGGTCTCCGTTAGTTTTAATACATGAGATTTAACCACTGACTTCCATTCAAACTGATTAACACGCCGGTGCACAGCCAGCATCAATTATATGTATAAATCCCTTTAAAGTTACCCAGCAGACGGTGAGTAATATTCACTGTTTAAAGCCCGTTTTTTTTTCCTTCTTGTTTTTTTGTTGTTGTTTTTTTTAATCCTCAGTTGGGGGTCCGCTACAACTGACCACACAAGCTAGCTCATGTCCAGTAGACGACTTAGTTTCTGGACAAACGAGACAACAGTCAGCAGAAATACGTACACAAATTCAACCATTATGCCAAATGAAGTGATTATTCGCTGTGAAAAGTGTGACGAGACGCTCACCAGCACTTGGAATATTAGAAGAAAGCAGCCCGTCCGCATGTCCCGTTAGGTACTCCTATTAGCTCTGCCATCCTGTGTCCCCCAGCCCGTCTGGCCACTCCGGGGAAAATCCTTTGAGGACGAGGGTCCGCCCACTCACCGCCTCCACTAATCAAATCGCCAGCGAGAGGATTTCCCACGTGATGGGCGTCCGGTGCAGCCAATCACGCGTCTCAAATGAAGTGACTGACAGGAAGACTCCCCGGTGCTGCGAATCGAGGAGGCGGGGCTACGATTGGGCGTCGCTGAACAGCTTAACGAGCATTTCTTTTCCTTTTTTTTTTTTTTTTCATGCAGTCTCATTCCTTGTCAAAATTATGGGCTCCTGAAATTCATTTTCAGGCCCTGTGGATTATTTTTCAGACCCATTTAAACCACAGAGAAAAGCAGAACTATATAGTGAAATAGGTTGATATTAGGATTCAGACAATGATTCTGAGCTTTAGGGGTGGTGGTGTAAACAGAGCATCCTCCAGGAAAATTGTCACTGGGAGGATGTACTATATTTAGGTGTGTAGTATTTATGGCCGAAATACAATAAGAGGATGATAACTGTTATCAGGGAAAACCAAAAGAGTGAGAGTGCAGTCTCAGGTAAAGGTCTGGTGAATTGGAAAAGGGAGTTTTAATATTTGAAATGTTTTTTCTATTTCTGGACAAGGAGGAAAATCACCTTGTTACACAGCTGTCAGTTTATAACACAGTTCTTCATAAAGACCTTGTGTGGTCCAAGAAAGTCATTAAATGGCTTTCTTGCTGTACAGTGTGATCTTGCCTCATACTGGAGATGATCCCACGTTAGGGTCTAAAGAACTACCAGCAGAAACCCAAACTGTTTTATAATCGGATCCATAAATACATGAATTCATATAGGCTACATGGTTCAGTATCTCAGCTCTCTTCAATAAATATTTTTTTCAACAAGCTTAGCAATTACAGAACTTCTTTTTCTGCAAATCTTTAAGCAGCCAAAAGTAATTTGATAAACTTAAACGATCAATCAAATGGTCCCTTTTAGTATTTGGCTGCAAATCCATTGCAGTAAATAACAGTCAGAAGGCTGGAAGCCAAATACACGTCAGGGTTTGTCCCTGAAGCTGAAAGTCTGCACTGAAAGCATCGATTATCTTATTTCAAACCAGTTATGATGTACAGTTGAAAGGTTGAAGATTCTGTCGAAATTCTAAATATTTATCGATTTGAATATGCAAGGAATTATATTGCCATGTATTCAATATAAATTCTAACATACCGTTGTATGTTGCAGCAGAATTTGACTCATCAGACCATTTTACTTTTCATTCTTTCCTATTTTAGAGAATGTGTGAATTATAGTCTCATTTTACTGCAGCACAATGACAAAGTATCACATCGTGTAATTTTTCCCCGTCAACGTTTGGCATGTTGTGCATTTAAATGTGCAAATCTTGAGTGTTTGATTTATTCTCTCGCATCTAAAACTATTGATTCTCCTCTGCCCTCAAAGGCCATCTTCACAGCGCAGCCGCTACAAACTGTAGTAATGATTGTTTGCAATATCCCAGCGAATCACAAGTTTCTAAACTACTAACATGAAATAGATGCTTAGTTTGAACTTCCGGAGGTCATTTTGACAATGAGTACATGTTATTACATTGGATTGCTGTCATGAAGTAGATATTTGTTGAAAGTACACGTGCAGCAATGCTATTATAAAAAAAACTAAAAACTTTACACAACCATATCTGATTGTCCTGAAACTTTAAGAAATAATAGAATAGATGTTAACATGCTACAGCGAACCTCATTGTGTAACAGAATAACTTACATTAGGATCACATACCTGCTGCTTGCACATACACACACTTTTAAAACAATCACCGATCTGCATGTTCCCATTTTTATTGTCAGGATACGTGCTTCATGTAAAATATTTCAATACAGTACAATGCATGTTCCGTCTGCCATCCGCCATGCGATTGGTTGGTTTTGTCCTCATGTTGTAAGGCTTACTCACAGCACACAGCATACAGAGCACCGTTGGCCTGAGCTGCTTTGCCACTCTCGCCATGAAAACAAAACCATGAAAACAGATTAAATTATAAACAACTAAAATCTTTTTGTCACTTTTGTTTTTGTCCTGTCTGAACAAAAAAAAAGAAGAAAAAAAAAAAGAAGAAGAAACCCATAACACCACAGCTGTGGGGGCTCCGCATCCTCCCAGCATGCTTCACAGCAGCTCATTCCAGCCCTCAGCTGAGGCCCTCACAGGGCCGCACACACAATACCAATGGACAGACAGACAGATAGACAGACAGGAGGACAGACTGACAGGAAATCTGTCGACGCTGGCAGTCACATAGCAGCTTTCAGTCTCATCCAAACTTTGACAGGAAGAGAGGGTAACTGGCTGGGGTAGATGTGGAAGAGACAGGTGAAGAAGAGGGGAGGAGATGACACTAAACTCACATGAACTCACATCCTCTGAATTGAGCCATCTCCTCTTGGCCGGCTTGATTGTGTTCTGAAGTTACTGAAGCAGATTGGATTCGATCACAGTATCCTTTCTTCTCATCATCCCACCTTATGTTTCACCTATCACATTTTGCTCTTCAGTGATGTTTCTAATCATGGGGGTTATGCTGTGTTATCCGGAACAAGTCAGGACTGTTCTCTTTGTGGCCTAATGGACTGCTGCAGAGAAAGGTGCCAACCGCGGGGTGGGGCATGTTGGTGTAGAGGTTTGGTGCCCAGGAGAATCCCCACATTCTTCAGTACATTCGTTCAGGTAGGCGGGTTAGGGATGTGTGTACGTTTGTCTGGAAATGAGTGAACGTATGGGTTAGCGGGATTGCGGCGGTTCAGTAGCGGTGGGTCGGGTGGGAGTATTGGGGTGGCTGTTGGGAGGTAGAGGAGTATCCCATGCTGCTTTGGGGCAGTGATGTGCTTGGTCCAGGGTTCTGGTAGGCAGCATGTGGATTGGATCGCTGAATAAAAACACCAGAAAAAAAAAAAAGGGAAATATTACAAAAAGAAACACCATAGTAACCATGTAAGTATATATAGCAATGCTGATCCTCTGATCCAAACTTGTAAAACTTGACATTTAAATGTTTGGTTGATGACCTTTGTGCGAAAGCCCAATGCGGCTTGTGAAGACCTTGTAATCTTTTCAACATGAAGTGAAAATACAGTGTTGTGCAAAACTTTCAGACATGTCGGGGGGAAAAAAATGCTTCTATTCCATCATGTAGTCCCAAAGACAAGAACACATCCGGATACGTTTCTGATCTATTCTACACCAGAGTACAGTAATCTGTGTGTGTGGCCACCACAGAGCCTGGACCTCAACACCACAGAGTCTGTTTGGGATGACATGACCAGACTGAAGAATTGGAGCCAGCCTACATACTTCACTCCAGGATTCCTTTTTAAAAAAAAAAATGTAAGCACGTTTACCTGCAAGAGTTTATGTTGACCAGGGTGCAAAAAGTGGTCACATTAAATATCGATTTCTATTTTGTCCACTCGTCTTAACATAGTACATTTTACATCTCCACTTTTGAGAGCTGTGATTGGGCACAAGGGAGCATGCAGTACGCAAACAAAGGCAAAACTTTAGTTTATACTACATTCAGCCCATTAGGTGTTTAACAATAATAAAAGTGCATTAAAGTGCATGACAATGTGCATCGGCGGCACCACCCCGAGCAAACACAAGTATCTAAATGTTCTACAATGCATGTTACTACAAAAAGTTGTTTTATGGTTCCATTCTGCAGACTAATTGATCTTTAAGATAAATGTGACAAACCCGATGAGCAGTGTTCAAACCTGTCAATCACTGATCATCAGTTCAAGACCATTACTAGTTGTTAGTAGACTTACCTGGTAGTCTGAGGTCATAATGAGGCCACCTGAGGTAGTGGTGGGCGGGACAACTCGCACTTTCTTAAGAGGCGGGCCCTGGGCGTGGCTGTTGTCCGGGTTGCCAGTGTGTCCCGCCCCATTTGTGTGGTTGTTTCCCTGCTGCTGCTGCTGGTTTTTCTACAACCCACAAAAAAAATTAAATAAAAACAAGCTATAGATTTACATTGCAACATAAGTGACATTGCTAGCATTGAAACTACGTACTGCTACTAAGTCCTCACTAAATACTACCTGTAGTGCACTTGTATGCACAACTTCTCAGAGTTTTATTTCAGGCCGATTATAAATCAATAATTATGCAAATCCTTCTTTAACAAAGTGTTAAACTTAATAATCAAAACTGTTCAGGTTGTTGAAAAACCACCAGATTAAATATTAGTACACGCGTCACGTCCCATTTCTAAAATACTGAATGATTACAGAGAAACTGTATGAGACACAGCGATACTACACCTTGTCTGCCTTGTCCTCTGGCTCCTCCTCCGTCAGGAACTCCCTCTTGGGGTAGGGAATCTGACAGCCTGCAAACACACTAGAGAAAAAAAAAAAAAAAGGCCAAGAGCTCGTCATCTTTCCACATTAATTCCCGTGACTGAAAGATAATTAGCTTGGAGTCATGCACAAGTTATCTCTGGGTCATGTGGTTGCAGCTAAGGATTACCACAAGAGATAGATCTGGATGTAGAGTGAATGTATGCGTGGACTCACTCAGACGTTGGTAGGGGCTCCTCTAAAAAGTAGGGGTCCTGCATGGCCTGCTCAGATGTGATTCTACGGATGGGGTCCATGGTCAAGAGCTTTTGCAGCTGTAATAAACCACACATGATGTCAACTTCAAACTTTGTGCATGAAAACGATTTGCCATCCTAACAGAACCATGAATTCTCATGGTTCTTCTTACTGGAGCATTTCAAACTCACCAAGTGGAATGCTTTGCTGTCTGGTTTAACTTTATGTTTTTCCATGTACTTTATAAGGCTGCAGTTCGTGTATCTGAAAGCACAAGAAGAATTGTTTTTTAATACAGGGTGACTTGAGTGCAATTCACTCGCACGGCACGCAAATTCATCTTTTTTTCCCCAGCAGATGTACTTTGCTGAACTCATTGCTTTAATTCTGAATTTGGTTTCAGATCTGAAAAAAAACAACAAAAAAAAAAATCTGGGACAGTGGCGCTTTGCAGACTCACGTGTTCCTTCTAAAGTCTTTCATCAGGGTGGAGTGTTCTGGCATCTTTTTGATGTCCTCCCAGTCTTTATCTGTCAAATGAGGGAAAGACAGGATTACACTATGCCACATCCTCCCTCACTTTAAAACAGCTTATATAGGTTCAGGATCTGGACGGTTTTAAGTCCAAACACTGATGACTTTCACAGAGCAAAACATTTGGCATAAAGCCAATATTACCTTTGACTTCAAGCCTGACATCCATCTTTTTTTTATCAGTCTTAACAACTTACTTATGCATATGTTGTGAAATATTCACATCTTTTATCTCTGAGCCTCTTCGTAAAACCTGCTGCCAAACATGACAAAGTGATTGTAAAACTTCCTCTGGCTGTGTGCCGAATCAAAACAAAACATAACCCATCAAAGAGACTGGTGAATTATAGAACTAAATAATAATAAATAAATTTAAAAATCAGGGACAGCTTCTTAAGTGAAGCGGAAATCAATCCGAAATGTAGTGCTGCAAGTAAAAGTTCCTGTTTGTGACTTGGCATAATCAGTCGTGTCTGTGGATGGATGGTCAGAGCCCACAGGCCACGTTACAGCCTCCCTCTACTATTAACACACAATCCTTATAAAGTATTCAAGGAAGCACTGTAGCTGCAAATTACTGGTATAATACAGTTCAATGTCAATAATGTATTTGATCTGGCCTTGGGTGAGTAGTTAACCCTTATATGACTGTAGAATCATTTGGAGAAAAAAACCCCACTATCAGTAAGTACTTTAGCCCCTTTTCCCCAAGATAGTTTAAAATTTCAAGATCTGGCAGTTCTTCAATATTTCTGTATTTTTGATGATGTTGGGATCATGTTACAATTATACAGGAGGATCGGAAGTCCTAGGGCACTGTAGTGATTGATTTCATCTGAAACTCTATTTCTCTGCTTTCTGGTAGTTTTTAGAGTTTAATAGATATTACAAATGACCCAGGAGTTATCATC
The DNA here is from genome assembly GCF_963383615.2 of Lipophrys pholis. Classification (NCBI taxonomy): domain Eukaryota; kingdom Metazoa; phylum Chordata; class Actinopteri; order Blenniiformes; family Blenniidae; genus Lipophrys; species Lipophrys pholis. The sequence goes on from NC_137648.1 coordinate 10,171,829, forward strand.
CCATCAGTCGTGACAGGATAGAAACGTATGTAATCCATGAGTGTACAATCTTTTTCTAAATATGTTCCCACAGAGCACGGCAGCAGTGGGCTCTCACCAGCAGGGAAGCCCATGACGTTAAAGATGCGGTCCAGTTGGTCGTGGTGGTAAGGATTACTAGTCTTGATATCCTCCTGACGACAGTGGAATATGGGCTCAGACGTCAGCAGCTCCGCAAATATGCAGCCAATCGCCCAGATGTCTGGAAAAAAAAATAAAAAAATCAGAACCCACACGCCAATTTAATTCTTCGGTCAGACCACCAGCATTGGGTGAAGATTTATACATAATTAATTTTTTGGGGGGGTGGCGATGAACAACTCTCACCGATGGCTTTGGTGTAGTGCCGAGCCCCCAGCAGCAGTTCAGGTGCTCTGTACCAGAAAGTGACCACCACGGGGTCGAGATCGGCTAAAGGCTTCAGTGGTGAATTGAAGAGACGAGCGAACCCCATATCCGCTGCACGACAGTCAAGCAAGTTAGTAAGATAACAGTGAATCCAAACACTATTTCACCTAATATTTATTAAAAAAGGATTTCATACGCACCAATCTTTACTCTACCCCTTTCTGGCCCTTCCCCCATCACTAAGATGTTAGCTGGTTTCTGATGGAGACAGAGACAGACAAAAAAAAAAACGATGTGCATATATAAAACAATCCATATTATCTGAAGCAAACTGACAGATTTTGTCAAGCTTTGTTAGGGAAAGCTGCTGCACTACAGTCTTGCATGTTTAATGCATTCACAACTCTTTATTGCTGCCCCCTAGTGGATATATAACACTATTACACCCTAAAAAGAAAGAACTTCGATTTCCCAGGATGTGAAGATTATTGAGCACCCCAATGTTCAAAATCAACAAATACCTTAGGTTATATAGAACAACTTTTAAAATGTATCAATATTAGTGTGATACTTTAAATTTAAGTGTACATTCTCAGTCGTCATAGCTTTACAAATGATCTGATAATTGGAACGAAGACAACTTCTTCAGTTCTCGTGACTAACTTATGAAGTCCTTTGGACGAGAGACACGTTCAAAAACTTCAAGCAAGAGCAGCTGCCCTCGTGATAAGAACTGATGTACTTGATCTAAATTTGCGAAAGTTCTTTAACCAAAACTTTCAAAGAGAAATTTGCACCAACAAAAACACCACCGTGAGAGAAGCATAACAAATATAAAAACTGAAATCACTTCATTTGATCAACCAAAATATCCCAACACTATAGTGATCAACTATCCACAGAACAAACATCTATAATATAGCTATGACATGTGACTGAACACAGGCAAACACAGGCCCTGAATTGAAACGACTTGACAATCATTATTTCATTCTCTCTGTTCCTTTGATAAACCTAAATGCCCCCCTTCACCCCCCACATCCTCTTACAAGGTCTCTGTGCAGGACCCAGTTGGCATGGAGGTAATGGATGCCATCCAGGATCTGGTAGAGCAGAGACTTGACCATTCCTCTCGGAAGCTGAAGTGGCTTCTTGTTGGCCTTGGATGCTCTGTGAAACTTAATGATGTGCTGAGAATGACAGAGAGAAGATAAGAGTCACAGTGGTGTCGGCTGGAAAGCATTACTTTCTACATATGGTCAAAAAGTGTACGTTTATTGGGGGCAGAATGAAGGGGCTGGCGTATGTGCCAAGCAGTTCCACTTCCTAGGGAGGAGTTTTTGCATGTCGCAATTTTGTGGCAGAATTTGGCGTTCAGCTCAATTTTTATCTTCTGCCAGATGTAACGCAGCAGGGGGTCCGCAACCAACCGTGGAATACTTCTTGGTGGGTGCATGTGTCTTCATCGGACTTAGCAGAGCATATTCGCACCATATTCAGTCTTGTTCCTCATAACTGATGGTTAGAAATGCATCGCGTCTCAGTGTCTAAATGAGTATTTTAAACAGGGACGTGTACATATTTGTAAATGGGCGGATGTAACATAATTATTAGAAATTAACACTATGATCACACAGGATTCCATAAAAAGCATTTATTCATATGCAATTTCCCTATTGACTATGTATTTGACACAGGATGATAAGATGTTTGTCAGCAGTGTGTTGCGCTCTTGCACTTTACCCAGAGATCATGTTCGGCGTAGTCAAACAGCAGCCATACTTTGCGGTCGGCGTGTGATAAGAAAACCTTCTGCAGTGAGATGACGTTGGGGTGCTTCAGTTCTCGCAGCAGCTGTAATGCATGAACCCGATCAGAACACTCAACACCAATAAATCATGGAGCACAAAGTAAACATCCAATTCACACCAGATGATTCGTGTATTCAGAACAACATGTGATATTGACAGGACCAATTATCATAACTGATGCATTCAGGAAGTAGACCAAAGCTCACGTGTATGGGCTTTATTTAGGAGCGCATCAGCTTCAAACCAGGTATAGACGTAGTTTTAATTAAAGATATCCTGTTAACCCTTCAAACTGCACTCATTCGAGTCGTTGGAAATGAAAATGCCAACCGCAGAGTGATTAAAAGATGTTTCAAGACTTCAAGTCAGTGTGGATCAATACTCTTAGTTGCCATTTTGATGCTATGAAATGGTAAAAACTGCTGGAAAGCATTTTAACTCTCCAAATAAGAAAAACAAATGTAAATGGAGTCCGGTAAAGACTGGCTACCCACTCTTGATTACCACTGACCTTCTATGTATTGTGTAATTAGAAAAGCAAAGTTCCTGTCGGACTAATAATTCAAATTGAGTGTATCTTTAAAAATGGCTATACTTCCAACTATATGAAAGCATAATAACATTATTTTGAAGATGAATGCATTCGTGGTATGCCTCCATTGGGACAAAGGTGCTTTGCTAAAGTAATGGGGGCAAAACTATAGAGCAGCACTGCTCTCAGTGTTTTCACTAACTAGTATAACCACATATTATATGATAACAACACTTTTAAGTTACAACTTTTGAAGAAACAGCAAGTTACTAAATATGGTCATGAACCTATAAAAGCTTAAAGGAGACATATCATGCTTTTAAATCCTTCCTTTTTACATATAAATCATACAGTTGTGGTCTATACAACGCGAAACTGCAATGCTTGGGTCTAAATTCCTCATTATTAGAGCTCCACAGGCCCCTTTTCTACCCCTTTTCTGATGTGCTTCTGAGAGCAACTCGTTTTGGGGCGGTCTCTTCAAATGCAAATGAGACACTTCATACCCCTCCTCCTCTCCAGGTTGCAGAGGTGACACTCGGTTCAACGTCACCCTGTTCGGCCATCTTTGTAGTTTGATAGAACAGATACAATTATCTAGCGGCGCAGAAACTTTATATTCACACATTATTTACAAAATGTCAACAACGGAAGATTTGTCCATCCAGCCATACATGTTGGAGCCAGAGTCGGACCCGGCGGAGCGAGATGAAAATGACGATGATGCAGCTGCAGAACAACGTCTTCATATGGATGTAACGCAATGGTGTGTTACTATATTTACACTAACTTCTCCATCCATGCCCACTACTACAATACTGCCTGTATTACAACGACTATTTAACACAGAAGTTACATTCTAATCTAAAACGAGCACACAGCGCTAACATATGAAGACGGTGCAACTGCTAATGCTAACAAAACAATGACAGGGACGTCTTATCATCACACTTTTTAGCGTTATATACAGCTTACCGAAGTGCTCTGTTCGTCGTCTCCATAGATAGAAGGAACTGACCGCTCAATCAGACGAAGTCTTTCGGCAAATCCTTCTTTATACTGGCGGAGGTTGCTGAAGCAGTCGTCCTTAAAGTGATTCGCGCACACAAAAATGACCTTACCCACAGATGTGGGTACATTTCTGTGAAAAATAAAACTCAACCAGGCACTTCGAAAAGGTTCTGATGCTGGGAGACGGTGTAACGAAGCTTGTGGGTTACTACATCCAACAACCGAACATTTCGACTTATCCTCTCGTAACTTCGGTTGGACTACAAAATCGCAGCGAGAAACAAAAATGGCGGATTGCTCGAAACGTCGATGTCCTAATTTGGCAGTTCCGCTGAGAATAGTGTGACGTCATTGTTCAAAAAACGTAATAGAGAATAGAAAAATCGAAACCGATCGCAAAATATGACCAAAACAGAATATAAAGATATCAACGGAGCACCTGAAGAGACTACTTTGAACTTTTCTGTACTTCTAAACACTCTAAATATACAACAAAATGCATTTAAGGGCTAAAAAAGTGGATTTAGCATGATATGTCCCCTTTAAGACCAGGGGGTGATCAACTTAAAAACCACAGAGTAATACAAAGAACCACTTCCAGAGTAATTGGAGTTGCACAGTTCACCCTGAGCAACAATATATATCTATATGTATATGAAGACGCCCGGGAAGTTATTAACAATAATTTATCATGGTAGAAAACAAACGCGTGTAAACATGCAACATTATTTCTGTTCACATGATTTTGTTTAAATGTTTGAAAGGCAGTGAAAAATCCCTCCTGTACATTTTGAATGAATTAGCACATCTGGATAATTTTCTTCAAAATCCCACTTGTTAACGATTTCATACAAATGATCACCTTGGTGCTTTTTTTTCCAGGAACACATGAACTCTCATTTTAGAAAAGGTCCTGTGGTCTACTAGGTGTCGTCATTGGCTGTCATTAGACTCCATACGCATCACATTAATGTTTTCTACTTTGTCCTTTACTCTGATGGCTTCTTTCTGATGTGTTGCGCACTTGGCGATAGACTTTGTGAAGTTGTGAGTCAGATATTATATAACTGCAACTGGTAAAGGCATGAAGGTGCATAAAAGACAAAACAAAGGCACACGAATAGGTCTCTTACAGCAATCTCTCTGCAGGCGGACATAGAGATGCCAGTGCCTTCAATCTGCTTGAGGGCGTAGTCCTTATCATCCTTCCTACAAATGCAGAAAGAGGCAGAGCTACATCAACACCAACAGAACCAGGCGGCAGCCCTCCTGAGAGAGGTCTACACAGAAACACAAAGATGGGGGCACTTGGCAGCAGGCACAGGGACTCCGGGTAGAGGCCGAGTTGCATTACCTTCAGATTTGTGTAATCAAGCTCACCTCTGAGGCTCAAAACAATAGGGTGGGGTGGGGGGGGCAGGCCCTGTCTGGCAGCTGGCAAGGGACAAACTGAGCAAATGGACTGGCTCTTATTTGAATGAATTGCTTACTACCCCACCCCCATTCCTCCCCTCCTCCCCCCTGGCCTAAATTATCTCATAAACCCGTGCTTTGTGCCTTCTCAGGTCTGATAGAAATGCTGCAATAACAACAACATAGCTCACAGATCCTCATAAACAGCAGCCTCCTTAGGTGAACACAAACATCTTTAACCACTTTTGGGCTCGTTGTTTGGTTTAGACTGTGATAATTGGCCTAGTATGGGCCTGGCAGCTGAAGCCTTCTTCAGCTCCTCCAAGCTTTGGTGCAGACCAGGCGAAGAGTGAGTGCAACTGGGATCTCATTAGGAGCAGCAGGAATGTTTTAGAAAGTAAGAGGACTCATATTATAGTGACCATTGAAGCATAGCGGGGCCTAAATAAGAATCCAGTGATGGAAACTTTAATATAGATCTTCTATTGTTTTGAAATGAGAAACAAACAGATCATTGTGGCTGATAGCTTGGTTATCCAAATCTGTATGAAGATATTTGACAAGCACATGATAAAAGTTACAATATCCCTTCATAAAAGATCCACCGAGGACATCAACAAGTGCTCTCACAGGCACCTGCTCTATCTTGCAATTACATCACTTTAAAAAAAATAACATTTTATTGCATTGTCAACAAAGAAAATACCAAGAACAAGAGGCAGGATCGACGCGGCTGTAATGCGTTTATAACAAAAGCATCTCGTCCGCGTGACAGTTAAAGCCACGGTGACAGCGGCAAGTCGCATGTCACGTCGGGGCTTTAAAAAGACGACACAAAGCCTCATCAGCATCCTGACAGGGCAGCAGGCAACCCCACATTGTTCCCCTATTTCTATACACAGATCTGCAGCCGCACGGCTTCTCTGCCAATGGCCTTGAAATGAGAGAGGTGGGGGAAAAAAACGAGAAGTAATTAAAATGTATTTGGGAAAGAGAGGGAGGAAGGGGGAGGGGGGCTGGCGCAGGGTTGACTGGCTCAGAGGCCTTGCTGGTCATCAACTCACCCATCTTTTCTCTTCGCCTTGTACACATGACCGTAGGTGCCTCGTCCCACTTTGCATCCTTCGTACTCAAACAGGTCCTCGACTCGCTCCCGCTCGCCTGTCAGCTTAACTTTAAAATCATAGTCCATTTTCAAGACTTGTTTGTGCTAAATGTGTCCGCTCCTTCCTTCCTTCCTCCCTTTTTTGTTTTTTTTAAAGCGTCGCTTTGGGAGGCAGCTGGGCTTCTCCAACGAGCTTGGTTCGGTAAAATCAGCTAGCTGCCTTCCCCCAGCGCGGCTCTTCCGTCCCTCAGCCCAGCTTCCACGTCAGGTTTTCGGGTGGGATTCGATGTCCCGGTGGGGGATGCACGGTGCTCGGTGGATGGCCCAGGTAGAGAATTCTCTTCCTTTCTCTTGTTGCTGCGTTTCTCTGCCGGTATCTGCCCCAAAGAGACGCACTTCACTCGGTAGCGACGGCGTATTGGCGCACGGCACTGTCGTAAAGTGTCGTGAAGCGCAGCGCAGCAGAGGAGAAAAAGCCAGATGAGTAGACGCTACATTCCACAGCACGTGGAAATCCTTAATCCCGCAGATTACTGCGTGCTGTAGGTGTATCCACCCGCAACAGACATCTAAACAAGAAGTTAAATGTAATGCATGTTTTGTTTGTGTTGTGATGGTACATTGAATTTTAAGCCACGCGAATAAGAGATGACGTGCATATTGTCGTACATGACTTAAAATATTCTTTCTTTTAAAAAACTCTCTCTCTCTCGCTCTCTCTCTAACACACACACACACACACACACACACACACACACACACACACACACACACACACACACACACACACACACACACACACACACACACACACACACACACACACACACACACACACTATCAGAATTTTACCTTACAAGTTAAAGCTGAAAATTCCTGATCTCCAGACCACTATATTTCAGAATAGATTAAAGAAATTCCTCTGGGATTAATAAAGTAATTCTATTCTATTCCATTTTATTTTATTAGAAAATGTGCTGAAAGGTGCTGGTAGTAGTGACAGGTGTGGATGAAATGTACGGAAGACATGAAATGAAAATAAATGAAATGAATGGAAGACTAAGGCCACCAAAAAAAGGGTATTAAAATCTTGTTTGATTCTGACATTAAAGTCAGAATTCTGACTCTGCAGTCAGAATAATACACTGTTCAGGTGACCCCAATCCTCTCCTGTAAATATGATACAGACATTATTCATTTAATTGTATATATCTTTACATTTCTAGCATAGCAAAGTAGAAACTGGTTGGTTTCTCTGCTTCACGCAAAAAAAGGGTAAAATAATATGTTGATTGCATAATTGCACCTGTACATCATATTAAAAACTGACGGGTCTCCCAGTTTCGGGACGTTTAATTTGAATGACATCAGAGGGTTTTTTCTACTCTGCGAGCGCGTTTTGTCCGAGTTGCGTCCACTCGGAACTAACACGCCCTGTAACGTGGTTTCATCCGGACGGTATATTGGCGCACCAGTGGTCCCATCTTGGTTGGAGAGAGAAGGTAGAGCAGAACGGACCGTCCATATTACAGCTGCTTTGTCAGGTACCGAGCTTCTTTAAATCGCACTGTCATCTCATAGAAAAGCCAACCGGGGTTACGTGTTGTGTTCCGTGTACACGGACCGCGGGATAAGACGGTTTGTCATGTTGAAATGCGTTGAAATTAGTTATTCAGCCTCACAGCGGCTGCTCACACTGCTGTCGTTCGCTAACGTTGACTGTGCTAACCTGCTAGCGCCCCGTTAGCAGTGGAGCGTTGCGCATTCAAAATTACACTTTGTCCTGTTGGAATCCTCAGAAATATGACTATTGTGTTTTGGCTCCATCACTTTGTAGCATTACCAAGTATCACCAATTCGATTATCAGATTATTGAATGCTGCTAAGAGCATTCTTTGTCTTTCCTTCTTTGCCCTGCGTTTACATGGAGGAAACCTCCGTTTAGTTCACCGTGTCCCGCCTCCCGAGCGCTGCGATTGGACGACCGGTGTGTCCGTCAGATAAATGGAGGCTTTGATTGGTGACCTGTCAGGACGACAACGCCAGTTTTGTTGCTTTATTCCCCGGTCTCCAATATGGCCCTCCACGAATACTGTTGTCACTTGGTTAATATTGGCTAACAGTCATACTCGGTTGTTCCTACCATGACAGTCGACTGTTCCTTTACGGGGACTGAACTGAGCAGGTGTCTGTTGGATTAAAGGCGTTTTGGCTAAACGTTAGCCGGATTAGCGTAGCATTTCACTGCCTCTCTGATGGAGTCTTTGGAGAGAAAATGGATGGCGTGGATTTCACTGTGGCCCCTGAAAAGCAACGTCTCATTTGTATTGCCTTATGTCCAAATATGCATTACAAATGGATTATTTATATCTGCAGTTCAACAAAACATTTAATCTTTTGCTTTACAGAGTAGCATTAAATCTTCAGTAGCTCCTGCTAGTTTTTTTTTTTTTTTCAGGGTGAGAATCATTTGATACTTTAATGATACACCTTAGTGTCCAATAATCCAGCGTTGGTATAAAGACAGACACTGGAAATTACTTACTAGACCCAAAAATTTGGTAAAACCAAAATAATTATAAATCACAAGTCTCTGCTGCAGCCACTTGCACAGTGAGACAAACTATTGAAGCACATTATATACAAATATCTTTCTGCTTTGCCACATGATGAGGAGTACGTATCCCAGGGGACTTCAGCAGTTTCTTTTCAGGGCAGGAGTCTGCAGCAGGAGCCCCCCCACACACACACAACAGACCCCAATGACACAGTGAGAGCTGTTCTCTATTGTCCCAAATTATCCAGTCGGTTGTCCTGTGGTCATACAGTACATCTGCCACTTGGTTGGATGGTGCAGCCAAACATAAATGACTGACTTTGAGTGGAGTATTGATCATTTTGTGTTTTGTATTTCTCAAGCTAATTTGACACACTTAATGGTGTTTCCTAATCCTAACTGGTCTCCGATGGAGTCCCAGTCATTATAACATCTGCTGGTGCATACATGTCAGTGGATTGTTGATCCGTTCATGTACATTTAAACACATTGTACGACCTCACACATATCCACCCACCTGATATAGTGAACACATTTAACTGACTGAAGGCTCAAACCTTTACCGGAATGGACTGGTGCAACTGCTTGTGCCACTGTTTTATGCTTGTAAGATATATTGTAATAATTCTAATTTGCATTTACAACTATATTGACGGATTTTGGATATCACACTCACTCATTGTTCTAGCACTTTGCACGGTGATGGACCCTCCTGGTGGAGGAGACGAACGCCGGAGGCAGGCAGAGCGTCTCCGACGGGAGGAAGCATACTATCACTTCATTAATGAATTAAGTGAAGACGAGTACCGACTAATGAGGGACAGCAACTTGCTGGGGACCCCTGGTGAGGATATCGCACAGTATTTAAGATGTTATTTATTTTTAAGGTCTCATTTTGTGCCACATTATAGGAATGTTCACGCTTCCACACCACATAAGAGCTTGCATGTCCATATGGTTTCCAGGGGAAGTGACTGCTGAGGAGCTCCGCCAGCGTCTGGATGGAGCAAAAGAGCGAGTGTCCTCCCAACCCCACAACGAGCAGCGCTTGCAAACAGCTGAATCTGGAGAGCAGCAAAGTAGTAATGTGGAGGGAGAGGAGAGAGGGCCTGGGGGGAGGCGAGGAGCAGGTAGGCCTTTTGGAGAGGAGAATCTTTCTCTCACTCTTTTTTTTGTTCTTCTTCTTCTTCTTGAAGTTTTGTTTTCTTTCATAGCATTCGTTTCTTATGTCACGCAAACAAGCACGACAAAAATGTTGATGACTTAGAGTTTCCAAACTAATTTCTATTAGTTTTGAAACTAATGGGGCTTAATTGTCATGAAATTAAAACACAACTAAAACACTTATTGGTATTTCACTATATTCAAATAATTTTGCATATGGATTTTTGTTTATTACTTCCCGCACCACATTGTTGTAAATTGCTCTGAGGATTTATGTTTTTGTGATGTACAGGAGAAACAAAGAAATGTGCTGGATACATCATAGCGTACTCAGCCTTACCCATATTTATTTTAACAGGAGGTGCAGAGCCTGGAGCAGAGAGTTCAAACGGTGACTCATTACTGGAGTGGCTGAACACTTTCAGGCGTACTGGTAATGCAACTCGCAGCGGGCAGAGTGGCAACCAGACGTGGCGTGCTGTCAGCCGGACCAACCCTAATAGTGGAGAATTCCGTTTCAGCCTGGAGATTAACATCAACCACGATCAGCCAGAGCCTGGGGAGCATAATGACACTGTGGACACTGCAGAGCTGCCTGCCACTGCTCCGGCCACGGCCTCACCCATGATACGCACTTCTTCCTCCTTCTCCAGCTCTCGGCCTTCGGCAATAAGGCCAGCCCCATATCCTTCCCCTCGCCCAGCCATCGGTAGGAGGATGCAGACACGGCGCACACGCAGCAGCACTGCCACATTTTCTATGAGCCCCCCCGTACTCCCTCCGACAGTGGTTATCCCAGCTGCTACTCAAAGGAGGAGTGCCAATTTGCACAGTTTTGCGGCAGCTCCTGCTGTCCACAACTCTTCTGTTGATCAAACTGCGCTTTCACAACAGCAAGCTCTGAATGTAGATGGGGATCAAGGGCGGGAGGAAACTGCTGCAGCCACAGACTGTCCGGTGGTGTCCCCCAATCCTGGTTCCTCAGCAGTAGGACAGGAATCGCGTGTCAATAGGACTCGATCACGTGGTCGCGCGCGCAGGGCTGCAGCAAGTAGTGGGGCTTCGTCCCGCAGTTCAAGGCGAAGTCGTTCACCTTTGCACAGAATACCTCTTGTCACTAACACATCACCATCTAATACTGGTGTGAGTGTCGCCGCTATCGACACAGTTGAGCCAGGTAATGGAACAGCCTCTGGAGTGTCGGTTGAGGCCGGGGAGGCTGTGTCAGAAGAACCTGTTGTACCAACAGAGCCAAATGTGGAAACAGGAGAACGTGAGGGTGAATCGCATGCGATAGGAACAGGAAGTTCAGCAGTGCGACGACACCCCACCATCATGTTAGACCTGCAGGTGAGAAGGATCCGGCCGGGGGAAAATCGTGATCGAGACAGCATTGCAAGCAGAACACGCTCTCGTGCCCGCGTGGCAGAGAATACCGTCACATTTGAAAGTGACAGCGGCGGATTTAGACGTACCATCTCCCGCTCTGAGAGGGCTGGTATTCGCACCTATGTGAGTACTATTCGGATTCCCTTGAGGCGCATCAGTGAGACCGGCCTTGGGGAACCGAACTCCACTGCCTTACGGTCCATATTGCGCCAAATCATGACTGGATTTGGGGAGCTTAGCTCTTTAATGGAAACTGAGGCTGATTCTGAGACTGTTGCACCTAGTCCCACAGATACTGCAAATGGTAACGCCAGCCCAACCAGTCATCCACATACAAATGAGAGTGCACCTCGTCAGGTAGGCACAGGGGGTGCAGTTCAGGAGAGGGTGGGGCTCGTGAGAATTGAGGAGGCCCACAGTGGACAGGCCAGACTTGGTGGCGGAGTTATGAGCGCCACAGACGGACGAGCCACCAGCAGAGATACCAACAACCTGGTAGAAAACGGCACTCTACCCATCTTACGCTTGGCACATTTCTTTCTGCTCAACGACGAGGAAGACGACGAACACCCTCGAGGCCTGACCAAGGAGCAGATTGACAATCTATCTACGCGTACGTATGGTCAGGCCAATCTGGAGGGGGAGATGGGTCGTGCGTGCAGCGTCTGCATTAATGAATACGCTCAAGGCAACAAGCTACGAAGGCTGCCCTGCTCCCACGAATTCCACATCCACTGCATCGACCGCTGGCTGTCTGAAAACAACACCTGTCCTATCTGCAGGCAGCCTATACTTGCAGTGCATCATGACTGACCTATTTACACACAAACACAATTATTTTGCTCCTGGCTGGCTGAACTGAGCAGACCCAAGTGGGCTTTGCATGTATATACTGCTTTCATGGTTTAAGTTCTTTGAAAATATCAATTGTGTTGAAGGTTGAACCAAAAGTGTGGTTATCAAGAAAAAAAACAACAACCTATAAATGCAGAGAATTAACAAAACTTTATTTTTTTAGACTTTTTTTTTTTTTTTTTGCAATTCATTATTTTATGTTCTTCCTGCGACCTGGTTCTCTGGTTTGTATCTTAAAGCTTCAGAGCTCCATGTCAATAGATGGCATCAATGCTTAAGGAGCTCTTGTAGCCGCTGCTGGATAGTCTCACTTTAACTCTTCGGTGTCTGATATATGTAAAGTCCCTTTGTCACAACTGGACTATACACAACATTTCTGGACTTTATTCAATCAATATACGCTGTAAATAACTTACCACTGCTTGCATCTGAAGGTTTCAGTAGGTTGCTCACAAGCAATCTATGCAGTATGGAAGCAGGAAGCATTCAGTTTTGTTTTTTTGTTTGGATTTACCAACTGCAACATGTCTAAAGTGTCCCTTCACGGTTGGTTAAGAGATGTATGATTTATTAGGTTGTGTACGTGTATTTAATTTTGAAAACAAACAAAAAAAAAGCTTTACTCTGTACATCTCGTAGTAAATTTGAGTTCCAGATATTTTCAACGCAGAACTCTCATTCATGAACATTAGCCATATTGAGCAGCACCATGAAAATGAAATGCAGAAGGCATGTGATAATCAGGAATTCAAACTTGTATGAGTAGTGCAATACAGAGAGTGAATGACAGTATTTCTTTTCTCTTTTTTTTTTGCTGTTCATTGTTGTTTACATTGTAATGCCTGATTATCATCTCCACTCAAAAACAAAGTCTAACTCTGAAATCCATCTTCCACGTTGATTTCTGTTCTGTTTCGGATCCACGCCGGACAGGAGTTGTCATGAAGTTGCACTTGCCTGATGCTTTTCTGCGCAAAAACTTGGAACGTAGAATTAAAAGAAAAGAAAAAAAAACATGATATATTTATAGTTTTCAGTTTTTCCAGATAGCTCAGAAACCCTCATACACTTGTTGCTGTTAAAGGTCTATACTTTGGTTCTGAGCCCAAGAGTTTTCTGCTTTTGCGCTAACACATTATACCCCATTGCGTTCGCGCCTCTGGAGCTGGAGTGTTCAGACCCAGCGCAGCACGTGAACAGAGCAGTGTGGGTAAAACCTCTTGGCTCGTTATGGTTTGTTCTTTCATTACATGCACAGATTTCTAGTGTAGAGCAGGTGGATTATTAGTGTGTTGCCACCACAGTCACTTTGTACATCACTTACAGTACACAGGAGCTCCACATATGGAGTGACCATTGTCATTAACAAAAACTGCAGGGTTGATGCAGTGTATTATGTAGGAATGACTACCAGTGTGATTAAGTGTGTTTGGTTTAATTGTGTGTGTGCCTGTGAAAGAAAGGTCCAGTTTTCACAATAAAACTGGTTCTCAGAAAGTTTCCGTTGAGAGATTGTTCACCTTTGGGGAGAGTCGTGCGCAAATGGTCCAGAGGTGAATATTTATTCTGTTCCTATTTAATAAGATAGAAGTCGACCTTTTGAAAAATGAAACCTGATATGTTGCAATGTGATGAGAGTAAATAAAACCGCTATGAAGAATATGTTACTATGTAATAAAATGAAGAGTTGGATTTTCTTCTCTGCTCCTTAAGAATGGAATAAAATGCCTCTTTATTATGCCTGAAGGTTTGATGAATACAGTGTAAATTTGTGTGCTAGATGTGGACGTTATTTGTAAGGTGACCACAGATGACTTCACAAGCTTTTTAATAATTTTCAGGAAACTGCCAACTGGGCTCCTTTGGTGTTAATAGTTTTGGTTTCCATAGCAACCAAGAAAATATATTAACAAATTGAACTGACAAATTTTTAAGAGGTTTTTTTTTTTTTTTTTTTTTTGGCTTCATAGCCAACGTTAAAGGATTTTTTCTATGGACCAGTGCACGCATCTCAACATCATCCGATGCGCGTGCCCGTGGATGTATGACCTGAGCGGAAATTAGTAGATTTCCCTTCAAAATCAAAGCTTATAGTTCAGTACTTTTAATCAGTTTAAATTTTGAAATTAAGCAACTCAACAGGTCTTAGTTTTGTTCTTATTTTATTTATCTGTTAATTGAACATTAACGTGGGCGTATCACAGATGTATCTTAATGTAGTTTATAATCATGCAACGCTATGTATGCATTATGTCTGTTTTTAAACACTAAGAAATAAAACCAAGCTGTTTAAAAAAAAATCTAAATAACTATCCCTTCTAGTTTCAGATGAGTAAGTAAAAAATAAATAATTGAGATAATTTTAGGACTTTTTTTTCATCTTGCGTGTAATATTGTTTAACTTCACGAAATGCATGCACACAGATGTATGGCTTTTTAATACCTCAATGAATGCATAGCTATCATGTAAAGCTTCAGAATTGGGTCAGTAATAGTGATAGAAGCTATCAGATAGTTGTATGTGTCACTAGAGACACTTACAATGAAACCAATGCCGTAAAATGTGTTTGAAGGTAGTTATTCACCATCACCAAGTCTTTTGAATAAATTTCACTAAGAGACAGTTTTCACTCATTTGAGATTTCGGGATGATTTTGGTCGAGGGAAATTAGCAATGAATCTCAAAACTATTAAATTGAAAATAAGAATTTCTGATATTGAAAATTTTGTTAAATGAATATAACAACAATTGGACATTTAGCATGACTGATAAGCTTTAAATCATTCATTTTTTTAAAAAAGGGAAACACTAGTGTTGTCTGTATAATTTTTGTTAATTGCAGTTTGTTTAAATGTCCCAGAATTGTCACATGTAGCTTCTCAGAAGTTTATTTCAGAACTAGGATTACTATGAATAAAATATGTAGGTAAATAAAACTTATATTTATGTATGATACACATTTTCTCTGATGAGTATATACAAGAATAGGGCATTTTATGAATATTCTTTTCCAAAAAATATCCCACATCAAACCAAAGTAAAATATATTACAATAAACACATGCATCATGACGACTTTCCACCCCAAAAAAGCCTTCCAATGCAACCGAGTTGCGTACTAAACGTATCTTTTATTGTGAAGTGGGTGGGCGGAAGTTGCTCGCGCTTCGCTCGGGCTGATGCGACGCTGACAGCAGCTGCACTTGACAACATCACCTCCGTGGTCGGACTGAGAAACGATGTTCTCCGAGCTGAAACAGGAGCAGCAGCAGCGGCGGCGGCCCCCGCAGCCCGGGCCCCGGGCAGCCTCCCCCCGCTCCGCCGGGCAGCCATGAGCATGCCGCCGCTCCGGCCTCCTCGTCGCAGCCTCACCGACACCCGATCACCGCCAGCAAGATGTATTTCAACCGGAGAGCCAAGAAGATACACAGCGAGGGAGGTGAGCTCGGAAAACCACCAAATTACATGTTTTATTTTTCTCGCTCTTGCGGGTCCTCAGATGCCCTAGAAACCGTGAAGTGTCGGTATAACGGGCTGATTCCGCTGCCAGGCCCGTGATCACTGGAAGTAACGCGGCCTGGACGGAACGTGTGTGTGAGACGTTCGATGTGCCTGGCATAATAACGGGGGGCTGTGGTGTCGGACTGCGGCATGCATATGGGGTGACTTGCTGTGGCGGTATTTATCCTCCAGCCTCACTCATCTCTGGCCCCTAATGCAAGGACAAGCAGCCTGCAGGTGTCTCGGTGTTATTTTACCGGAGGGACGATGAGTGATTAGAATCGCACAATATGTCTTTCCTTGGTGGGAGCCATTCGTCTTATGTTTGACCTCTTCTCCAGTTTCGGGATGTATTGTGCGTCCTATGGCATCATTAATGGGATTATATAATTTTTGTTGCAGTCATGTATTGCATCTTGACCCCCCCCCCCCCCCCCCACCCCGCCCCCCCAACGTAGTTCACATCACATTTATCCTCTTCAGCATGAAAATGACATGCTTGAAGGAGATTTCAAAACACAGGACTATGTAAACTATTCCGCCCAGCGGGTGCAAGAACAGCCTATTACCTGGCCGACTTTAACAACCCACGTGATCGTCTTATCCTCAGACATGATTCACCTTCCACATAGTACACTCATCATATTCTACACTATTAAATGAAAAGGTGTTACACAGAGCGCCTGGCACCTGCTGGATGTACACATGCACATTCCAATACAGGTTATACATAGTTGTGTGGAAATATATATATATATATATATATATATATTTAACAACACAATCAAATCCTGTAACACAGCACTGTCTCAATTTCTTAAGCAGAAACTCTCCTCAGATTATAAGCTGGAGATGATGCTGGAGCATTTTACACAAAGACTAGCCTGGATTGGCCTGGAAGAGAGGAACATGTGTTTGTCCCATCCAGTGGCTTTTAATAGCGACTGCAGGCTGTGTGTGTGTGTGTGTGTGTGTGTGTGTGTGTGTGTGTGTGTGTGTGTGTGTGTGTGTGTGTGTGTGTGTGTGTGTGTGTGTGTGTGTGTGTGTGTGTGTGTGTGTGTGTGTGTGTGTGTGTGTGTGTGTGTGTGTGTGTGTGTGTGTGTGTGTGTGTGTGTGTGTGTGTGTGTGTGTGTGTGTGTGTGTGTGTGTGTGTGTTATGATTGCGGCTCAATGCCTCTTGCAGCTTCCAGAAATAGAAAGCAGGGCAAACTGTGAGTGCCAACTGGGCCATGTTGTCTTCAAGATAGAGGGTCCCACATATTTATTTACAAAAAACATTGGGAAAATAATTTTGTCAGAACCTACCTTTTAACTTTTTGATAATTCAAATGGTACTCTTGATCCCAGTTAATCAATTTTAGTCTGTTTTCCTGTTTATCATGCCATCAGATGGCTTTATAAATCAAATCATATTGCTTAGCCCTTTATTTTATTTATTTATTTTACGTTATTGATGATTTTTTACATAAATGAGACTGTTTTAGTAGTATGTGATCTATCATTTTCACATCGTTTGCATTTAAAGCCTTGAAACAGAAATAGGAACTTACTCCCGGGCGCAGAATGTACATGTGTTCCTCTTGCTGCCTTTACTGTAATCTCTTGGAGCCTGACCTCTTGATTCTTTGCTCCAATTAGCGAGCTGCCACATCCGTGGCCATGACGTCTGCGACTACCAATCTGTCAGATTCACTCACAAACATGGTTATAATCTGTTATTAATAACCTCCTAACGCAGAATGGAAAGTTTTAGCAGCATATTTCACATTTTATTACTCACAAACACATTGAAACTCACAATTGAAAGTAAAATAAACCATGTGTTAATCCAGTGTGATCCATCCTACTGATCTGTATTTACATATAAGGCTGCATTTTGTAGCAATGTTGGCTTGCCTAGTTTATGTGACTCATGCAGCTCAGCCAACTGTCAACAATGCATCTGTTTTGGGAAGATAATGACTGGTCGCCATGGCTGCTAAGCTACTGAAGATGCCATTTGGGAGATAAAGAGAGGCCTAATAAATTGCGGATACAGGTTATTACCACGAGGAGTCCACAAGGGGGCACTCTTGGGCAAGCTACTTGGTTATATCAGTGTGGTGCTCTTCGGGCCTACTTCTTTCCTCTCAGTGCCTCCATTGACAGTTACTCACTCATGGACGTGTTGACAGCAGTGCAGTATGTGTATAATCATTTGCTGTCTTGTGTGTGTGTGTGTGTGTGTGTGTGTGTGTTGTTTTTTTTTTCCTGCGGCGGCCTCGTTTGGCACCCACAGAGCAGTTAGTGTTGACCACCATTAGGCAGGAGTCTTCTGAGCAGCAGGACCCAGACCAGGGTCACGCCACCATGCGTGCCCGCCTCACAGACAGGTTTGACAAAAGTGAGTTTGCTCAAATTGGACTGAATGATGCCCCCCCCCTATTTGTGTACGGAGTCCCTAAGGTGCATGTGTCATGCGCAGCAGCCAGGAGCAGGTGTCTCCCTGCCAACCCCCGGCCCTCATGAGCTACAATCCTGACTTACTTACACGAGTGTCTCCAGTTGTTGGCTTGAAAAGTTATTACTGTATCACTGCTGTGGTTGTGGAATAACCTGTAGCTCCTCGGGGCCTGGAGTGATGGATGCTGAAGAAGACTTGACCCTCTCACTGCATGTGCTTGGTAGATAGTGGTGACCACCTAAACCGGACAGAGCAACATCTACAGGCGTCTTTCAAAAACAAAAATCTGCTATTGTAAATACACTTGCATGCTGTAGAACACAATACATGCATGCATGTAAGCAACATAGCATGCCTGAATGGAGCATGCACACGAGCACTGCTGTGTTTAGCGCGGGGAAGAGCTGCATGATGGGATCTTTCATGTTCTCTGGGGTTAAAAGATGCTCACCTGTGTCTATGAGAGTGAGTGGGAGTGAGTGGCCATAGCAGTGTCGGTGCGTGCGTCCATGTGCATATGCATACATTTGTGCAGTGTGTGTTTGCGTGCGTGCTGCCGTCACACCTGTAGGATTACCAGGTTATGGATTAGCAGCAGGTGAAGTTGCAGAGCAGACACAGAGGGGATTATCGTGCGCGCTCACTTGGCCTGTAAGAGGCTTTCTTGCTTTACTTCCTATGCCGTTACTGTGGCAAATGGACCTGCTGGGAATGACGGCGACCAGGACCGGCAAATAGGACCTGTCGGGTCAAGAGACCTGGACAGCCATGGGGCGAAGGGGTCGTGGAGGCAGAAGACATTCTGTTGGTAATGCTTTTCCTGACCACATGGTGTTGGGCGTGGGCTGGACACAGGCATGTGGCTGGAGACGTTTGATATCTATTTTCTGATTTGATATAATTGACAGGATGACCATGGTGTTGTGTTTGGATTGAAAATACCACGCGAGATATGTAGATAACAGAGGATTAAAACCTGTCCCGTTGGACAACTGGACAACCGTTTTGAAAACTTCTGAAAAGACAGGAGACTCAGAACATGTTTGGATTTAAAAAAAAATAAAATAAAATTACTGTGGTTGGCCGTAAACATCCATCTTATCTTGTGATATAGCATCTCAGTCATTTTATGTCTGGGCTATTCTTTGCATGTGTAGCTTGTGGGGGCGGTAGTACTTCAGCAGCTGTGGATAATTGTAGCTGTTGTACTATCACTGTTATGATTATCATCTCAATGCATCATTTCTTGTCTGGGCTGCCTATTTGGGAGACGGTCCATCTGTGTTAGATGACTGGATTAAACGTGTAATCATTTCAAAGACGACATTTGCGCCTTTTGAAATGCATTTCAGGCGGTTGCCGATGCAGCTGTTGAGGGAGACCTCATGGTGGCAGCTGACATGTGACTTTGTCTCCAGAGCAGAGGCTTGGGGCGCAGCACCGAGGCAGAGTGTCTGGTGAAATATGCTCTGCCATACTGCCTGGATGAATTATGCAGTCCGTCTCCTTGCATTATTCAGCAGCCATGCTCTTGCTTTTTAACAGTGAAAGTTTGGCACCTTTCCAGGTAAGCTTGGGTTGAGACCAAAAGCTGATACTGCAGATTAAGATCTCATGAAAGCAGTGACAAGTGACATCTTTTCCACAGAGCACACGTGTTGCATTTAAGTGTCAACATGTATTCAGTGCAATGCTCTCGTTTACTGGAAGCGATGGTTCTATCTGACAGCTGTGTTAAAAAGTGCGGGTTTTAATAAGCTCCTACTGACGGACTCATGGTAGAGGAGTCGTAAAAAAAGCCATTAAGCAACTCTACATAAAAGATGGACGTTTGACTATGCATATATTTGCTTTTAAGAGGGGCCCGTGTTTGTTTAAGACTCACCAACAAAATGGGTATTTGGCAGTTTCTTGCAAGCGGGGTATGAGATCAGAGTGTTGGGTGAGTTTCAGTCAGTCTAGTGTTACCTCTGTTGGTCGCAGGCTGACCTGTGTTACCTGTCTGCCTCTCCTGGGTGTTTCACGTGTAATTGATCGGGGTCTGCTGGGGTTTAGCTGCTGAGTCATCGCGGTGCATCGGTAATGAGGTAAGGGGGTGACTGCGCTTCTACTCCATCAAAGATGAGTAACTGAGGCATTGATCTCCTCAGAAATGTATTAGAGCCGAAGTGGGCTGCTGAGAAAGCCGTTATTGATCTTCATGGGAAGGTGGAGCCGACGGGGGTTAAAAAAAGATGGGTAAGACAAGAGGAGAGTTTTGGTAGATATTTCTGCCTCCGGGGAAATAAAACAAGGTAAAGATGAAAGTGTCCATTTCTGCATTAGATGTTTATGAATTTAGTTATGGCGCAAATTAGCATTGTTACACTGTTAAATAGCAGCAAAATGCATTCAATTCAAACCATGTGTGTAAAATATACATCACCCAGCATTTGTTCAATACGTTCACCACCTTGGCTGAGGCCACTTGAGGCAAATGCTTGTAAAAAGTTGTTAAACAGAAACCCTGAAATTAATGCACAATGGTTTTAGTACCTTTGGCCTTGCCCCTAATCATTTCCTCGCAACCCTTGACTATCTTGATTGACCCCCGTGCCATTTGTGATGAGGAGCGCTGGACTGTGATTGTGATATCGTCAAGGAGGTCAGTGATATAGAGATGGGAGATATGCTCTTTGTTATCTTCTAGCTCTCATAGACTTTGACCCTTCTCTTGTACCTTGTGCACACACTTTAAGATTCCTGTTGCAGACCGAGTAAGTGTAGAACACATATACAGTGTCTGCTTTAGAAATATAACTCTCGACTCGTTGCTATTTGCAAAGCTTCAGCTGCTTCCTGTAAAGAGACACAAGTGATTGTTTCTTCAAGTGGGAAAATGGAAGTCTGGTGGACAAATAGTGATGATCACGTTTCCAGTTGATAAGCCCGAGTTGCTTACTTTTTGACTCATTTCCTTTAGAAGAAAGAGCTTGAGTGGAATGTAATGTTTTTAACCTAATTTTCTTTATTGATAAGTGGAGCGAATGAGTCGTCTGCTGCAGGATTGTAGCGCTGCAGAAATAGTTTCAGGACTGTGGAAATTCAATCCGTGGAGCCCTGCCAGTACTTATTCTATTTTTTAATTATTCATGCAATTAGGCTGTTGTTGTTTTCACTTACAGACTCCCCCACAGGCAGAGACACGATGCACTGAACACGGGAGAGCCATATGGTACCTCTCAAATACATTTCCTCCACACTCTAATCCCAAACGTTCTACTTTGTAAGGCGTTTTAATAGTTTAGAAAAATCCTCAATGTACAATTTTACTTCCTGTACTTATAAAACTGTAATAAGGCTACTTTAATGTAACTCTCCTGTGCGTTTTTGTTGTATCAACATAATAATGTATTTAATATACAGTAATATCTATTGTGAATGATGATCTGGCCACTTAAATACTTTCATATTCAAAAAGACTAATACAGTAATACATGTCAAAAATGTATTATTGTCTCAAATATCTGAATATTTTGAGATGCTGTGTTTTGTAAATTTTTAAGTGACTTATAAGCTGAATTTTGAAAACTATAAAGCGAAAAATGCTTGTCACACTTTAGTTTATTTGTAAAAAGTAAATGGATGGAAGTTTCACTGGATGAATTAGAACGGGCACTA